>NC_088909.1:51642826-52274956 GCF_037157495.1 Lathamus discolor | reverse complement strand
TATCCCAAGTTTTCTGAGAACTCCATCTTCTGTTTAAACGGGGAGTGTCTCACTGCACCTGGGTAAACAAGAACATATCTGTGTTACTAACTTTGCATCTAGCACAGAGTCAGACTGAGAAATCTGGAGGGAGGGATTAACCGAAGATTAACCTAGATTAACCAAAATGGTCAGATTAAAGAGCCACCCAGAGTGTGAAGTGAACATGTGAGGACAGACAGCAAGGAGGTCCACAGCTCACAGCAGTGAAGAGGAAGAGCAGAAGATTTTAAAAATCTGCCTGCAGCAGAGCACAAATTCAAAGAGAAGTACCAGAGAGGCGTGTGAAAAGGAAGCTTTCCTGTTTTTCACATGGAGAGCAATTCAGGGCACTATAGAGAGATGCTCAGCTGTGAAGGCAGAATGGAGAAAGAGCTATTTTTTTTTTCTCCATCTTTTTCTTCTGTGCAGTGAGACTGAAGGCTTTTATCTACTTTAATTCACCCAGAAGACTTACATTCTGTGCTACAATTTCCCCCATCCAAACATATTACTTTATTGTTCTAATAAAACCTTTTTTTTTTTTTTTTATTGATGTTCTTGCTTCAAAGAAAAACTTGGAATAGCTCCATCTCAAGGTTCTGGGATCTTGTCACAGAAACCTTTCAAAACTGTTTCTTGGCAAAAGATGTGTGTTCTCTCCAATAGGTAACAGTGGTATTAGCAACTATATTTGACTGATAAACATGCTCCAAAGAGATGTCATTAATTGTGGATGCCATGGTTCAACATATTCATAAAAGTATTGCCATAATTGAAAAATTACTGTACTAGTCTAGGCAGAAGGATTTCTTTGTGCTTATAAATTGCAAACAGGAGATTACAACCAAGAAGCAGACACTACTAGGGGAAAAAAAAAAAAAAAGAAGGAAAAACCGCCAGAAAAAACCCACACCAGAAATTACTGCAACACTGATACAATTAACTTGTATTAAAGGAAACGTGTAAAAAAGCATTAATAATTATGACATGCAAATAACTATGTCCCTTGAAAAACTTATTTTCAGATCTGGCAGCAGGTTGACCAGCTGTAGCTGAGGTCTTCCTCAGCCAGCGTTTTATAGAGAATTCATGTAAGGCGTGAGGGTTTGCATGAGAACTAGAGAAACTTCTGAATTTTCTCCATGTTTGGTCAGGGGAAAAAGGGTCTGGATACAGTGTGCAGGAACATAAGTTACTGAAAAAGATCCCTGATTTTCAGGGCTTTCTAATCTAAAATCCAAGTGTTACCATGATGGTAAAATTCAATGTGATAAATATATTCTCACATTTACTTTGTTCTTAATAACACTAATGGGAGATACATGTTTCATGCCGGAGATATAAGTACTTATAATTGTAGGAATTCTAGAAGGAATTCTCTAATATTACAGACCACTGTTCTATTCTGGTGTTGATGTAATCTATAACCCAAAATATCTTCAGGTAACCATTTGGCAATTTTAATTTTCCTTGTTAAAGTAGCAGTTACTGAAAGTTTGAAAGCTTTCAATTTCTGACCTCCCTCCCCCTAAAAACAAACAAACAAAAAAAACCCCAACAAAATAACTTATTAAACAAAAAAATATCTAAACCCACCCAAAACAAAATCCAAAGTGTATTAATTTCACTGAATTTTCATAACTCAAAAGAGGGATGTACTTGTAGGAACATTAATTATTTATTTTGTGGAATAAAGATGGGAGGAGTTCACAAATTGTAGCTACTCTATAAAAAACTGAATTACATAAAATATTGCTGTTAAACTGTAATTCCAGAAGTGAAACAGGTGGATCACTTTCATTTGCACAAAGGTCTTTTTTCACTTTAATATTGGTCTCATTTTTCAGAAGTTTAATTTCAGTTATGAGCTCTGATTCACAGTTTGCAGTTGCCATTATTGCGTCAATACTACATTGTAACATAGGAAAGAGTACTTATTACTAGTCTTGATCTGTTAATTCCAAAAATCCTTAGAGCTAAATGATCCCGGAGCCTTTTTCTTCATCACACTACTATTCTCAGTCTGCGTTTTAGGAATTTAATTTTGGTGATGACATGAGAAGTCAATGTATTAGCCTAACAGAACAAGCAGTCACTATATTTTTGTGATCAATACAAGACCCTTTTAGGTCTGACTTATTCAAAGTGTTAGGTCTTATTTCCAACAATAAGACAACAAAAAAGTTGTCTCAAATTTGGGGTTCAGAAATGGAGACGTTCAACATCATGTGGTCATGGAGATGACCATCATGTGGTCATCAGCTGTCCACTAACACAGGTAATTATAAGTAGTCAATTATGATTACTACTTTTTGTTGCTCAAGACTGATTGGAAAAGTAGAAAGAGAAAACACCTGCAATTGCTCCAATTTAGCCGAGCAAAATAGAAAATTTAATCTCCTAAATGAGAAATTATAATTTATGGCAGGGGGGTTGGAACTTGATGATCTTAAGGTCCTTTCCAACCCTAATTACTCTATGATTCAGTGATTTTATGTTTTGCAATTGGTACTCCCTCACTCTGCGACACCAGTATAATAATGCACTCCAAACAATTTCCACAGATGCCTACTTCTGTTACCACCAAAGCTAAAAAGTTAGTTATCTCATTATCTCATATTTCTTGCTTTTTTCCATTTCACGCCTGACCCACGATAAAAGAAGAAAACATCTTAAGCATGCTAAAATATCACCGAATAAAGTATTTGCTTCTGTAAGTAAATGACTCAGAAAGACTCCCAGCAGGCAGACTGCTGCCCAGGCATACTCCAGCACATATACAAACGCAAAGACACCAGGTGAAGAGGCAAAGATGAGTACAGGACTCTCGAAATTACATTTGTCAATTTTGGGGAGTTTTATGTTTCCCTGACTGGATCAAACCACTCTGTATTCTCCTCCGTCAAAGAAAAAGAAAATTAAATGGTAGCCAACTTTTCCACACAGATTTATCACAGTTTTGTTTGAAAATGACAAGTGTCATATCATCTTCACTTTAAGCTGGAAAAATCTTTGAACTCATCCTCTCCGCTTGGCAAGTTTTCAAATTTGCAGTCATCCAGAATACAGAAATAATCTGTCAACAAGAGACATTGCAAAGGTTGGACAGTGCTCTGAGCTATAATCCTAGAAATGAGAGAGGCCAAATGTTGTCCTCACTGTTATTATCCGAAGAAATGCTGTCAGGTACCTGAGGCCAGAGGGCACAAAGGCAGATGTCACCCCATGCAGCTGGGAGACGTGTGTGGAGGGCGTTCTGAAGAGAGGTCAGGAAAAGTCACTCCATCAAAACAGGAAATCCTGTATCTTTTGCAGGCACTCCAAACACAAGGTCCTGTGTTCTGCGTAGCTGACTTCTTCTGACCTCCATCCATTATGGGGCTGATCATAATGATCCCTCACATTTAAGCAGGAAGAGGAAGAGTATACCAAACAGCTTTAAAACCGCTATATACATACATAAGCATATAAATATATATCTATGTATAAAGAGCTATGCAATAACTTTTTTTCTCCAGGAGAATTTCTGAAATGATTAGCAGATAAAACTGGTTTGGTAAATTGCCTATGAACTTTACCAAGACGTGTTTTCCACCCTTTACTTTGCCTGTGAAAGACATAATATGGATTTCAATAAAAGGCTGTTAAATTATTATTATTATTCCTAATAGTATTTTATTTCTACTATTTACAATGTTGAAGCGCTTTAGTTAGTAATCATAGTTGTTTCACTTAATGACGGCCTTGTTTTATAGATTTTCTTCTTAAAGAAAATAAGGAAACTTACAAAAAGGATTGTCCTGGGTTCAGCAGTAGCAGTCATTTTTCTCCTTCTTAGTAGCTGCTGCAGCACTGTTTTGACTTTCGGCCTGTGAACAGAGCTGATAACACAAATGTTTTAGTCTGACCAAGGAGTTTCTGAGCCTGATGCTCTGCCAAGGAGGAGGGAAAGCTGGGAGGAAGCAGAGACAGGACACCTGACCCAGACTAGCCAAAGAGGTATTCCATACCACAGCACGTCATGCCCAGGATGTAACAGAGAGTACCCGGAAGGGCTAGGCACTGCGGGGTTGGACAAGGTATCAGTCGCTGCTCGGTTGGAAGGGGTGGGACGAGTTATCTGTTGGCTGGTGTTGAGGCATTGTATTCTCTCCCCTTGTTGTTTCCATTATCATTATTATTATTGGTGGTAGCAGTAGTGGTTTGTGTTATACCTTAGTTACTAAACTGTTCTTAACTCAACCCATAGGAGTTGCATTCTTTTTGATTCTCCTCTCCGTCCCTCTGGGAGTAGAGGGAGGGAAAGAAGGGGGGAGTGAGTGAACGAGCTGTGTGGCTGGGTTTAAACCATGACAAGAATATAGCTGGAATTAACATTGTCCTCCATTCTCTGTTTCACACATTTTATTAAAATGGGAACTGAAAGTAGCCACTTATGTTTAAGTCATCATATCATATAAAGAAATAAATAGGTGACACTGTTTCATAGAAAATATTCTGCCTAGCTGTAAAGAGTGCAAATAATCTTGGTTTCAGTCTGTTCCAAAAGTAATACATACCTAAGCAGGGCAATAATATAGCAGCTGGAGAGCTAAATGTGAGCAGCAGGATGCAGTGTTTAGTTATCATCTGGATAAGTAACAAATTGCAATGAAAGCGCACGTCAAAGTGATAAATTTGTTCCAAGCAAATTGTTTGTTTTAATGACAAATTGAAGTGTTAAACTGCCTCTTTGGAAGAGTTTTGAAATTGAAATTGTTTTGTGTAGTTATAAAATAAGAAACTACACAATTTAGCTACTGCATACTGCATTACAATCTATATAAATAATTTGTGGAGTAATTTACATTTTCCCATGTGAAAATATGAAAATTGGGAAAAAAAAACCAACCAACCCTCCCAAAACCATCCTCAAAATGAACAACAAAAAATACCCCACAAAAGCAAGAAAATCCAAACAAGCAAAAAACATAAACAAAGAAGAATACCTACTGACTGTTCCTATTACACTAGTGAGGTAATTGCTGTAATGAAGGAGTATAGTTTTTCCACTTTACATTTACGTTTTACATATTTGATAATGTGAATTACTATGCCTGGACAAGTTCCTGTGTGATGTACTCTAGGTTACCCTGCTCTTGCAAGGGGGTTGGACTAGATGATCTTCTGAGGACCCTTCCAACCCTTGGGATTCTGTGATTCTGTGATTCCTTGTCCTGATTTAGCTGAGTGTTACTGACATATATGTGTTTAGTGCATGTTACTGCTCTTACATAAGTGGATTTAAAGTCAGTAGAACTCAGGGCTCTGGAAAGCTGACTCTTTAATTCTTCTCATCTAACTCAGTATCAGAATGTAATCAGAATGTACTTATGCTCTCAGATTTCCTGATTTGGAAAGAGAAATTATTCAAACACCTTCTTTTAGGAGATATCGCTAAACATGAATGAAGCTTAGCTATTCAATTTCTTTCATGAGTTGACTCATAAACTTTTTATGGGTTATATATCTTTGCAGCTTGCTGTACAAAAATTTGATCCTCCTTACTATCTTGCAGTTTGGTCTTAAACAAAGTCTTCTGAAACCCTTTACAAAACCATTAATGTTTCAGAATCTCTCACAATTTCATTCTTCACTGCTATAATATTATATACCACTGCTGATTTTCACAGAGCTCTCCTGAAAGGTAAATGTGGCTGTACTGTTTGGAAAGTCTGAAACTTGAAACGCTGTAAAGTTTTGTTGATTTTTCATCTGCTGTGGATCTTCTGGAGTTCAGGCACCAACCATGAGCAGTCTTCTGTCAAAGTCTGTGGCTTAAGGACCTTCCAGCTAAAGAACTAATGAGTTTACAGAAATTGTGCATGCAAGTTTTAGTACAGTCAAGAGAAAAGAAAGCACGTTAAGATGGAAAGTTGCACAACTTCACAAAGACACTCTGTCACAAACTCCTGACTGTTACCAGGATAACACCAATATACTTTCTGAAAGGTTACCTAATCAAGAATTTAAACCACTTCTTGACATAACAGCACCTGGAAGCAGCAGATACATTCAGCAGCTTACGGAAGAAACAATAAAAAGGCCATAGCTCAAACCCTCCCTGCATTTTCTTTCAATGACTTAAATACTTGTAGATGTATGCACTGAATTGAATTCTTTAACTTATAAGTAAAAAAGAAAATGACAGATGAACTTTTAATTGGATCTTCCAGTTTCTCCAGAGCATCCTGGATCCTTGGCAAATAAGGAGAGGCGTTACAAGCAGGTATTATTTTGTTTGTTCTTACTGTTGCTTCCCTTGCCTTGCCTTGCCTTGCCTTGCCTTGCCTTGCCTTGCCTTGCCTTGCCTTGCCTTGCCTTGCCTTGCCTTCCCTTCCTACAATGAATGATAAAAAAGGAAATTTCAAAATATATGTTAGTCAAATTAAAGTACTAGGAAACAAAGTTTTTTGCAAAATTTTAAGGCAATCAAAGTTATATTTTTAAACACCAACTAAAAAAACTAAAATCAATGTTTGATATTTCAAAACTCTTGTGGAAGTTTTATAGACTTCCCAACAATGCAAAATATTTTGGTGTTTCCAAACAGGGCCCACAAACATTTTAAAAATGGGTACCTACTTCTAACACAAAAATGAATGAAAATGAGCACTCTTCAATGCTTTCACAGTTTGTTATAAAGGTGACTTGGAAAGGTAACCACCAGATTTAAAACATCTAGAGCCCCTGAAGACACAAGTCTAAATTTCAGAGAAAAGAGTCCTTTGATGAACTCCAGAAATTTCCTGGATGGCTTGTGCTCAGCCACATCCAGAGAAGAGCAGGATATTTAAAGTTCTCATGGAAGCTTGCATCTGCAGTTCTGGAGCTTCCCCCAGTATCTAAAAAAAGCTTTCTTTAAATCCCCTTCTGGCTTATAAGACCTGACTGAAATTCTGTCTTGTCTTCTGATATTTACTGTCTTGAGATGTATATACTCAAGCTGATTCCTTGTGCACCTCCTTATCCCTCTGCTCCATCATTCTTCCCCTGTTTTCTCTGAAACCTGTACCCATCCTTTGCAGCAGTCCTGCCACAAGTGATCCCACCACATCTCTGCATTTCCAATGTCATTCTGTCTGCGCACAGTATTATATTTTCTCCAATTCATGTCTATAGTTATGTGTTAATGTAATGACATCTGAGATGGGTTGTCCCATTGTCTTGTTGTCTCTCTTCTCAGGGAAAACCTAAAATCACCTATGAAAGTGTTCCCTACGTGCGACTCCCCTTTCTTTGTTTTCCCAGTTACCTGAAGGTTTTGACTTTTGTCCCATTATGAATCTAGTTCTAAGGCTTCATCGGCAGGTCAACAAGCCCGTTGGCAAAGATACTTCTGTCTTTGTCAAGCAGACTAATACACTCCCTAGCAATCCTGTATTTTGCAGAGGGTGATACAAACCAATGACTTGTCAGCAACACCAGTCATGCAGGCAGGCACTGATATACTAGAAGCCTCTACTCTAACCCAAGCTATTCCCTTTTACTGTTGGGAAAACACACTTTGCCCCCTCCACTGCAGCTCCAGCAGACTACGTGTACTGGGTTCAGCAGTAGCAGTCATTTTTCTCCTTGGTAGCTGGTGCAGCGCTGTGGTTTTGGCTTTCGGCTTGGGAACAGCGCTGATAACACCGATGTTTTTATTTGTTGCTAATTCAAGTTTACTCTGACCAAGAACTTTCTGAGTCTCATGCTCTGCCAGGGAGGACGGAAAGCTGGGAGGAAGCAGAGACAGGACACCTGACCTAAACTAGCCAAAGAGATATTCCATACCACAGAACGTCATGCCCAGGATGTAGAAATGGGTGCAATTACCCAGAAGGGCTAGATCACTGCTTGGTTGGGCTGGGTATAAGTCGGTGGATGATGAGCGGTTGTATTCTCTTCCCTTGTTATTTCCCTTATCATTATTATTATTGTTGGTGGTAGCAGTAGTGGTTTGTGTTATACCTTAGTTACTGAACTGCTCTTATCTCAACCCGTGGGAGCTACATTCTTTAGGTTCTCCTCCCCATCACTCCAGGAGTGGAGGGGGGAGTAAGGGAGGGGAGTGAGAGAGCGACTACATGGTCCTGAATTACTGACTGGACTTAAACCAAGACACTATGCTACTCTAGGTCAGTTCAAAGTCTCCTTAAACAGTTTTGTTCTGAGCTTTTGAATTGGTGAAAGCACAATGGTCATAGTGTCAGAAAGCCTTGGCAGTCTTTCTATAGCATCAGTGCTCTGGGCCCTGGGCCTGTACCAACTCCCCCAGCTAATCTTCCAGTCTGCAGATGGGTGCCTCTAGGTCCTGCCAGGAGAAAATTTCTAACTACCACTGTTTTCTTCTTTGTGCAGTTGGTTTGGATCTGTCAGTCAGGAGCAGCAAAAATAGATGCTTCCCATGCCAAACCTTGCTGCTTCTTTCCTGTTTCCAAGCTCCTACCTCTGTTGTCCAATGAACATCTGCGGGTAGAAAAAGAGCTTTTTTGATTCTAGTGGTCATATTCATGCCACTTTCAGCATAACACCTTATCCTTCATGGTTCGTTTCCCCATCAGATGAAACCTCTGACCATCCTGCAGTTCTCTGCAAGTCTGAACAAGTACCCCATGCCAACCAAAAAATACAGGCAAGTGACTCTCTATATGTGATAGTGCTTTTGCTTCTCAGTTACATTAAGATTTTTATTTCTCATTTTCAGTGTGCCAATATTTATACTAAGCTGACTGAAAAAAGTGTATTTCAGAGATAGAGATAGCTGACTGATAAATAATTCAGAATTCAAAATGTGAAGCCATTAAATAAATCAGACTTTTTTAAAAATTAAATCCAGTGGAAAGCTATGTGATGCACAAAGCATTCTAAGTCTGGTTTTGACTTCAACAGCAGAGTTAGGGTGGAGAGTATATGTGGAGTCCTGAGAAGAAATGAAACTTAAGCTGCATCACTTCATTCCTTCTTGGCTTTATATATTGAATATGGTCTGTGGTTGGTCTTAATTTATCCTAAGTACCTATCTCATCAGTGGACAGTTCAAGACCAAACTGGTATAACTCAAAGTGTTCAGTGCTGAATTTCCATTCTGCCTGAAGCAGAAACTCCATCAGTAGTGCAATGCTTTAAACTTTGAAAATAAATGTTATTAGAATAGTGCAGCTAACAACAAGTATTTTGCAACACTGTGATGGTGTTGTCAAACACTGTGTAAAAGCATTCCACATAAGATTAAGACGAATGTGATCACCAAAGAGGCAGATGGAGATTGGTATACTTGCATTTGAAAGGCAACCAAGTAAAAAAGTTGCCAGACAAGGGTTAAGATAAGCAGAGGGGACTGCAAAGAGAGGGACATCCTGCTGAATAAACCAGAAGGGTGACTAGCAAGATCAAAACAACCCAAGATAAACAGCAGTGAGAGCAAAGAACACTCTCTTTCTGGAAGGAGAAATGACATAATTTTATCAGACCTTGGTGAAGAAAGCTAGAGAAGAGAGAGGACAAACCTGCTTTGCCTCTGGTTTCTCCTACCCAGCAGCTCTCAGGCCTGATCATCACAACTCCATGACTAAAAACCACCAACTGCCCTAGTTATCAACCCTAACTCTACAGCACTAGACCGTGGGCATTGTGTCATAGCTCATTAGAATATAAGTGTCAACAACTAACAGATTCCTATGTGCATTGATAGTGACTAATACTACGTAAGATTTATCACAAACTGCTTTGTTAATGAATCAGTTTTAAAGTTTAAAATTGGGTAGGTTTGCATGCCTCCTAAACAGTAAGCTCTGATCCTCTGACATTATGAAAAAACATATCAGTATTCATAAACATATACACATACATAAAACATATTTGAGCATTTATTTAGTCACAACATTAGCACAAACAATGGTGATTATATCAGTGATTTCTGTGAATGAGTTGTTCTTCATGTTCTTCATGTCTTGAATTACCTATAGATACACTGCTAGTTCTTACAACACAGAAATAAAATGTCTTGAGCAGCATAATTATGTGAAATTGTGGATATAATTTATTAAACATACCCATAATAACTTATTTCAAAAAATTTAGTGAAAGATGAAATGTTATGACAGCTGTCAGTCTCAAGAGTGTCAAAACATTAGACTATCAACCTTAAAAATAGCTTCAAGTACATAATAGTTCAATTTCTAAAGTATTTCACAAAAGAATGAAAGTCAATTTTCTATTATAGCTCGTTTTCATGAGCCAATTATGTATAAAAAAATATTTATAGTAGCCCATCGAAGGCAACATCTGACCATTTTGATAGAAGAGATGATGCTTTCATCAGGTTGGATTGCTCTTTCTCCCACTTAAAAAAGACATGGAGCCAAAAAGCATTATATGTAGTAAAAGGTAATCAAGTAGTTGTTTTCTGGGAAAGATGAAGAATAACATTTTAGGGAGGGCTTTAATAAGAAACAGGTTAAAGAAAACTTAAGCCATAGAAGATAATTAATATTTTCCAAGAGAAATTTTTTTTTTTTTTGAAGAATTGTAGAATATTACTTTTTTTATTTTTTAAGTAACATATGTAATCAGACTGTGAACATGAAAAGCAGTGCAATGATATTTCCTTTCCCCTTTTCTTCTCTTCACATTTAGAAACTTCCTTCAGTTTCAACAGCAAATACTGTCTTTTCCATTACTGTGCGCCATATGGTAAAAAAGTCATGCAGAGGAAATATTATTAAAAGCATCTTTAAACTGTAGCAAGAACCAATGCCAGAAGTTTTAGATTCAGCCGAATTGATTAAAAATAAGGCAATGCAACACTTCTGTGATTCTGTGGTTCTGTAATACTTTTAATATTGAGAATGACTAACCATTTAGACAAACCACCATGAAAAGTATTGAGCTTTTCCATTGTAGTGCCCTTCAAATTAATTTCTACACAGGACTCAGCTGGAAGATATCCATATACAACTGTATATGACTTGTGTGGAGGATCATACTGTATGATCTAATGCTGCAGATGATCTTACACTTTAGGAATCTTTGGAGACTTAAGGGCCGTGCATGTCTGGAGCATTATCTCCTGACCTGGAGAGGGGCTGTGCATAGTTTTGTTTTATATAGTTGTGCTCTTTCCACTGTGTGATATTTCACTGCTATCAGCTGATGTCAAGAGGCATCAGCTAGGCTCTACCAGCCATCTCCAATTCAGTGAAATGGCTAACATAAAACGCACAGTAAGACTTCAGGTCAGGAACCTACCTCTGGTTCCAGAGCTTCACCAAATCTTTTTTTGTTGGAAATCACTTCTTGTAAAAAAAGCATCCAAGTTAGCACACTTTTAGCAGCGAGCTAATGAGAAAATGCTTCCTGGGAATGTACAGGCTCCTTCAGTTTGGGACCTGTGAAAGAGACATAGTGTCCTGGGAGCCCGACTTATCTGTAGCTCACCAGAAGAACTTGCAGCTCTGAAATATCACTGTCTATTGGCAGAAAGCATTAAATCTGAGAAATTTCCTTACATTGCAGCCCTCTGGAAGAGCTGTCTTGACAGCACTTCCCCAAATGACCAGGTAGACAATGCTCTTGAAAAAAACATTTGGGGGTTATTCAGATGTGAGCTGGTCAGACAGTGGAAATTTCCTGCTACAGGTGAATCTGGTATTTTAATTTTTCTTTTCACAAAACACCACCACCACTACAAACAGCAAAAGGAAAAGAAAAGAAAAAAATTGACAGAAGAGTTTCCAGACAACTTACATCTTATATTTTACCCTGAGGAACCTGACTATTCTGACGAAGAGCACACTAGAGAGAAATCTAGGGTCATATATAACCACAGGATGGTTGATATTCTGCCTCCTCCTGATCAGGAAAAGAAGCAGTTCAGATGAATGATAAATTTAATTTTCATTTTAGTCTTGGGAAAAAGAAAGCAGCAATGGGTGGAAGTATCTGAAAACTTTTTTTTTTTTTTTCTTCCCAGTTAGCCATATAAGCACTGACTCGTACTTGCAAACAACCCAGGATTGCAATTGTAACTTCTTACACCAGGTACTGGTAAGCAGAAATTTCATAGACTATGATGCACTGTGGCATCCATTTCTGTTTTAGTCCTTCAAGTTATAAAAAAGATGATATTATGTTATGGTACACTTTGGGTACTGTAAGAACTCAGATTGTTCTATTCAGAACACACAAATGGAGTAAATTTTTGATTTTGCTCTCAAACTTGTGTTTTGCACCTCCCAATTTTTAAATTCCTTGCCACATAAAATAAATACTCTTGTGATAAAATCATTTTGATTAATTGAATTAGTATATAATCACTGTCAAATAAAAAATAAAAATTAAAAGCTAAAAAAACCTACGAGAATTGCTCTTTTAATAATTAATAAAACAAATTTGTAGAAGAACAGGCTTGCAAATTCAGACAATATTTCATCAGAGAGCATACGAGTTAATTTATAGACACACTAAATAGACCTCTCTTACTGCAGCAAAAGAAAAAATCTCAACCGATAAACACTACAGGAGATACATAAAAATGAAGTCATGAGGGAGAACTTGGCTTCAAGTTATTCTTTCTGATGTTATCATTTGCCATCTTACTGTTGATACATCTTTTTGAGAATTTCAAATATCTATGTGGCTGTACATATGAAAAATGAGCTGTCACATGGAGAGAGGCAGAGCGCAGAATAATTTGAGGTTAGCTGAATTAGAGTTTAACTTAATATTTAAGGTATTTCCATAAGATGTCCCAATAACTTCACTGTAATCATAAAAAGAATTTTCAAACATTCTGATGTTTTGATTAAAGTTGATCTACTTATTTCCAGAATGACACTAGTTTAATCTGTGTCAACATTAACCATTTTAAAACTTGATATGAAAGAAGATAGGTGTATATATGAAAATTACCCACAAGGCAGTACAGAGCAGAAAACTGTTAGCATACTTAACAGACTTGGCAGTAAGAAAACCAGTGCTAAATATTAATCAGTGCATCAGAGGAGAAATAATAACAATTGCCTAGGAGAAGATCTTACACATCAGAAAAAAGGAGGAAATAAAAACAAGCTTTTGAAAACTATTTTTTTAATATAAGTAGTATCTGTCCTTTTATAAATGCCGCTGCTATTGCTCTTGGAGTGAAAAGCAGGTAGATGTTCTGAGAATTGCATTAAATCAGGAAAGGGAAAGATAAGTTTGATTTTATTTCTTGGCATTCCATCCTGCCATATTGAAGTGACTACTATGAAACATCCAATTAAAACCAACAAAAAATATATAAACTCCTCACTTTTAACACTAATTTTGTATCTCTCGTGTCCTTTGTAAAATTTACATAATCCCTTTTTTCTGAAAATAAAGACAAGAATATTTTCTGACAAAATCCAGATGAAAAGCCATATTCTACTATTCTTTTCTTTTTAACAGAATATGAAAAAAATATGATTTTTTTTACAAGAACCTAGGGTTTGCACTGAAAAAGATTCAGTTTCTGATTTTGATTGACTTGATTTTCTGGTAAACTTTATGGTTTTGTAAAAGAGCTATTGTTTCTCCTATTAATATTAAATTTACAGGAACATCTCAGCAGTTACCTGATGGAACTTCACAGCAAAGCTTCCTTGATCACCAGGGCTGAAAGAGTGAACACTGGAATAATATGACATGAAGACTGATACTATAATTTTCCATCCAGAAAGTCTGAAATTATAAATTCTAGGCAGCACATGAAAAATCATCCCATCCTCTTATTTGTTAATTTTAGGAACCTGAACTTAAAAATGCAGTGCCAAATACAAGTCTTTTTGCTCTGATGTGCTTAGTTTTTATACCACAACATTCTGAAATAAAAATAATAAAAAAAAGTAAAACAAAGAATGAAGGGCAACAATTAAAATTAAATGCTTTACAAACTCCAGCCTGTAGGTAGCAATTTATACTGAGAGACTATTGTCATTTGACTGTTGAAAGATTACAATTTCTCAGCTAAGACTGCGGTGAAATGTGTGCTGCAAACCTGGGAATGTTACAATCCATCCTCATAATATCTTCTAAGAGAAGGAACTCTGAAATTGCCACATAACCATCAAGTCTGACTGTTTGACCATGTTTAAGTATTACAACACTTCTACTAGAAATGGATCCCTTGTTATAACAGTACCAAGTTGTTCACAAATCTGTAATGGAACTTTATGACCAGTTATGATGTTAACAACATAGGGGACAACCCGTCTGTCTTCGGTTTATGCCTTCCACTGTACCTGTACAGACTGCTAAGCATGATCAGAAATTGCTCTGGCAATGATTTGTGGCTTTGTAACTGCCCATTCAGGGTATGGGGAGCTGAGAATGTGAGATCAGAGCATACATGAACAGGACAGGAGCAGGATGTTTCTTGGGAAGAGCAATGTCATAGAACATTTGTCAGCTGGGCAAATCAAGGCACCTTTTAGAAGTGAGGAGAAGAGCCAAATAACCCTCCTAATGCTATGTTCAAATGACACTTCCCAGCAGTCAGGGCTTATTCTCTACATCAAACCGAGGATGTAGCATCACACTATTGATGACTGTAAAAAAATATATCGAAGCAAGGGCATAGAGCCTGCTGGTTTGGCAGAGTTTTGTGGTGATGTATGGAGAACGAAAGCAGTCTTGTAAGCCTTTATTACTGAATGCTCACGGACATTGCAGTTTTAGAGGCCTCAGAAGGAAACCAAATAGCTATTGCTAACTTCCTTTATATTGTCCAGGATTTCATTGCTGTGATTTTAACAAGCCAGCATGACTGTAGATCTGAATTGCCTCCAGTGGCTAATAGTACCTATAGTTTCTAAGCTCCAAGGACAGCTAGATCATTAACTTGAGTCTATAGAGTAGAAACATTTCTACTAAAAAAAACAGGCAAACAATAAAGAAACAACAAAATAATTCTTTCTGTACTCTTAATATATCTTCTTAACATGTTGTGTTGGTTCATTTTTCTAAAGTAGAATTTAGCGATTTTTTTCAACAGATTTGTCACTTAGACATAATAACATACCGCCATTATTCATCAAAACATGACACAAAATCTGCGCAATCTGAAGCTGTGCACCTTGAAATATGACTATCCTGCAGTAATTTTTGTGGGAATGGTTCAACCTGTTAACCAGTCTTTTGATCAGCATCATCAGAGAATCACAGCTGGGTTGAAAAATTGAGTGTGGAAGGGACCTCCAAACATATCTGCTCAAAGTAACTCTGCTTAGACCAGGTTGTTCAGTTCATCTGAGTACTGAACACCTTCAACCACTGAGACTCCACAGTATCTCTAGTCATTCACTCCTATATTTGAACCCTCCTGTGCTAAAGGAAAAAAAATAAAAGTCACAATTCCTTATATTTTAACTTCTACTTAATAACTCTTGTCCTACTGCTGTATATGACCAAGAAGAGTTTTTTCATTTTCTCTGTACCCTACCTCTGTACCCACGGCAGAAATTAGTGAGGTCCCCCTTTGCTCTCATTTTCATAGAATCATAGAATCATAGAATAGTCAGGGTTGGAAAGGACCTCAAGATCATCTAGTTCCAACCCCCCCTGTAATGGACAGGGACATCTCACACTAAACCATCCCACCCAAAGCTTCATCCAACCTGGACTTGAACACCGCCAGGGATGGAGCACTCACAACCTCCCTGGGCAACCGATTCCAGTGTCTCACCACCCTAACAGGAAAGAACTTCTTCCTTATATCCAATTTTTCCCAGGCTGAAACTGACTGCCTCTCCCAGTACCTACTGTGCTCCAGCTCAAACCATCATGGGAGCCCTCCACTCCACTCACTCCTGTATTTCAGGGTCTGTCTTGTATCAGGAGCTCAGGGCTTACGGGGTGGTCTCACCAGTGCCAAGCAATTGGTCAGGATCCCTTCAACTTGGTTCAGCCCCAGGTCTGGGGGCTGTTTCATTACGTGGGCACACTGCTGTCTCCTGGCAATTTGTTGGTCCCAGGTCCTCCAGGACATTTCTACAGAGCTGCTCACAGACATCAGCCCCACCTGGTCCTGTTCCAGGGCCCAGTTCGGTCCTGTTCAGTATCTTTGCCTCCAACAGGAAGTTTCCCATGGGATCTTGCCAAGCAAGTCTTTGAGCAAGCCAAAAATCTGTTCTTCCAAAATGCAGGGTGAATGCCAAAATGCCTTTGTGAAATCCTGCTGTTCATCTTGCTTGTTTATCTAAGGATCTTATATCTCCAGAGTCTCACAGTCATCATAGCCAAGATTGCCCTTGACATTCATGTCTTCAATTAGTTCTTCCTTATTTGCGAATACTAGCTTCAAAAAGTATCTTCCCTTGATGCTTCATCAACCATCTGCATCAAGAATTTGTCCTTGGGTTGCTAGCATCTGTGTGCCCCTGCATCACTGGTGCTGCTCTGTCCCCTGACTCTTACTCATAGGCTCATCTTCCGCAGGGTGCAGTTCCATGCCTCTGCGCTCCCCCTTTGCACAGATCAACCCTTTTCTGTCTCTGATAACCCTGCTCTTCCTGAACCACCTGTACCAATGCACTGCAGTTCTGCAGTTGTGAGAGCTGTATCCCCCGTCACCGCAATCCCTCTGGGATCACAGCTCAGTTGCTATGCTGCTGATGCCTCCTTAAAACCCTTGGGTCCTTGCCTCTCCTTTGTTTGTGGGAGCACTCTCTCACAGGTTTCTAACCCCCTTCATTAGAACAGCGAGCAAGTTTGCAAATACATCCTTGCCCCATGTTGTCAGACATTTCCTATCCATTTTCAGTTGTCCTTTGAGTGAGGAAAGGTTTACTAATTAGTAAAACAGGAGACTAAATATAAATCACAATGCTAGCCTTTTAAGCCATCACCCCCATCCTAACATGATGTGTGTGCTTCTACATGTACATTTTTACAAAGACTGAATCCTTCTTGCAAATAACCAAAAGACTTAAGTGATGAGGATAAAACCCGCTTATGCCTGGATTATTTTCAGAGCCTAAAATCCTTTTATAAATTTAATAATCCATGACATCTGCAGCCCTCTTTTCTACAAGCTATTTCCCTCTTGGAAAACTGGTAGTAAAAGGACCTCAGTGTCTCCTAACATATTGCATTATTTGGTATTGTGATGTGATCACAATGGGAGAAGGATAATGGAAGCAAACTCAAGTATTTTGAATGCATTGACTAATGCTAGCTAACTAACTAAATTTAATTTATAGTAAATAAATGTTTTTAATAAAACTTTAGTGCTGCCTTTTCAGAATTATTAGCTTGGCTAAACACCAGACCAACTGGTGCTACTGGGCTTGGAGCACTGACAAAGCAAATAAATCTTTTTCTGTCTAGAGCATTGCCAGACAGTCTGCTAACAAACTCCAAGAACTTCTGTTTTTTTTTTTTCCCGTAGCTTCAAAATGATTTTGCAGCTTTTCATTGTGATCTGCATAATTTTTCACCATTCTTTTAAAGATGCTATTCCAGAACTGGGTGCTCATTTCCACTACCAGACCTATTGTGTCACGGTTATCTTCATAATTCCACTTCCATTCTCCCTAATCAGACTTGTAAAGACCCTCTTGATCCTCTCTGCTGCTGCTTTGCTATATAGACTGTATTACATGATTAAGTTAAATATTTATGATTCCTTCAAATTTTGCATCATTATAAATAGTTTTAGACTTACATTTACTCCACACAAATAAACTAAACTAAAAAACTAAGCACTGAGCCTGGCAGTGGTAGTGCTCATAGCTAGAACAAGTACACTCTACTGACTTCTGTGTATTTTACATTTCCTGTTTTAATACACTTACAGTGTAAGATATTGATGTTTAAAAATATAACATTGTAAAATATTAAATTAAATGCTTTATAAAAGCCAAACCCTATTATTTTTTCTGTTCTTACACCTATCAGTAAAACTCACCATATACTTTGGTCATATGCTAAGGCAATAACATTTCTTTGTTTACCTCCATTCTATGCATGGATCTAAGTATTGGATATATTAATAAACTATTTAGAAAAGAGGGTAAGAACATAAAGGAGCAAGGTTTGCTGACTTCATCATGTTATTCAGATGACTGAAGATCAAGTTTTCTTGTGAAGAATAGCAGAAGGAACTTAGAAAATTGTGACAGTTCAGTAAAAAAGCACCTGAAATGTGGTGTAAATTAAACTGATTCACATAATTATGTCTTAACTATCTCATTTTAAATGGGTAAGATGAATTTGGAAAAATAATAGAAAAAAGGCAGAAAGAATGACCAAAGTATGGAAGAGCATCCAGGCAAAAAAACAGACTAAATTTCTTCAGACTTGAAAAAAAAAAAAATAAAAATTTACCATGGGGTAATAATATAAAGTGGTCTACAAAATCCAACAAAGCATTCAGAAGACAGGAAAGGACTATTCTCTACCTCTTTTCATGCAAGAACTAGACATGCATCTAGTAAAGTTTGGAGTTAAGAAGTCTAAAGAAGAAAAAAAAGGGAAGGAAGGAAGGAAGGAAGAGAGGGAGGGAGGGAGGAAGGAAGAAAGAGAGGGAGGGAGGGAGGAAGGAAGAAAGAGAGGGAGGGAGGGAGGAAGGAAAGAAAGAAGGAAGGAAGGAAGGAAGAAAGGGAGGAAGGAAGGGAGGGAGGGAGGGAGGGAGGGAGGGAGGGAGGGAGGGAGGAAGGAAAGAAAGAAGGAAGGAAGGAAGGAAGAAAGGGAGGAAGGGAGGGAGGGAGGGAGGAAGGAAGCAAGGAAGGAAGGAAGGAAGGACGGGAGGGAGGGAGGGAGGGAGGGAGGGAGGGAGGGAGGGAGGAAGGAAGGAAGGAAGGAAGGAAGGAAGGAAGGAAGGAAGGAAGGAAGAAAAAAAAAAGACGTTCCTGTCACATTTTAATCTGTGGAACTCATCCATGGAATATTTGGGAAACTGAAAGATCTCCTGAATTCAGAAAGCAGCTAGATAATCTTTTGGAGCAAAAGTCCCTGCAAGAAGTGACTTTGCCTTATAAATTCCTTGTAAACCTATCACTGACAGCTTGGAAAGCCCTGTCACAAAATATTATATATACTTCTGTTGACCTTATACTTCTCTTGATCTTATGCTTTTCACTATATACATTTATAAATGGAGGATATTAAGCTCAATGGACCTTTTCTGACCCTGAATACCTGTTCTTATATATTTAGTATATAAAGAACTTCTCCATAACCTCACTATAGTCTGTCTTTAAACAGTAAAGAAGTAAGATAAATCCTTTCATAAACAAACAGTGAAGTTTGTGTCTTTTCTGTTTTATGTATCTATTCCCTGCAGTTTTCATTCAAGCTATGAATGAAGCCACTGAAAATGGTGAGTCAACAAGAGCTCCTCTCAAATGGAACTTTAACTAAAAGAAGGAATGATTGTTCTAAAAGTTACTTATAATCTTTACCAGTTCAAACCTTACTTTTTTCTACCTCTGATTTGCCAGTGATTATCCAAGTGGTTAATAAACTAAACAAGAAATTAATTCTGGTCTTATTTCATCTTACAAGCTGCATTTCCCTACACTTAAGGAGGTCAGTTCAGCTTTGCATAATTGAAAATGAAATTATAAATTTTCGCTAGAGAAGGCTTTGTATTTATCAGTTTCCTCTATATAACACCAAGATTCACTGAGGCCAGTACGGTATAAATAGTTCCAAAATTTTTATGGCATTTTCTTTTTTATTCTGAACATCACTGTAAATTAATTACAAGAAAAAAAAAATCCCACCCACAAACTCAAAACCAAATCAGCCAAAAAGGAACCAAAATAACCAAAACCAGCAACAACAAATACCTCACCCAACCAAAAATTACAAATGGTTAAGCCTAAATATCTATTCTCTTTCCCAAAGATAGAAAAAAATATTAAACATTTTTCAAGTATTTTCCTTGTGTGTATTTTTTTTGTTATGAATAAAAAGTAGCACTCAAAGAAAATTTATATCACAATAATTTTAAGCTCACCAGTAATTTTCCTGCACTGTCACTGAATAAAATTACAACGAACCTCTCAAGGATTAATATGACCAGAAGTATTACAGTGATCAGAGGTAAAAATTTATGAAACAAAATCATAACTTTACCTGAGTTTTAGTCAAGAGACTAAGAACATTTATTTCAGGCCCAAAAGCATTCCAAACCATATTGTGTGCGTTCTGAGTCACTCTGGGAGTTACAGGTATTTGGGGAAAAAATGTATTTAACACCTTCCTTCTACAGGCAATCCTCATGGCAGAGGGCAGACTATTGAAGGGAGAAGTTACCTGATTTTTTTCATTCTGTGAGAGGAACAGGCATTCTTTTCTCTCTGCTCTTTTGAAGTCCTTACTGCACAATCTGCTAAACCTGAGGAAATGAATTTGGTCTCCTACAGCACTGCTGAGTTCCCCTGCTTTCATGGCACTGCTTGAATCTTCTACTATATGCATCCACCTTTAAACTCTGTAGAAACCTCAAGGCAAAAGTAGTGGGATTATCACTTCTGCTGGGGAAAGTACAATGCACAGAGAGAAAAGAAAGGATGGCTCCATTCAGCAAATTTTTGTCCTCATGCTATTTCATTCATCCTTTCATGCATATGGGGTTCCTAACAGTAGCATTAAAAAAAAAAAAAAAAAAGTGAAAACAGAGAAGGCAAATGTTTTTCACAGACAAAGAGAGCTGTTTATTCACAATATATGACTAGGATAGCTGTCACTGCTTTGACTCTTGAGTACCTATTTAAACTAACAAAATTCAGAAATAATAGCATTCAAGTTAACTAAAACTCTAAGAAAAGGAAAAATTGTGCAGTTTAACCATGGATCTCAAGCATCACAGACAGAATGAAGAAAAGTCATCTTTTCATAACTCGATATATGATTAGCCAGGATCTAGACTTCAAAGCAGACTGCCTGTAGTCAGATATAGTTTAGGTTCTGAAATGTACCTTGAGCCTCTTTTACTTAAACTCATTATATCTTTAATAGTTCATCACTTACACAGGGTTAAAATAATTGCTTAGATGATTTCAAGTAATCATGGCTTATTCCTAAAATAAGCCATTATTACTGTAATTTGTAGATGAAATAACGGAGAATAAGATGCATTATTTCCCCTCAACAGAATCTATTTTTTATTTTATACTTTCAGGTTTTTACTATCTCCTTCACAAAGTTTCTGAGGAAAGCAGATTTTCTTTAATCCTATTGGCAAGTGTCTGAGCTCTCCAAGGATATTTTGTCAGCTGTCCAAATTTAATTTGTATCTAAGATAACCCAGCTAGTTGGAAAGTAGTTTTTCCTAGTTTTCTATAAATAGCAAAGGAAGTATATTACATTTAAATTTTCTTAAGAACATTAAATTTGGTTTCACTAAGATCACTGTGGGAAAGAAAAAAAGGGTTGTTTTGGGTTCAGTGGAGACTGTGCATTTTCCCAGGCTATGGAAAAAGACTGTGGTCTTTCTTTTCTGTAAATGCACAAGCAGTTTCATCTTTAAACTCTAATTTACTGATATTTACCTCCTACTTACCAGTAAGCAAGACATATCCTACAACTGTAACGTAAATTGTTCCACAATTTAATTGTTCCACTAATCTTTTTCAGCAATTCGTCTTGTCACTTTCCACCATATCACTAGAATCCCTGTTTTTCTATATTTTTAATATAATTTTTTTATATAAATATGTGCTTTTATAGTTTCTCTTTTTGCATAAATTCTTAAAAATGAATGGCAGGTCTGGTCTGAAAAAAAAAAGTATATATCAAACAATACAAATAAACTCACTATAGTTATTTGTAAAAATAAAACTATTCCTGAACTCCACAATTGAAACACCCTTTCAGACATCCTATCTATTTACATTTTCAGTAAAACTCATCTTCACATCTGAACAACAACTAATAACAGCACATGGTGCTTGAACACACACAGTCACACATATTAAACCTGTTTTAAATACAGCTTTATACAACATAGCTATTTATCCTACCTCTGCATGTCATTTATGCCTTCTTCCTTTAGAAAATTCCAGAAGCTGTAGCTAAAATCATTCCTTGTACTCTTGTTCCTATGCACATCCTTGTTAATACTGGCATCAAACCCTCTGTTTATCCTCATCTTCAAGTCTCTTTATGCTTATCTTCATCTCATCTCATAATCTGGTCCTCCACTTTATTACTTAATCCTTTTCTTCAAATACCTGTTAATTGTTACTTTCTTCAATTTCACAGGTGACATGAGGTTTCATGTTATAGAATATAACTAAAAAAGATCTTTCTAAAATGAAAAAAAAAATATTTCAGAAGTATTACTTTACACTTCTATAAGCAGGCCAAGTTCATCAGCTGCAAAGCATTTCTACCATACACCTCTTTTCAAAATATTATAATAAATACAGAATGTTTCAGACTCAGGCAGTAACATTAAAATCTGCTAGGTCTGAGACCCTCTCTCTGAATTCTCACTTAAGAATGTCATAATTTATGAGAACAGAAAAATCACCAAAGTAAACCAGTGTTACATGTAGAATGATCTTTCGAAATGGCTTCAGAGAAGGCAGAAGAAAGCATAAAATGAGCAGTCATGGAGTCCTAGACTGGACAACCTGATCTGACTTCATAGCTGACCCTGCTTTAGGCAGGGTAGACTAAATGGCTTCCAGAAGTCTTGAATTATTTTGGGCTTCTGCCATTTATGAGTCTGTCCCTGGTGAAAGTTTCTTATGCAGAAAGGAAAATGGAATTATACCCTGAAAATTAAAAGTATTAAAAAACCCCAACCCTATATATGTATATATATACACATGTATATATGTGTGTATATATATGACACACGTGTTAAATGCTTGTTCTTGGACATGCACATGTGTCCTTAATAGTTTTTCTAACACTTATAAGGGACTCCTTAGACAAGGAAGAATATATTCAGAATTTCACCAAAGTAATTTATACAAAATTCACACACACTAAAATACTTATGGTCACAAATTTGAAGGTTCTGCCAGTTCATATGAGATATTGAACCTTGTTAAATGCTATTAAAAAGTTAAATAGAATCCTTAGTTTGTAAAATTCATATTCTTGTCTCTTTCATGTCCACTTCAAAAATTATGTCTTCTGAGTCTGAATGGGAATGTTTAGTTATATTTAAGGCTCTGAAAATCATTGTCTTAAGGAAAAACTGGGAAATCTGTTTTTCTTTCATACTTCAAAGATATTTAGTGTCATGACTGATGAAATGCAGAGCTTGCAAATATGCAGTTACAAGCTATGCCCTTGTTAAGTACTTCTCATCTCTTTAAAGAAACGCACAACCATGATGTGGGTTTGGACTTCTTGCTAACAGGCAGGAAGTTTGAATCAGCATCCTGCTAAATTAAATTCTTGCCCAAGATAATTTCCAGAAATTACTCACTTACTACTTTCTTTAACCTATTTCATTTCTCCAATGTCTGTCTTGACAACATGTGTATAATCTAAGTCTCAGATAGTAATTCAGACAAAAAAACCCACCAAACTTCAGACTATAGGTATCTAAAGAAGATTTTTTGCCATACCGTCATAATTAAATATATGGCTTAATGTTGTTTTTTTTTTTTAAACACTGAAAATTCAGACTTTAGTGTCCTTGCTCCCCAGCCACTGAGGAATGTTTTTATGCCTTAATGGAAATATAGATGGTAGACTGTCAAAATATATTTATGGTATATATATATATATTATTTCATAAAAGATACATGGTATATAATGTACAACATATGTAATGTGCAAATATAAAAATGTCCAGTTCTATTACAATGAGGTTGTTTTTTGTTTACAGCAAAGACTGCATTTGTCCCACTGATATTGATGACTATATGTTGTATTATTATACGGCTTACACAATTATAAGTTATATGATAACTTATAACAAACCGACAATGCTGAGTGAAAGAAATAAAGATCTGAGGTAGAAAATGATTAAAATAGAAATTCAGTGACAAATTAGAAATCAAGTATAAATGCCTTAAAAATATTACAGTTCCTCAGAAGCACTGGTCAGAGGAGAAAATCTAGGCTTCCAAAATTCATAGTGTGGCTTGTCAGGGGAGCTGTAAATGCAACCAAAAACCTGAGAGCAGTGGGAATACTTTAAGCTCCCAGATGTAACATAAAATTTATCACTTCTGAAATATTTGTTTCCTGGTTTGCCTCAAAACACAAAAGAGGCATTGAATTTCTGTTCCCATTTGGAACCAAAATATTTTAAAATCCAAAAACCTCTAACAAGGAGGAGAGTTTCCATCCAGATATTATAAGGATGTCACTGTCAAAGGTTTTTAGTGACAGACCAACTCTTTATGTTCAGCATGATCTCTCGATGTTAACACTGATGTTATTTAACATGATTTTGTTTGGCTGGTGGGCACAAGGGAGTCCCAGTGTTTAACAGTAATTTTAACTCTTTTTCATGCTGCTTTAACTGCAGGTTCTCTGTCCAATTTTATGAAACCTTTTACATCAATTTTTATACCAGCCTTCTGTTTGCAAAAAAGCCTTCTGGTGTATTTTTGGATAATAGAAAAGTGTTGCTGTCTGACAGAAAATTTCATTTTCACATACAATTGAAAAGATTCTTTTGCTTCCAAGATGTACTCCACAGGTAAAATACTAGAAGATTGTGCCATCTGCCTATACAAGGCAATTAACGGGATTTGTGGGTTATTAAACACCAAAATAAAATGGAGGAAAAGCTAAAATGGCAGCAGCTCTTTATGTAGCAAAAGCTAAAGCTGTAAATAAGCTCTTTTCACAAATGAGCTCAAAACTACCTGAAAGGACATTTAAAGGGAAAGTGTTAACACTAAGAATAGAACATAGACTCAGTCTACCAGAGGGTGACAAATTTCAGTCTTTTTAGAGATCTAAAATCTAACTCACTCCATACAATCTTAGGTTAAAAAAGACTCTTCAAAACCAAAGAATGAATAAGCCACTTACATGATCAAAAACTTATTTTGAAATGGAAAACAAAATTGTCATAAACCAAACAATTTTATATACAGGAAATGTTCAAAGACAAAAATAATGCATTCTAGCCAAACTGAAAATAGAAAATACAATGGGGAAAAAAAATGAAGAAAAATTATCTGAAAAACAAAATTGGAGGCAAGTGGGTGAAAGAAAGACTGATATGTGTTACATAAAGCACATGTAGATTTCTAAGATCAAAATAAGCAGTTTGATGTTGTAAAGTCAAGGAAGAAGTGATAGATTCAGCATACGAATGAAGTGACTATAGGAGTGAGAAAAAATATCACTTTATGAGGAACATTATGAACAAACTCTTTAAGACAGAGCAAACAAATATGGAAGAAACAAGTTTAAAATAATTTAGTTAAATCTTGACATGTAAAAGGATTATAGTGCTGGGTATCATTGTGGAAAGGAAATGCTGGTGATTATTTGAGGGCAAAGTTTTATATATGAAGGAAGCAGCATAAAATATAGGTACCAAAAAAATTACATGTACTTAAAAAATGAGGAGGAAATATTTTGTGTAGCTTTATTCAGGATGCCAGGCAGGAAGTTAGAGGAGGAAAAAAGTCTGAGATAGACCTGTAAAATAAGTTGCTATCACACACACAGAAGGAATGGCATATACCCCAAATACATAATATCCTGTCCTAAGTTGACAATGCTTGTCTAGCAGACAATTGAAGTGTACAGAACAATTATTTTCATTCGACACTCCAGTAACAGTGTTGAGATGACGAGGTACATAGCTCATCAAGCCAGACTGACCGCTACTCAGTATTTAAAGTAACATCAACTTCAGCATAAAGTCATGCCTTTCTGAGGAGAAATGTGTGCTTCTTTGAACACCTAATTACATAAGTGAATGGCTTCATATTGAAAAAATTCTTTACTTTTTTCAGGTACTATTGCCTGGAATGGTGTTTCTTTGGGGCTTCTGTCACAATGTAAAACTGAGAGTAGAAACCAAAGCATTTGCCTTCAGAGAAAAGAGGGCAAAATTCTCTCATGTTACTTTGACCATGTTTAAAAAAGTAATTGATATCCATGTCCAGGCACTGATTAGGTGCACTGTGTGTCCAAAATAATAAGATGTAAAGAAAATACTGACAGTT
This sequence comes from Lathamus discolor, assembly GCF_037157495.1. Lineage (NCBI taxonomy): Eukaryota > Metazoa > Chordata > Aves > Psittaciformes > Psittacidae > Lathamus > Lathamus discolor. The sequence goes on along the minus strand of NC_088909.1, from coordinate 52,248,782 downwards.
TATCTCCATAAGTATTTAGTGAGGAAGAACATTGAGCAGGAAATAATAAATATGTTGCTTACAGAGTCTATGGGATCTCCATCCTCAGAGACACTAGAAATTTGACTGACCCCAAGCAACCTGATTTAAGGTGGATTTGTAGAAGATTATTTGAGGTGCTAGCAATGGTTCATACCAGCTAAAATTATTCTATGGCTATACAACAGTAATTTCTTACTGTGAAAATACTTATATAGTCCTGAATTTTTATACAAAAGCATTCTTGATGAGAAAAAGTTATGAAGATGACAAATACATAACTGAAGAAGTTTTAAACTAGAAAGAATAATATTGGTGGCAATAAAGAATATGGACAAAGAACTAAAACCAGATTAAAAAAAAAACTCTACAGTGTTTACATATTCTCTAAAGATGTCCACATGTGTTAGTGGACACCCAATAGGTCGCACTGGGTACAAATGATGCTAAGGGGTAGCTGAATACACAGACTTCCTCATAACTCCCTAGGCCAGTGATTAAATAGCAGCATGTCCTGTGTTCAGCAGTAGCATTTTTCTCCTTCTTAGTAGCTGGTGTAGCGCTGTGCTTTTGACTTTCAGCCTGGGACCCAACGCTGATAACACCGATGCTTTTAGTTGTTGCTAAGTAATGTTTGCTCTGACCAAGGATTTTCTGAGTCTCATGCTCTGCCAGGGAGGAAAGGAAGCTGGGAGGAAGCAGAGACAGAACACCTGACCCAAACTAGCCAAAGAGGTATTCCATACCACAACACGTCATGCTCATTATGTAAACTGGGGGCAGTTACCCAGAAGGGCTAGATAGCGGCTCAGGTCAGGCTGGGTACTGGTCAGTGGGTGGTGAGTGGGTGTATTCTCTTCCTTTGTTATTTTCCTTATCTGTGTTATACCTTAGTTACTGGACTGTTCTTATCTCAACCCATGGGAGTTACATTCTTTTGATTCTCCTCCCCAGCCCTCCAAGAGAGTGGGGAAGAAGAATGGGGGGAGCAAGCAGCTGCACAGTTCTGAGTTACCAGCTGGGCTTAAACCACAACAGTTCTATGATTAATTATTGTGTTGTGGAGGGAAGTTCTACTGTTCACTGACTTCTTGTCGGATTCTGGTGACCATGTCAAATAAATCTTTGTTCTAGAGTAATACTAGTGCAAGGCTCTACTAAAAGAAGAGATTCTGCCTCCCCAGAATACTTAGTTTCCCTATAGACCTAACTCCAAGTCAGATTGTGGAAAAGCACTGTATAATCAAACTGTGTGATGTTGCTGCTAAATTATGTTGTTAATATGGTAAAAATGCAACTATTTTTAGCAATTCATCTTTTTCAGGGTTGTTTTTCTAAACAGATATTATAAATTTTAAAATATAACAGTAGTAATTTAGTTCCCTGGAACATGCTAATTTGTAAAAGGCTTTCTTGATATGCAAGTGTGAAACAAAACTAAGCAGTGTGACCCATCTGAAATTGTTCAGCTGAAAGCTTAATCAGTTATTTTAAGTCATAGAATCATAGAATCATAGAATAGTTAGGGCTGGAAAGGACCTCAAGATCATCTAGTTCCAACCCACCTGCCATGGACAGGGACACCTCACACTAAACCATCCAACATAAGGCTTCATCCAACCTGGCCTTGAACACTGCCAGGGATGGAGCACTCACAACCTCCCTGGGCAACCCATTCCAGTGTCTCACCACCCTAACAGGAAAGAATTTCCTCCTTATATCCAATCTAAACTTCCCCTGTTTAAGTTTTAACCTGTTACCCCTTGTCCTGTCACTACAGTCCCTGACAAAGAGTCCCTCCCCAGCATCCCTATAGGCCCCCTTCAGATACTGGAAGGCTGCTATGAGGTCTCCACGCAGCCTTCTCTTCTCCAGGCTGAACAGCCCCAACTTTCTCAGCCTGTCTTCATATGGGAGGTGCTCCAGTCCCCTGATCATCCTCGTGGTCCTCCTCTGGACTTGTTCCAGCAGTTCCATGTCCCTTTTATGTTGAGGACACCAGAACTGCACACAAAACTCCAGGTGAGGTCTCACAAGAGCAGAGTAGAGGGGCAGGATCACCTCCTTCGACCTGCTGGTCACACTCCTTTTGATGCAGCCCAGGATACAGTTGGCTTTCTGGGCTGCGAGCGCACACTGCCGGCTCATGTTCATTTTCTCATCGACCAGCACCCCCAAGTCCTTCTCTGCAGGGCCGCTCTGAATCTCTTCTTTGCCCAGTCTGTAGCCGTGCCTGGCATTGCTCCGACCCAGGTGTAGGACCCTGCACTTGTCGTGGTTGAACTAAACCATAGTCATAACACATAGAGATCATAAATTCTGGAATGTTGGAATATTCTGTTCCAGACTGAATTTTGCAACTAAAGAACAGTTTTCTATTATGAAGAATGCCGGTATGTCTCAGTAGAAAATGCTATAATGACATAAAAATATTTACAGTGTTTTACCTTATTGCACTTTCCATGAATCTTTACAAATACATCTATATTTGTCACATTACATAGGACATGAAGGATTTAGCAAAATTTTTGGCAAATGAGACAAAAATCCAGATGTGTGAATCCATACTTACAATTTTTCACTTATAATTAAAAGTTCGTGTGTTCCTGCACTCAGGTATTCATTTCCTTAGATCCTATTGTTAGTTCTTTTTTAGTTTTCCCTCCTGTATGCAAAACTAATTAAAAGATAAGGAAAACACTTAGAAAAATACATATTTGATACACTTACTGTTATTTCAGAGTATGTCTCTGATTCATCCCACCAACTTTGTTGGTGTTTTGGCAAGATAAGTAATATTTCAGTAGAACACAATGTTTTTGGCTTATCGCATGCCAATAAAGTATCTGTCTTACATATATTTTTTTCACAAGTTTCAAAATAAAGACAGGAATGAAATGCAAAGGAAAAGGATTTCATTTTTATTTAAGACATCTGTTTGAAATCCTCATACTGTTTCTAAGTATTTTTACAAGAAAATGTGAATTTTTTTTTTTTTTTTTTGCTGTCTTTGTTCAGCTTTTTCTGAGGACTGCAGAATATCTGCATTTCTACACTCACAGAAAAAAAAAATAAAAATTAGGAACTAGGGTTGTTAAACAAGACCAACCCTAATGATTCTGTGATTCAGTGAATAGTCTAAGTACCTTTCAATTACCATAGGCAGCCCCTGTCATAAAGACAGAACTATTGAAAACTTCCAAATTGGTGATACTTACAAAAAAAATGAGGTTTGTCCTGCTAACATTTACATGGATGGGTATGAGATCTGACATAATTTGAACTTAAAGCGTAAGACTGGGCAGTGTATCCAGGAAAGATATTTCTTAGCTTTAAATTGTAATAAAAATTTGAACATTTTCTAAATCCATTTTTCTGCCTTTCACATATTTCTTCCTAAGTAAAAAAATTTACAATTAAGAAGTGATTACAAGAAAATTGAAATAAAATCAACGCGAAGCTGAAATGGGAAAAATCACCACCCCCTTTTTAATACAAAGAAATTTGATTGTGTTTTTTCTGATCCATGATGAAGGACATGGCCTATGAGGCAAACTTCACAAACAAATATAAGTTAAAATCTTTTACCCCAGATATGTATTTATATTTTTACAGCAATATTATCAAACGTATGAAGAGTACAAGATTTTACATAGTACCACAATACTTCTAGAAAAGTGAAATTTTTCTCCATTAGGTTTGTCTCATAGCTAGGCCACTGATGCAAACAATTCTTGATTTCCTAACATTTATGTAAGTATGCCAAGTAAATTATTTTGGAAATAACGTATTTATTTATAAATTAAAAATTAAAAATTATTTATGTTCAATTTAATCAGAAACACTTGTCATCATTGTATTTAAGACCTAAGACATGCTGTGTCCACCCCAAGAAGCTGTCACACTATTCAGATGACATGGTTGCCTGCAGATTGCGCTGGTAGCATTTTGTCGCCTGTGTGAAGCAGTAGTCATGAAAGTGCCCCTCATTCAAATGGACAGTACCAAGCATTAAAAAATCGTGGCAGAGAGTCACGAACACTCACCAGAGAGATAAGCCCATAGGAGGTATGATAATAATCAGCAGGTTAAGGGAGGTGATTCTGCCCCTCTACCCCACTATCAATCATGAGACCCCATCTGGAGTACTCCTGTCAATGGGACTGCTATATTAAATGCAGGTACTTCAGGAGCAACCGAGTAGTGTTCCAGTACAATAGAATGTAGGATTGGTATTGCTATCAATTTTGTACTGCACCTCAGACAGAAGCTTGTTTTCAACTAGACCAAAATATGAAATCCCAGAATCATAGAATACTTAGGGTTCGAAAGGACCTTAAGATCATCTAGTTCCAAACCCCCTGCCATGGGCAGGGATACCTCTCATTAAACCATGTCACCCAAGGCTCTGTCCAACCTGGCCTTGAACACCGCCAGGGATGGAGCACTCACAACTTCCTTGGGCAATCTATTCCAGTGCCTCACCACCCTTACAGGAAAGAACTTCCTCCTTATATCTAAACTTCCCATTACCCTTTGTCTTGTCACTACAGTCCCTAATGAAGAGTCCCTCCCCAGCAGCTCTATAGGCCCCCTTCAGATACTGGAAGGCTGCTATGAGGTCTCCACGCAGCCTTCTCTTCTCCAGGCTGAACAGACCCAACTTTCTCAGCCTGTCTTCATACGGGAGGTGCTCCAGTCCCCTGATCATCCTCGTGGCCTTCCTCTGGACTTGTTCCAACAGTTCCATGTCCTTTTTATGTTGAGGACTCCAGAACTGTGCACAATACTCCAAGTGAGTTCTGACGAGAGCAGAGTAGAGGGGCAGGATCACTTCTTTGACCTGCTGGTCACGCTCCTTTTGATGTAGGCCAGGATATGTTTGGCTTTCTGGGCTGTGAGCATAGACTGAAGCCTGGTCATGTTCATTTTCTCATCAGCCAACACCCCCAAGTCCTTCTCTGCAGGGCTGTTCTGAATGTCTTCTCTGCCCAACCTGTAGCTGTGCCTGGCATTGCCCTGATCCAGGTGTAGGACCTTGTACTTGTCATGGTTAAACTTTATAAGGTTCACATTAGCCCACCTCACAAGTGTGTCAAGGGCCCTCTAGATGGCATCCCTTCCCTTCAGCATATCAACCAACCCACACAGCTTGGTGTCATTGGCAAACTTGCTGATCAATCCCACTGTCCATGTCACCAACAAAGATGTTAAATGAGACCGGTCCCAGCACCAATCCCTGAGGGGCACCACTGTTTATTGTCTTTCAATTGGACATTAAGCTGTTGACCACAACTCTTTTCAGCCATCCAGCCAGCTCTTTATTCACTGAGTGGTCCATCCACAAAATTGATGTCTCTCCAATTTAGAGACAAGGATGTTGTGTGGGACCTTTTTCAGTCCTGTCAATTAATCTGCCACCATCAATAGTAGTTATTTGGAAGTGCAAATTGTGGCCCAGATCCAATGCCCATTGTATTCAGTAGAACTAACCTGAATTCATTTCCCCAAGGTCTTTGATAAGCATACCTAAAGTTTTCCACAAAAAATTAATTTATCAGCTAAATAGAATGCTCTATTTCTTGGCATGTCTATATTAGCTGTTAAGCACAATTTGTGTTAACAGATAATTTAATTTCATTCAAAAAAATTCAGAGCAGCTATCTGCATGATTTTTTTATACTATCTCTTAAATCATGCTAGGTAAATACAAAAGTAGATTAAACTTTACCAGCTCAGAAAGTATTGTCTTGTAGGATTGTCTGCAGAATTTAAATTGAAAGTATTTCAAAGCAGACATAATTTTCAATACAACATCAGTAAGACAAAGCAGAAAAACACAGGAAATATTACAAGTAACAGGATTGTATACAGCAAATATCTTCATATTGCATAAAAGGAAATTCAGGCTCTTAAACTGTTATGCAAGGATTTTTATTTTATTTTTTTATGAAAACATATGGCTCACTGTCTCAAGAATACTCTATTCTTGGCAATGGTTAACAATCCAGACTAATCTTCGTGTTTTGAATTAGTTTGCCAAACCCATTTAAAGTTTATACAATATCAAATTTCTTGTAGTAGATCATGTTTCAGTCCTTTTGAAAAAAATTCATAAAAGAGATACTACGATCTGGAAATAAACTCTGTTTGAATAATTTAGCAGCTATATATGGGCCTATGAAATATTAAAGGGACAATGACAGACCATAGGGAATTTCATACAGATGATAGTTTGACATGAGTCTCACACCCGCACAGTATTCTGTTTGTCAGCAGTAGCAGTGGATGAAGTCACAGACTGATGGAGGAATGAAGGCAGTGAAAAGGAAGAAAGGTGCCACAGTAAACCTGGGTACAGGAACTGAAGCTTTTCCTCTTCCATGCTTCACAAAGTGCAGCTTTTCATAACATGATGCTTGAACACATGAAGTCCCACCCAGAATTTTTCATTTTTTCTTTCATTCTTAGTACTTTTACTTCATAATAGCAAATTCAGTTGCGAATAAGAAAGTCACAAAGGAATAAATCCCTTGTCTCTGTCTACTGACATGGAAGAAAATTAGAAAATTTCTTCTTGTTCCTCTGAAGCCACAGTTCTGATCTTATTAATAGAAAAAAAAAAAAAAAAAAGAAAAAAAAAAAACCTGGCAGTATGAGAGGTCAAGTAAATGAATAGGTTGTAGATAAAAAGAAAACTGAAGGAACACTTAATGTTTTTTAATTAAAAAAAAATACTTAAGGAAGAAAGAAAAGCAACTCTTCATGCATTTACAAGACATTGATTCACTATTACCTAAAATCTGTTGGATCATTAATTCTGTTAAAGTTCAAAGGGTACTTATGTGTCTTGGGATTCTTCCCTTCCCCTTAACTTCAGCATCCCTTCCCTTCCTTTCCCTTCATCTTCCCTTCCTTTCCCTCCCCTTCCTTTCCCTTTAACTTCAGCTTCCCTTCTCTTCCCTTACCTTACCTTTAACTTCAGCTTCCCTTCTCTTCCCTTACCTATCTTTAACTTCAGCTTCCCTTCCCTTTAACTTCAGCTTCCCTTCCTTTCCCTTCAGCTTCGCTTCCCTTCCCTCCCCTTCCCTTCCTTTCCCTTTAACTTCAGCTTCCCTTCTCTTCCCTTACCTCACCTTTAACTTCAGCTTCCCTTCCCTTCCTTTCCCTTTAACTTCAGCTTCCCTTCTCTTCCCTTACCTTACCTTTAACTTCAGCTTCCCTTCCTTTTCCTTCAGCTTCCCTTCCCTTTAACTTCAGCTTCCCTTCCTTTCCCTTCAGCTTCCCTTCCCTTCCTTTCACTTTAACTTCAGCTTCCCTTCTATTCCTTTCCCTTTAACTTCAGCTTCCCTTCTCTTCCCTTCCCTTCCCTTCCCTTCAGCTTCCCTTCCTTTCCCTCTAACTTCAGCTTCCCTTCTTTTCTCTTCCCTTCCCTTTAACTTCAGCTTCCCTTCCCTTCACTTCCTTTCCCTTCAGCTTCCCTTCCCTTTCCTCACACAAAGAAATGTAGAATTAAAAAATCGCAGCACACCTGAGGATGGAGGCACCATTGGAGATCATTGAGTCCATCCCCCACCTGCTCAGAGGGGATGTTCCTAAAGGTCCATATTAGTACCAGTGCTATTTAATATCTTCATCAATGACACAGACTCTTCATATTATAGTTTTCATACCTCTGAGCTAATTCACAGTGCAGACCACTACCTGATATAGCTGAGAGAATGCAGTTGGTGTTTTTTTTCTGAATGTTTATTTTCAACAGGTTATTTTTCTGCTTCTCTATCTTCCACCTCCTAAAACAAGTGAGAAATCAATCTGCCTAGTCATCTGAAGTTATAGACTTAAAAACAGAATGCGAAGTTGTAGTTTAAAGGGTTATTCATTAATTTTTTTGTGGCAGATTTTTCAGAGAACCATGATTCACTTCACTAGAGATGAAAGAGACACTCTTCAAAATTCAGAAAAAGACTTTTCTGTCATTCATCCTGTCAAAATTGTGAGTTCTGAGTAAGAAGGGCTCTTTGCTGTTAAATCCCAGGAAAAAGGTGTAAAAATCATAGACAGAATATTTCAGTAATGCTTTGAGCTTCCGAATTTCCCACTGGAAGTGTATCTGAGCACAAACCATAAATGGAATATATTGTGGCACACATTGCTCCCTACAGCTCTATCCTAACACCCATTCATCAGACTTTCTAGGAAGGTGGTATACATGTGCAATTTGCAACACAGAACTCTGCAATATAAATCGGCTTTTTGAGAGTGTCCTCAGTTTCCGCCGGAAGTGTACCTGAGCGTGAACCATAAATCTAATATATTGTGGCACACATTGTCCTTTACAACTTCATCCTAACACCATTTGTCAGACCTGTTAGGAAGGTGGTCTATTTGTGCAATCCCCAACATAGAAGTCTGTAATATAAATTCTCTTTTTAAGGATATACTGACATTTTATCAGAACCTAGATATTAGCAGTATATTCTGTGAGCAGCAGTTCTTAAAATAGGAAAGTTTTTTAAAACTAGGTTGGTGAGCTCCTTAAACCCATATACAAAGTTTAAAGTGAAACCAACCTCATTTTGAAAACTTTAGGATTTATCTTCCTAAATAGCAATTTATTCGTAATAAATTTCTAAAATATTTTTCCCTTCATGTGAATCATAGAATCATAGAATAGTTAGGGTTCGAAAGGACCTTAAGATCTACCTGGACTTGTGCAAAGCGTTTGACACTGTCCCACGCGACATCCTTCTCTCTAAATTGGAGAGATATCAATTTGATGGATGGACCACTTGGTGGATAAAGAACTGGCTGGATGGTCACACACAAAGAGTTGTGGTCAACGGGTCAATGTCTGGCTGGAGACCGGTAACGAGTGGTGTTCCTCAGGGATCGGTGTTGGGACCGGTCTCGTTTAACATCTTCGTCACTGACATGGACAGTGGGATTGAGTGCGCCCTCAGCAAGTTTGCTGATGACACCAAGCTGTGTGGTCTGGTTGATATGCTGGAGGGAAGGGATGCCATCCAGAGGGACCTCGACACGTTTGTAAGGTGGGCTGATGCCAACCTTATGAAGTTCAACCACGACAAGTGCAAGGTCCTACACCTGGGTCGGAGCAATCCCAGGCACAGCTACAGACTGGGCAAAGAGGAGATTCAGAGCGGCCCTGTGGAGAAGGACTTGGGGGTGTTGGTCGATGAGAAAATGAACATGAGCTGGCAGTGTGCGCTCGCAGCCAAGAAAGCCAACCGTATCCTGGGCTGCATCAAAAGGAGCGTGACCAGCATGTCGAAAGAGGTGATCCTGCCCCTCTGCTCTGCTCTTGTGAGACCTCACCTGGAGTATTGTGTGCAGTTCTGGTGTCCTCAATATAAAAAGGACATGGAACTGCTGGAACAAGTCCAGAGGAGGGCCACGAGGATGATCAGGGGACTGGAGCACCTCCCATATGAAGACAGGCTGAGGAAGTTGGGGCTGTTCAGCCTGGAGAAGAGAAGGCTGTGTGGGGACCTAATAGCAGTCTTCCAGTATCTGAAGGGGGCCTATAGGGATGCTGGGCAGGGACTCTTTGTCAGGGACTGTACTGACAGGACAAGGGGTAACGGGTTAAAACTTAAACAGGGGAAGTTTAGATTGGATATAAGGAGGAAATTCTTTCCTGTTAGGGTGGTGAGACACTGGAATCGGTTGCCCATAGAGGTTGTGAGTGCTCCACCCCTGGCAGTGTTCAAGGCCAGGTTGGATGAAGCCTTGTGTGGGATGGTTTAGTGTGAGGTGTCCCTGTCCATGGCAGGGGGGTTGGAACTAGATGATCTTGAGTTCCTTTCCAACCCTAACTATTCTATGATTCTATGATCATCTAGTTACAACCCCCCTGCCATGGGCAGGGCCACCTCCCACAAAACCACGTCACCCAAGGCTCTGTCCAACCTGGCATTGAACAATGCAGGGATGAAGGCATAACTCCAATAAGATAACACATAGAAATAAAAATTATAAAAATAACCCAACAACTATCTTTAAAGTAGAAAGAAAAAAAAAAATCAAAGAAATAGATGTCTTATAGATTGGGAAACTTCAACTGTGGGGGAAAAAGAAAAAACCAAACCCAGAACAAACCAGGAACACAAATGTATTTATTAGAAGAAATTAATTCATGTCTGAACAAATTTGAAGTACGTTTAGTGTGGGGTGCAGTATTCACCTCTGCAAAGACATTTGACTACATGTTTTGTAGTGGCATATATGGTATGAGAACATATCATACATTCATGAGGAAAAATAATGTCAGAGAGGGAGGAAAGCTGAGGTCATTGGTCTGAACCAGAAGATGGTCTAATATATGTTGCCAATGAGAATGCAGAAAAATAGATCTGCAGCATAATTGTGCTTGTTCTTCTGTAGTTACACAAAGGGATGATTTTTCTGGCAGAGCTCTCTCTTAGCATACAATTAATAATCATATGCAGACTTTTATTATAATTTTTAATTTTTCATAATTAATCTTGTGGGTATTATGGGTATGTAAGCTGAAAGCTTTTAGCTAAGGCAACCCCTCAGGAAGCTAAAGACAGATTCTTATTGAAGTCAATAAAGCCAGAGGAAAATCAAGCAATCATAGGCAAAAAGAGACCAATCTTTGCTTAAAAACAATCTTGAGCATATTTGCTTACAAGAATAGACTATCCAAGAAAAGTGCAACATCCTATTAGCTCTGCCACAGTTTTCACTGCATTCCATATAATGAAATTTCTAGAGAATTATTAATATGATTTATAATCTTCCTTAGATTAATATAGATATATATGAAGCTGATATCAGTTCCCATCTCAGTTATATTTCAAGCTGTTGTAACAGATAATGCAATACACAATTTACTGGTAATGAGTAAATGAATACAAAACTATTCAGAACTCGATGCTGCATGGATTAAACACTTCCTTTTCATGAAAAATTGATATCAACCCCCTCTTTACTGCCTCTCAAGGGCTGTGTTGTGTTGTTTTGTTTGTTTGTTTGTTGGCTTTTTTTTTTTCCTTTCTTTCATAAATCTGAAGTTTATCTCAGGTTCTGGACTGATAATACAAGCCCTGTATATAACTATTACATTTATTGTGCTATGTCTATTGCTAGTGTAAAATGAGCTACCAGCTTTTTTAGTAAATCACTAGCTGTTTTTCAACCTGATTTAGTTTTTATTTAGGTGCTAAAGAACACTATTAAATAAATCCCTTTAGCACCAAAGAAATTTCAGTCTGAGATTCCAAGCTATCCTTCATAGCCTGAAGAATGCAAGAAGTCCACACTTATGCATAAATCCCCTACTTGAAATTCTCGTCTTAAATCTGAACAAGTAATCCCCTCTGAATATAAACTTAAAATAAATATCTTAAAATTTATTTCTGACATTATTAAATATTTTTATGAAATGATGGATAACAAAATTATTTCAGTGGCTCTCGAGGAGCGTGTTACTTAGAAGTTCAGGGTAGGATGGCTGTAGTTAACACACTTAAGGAAAAAAATGTACAGAAAATAAACTTTTGAATAAGTAAGCACGAACCTATCTTGACAAGGTATTTTCCATAATTCAAATTAAGTCTTTCTGACCAGGGTCACTTCCAAATCTTCAGGTTGATTCATATATGTTCAAAACCCTATTAAATAGACATAAAGAGAATAAAAAATGGTTTTTCTAGGTTCTTTAGATCATTTCTAACAATAATGCTTCCACTCCCAAACATTCTGTATAGGAGCAATAAAATTGTCTGCCTGACTTTGCTGTTCCTATCTTCTCTTGGTCTTTTCCCTCTGCAGTATTTTACTACCTTTGCAAGTCATCCATACAGTCAGCGTGTATTTCTTGTCCTATCAAGACAGCTGCAAGGATGACAATCTCACATTTTAAACAGAAATAATAATTTTCATTTATTATTTCATCTTTTCAATATCAATAGTTCTTAATTTTGCATTTGATTATTTTTCCTCTCAGAAAATAAATTCAAATATTATAATAGGATTATATTAAAATGATTGATCGGGGAAAAATATCTTTTCCTCCTGCCTCTTGGTAGATCATCACATCTGATTGAACACTGTATGAAGATTTATGCAAGAATGACTTTCCTAAATGAGATATGCAGGAGAGCTAGATTTTCATGATTTGAGTTACATGAGGTAAATTAGTGCCAAGGCAGGTCAATGAACTCCTACTTGGCTCAAATTAACACTAGTAATAGCTGTGAAATTCTTTATCGGCAACTGAGTGATACTCACAAGAGAACAAAATTCTTCTTTATCTTTGAAAACATCAAAGCAAAAGAAAATAATGATTTCCAATCTAACCAGATGTGAGCTGCGCTGTAAAGTATAAACAAGGAATAATAACAACCACCAGAGGAGTAACTGGGTTATGCAAACCAAGTGTACTTTCAGAGTAACACAGATGATTTAATTAAAACAGCATTCCCATTTTCAATAGGAAACAGACCATAATTATTGGCCTGGTAATCACTGATGATGTACTTTCAGTGTTCCTTGAATTTTCTAGGTGTCAAATGCATGTGCATTCAAGAGGATGTTCTCTAAAAGAATATGTATACCATTGTCTAATACTGCATAAGCAGTCGTTAACTAACACAGAAGAGCTTGAAATATTATATAGATATAATCTGGACCTCATTATAAATGTAAAGACATTGAAACATACACCACAGAATACATCAAAACTGGAGCAAATGTGACAACTGAGGATTCCCAGTTTCCAAAAATTCTGACACCCTATCCCATAGAAAAATATTCCATTGTTATTAAGAGTTGATAAAGAGTGAGAATATAGAAACTCAATATCTATTGCCAGTTCAGTAACATATTGTTATTAACCATTTTTTTTCATATAACAGAGCTCTGAAGTGTTATGAGTAAATGGCATGTTGAAGCATTTCCACAGGGACTTTTTCCTTCTTCCAATGCTTCTTTTCCTTTTTAGCTATTTGTTTCTGTATAATGTTCTTTATTCCACAGCTGAAACCCAGAAAGCTTCCATTTTATCAATCTTAATTGCTTATTTATATGTAAGATATTTAACAAGCGAACAAAGTGGTAATGGCCTTGCTGGTATGTTAGTGTATAATACATTGTTTCATGTTATAGCCAACTCAACCAATTTTTTTCCTATGGAGAAAATCCTCCACCACACAAATTATGTATCAAAATGTGTCAAGTGTCTAATTTTATTTATTCACTGGCCAGCATATGTTTACATGATTTGCAAAGTGTTTAAAAATGTTTATATTTTAATTCAGAGATTTTGCATTTTTCAAGGTGTAATAGCTAAGTATGAAGCAGGAAAAGAAAAAAATGGAAGAAAAAGAAGAGAAGGAAATTATTTTATGGCTTTCCAAGAATGAAAGTACTTTACTGAAGTGTGTCACATTTAGAATAGTTCTAAGGTAAGATTCAGGTTGTACTAACAATGACATCAAATGAAAAAGAAAGTTAATGAGAAATAACTGGATAATTCCTAATTCAGTGGAACAGCCACACTGTATTTCTCAAGATAAAGACACTAATCACTGTGCCTTTAACACATGATACTTATTACATTATCTTCATTGACATACAATGTACCTCATTAAAAACAAACAATCAAACATACCCACAAGACATTTCATATTGTACAGAAGAAAAAGTTGGTTAGAAAAGAGAAACTCTTACAAGAAGTTTTCAATTAAATTTACAGGAGATACAAGCTCAGGGAAAGAAATGACAAGCTTGCAATTACACATCTGAAAATTGTCCTTTGAAAAAGGTACCAGATAGCTTAATCAGTTTTGTTTTTCTCTTTATTGATCACTAAATTATGCTGTAATTAATCCCCTCCTCTAAAAAAAAAAAAAAAAGCCAAAAGTGCCACCCTCCTCAAAACTCAAGAAAAATACAGCCAACCAGAAAAAAAAAAAAATCCAAAACCAACCTAACCCAACCAATCAACCAACAAAAAAGCCCCACAACTCAACTCTAAAACAAACAGAAACCCACACACATAAACACAAACCAGCAGAGGGTGAATTGATTCCTTGTGCTCAGTACATATTCTCAAATTGCTCAAACTACATCCAATATAAGATTATGGATTTGGGTTCTAGCGAGGTAAAGAAAAGAGTGTGGGCTACAGATGTTTATCACCAGGAGAGAGGGCACAAATTGCCTAAACACTGAAAATAGAAAGACTAGTCATCTGAAATAAGTTTGCAGTCTTCAGCCTTTATCATCAACGAAAGCTTCCAGAAACAAAATGAAGCCAGTTCCCAAAGTTAATTGTGTTGAGGGTTTGCGCAGTGTAGACTCCAATCTGTAGAAACTGAAGGAAAAAGATGCCGTTCCCTGAAATAGAAGTAAACCTGTAATTTTGACTGACAAGTTTTTCATTCACCAGGAGTTTCATTCTTGCTGAAATGAACACACAGGTAAATGCATGATAATAGGGAAGAACAAAAAGCTTTACATTAATTTGTGAACTGCTACACACTTGTGAACAGTTTCATTCAACTGCATATCTTGTATGCTGAAAATATGCATACTTGAAAAATTGGAACTCAGTTTTTATCTTTAAAATATGTATTTCTATAATACATTTCCTAAGCATTTAAATAATGCAGAAGTCAGCTTGGCAACAAACTCCAACTATATTTAGTAAATATATATATATGTATATATATAGATAAGGTAATTCCAGCATGTCTTTGCTTTGTAGACTATATTTTTACATTTTACTTATTGTTTGTTTGGTTGGGTTTTTTTTGCAAGAAAGTAAGTTGGTTGCACTTAATTCATACAAAATTTTAAAAAGCGTTAGGTTTACTAGGAAAAAAAAAATTTAGTCAGCTCCATTAACTTTGGCTAAGAATTCAGTTAGCTTTTCTGAAGAACAACAGATTGTCTGACTTTGTTGTCAACTTGATTTACACAAAATCCAATTTTTTGTTTAACCCTGTAAAACATACAGGCATAAATATACTGGGAAGAGATTGTAAATAATTTTTTATACCAAAGCAAGAAATAAAAAATTTTGTACCAACTTTAGCTCTGCAAAATACATTTGAATTTGATCCCATCATCTGTAAAAATGCAGACAGCAGTGGTTGCTGAAGAAGAAAAACATCTGCACCACTTCCAGGTCCAGGAGTGTTCAGAGGGAAAGGGAATGAGTAGTCAGGACAGCTTAGAAGCAGAACCCTGGACGGACAACTGATTTATGCATTCTGAATACCCTCTGACTTTTATATAGACAACAAACAAGCAGACTGTCAGGTGGACAGGTAAACAAATATATCTCAAATAAACTTATTACTCAGGAGACTGTCAGTTCCGTCTGTGACATGAAGCTGAAGTTCTGATGTGCAACATCATGGCCAAGCCAGGCTCTGTCACATGGTCAGATGATCAGAGAAACCAACCACTGTTTCAATAAAGCAAGGCTAATTTTACATTTGTAATCAATGAGGCAGACTGGAGATTCACTAGGCATTTACAGGAGACTCACAATGAGGCAGAGTAGGAGATTCACTTTAAAAAGCACTCCTGATCCAAACTGGGTATTAGGCTAATGCTTGGATTACACGAAGGATGCCGATTCTATTTATCTGCCCAAAAGATACTTTTCAGAGGGGCACTTCAGCAGAACCACGATTACATCTGCATTTTTATAAACTTAAGACATACATTATATTATCTTTTCATAGAGTACTTAGTGTCAGATCTTAAATGCCATATTAAGGATTTAAAGAGTTATATATCTAAAGGAGGACTGTAATACTGAAAAGCTACATTATAAGATACAATGTCCATAAATAAAGGGAATATGATCTCTCAGTTTTTATATCCAAGACATATTTACAGTCTTTGCTGTCAGCTGTCATTACATGTTTCATCCATTCCCACTGTAGCTTGTCATAATACAAAGAAGCTTATTCACATCAGATGCTGATAACCATATGACTTTGACTGGATTAGTACTAAACACTCAGAAGGCACATTATTTGGTCTTAGAAGCAGAGAAATAAAGGAAAAGATAGCTACTAATATCACCATAGGAAAACTAACATTTGCTTATCCAAGTATTACACCTTCATGAATAATGTCTCTTATTTCACACAATTATTTAATTCAATTAAAAATACAAGTTTAAAGTTCCCAAGTTTTCATTTCTACTCTAGGGCCTATTTATCTGCTTTTTCTGTAAAGAACTTGAATTTCATGTTAAATCTTCCAGTTTGATGAAATTCTCTCAAAAAAGCATCAAAAGAGGAGGAATAAAATATAATGGAGGAAAAAAGAGATTATTTAAGGACCAAAGTATGAATGCAATACAATTTCATTCAACTTTCTGTTCTACCTGTAATCTTCTATCAGAGCTGTGAAATTGTAGGTTTGGTTAATTTCTTTGGAATGGGGATTACAGACAATAATTTGGTGCAGAAACACCATTCATTTTATTTGTTAAAAAGTGTTAGAAGTCTACACTTAACATTAATTGAGAGAAATGTATTTTGGAGTTTTTGAAAATGATGAGAATCATGAGGAAAGAAAAATGTGCCATTTTTCTCTTTTGGATATTTTATGAGAAATACATCGTATGATTTATTATACAGTGAAATTCTTCTACATTATTGAATAAAGCTACTTTGTATAATTTATTTTTTTCCCATAGAAAGAATGACCATGGCTATTTTTTAATTGATAATACACTAACTGCAGTAATAGAAACATTTTTACAATGATAGAACCATAACTGACTTATTAAATCATTATGTACAGGGGGAAAAGAAAAAGAGGAGTCTTTTGCATTTAATTTATGACACAAACTTCTTCTGAAGGCTGTGAGTAGTCACACAACAAGGTAAATCAGAGAAACATGATAAAGTGTATCAACACCCAGCCTGAAACTTATGTTTGTGTGCTCCATTTTCAAATCACATGTATTTGCTTAAAGCAGGATTCACTGAACATGGCTCCTTAATATCAAACTCCTTCAAGTAACGATTTAGTGTTTCTAATTACATAGTTTCATTAAAAGATATATTTGAAACAAGCAGCTGTTTACAACTTGTACTGTTTCAATTCCCAATGAGGAAAATAAGTTTAATTTCTTTAATGTCTCACTTTTCTCTAATAACTCTCTCCTCCAATGGCTGCCAACTCAGTTTGATACCAAGATATCAATTTTAAATACCACAAGCAGTTATAAAAAGAAGTTGTCACTCACCATACACTTCCTAATATCTCTGTACTGTCCAGTTCCCACTATTAAAGGTTTCTTTTATACTTGCAAGGAGATATAGGTCATGTTCAGATAGATGAAAATAAGCAGCATGTTTTTTTCTCACTTAGTCACAGGTGGAATCAATATTGATTTCTAAGTTCTCTTACAAGGTGTCAAGGGTTACAGGAAAGCGTTTAAAACAGAAATCTGGCCCTGCCAAATAAATAAGAGTAACTCAGATGTGTTTTCTGTACATTTATCACAGGTATTGATAAACATCTACTGTTTAAAGTTTCTTTTATTGTATATTTTTATAGCTACCATCATCCCGCTGCAATGATTATGTCATTACTAAGGTAGATAAATTATTGAAAAAGGAAAATTATTTTATGATAAAAAAATCAGTAGTTTGTACAAGTATTTCCTTTTCCCTCAATTGCAGAAGGAGCCAAGCATCCAAAGAGAAATACAGAAAAAAGGGGAGGAAAAGATATAACTATTGAAAAATTAATTATTAAGCTGTTTCTTACATAATGATTGAGTTCTGATTTTTATGATAACTTATTACCGCATTGGTTTGTGTATGAAGATTGTTGCTGATCCAACTCCTAATGATTTTGTCTCATTAAGGAAAATTAATAGATTGCATTTTACTTAAAATGTTCAGTAGTCTTCACCTTACGATGATTTCATGATGATTTATTCCATGCAGAACTTTTTGGTTTTGGAAGTCTAATTTGAACAATATTTCCTTTCAAACATTTGTAGACAGCAAATTACCTTAAGCAAGGCATCCCTTGCAATTCAAGAACCTGACTAGCTGGAAAATACAAATCTTGAAAAGAAGCAAATATCCACAAAGTTTTTGTAAAGCAGAAGAACAAGTGAAAAAAAACACAACAACCTGAAGAGTCCATGCATTATTTTCTCTGATTTTGCAGATAGGTCTGGCAATTTCTCTGTCATGCCATGGGAAATTAAATATCTGGAAAGATAGAAACAGCGAATGAAAAAGAAAAAAGAAAAAAGAAAAGAAAGAGATTTGGGTCAGTGTTTGCTCTACTTAATTACAATCTAGACTTTAGGTACAGCCAGTTTGCTATGATGCCTGACAATGCTAGCTAGTGAGAAAAAAGAGAGGTAGTCCTCAGTGGACTTTCCACTGAAATGACTTCAGGTTAGCTTGGCAAGTGTTTTGTCTTGAATCACAACAAGTAGCAGATGTCAAGGCATGCTAGATATTCTTCTCTATTTAGCCTCTGAATTTTATATTTCTTTATAAGTACTAAACGTTTAGGATGAAAGATGAGTGAGTCACATTAATAAAATACTAAGGGTTTTAGTTTGTGTGAAGGCAGGTTCGCTGCTGCTGACTGTGGCATCTGCTAAAAAGGAGTCAGATGTGATATGACTGTAGGTAATAAGACTCCATATCACCCTTAGCTGACAATATATTAAGCATCAGTAGATCTTTTTCTGTAGTGAAATCATTGTGTCTTCCCGGGGTAGCTGCAGGTACAGTATTCTGCTGGCAGAACTGCTGCAGCCATCAGAAATGGGTAGGTTTACCTGGAGACTCTGCATAAGGATGAGAATGAGTCCCCTCCCCTTGATTACAGAATCATTACTTTTTCAACAGAGAAAATTGCGTGGCTGCATTTCAGTATTTTTGGACAGTGCTTTTGTATATCCAGTGAACTAAAAGAGTGACAGTGTTAATATTAGATACAGAAATATTTCTTACTCATGCTTTTAACCTTACTAAAAATGACTGGATGTTGCAGGGCACCTTCCACAAGGTTTACTTAGAGCAAAGAATGTTCTGTGCTATAACGAATTCTCCTAAATCTACCGTTACACTACTGATAATTTGTGTACTCTATTGTGTGCTTTATTTTTATACAGTGGAAGTAGGATACTTCATACCCTGTCCGTACTAGTTTGCCCTCTTTGCTGATGAACAGCATCCTGATAAAAATCTTTTGTACTTTTATAAAATCATAGAATAGTCAGGGTTGGAAAGGACCTTAAGATCATCTAGTTACAACTCCCCTGCCATAGGCAGGGACACCTCTCACTAACCCATGTAACCCAAGGCTCTGTCCAACCTGGTCTTGAACACTGCCAGGGATGGAGCATTCATTGGGCAACCCATTCCAGTGCCTCACCACCCTTACAGTAAAGAACTTCTTCCTTATATCCAATATAAACTTCCCCTGTTCAAGTTTTAACTCATTACCTTTTGTCCTATCATTACAGTCCCTAAGAGTCCCTCCCCAGCATTCTCATAGGCCTCCTTCAGATACTGAAAGGCTGCTGTGAGGTCTCCACGCAGCCTTCTCTTCTCCAGGCAGAATAGCCCCAACTTTCTCAGCCTGTCGTCATATGGGAGGTGCTGCAGTCCCCTGATCATCCTCGTGGCCCTCCTCTGGACTTGTTCCAACAGTTCCATGTCATTTTCATGTTGAGGACACCACGACTGTACACAATAATCCAAGAGAGGTCTGACGAGAGCAGAGTAGAGGGGCAGGATCACCTCCTTTGACCTGCTCATAAGAAGGCAAAAGAAGAAATAGGAGGCAGTCCATGAAACTATGTACTAGAAAAAAACACTGAAAAGTATGTTTTCCAATAGTGCATAAATGCACTGCAAAACTTCTTGTCATACCATGCCATGGAATCCAAAATTATATGAGGATTTTGGAAAAGAGATTAGGCTGGTTAATGAAGGGTAGAATCATCAGACACAACAGTCTGGACGAAGTTGGAGGGAATAAGTCACTAAATCTTAGGTTGCCAAAGAAAGGTAAGGAATGGCAAAGGCAAAATCACTCTATACACACTTCAGGTTTTATAATTTTTCTCTAAATATTCATGGCTCTGTACTATCAGAAGCAGACCAGTTGAATATATTAACTCATCCAGTATGGCTTCTATTTACACTTTCAGACATTTTCACACAAGTAATCCTAATGCATTATAGCTCACTGATGATCCCTTTCTCCATAGATCTCTGAAAAAAGCATTTCCTGCTCACATTTCGAAGCATATTTTAGCAAAAAATATTTGGTAGCTTTCTGTTTCTGCCTCAGCTTCAGATCCAAACAGTAAACATGCTATCATTATAGAGATTATAACACTGGCTTCTGTCACTGAAATAAATGTTAGATTTTAAAGGTAAAGTTAACACTGAAATACTGGATCATTGCTTACATTTATATGCTGTTGATGAGTGTCATTTTCTCTTTTCTTGTTAACAGACAGAGAGGTTAATAATCACAGGCACCACTTAAGATCAGGAGGATAATCTTACTAATGTCAACTATGAAAAGCAGTAGATCTTTTCAAAAGTTCAAGATGCACACATACATATGAGGACAAATTTTCAGGAAATAGAACATATCGAAAAGCAGAGATATCAGTTACAGTCTTACAGGGAAGTAAAAAGAAGTCAGAGATTATTTATTTTATGAATATTTAATGAGTCAATACATTTGTCATATTTTTTTAGAGTTTATCTGAAAAGTAATGCATAGGTATAACACATATTTTTATTCTGTCTTATTTCACCTGAGACATGCATTGCTCTTTCTGTTCTAGGATGATCAAACAATCTCATATTATATTGTCTTAAATAGTTTCAATATTTTACCTTAAGAGCAAGCCTATTCACATAAAATTTCATGACTTGCAGAAGAAAAAAGGGTACATGTCAGATAAATAGTTAACAAATTTTATTTATGTTGCAACCTTGAGTTTAAAGAGCTGTGTCCAGTAATATTTAATGCATGACACATAGACTCCTTTCTCATCTTGTGTTGGAAACCTAGGTATTTCAAGAATTTACAAGCACATTGCTGAAAAAGTCCAGAATACTGATAATAGACCAAAGAGGTGTGAAAATTTTTCTTTTATCATGCTTTTTTTATGCAGAGAGAAGCTGTTTAGATGCTTTGGAAAATAGCAGCTTTTGCTGGAAATGTTTGCTCTAGAGAGATGTAGTTGGTCAGTTCCTATGGGAACAAACTGTTGCTCTCCTAGATAAGCAACTATAACTCAAGAAGAAAGGGAGAAAATAGGAAAGAAGAAGATGAGTGGTGATCAAAGCTTTAATTTCTTTGCATAAATATCTTATGAGAATCAGAGTTAAATGAACAGAAAGTGAATTAGAAAGCAAATATCTGTCATACTAGTTAGTAATTCCTTTTCAATTCTTTTTGTTTTCTTGTGAAGACAGATCAGAGCACCTTTTTAACTGGCTGGAAGCTAAGAGGTACAGGCAAACATTGGTAGATGCTGCACTTGCTTTTGAACAGGAAAGCTGATTTTCTCAAAAGTTTGCATGAACATGCAGTGGTTTAGAATACTGCCATCTGTTCTTGTAAAGTTTGTTTAAGGCTGTTGTATATTTTAAGACAACATGAAGAAACATCTAGATGACAGGTATGGCCTCCTCTAAAGCGTATTTTTAACCTCCTGTATTTTCCTGTAGGATGCCTAACAAGATCATAAGAAACTCTTTGAAACAACTCTTGCTATAACTTTCAAAGTATTTTTAAGATTAACTCACTATTTAAAGACATTCCTGCTGGCTTTCCTACTGAATACCCAGGCAATGGAAAAAATTCACTTTTTGAAATTCTGTTTGTGTATTGTCCTCAGACTCTTTCAGTTCCAAGTTGGTGTCTATTTGCAATACAGCTTGGCACTCAGGTTCATCTGTACAGACCTTTGGTTCCACTCCTATGTCTATGAAACAGTTACAAAGACAATGGAGCTAAAATGTTTTATCTAGTTACAGACAAGACAACATGAAGCAACAGCAAAAAGTTGCATCTTGGGAAATTCAAGTTGAACCTTAGAAATATCTTCATTATGAAGGTTGTAAAGTCCAGTAAGTTTTTCAAGTATGAATTGCATAAATTCCTGGCAGACTAAAAACAATACTGGAAGTAGCAGCTTGGATCGGAGGGCTGAGATTGACCTTCTGGAGTCCTTTTCAACCAAAATACCTATGAGTCATTAATTCTGTGTGTAGGTTCTTTTTTTTTCCGTAGTTTTACTTGGTATATCTTAGCCTTTTGCAGACAGCTGATGTGGAAATTAAAACAATTAAAACCCCTTCACTTTTTAGAAATTGATAGTAAATTGTTACTTATATAGCCTTTTTTAAATAAAATAATAAATTTATATGTACATTAATATAACATCAATGCTAGGGATTACAAAATGAAGGGTATTACATCAAAGACCAGCAATCTTAACACTATGTTTAGAATGCCACTGAGACAGAAATCACTCTCAAATTTGCAGGACATGGAACTATAACAGAGACAACTAAATTGCTACAAAGAAAACAAGAATAAACTCATGATTGCATTCATAAGGACCTAACTCTATGTCTAAAGCACTGGCCTCACCATCTAGGGTAATGGTTTAAGTGGGTGGGTTTGTGCGTTTTTTTTGGTTTTGGTTGGTTGGTTGGGTTTTTTTGTTGTGGGGTTTTTTGTTTGTTTGTTTGTTTGTTTTTGTTTTTTTTGACATATAGTTGTAATTTAAACTAGAAGTCATACATAATTCCTGAATTTCCTCTCTGATCTCAAAGTTAAAGACATTATTTCAAACACATTATTTTAAACTTTATACAGTCTTCATTCAGAAGGTATATGTGATTGTTATGGAGATAGAATATACATGAGTAAAGGACTATGCTTCAAGAATCTTTCAGTCTGGAGCTTAATTGTAAAGCCACATTATATTGTGTTTGATATTTCTTTGCTCTCCTCTGATGCTACCTGTTCTTTTCTGACAGCAACTTCAGTTATCTTTATGGGTACCTCTACCTCTCAGCATAACGATTTAAACATCAGTAATATCAAAACTGAACTTTAGTTCTTTTACTGTTAAAAAGTAATCTCAGTAGATACATATGGCTAAGTATGTTAAATTAAATTAACGTTTTGAACATTTCAGAAAGATATTTGTGGGTTTTGTGCACATACATGACCTTTCTAGCTGTCCCTCGAAGAATGAAACAGAAAAAGATATTAGTCCTCCACCTTTCCTGAAAGACAATAACAGCTTTTGAAAAATGAGACTGTAGATTGTGGGGAAAAGATAACCAAGTTATTACCTCAGTGCTTGGGTGTGAGGAGGAAGTAAAGGAAATAATATGTTTACTTGTATTCATTAAAGAATAAAGAAGTTACTTACTGAAGAGAAAAAAAACAGCTGTAAGATATCATTTCCCATGGGTGTAAACATAGAGTCACCTCAACACAAAACTACAGTCACCTGAATCACACGAGTAAGTGACCCAAATAATGTCCCAGAGTTTCAGTACAACTAAAGAGAGTAGATGTAGAGACAGCTGACAAGAATTTTTTAAGGTCAGCCAGATGAGAATATTTTTATTTTCTAGCATTTTCTAGTATTTCTAACTTTGACAGTGACAGCAAAGTAAAATCTTAGTGAGTAATGTATCTGAAAGAGCTTTTTTATTTAAACAGAATTCACAGTTTGGATGATTATCAAGTTTCTTGATAATTTTTTTTTTAATTTTATCATTAGATGTATCAATGTGACATAATGCAGACAGCTCAGTAAGCGGCACAGTTTTGAAAGCAAATCATGTGCCTCCTTATTCACTCAGAAGAGCTTTTGTGAGTCCTGTCTTTTTAATCTTTGTACACTTTTTGTTTGATCTCCTAATCATTATCACCAGCTATGGAAAGCGTTCTCTGCTACTTTTCAAAATGTGCTAAGTATGCATGTAAAAGTAACGTGTAACAAATACAGAAGGAAAAATACAAAGCCAAATGAATGAGAAGGAACACAATGTACATCTCTAACAAAGACTTTAGAAGGATCACAGTTATTCTTTAATATGTGGCCAGGTAACCCCATAGGTATTATTATGTTGATTTCAACATATTAGAATACGACATTTATATCTGTCATTACCAATTATCAGTTTTATGGATAGAAGTATTCCTAGTTAACAGTATTTGCACATTATTATTGGTCTGGCTAGCTGCAAATCTTATCAAAAGCCCAGTGCAACTGACCCTGATTTGAGGGGACTTCGACACAGATCCACTGTTAAATTCAAACTTTTTTTAGCGTTTTGTCGTCTAAACCTAAGTTCTATTAAATGTATTTACAGTGACAAAGGCAGAGAAACATTGCAATTTCCAGAAGAAGTAAATGCCTAGGATGAAAATTACCCAAAGAAATAATTTCTGCAAAGCAGCTCTGAAAAGCACCTGGAAATAACACTGTCCACTGGCTCTGAAGCTTCACTCTGGTCTTCTTAGTTGGAAAGTGCCTCTCACTTTATACTTCTGCTCCTAATACCATGTGCAAGTCAGATACAAAAGAAACACTCTTTCTGAAACCAGACAGCAGTTTGATCCAAGTTCATTTTTTATATGGGAGACAGTATATGAACTGTGGGCTGCCAACTGACTTTCCAAATGCAGTAATTAAACTCCCATCAGAGTATCCACTGAGTAATTTGGTCAATAAGTGTAATACAAAGAAAAGCATGAGTTCACTGACCTGAGAAGAACATCTGAGAAGAATAATATAACTTATCTACATTTGGCTTCAGAATTGCCTGATTAAGAGGTAGCACCATCAGTACAGGAGGAAGGGGGAAGAGCACAGGGAAAAAAGATGCAATGGATTATTAAGGAAGGGGGAAAAAATCCTCCATTAAATATCAGAAATATAGTTAAAATACAATTTTCTAGATGTGTCTGTATCAAAGTGATACAGACTGGTAACAGTCCCTGCAGGTCATGACATTTTTATATTACCAGTGTTACCAGTGATAAAGCTGAAAAACAATAGACTAAATACTCTTTTGATATTCTTTACTACCTGTTGACCATAAAAGCACAAGCAAGTAACCTCTAGCAAACATATATGTGTGATATACATACATGATTGTTTAATCTCTGTTAAGGTTACAGGTTCAGGTAGATTATTAGGATCCCTCTGTCCTGGTATTTACTTCCTCACATAAAGTCTTTAGCAGCACAGGATGAGTTTAATTCACTTTCAAATAATATTTTAAATGAAATGAGGGTGCTACAAAATGACATGTGGAATAAAAACAGTTAATGTCTCACAGGCATTTGCTGGCCTGCTTGATTAAGAAACATTTGCAACTTATGGTCTTAGCAGTTACATGATTTAATTAACAAAGCAATGAATCACTATTAATAAAGGAACAGAGTATTAGTAATAAAGCAATGGAGTTTGGAGCCTCCTTATCTGAAGGATTTCAATTACTGTTGTTATTTATCATATCTTACTTATTCAACACAGTTTGGTAAAGAATAGGTTGTGAACCCTAAAGGTATATAAAGCCTGTAACTGACTCATCTGTGCAGAGATCACATTAGCAGAATTTTTTTCATGTTGCTGCTTTGTGATCTCTTGTACAGATAATGGAATAAACTGTTCCTCATCTCATCTAAGTTATATTCTGGTATTCTGGACTATGGCACGTGATCTCATGATCCCAACACACACAGCTTAGGTATTATCCTTTTTATGTATCAGAGCACTTATCCTGAAAATTGCAGTTGACTTATTATCATAGTCATGGCTGACACGTTCCCTGCTGCTACCAGGTACATTTACATCTGGATCAGACAACCACATTTTTGCTGGTGCTCATGAAGAGCGAGTGCAAGGAATGCTAGTGTTATGTTCACCATAATATTTTACTCACTTCTTGCAAGTATTCATATAACCACATAAAATAACAGTGAGACAGTGAGAAGAGCGTGTAGCAAGCTCACTGCCCTGGACTTCAAAAGAGCAGACCTTGGCCTCTTCAGGAGCCTGCTTAGTAAGGTTGCAAGGGATATAGCCCTGGAGGGCAGGGGGGCCCAAGGCTGTTGGTTGATATTAAAGGATCACCTGCTACAAGCTCAGGAGTGCTGCATCCCAACTAGAAGGAAGTGCAGCAGGTGGGCCAGGAGACCTCTTTGGATGGATAAGGAGCTGTTGAGGAAAATTCAAAGGAAAAAAGAGGCTTAAAAAAAATGAAAGCAAGGACAGGCGGCCTGGGTAGAGTACAGGGATGTTGTCGGGGAAGCTAGGGACCAGGATAGGAAGGCTAAGGCCCAGTTAGAAGTAAACCTAGCCAGGGATGTTAAGGATAACAGGAAGGGATTCTACAGGTACGTAACAAACAAAAAACAGATTAGGGACAACACAGGCCTCCTGAGGAAGCTTTTGGGAGAACTGGCTACGCAGGATTTGGAGAAGGCTGAGGTTCTGAATGACTTCTTTGCCTCGGTCTTCACTGGTAAAGGCTCTGACTGCACCACCCAGGTCTTAGAAGACAGATGCAGGGACTGTGAGAATGAAGACCTTGGGCCCACTGTAGGAGAGGATCTGGTTCGAGACCATCTTAAAAATCTGAACGCGCACAAGTCCATGTCACCTGATGGAATCCATGTGCAGGGTGTGAAGGAGATGGCAAATGTAGTTGCTAAGCCACTGGCCATCATAGTTGAAAAATCATGGCAGTCAGGTGAAGTTCCCGATGACTGGAAAAAAGGAAATATAACCCCCATTTTCAAGAAGGGGAAAATGGATGACCGGGGAATTACAGACCGGTCAGTCTCACCTGTGCCTGGTAAAATCTTGAAGCATATTCTCCTGGATGGCATGCTAAGGCACGTGAAAAACAAGAAGGTGCTTGGTGACAGCCAGTATGGCTTCACTAAGGGAAAATCCTGCTTGACCAATTTGGTGGCCTTCTATGAAGGGGCTACAGAATTGATGGACGAGGGTAAAGCTGTTGATGTCATCTACCTGGACTTGTGCAAAGCGTCTGACACTGTCCCACACAACATCCTTCTCTCTAAATTGGAGAAATACCAATTTGATGGATGGACCACTCGGTGGATAAAGAACTGGCTGGATGGTCACACACAAAGAGTTGTGGTCAATGGTTCGATGTCCGGCTGGAGACCGGTAACGAGTGGTGTCCCTCAGGGATTGGTGTTGGGACCGGTCTTGTTTAACATCTTCATCGCTGACAGGGACAGTGGGATTGAGTGCACCCTCAGCCAGTTTGCCGATGACACCAAACTGTGTGGTCTGGTTGATACGCTGGAGGGAAGGGATGCCATCCAGAGGGACCTTGACACACTTGTGAGGTGGGCTGATGCCAGCCTTATGAAGTTCAACCACGACAAGTGCAAGGTCCTACACCTGGGTCGGAGCAATCCCAGACACAGCTACAGACTGGGCAAAGAAGAGATTCAGAGCGGCCCTGCAGAGAAGGACTTGGGGGTGCTGGTTGATAAGAAAATGAACATGAGCCGTCAGTGTGCGCTCGCAGCCCAGAAAACCAACTGTATCCTGGGCTGCATCAAAAGCGACGTGACCAGTAGGTCCAAAGAGGTGATCCTGCCCCTCTACTCTGCTCTTGTGAGACCTCACCTGGAGTATTGTGTGCAGTTCTGGTGTCCTCAACATAAAAAGGACATGGAACTGCTGGAACAAGTCAAGAGGAGGGCCATGAGGATGATCAGGGGACTGGAGCACCTCCCGTATGAAGACAGGCTGAGGAAGTTGGGGCTGTTCAGCCTGGAGAAGAGAAGGCTGCGTGGGGACCTAATAGCAGCCGTCCAGTACCTGAAGGGGGCCTATAGGGATGCTGGGGAGGGACTCTTTGTCAGGGACTGTAGTGACAGGACAAGGGGTAATGGGTTAAAACTTAAACAGGGGAAGGATTGGATATAAGGAAGAAATTCTTTCCTGTTAGGGTGGTGAGACACTGGAATGGGTTGCCCAGGGAGGTTGTGAGTGCTCCATCCCTGGCGGTGTTCAAGGCCAGGTTGAATGAAGCCTTGTGTGGGATGGTTTAGTGTGAGGTGTCCCTGTCCATGGCAGGGGGGTTGGAACTAGATGATCTTGAGTTCCTTTCCAACCCTAACTATTCTATGATTCTAAACGCTGGCAAAAATGTAACTTGCTGATAAGCAGTCCAGAGGAAAAAGTGGCTTTTCTCTCCACATTATGGTAGATAATTACTTAAAGTACTGTTTTCTGAGCATGGAAATACCCAGTATATTTGTCAAGTATATTTGTATTTAATGACCATCATCTGAAAAAAACTTACATCAACAAAATATCAGATGTTCTAGCCAAAGGGAATTTTGATAGGCTATACCATGGACAGACTGATACAATATATTTCCTTCAAATAATTTGACATGCATACAATCCACAGCTCAGTTTTTTAAAGATAAATATTTCTAAAAATGATTAACTAGGGAGAATAGTACCGCTACTATTATGTTTTTCCACATTAAAGGATATCTTTCCATATATACAGTCTGCAATGTGCGTTCTCTCTTATCACATCTTCCTGGGACACTCTCCATTATTCATAGTAAAATACAATTTCATCAGAAATTTTAAATAGTTGTAGTACAGTACAAGTACTCATAAAACTAAAGATGCTATTAAAGAATGTCCTCAGGATTACACTCTGTATTATGCAGCCATGTACTTCTGTATTGATACGTTTTAACGTATGGCAGTATTAGTTTGGAGAGGAATATTAACATTTGACATGAGGGATGGTACACTGACTTTTAGAAAAGATGGACTGTGATACTTGTTATTAGTTCTGCTGTAAATGGTCTTGGATCAGGCATAGACTACTGTCTTCTACATCTGTAAGTCTTCCTAAAATGTACTGCAGCAGAAGTTTGCAAGTGCTTCTACATTATAAATTTCTCCTTAAGAAGGATTTCCTTTCAGGAGTTATAATTTCTTCTTCACAGTTCTCTGAATTTCAGTTCTGACTTCACCTTCCCTCACTACTGGAACAGGTTCTAAACAATTTTAGTTTAAAATTTTAATCAGTTTTTTTTTTTTAAATAAGATACTAATTTATTTTCAAGAAGTAGTCTGAAAAATACTAAAAGAAGTCATATGTTCTGCCTGGT
Source organism: Lathamus discolor (assembly GCF_037157495.1). NCBI lineage: Eukaryota > Metazoa > Chordata > Aves > Psittaciformes > Psittacidae > Lathamus > Lathamus discolor. Next base: position 52,219,511 of record NC_088909.1, on the reverse strand, counting down.
AGTTATGGGAATTTTGATCACTTGAAATCTCCTGGAAGGGCATGGTGCTAACTGCAATCACTCCAGGAAGTTTGTAGATGTGTTGAAAATAGCTTATTGACATAAGTGATCAAAGAGCCAGCTAGCTTGCTGCTTCACAGAGAAGGGAGAAGTGGCTGATGATGTGAATGTCTAGGGTAGCTTTGGCAGCAGTGGCCATGAGACGGCAGAGTTTGAGTTCCTGTGGGAAAAGAGCAATGCAAAGAGCAATATCTCAGTCCAGGATGGCAGAAGAGCAGATTTCTTGTTGTTGAGTGGCATGGTTTGAAGCTTCTCACGGAAGATTGACCTGGATGACAATATGGCACAGATTAGCTGGTCATCTTCATGGACCGGCTCCTCAAGCCACACATACAGAAATTCAAACATTCATGGCAGGGGTTGTCATGATAAAACTGTACTGTGGTAAGATTTACACAGTGGTGAAAACAATAATGAGCAAATTTGAGTTTGCAGGGCTGCAGTTAGGAAAGACACAGAACAGCTGAACATAAAACTGGCGAGGAATGTGAAGGACTTCTATAAATACAGTAGAAGGAAAAGAAATGCTGAGGAAAATGGAAGATGCTGCTCAGTGGGGCAGGAGACCTTGTGTCCAAGCACATGGAAAATGCTAAAGTAATTTGTGGTTTTACCTTCGTTTCTCTTGGTGAAGACTTCCTTCAGGCCTGCCAGGTCCCTGAGCTTGGAGGCAGGTTTTATGGTAATGTCATGAGTGACAAAGCCTGTGGTATTCTGCGGTCTATTAAAGCATCAATGAGAACTCAGCTTGTTCTTCAGCTTGTTCTGATGATTTCTGCACTCACTTGCTCACCACCCCCAGCACTCCAGTTTCAAGGTCCTGACTGCCTGTATCCTCAGGGACATCACTGCTGGCACAAGGAGGCTTGACAGAAAGCTATGGAGTTTGTGCTGTGCAGCTGCCCACAGGTACATCTTATTGGTCACTGGCCATCATCGCAGAACACCACCCATCACTTATCCCCATGCAGATCTCTAGTTTCTGGGATCTTCCCCACTGCCAGCATCTTTCCTCCAACCAGGGTGTTCACCTTCCTCTTTCTGAGACTCCTTCTCTCTAAGATCACTTTTTCTTTCCAGACCTCAGTCTTTTTCTGGGAACCATTATTTGCAACCCCCAGGTTTTCCACTCTAAATACTCAGTGCACAGAAGCACAAATCATGATCAGACTCCCCGCTACTGGTTCTGTCTTTTGTCTCTTAATCATCTGGGACATACAGAATGTACAATTTTAGCTCAGTCCAGGTGTTATCAAAATTTACCACCAGTTCATACTGCTGATAGCTAGCAAGCAGCAGGCTCCTGCTTTGAGAATTTAAACTTTCAATTTCAGATATTCAGTGCCCATCCTCCTCACCCTCAATTACCTGCCATGTCTCAGTGTTCACAGTTTAAAGCTATTTCTCACCTTTGACAGCTAGCAAAGCATTATCCAGAGTACAGAAAGGCTGAGATAAGGACCACATAATTAAATTAGACATATACAAGCAGTAAGGCTGGAAAGGTGCCCAGGGAAATGACTGATATTATTGCAAGGCCAATCTCTATGATTTTTATAATAGAACAGAAACTAGAAAAGGATCCCAGTGACTGAAAGCAGCCAATGTAATGCTTGTCTTCAAGAAGAAGGTGCTGGGGAACTATTCACCAGTCAACTTCATCTTAATATCTGGGATGACCACTGTACAAAACCTCTTGGAAGCCACATTCAGGCTTTTTAAGGACAAGAGATTGGTATGGAACAGCCAACATGAATTTATAAATACGAAATAGCACCTGAGGAAGCTGACATCATTCCATGATGAGATGACATGCTCAATGGATAAGAGGAAAAGAGTGGATGTTGCTCACCTTGACAATTACAAGGCATATAGGATGGTGTCCATAGCATTCCAACAGCCAAGAAGCAGGAACAGGTATCCTGGAAAGAATACAGGGACACTGCCCAGTCCAGAGATAGAAAGGAAAGCCAAGGCATAGCTGGAGCTGAACTTCACAAAGGATACAAAGAATAGCAAGAACAGCTTGTACAGGTATGTCAATCAGAAGAGGAAGGTTAAAGAAAGTGTGTCCCCCAGTAAGCAACACTGGTGAACTGGTAAAAGTGGACAAGAAGGCTGAGGAATGCTGTTGCATCCTCTCTTGCAGTGCTGGGATGAAACCTGCCACATGAGGCAGAGGGCCTGGAAGTGCAGAGGGTCGCAGCTCTGCCATACTCAGGCTGCTGGCGCTGGAGTCTCTTTCTACTGGAAAGATGTGGAGAGATCAAGGTTCTCTGGTGTTGTTGGGAGCTCTGGGTCCTGTCCAGGATGCTTAAAGGATCAAATGACTCGTGGATTTCAATGGACTGGAAAAGAAAACTAAGAAGATGGTCACACAGGACAGAAAACCAAAATAGGAAAAAGGCTGCTGGCCCAGAACTTTAAAGTAAGTCTGAGTCTGAAGCAAGGTGTTGTGGAGCCTGAACAGGGCAGTTTTGCATCAGAGAACGATGTCCTTTCCAGAGCAATACAGGTTTCCAGCTCACACACCTGCTCAGAGCCTTCTCTTCTCCAGGCTGAACCAAATGAAAATTACAAGAACTGCTGCATTTCACAGTCTCTCAGTCTGAATATATATTTATTTATAATAGGCCCATGTTCTTATCACAAACACAGCTACTGTCTAGATATCTGGTTGGAAAAATACCATCAAAGTGAAACTTCAAGAGCAGATACGTATTTCTGACAGTTTTTGAAGAAAAAAGATTTGTTCTTTTTGCTCACCAAATTTACAGAAGATTGAAATATGAATTTAGCTGCAATTTTCACACAAAAAAAGAAGGAAATCTTGGAAGTCTTCTCCTTGCACTTTGGGTCCTTCTTGACCCAAAGATTGGTATGGTGAAGCATATCTCAAACTGGTTCACACAAGCCATGAGGACACCTGGAACAGGATATTGGGAAGGACGTTGTTTTGTCTCTTAAGTAAATAGTGGCAATGGCAAAGAAATAGGGTTTAGACATGTTTTTTATCCTTTCAGGTAACTGCAACTTTCAACTGCCCTTTAGACTTTCTGCCTGTACAATGTCACCCAAAGTGCCAGACATACAGATTTTATATCATCCTAGTGATGACTGTTTACTCCACACAGATTTATTTCATGCACATAGGTCAAGATGCTTGTCATTCAGAATGGCTGGAACATACTTTTTCCTGCTAGAAAATGGTAATGAATCAAAACTGCAGAGAATTAACAGATCTCTAAACATCTTTAAAAGGCTACTGAATTTCTGTGGAATGAAATGTTGTCAATGCTCTCTTATAATTCCTTCCAAAGTAATTCAGTCAGAGTAAAGTTATTATTGACAGAAATGATAGAAAATAAATCATTCTTAGTTCATTTTTCTTCAGTAAAAAATTAAAAATACCCATATCATTTAACGATACCTATTTTAGCAATACCTATTTCTCTTCCAAACTGAAAAGCTACGTAGGTCTCAAATAACTCATGTTTAAGCAATGTGGTTCTTCCATTTCAGTGAATAAGCCTTACAAATGTTTAACTTCTGTTTAGTACCTTATTTCTTGCATCATCTATGTGAGCTGGTAGAAAGGTACTTGCACTTTTACAGCTCAGATACCAGCCTACAATGGTCTGCATTTTTGCAGCCATCCATAATTTATTTGACAATTGTTCTGTCATCACCAGATATAAGTAAGCTCCATTTGCAACTTTCAGTGTTTCCGCTGGAACCCCTACAACTATTTAGCATCCTTCTTATATTGCAAAAGCCGAAAACTTTATGCAAGACTTTAGCTTAAACCACAGCAATAGTAAAAGGCGAAAAAATAACTTGTGTCTTAGGATAGTTTTATTCCTATAAACCCCAAAGTGCAACTGGCTGCTCTGCAACAATGTATCAACTCTGATTCAGGATAAGAGTACATTTTCTTTAAATCCCTCAAATACCTGTGAAACAGCTATTACTAACTTGCTCCCCATCCTATGTCTGTGTTCCCTTGAGTAACCAAGACTTTGTAATTTGGTAATGACTGGAACATGAAACTTTGGCTGGCTTGTAAGCTCCCCCAGTGTAGTTTGATTTGTGAATTTAATAAACTGTTTGCATTCCATCTTTCAAAGTACTAATGAAAAATATTGAATATCAGTGCCTACGACACACTTCTGGTTATGAACCACCAATAATTAATCTCTGCAAACAGGTTTCTAGCCAGTGTTATCCATAATATATTCTGCATTGTGCTCTTCAAGGTCATCTGTCAGAATGTAAAGTCTCAAATCATTAAAAACCTGACACAAGGTATCAGAACTATTGCTTCTCCCCTATCCACAAAGCATGCTACCTTGTGAAGAAAGAAATCAGACTTATATCATATAATGAATTCTTTGCATTACCTTGTCACTATTTTCCCACACTTTCTGGATGCATTTCAGCATGTTTTTATTTGCAGCTGTTAGCAAGTAAGTTCCAGCCTCATTCTGGGAACCATAATTCGGAAGACAGATTTCCTTGTTTTCAGAGATTCATTTATATTTCACCATTTGCTGATGTTCACTCTTCTAGCCATGACTTTCAATAATGACCATTAATGTTTTTGAAGCGTATGTTTAGCTGGCTATGTATGAGTTACGACAACTCAGATACAGATTTATCTATAGATGATCTGTGATAAATGGAAAGATAGAAGTTGTTTGCAGCCATACAATAACTCTCTCTTCCTCTGACAAAATTCAGACTAACACTGTAGATGGGCTGCGTTCCCTCCATTTTTTCCCATTATTGGAGAATGGAAAAAAAAAAGTGACTTGCTGTTAAAAAAAAAAAAAGTGCGCATTACATTTTCACCACAAGCCCACTAAGAACTTCTATAACAACATTTATGAAAATATTTCTCTGAACTGAAAAAAAATATTGTTTGTCTTGGTAAAATCAGTGAGTTAAAATTACACCATAAAAAGACAGGGAAACAATGAGTAAAATGAAATATCACAAAGCATCTTTCTTACTTACACTTACTGAATTGAAAAGGAGAGAAGTCCAGTAACTTGCCCAAGGTTGCATCTCATCACTGTCAGACTATACTGCTAATGGATCATGCTGCCTCTTAGGGAGATAGGTGTGATTTCGAGTGCTCAGTTACATTATGCAAAATACATCAACTGAAAACAAAAAAATACACACAAATATAAGTATTTTTAAAGATTTTCTATGCAAATTTCTTTAAAACCTTGAAAAAAGGACTTAAAAAAATGTAAATGTTCTGAGTAACTCCAATTTGCTTCCAAAACCTGATTTATTTTTTTTTTAATTTCCAACTGTTGCTGAGTAAATAGTAAAAAAAAGATTTCTATACTGCTGCTATGAAATAGTGCAATAGTCTTCATTCACTTTTACCAGAGAAGCAGGATGAATGACTTGCTATGCTTCTCATCTTAAGGCATGAAATTTAGTCTAAACAATGAAAAGAAGAACTCTTTCTTAATAAAGAATACTTACATGCAAGAAAAAATTAACATTTGTCATGTTTCATATTTAATACCCTGTCTAGTTACAGAAGGTACTGCAATTAAAAGTGCATTAATGGTAATATTTTTAATTCATGGATTGAGCCCAGCAGAGCCCAGCAACTGGTAGAATAGACAGACAATTGTTAACTGTCAGAAGATAACATTCTCTTCAAATGAGATAAGCTATGCAATATTAATACCAAATTTAGATGAATGTGAAATAGGTTCCAAGTATTAGTGAAGAAACTAAACTTTGATAACTTTAATTCTGGGGCATATAATTGTAAACTTATACAGACAAAACCCATGAGTTAGACATGGCATACAAAATTTTTGTCAGTTATGGGTTACTTTTTGCAATGGCAAACTGATAAATTACATTTCCAAATATTTTAGATAATGGATATATTTCTCCCTTCTTGAAGTACATGAGTTATCATGCAAAAAGGAAAAGAAAAAAAAATTAAATAAAGTGAACTACCCTAAACTGGTGGAAGTTGAAATGAATAAGGTAGGCAAAGCTTTCCCTGGGAACAGACCTATGGAGGGTCTGTGGAGGGAGACATTCAAACAATACAATGAACTTATATTGGTATGAATGAACAGTATAGCAGAAAAGTCAGGATGAGGAGCAAAGATACTTAAGCTGAAAGACTATAGTGGCAAAGGGGAAAGGTAGATATCTAACCCATATGAATTTTGCTTTCCAAAACCAAAGAAGTAGTGAAGTAGTCTTCTGAACAGAAGTTACAAAGGAAAAACAAACAAAATCCTAGTAGTATTACCATAATGTCTGATAAAATCACAAAAATGCAAGTATCACATCGTTGTCTGTATACAGACTTTCTTACTCCTATAATAAAACTCCTGAAGAGAAAACTCTCTAGCTGTAAACAAAGTTGTTATTATTATTCTGTGTCAATGAACACATGGCCTTGAGGTACAGAAAGTAAGGGAATGAAGAAAGCAAAGGAGGTGAGGTAGACTGGAAAGACACACTTGGTTTCATGTCTGCTTCATTCCAAATTGAGCAATGTATACTTCAGATTTCACATGTGTGGCCTGTGAGAGGGACAGATAGCAATTTGAAAGCAAGTGTTTCATACTGTCCGGAACAGAAGGATTAATTTAACAGAGATTTCAAAAAGAAATCCGTATTTTAAGGATTCTATTGCAGGTCTCAAAACTAATAAGTCCCTAATTATCATGAAATATATCTGGAATGAAAAGTGGTTCCAGGATAACACAAGTGTTTTGTTTTACAGGTTTTAACCATGGGACCTGATGCAAACCATGATCCTCAGAGGAGGCATGCACAGAGTATTTCCTTCCACCACTGCTGCATAGTATAGACACATCCTCTGGAGTTCATAACAGCAGGAGTATTGATATTTACATTCACTGCCTCTAGGCACTCTCCAAATCCTTCCTTGTCTGCACTGGAGAGAAACAAATTGATAGTCATAAGAATGACGTTCAGTTTCACATTCAAAGCTGCTCCAGTTATCTGGTGTTGGAAGTTTGTGGACCAACCAACAGTCTGACTAGAAGATCTGAGCTTACAATTGAGATGAAGGCTCATCTGCCTTCATTGACCGTACTTATAACCAAGTGTGTATGTTTATTACACACAAATTTAAAAAGAGGAATTAATATTTATGTAAACATTTACAAAAACTGCATTTAGCAAACAACTAAAAAATTGCTTGTGAATTTCTGAATTTTATTGATACATTTAAACAGTTGTAGAAGAAGGTCATTAGGAAAATTATGAAAATATTCACTGTAAGGGATATTTTGAGATGCAATTCCTTCCTCACTTCTATATCTTTGTTTTTTCTTTTCTTTTTCCTTGCTATTTGCACATACGTACATTTGTCACCCCTACTTAATTAAGCAAGCCAGTAAGTACAGCTAATACTGCAGCCAATAATTATTAAAAAAAAAAAGCAATAACTGGACAGTCTCTTGGAGTGTTACAGAAAAAATAAAAAAAAAAAATACACTAACTTTATTACAACATGCAAAAAGCAATAATAAAAGTGAAGAAGGTAAATCAAACAAACCAGCTTATAAAAAGAAATCACAGATGCCCTCATTTATGGTTGTTTCAGCAAAGCTGCTGACTAGCAGTGCTCAAACTGAGACCAGAATTAGATCCTGACTGCTGTAAAAAAGGCAACTTCAGAAGGACAGTGCAGCATTTTTTCCAAGCCAGTCCTTCTAGGCAAAAGAGAAAAATGGCTGAGAGTGGATTAAGAAATCACACTTGTACCATTTACATTCAGGACTGTTTCTCATCTTACACCTCTTCTGCCACTTTACCTCTAAGGCTTTGGTTTGGGAAGAGGACCCATACTGAGATTAAAACACACTGTCCCACAGGAGGCACATTGCTACAGAAATGCAACCGAAATCCCCTCCTAGTCGCAAAATCTTTTCCTGTCTCTCTCTCATAGACAAATGAAACACAGATAAAGAAAAGCATAACAGAAATTGTATTTTAGATCCTGGTATGATAATTTTAAAAGCCATACTTACACTATCTCCTTAAAATGGAAGGATTTATACAAGCTTTAACCTCTATGCAATGGTCTTATTAAATATACCATCTACTTAAAGATGCTGTGCCAATAAGAATTAATACTGTATTTGGCTGCTCTGTTGATATACAGATGAAAGCTAGGAATGATCTGAGTAAGAGATTAGTATGGAATTATTTTGCAAGGGATATTCTTAATTTGTAAAACTGTCAAGATATCACACAAAGCATACATTTCTGTGAAGAAGATTCTGAAAAGTAGTTCACACATATAAGCAAGCATCCTATGTACAGTGACTCAGACTTTGTGATTTAAAAATCAGATAGAGTAATAAAGAAGAATCACATTAGCAGCATTTCACAACCAGCAATGCATCACTATTACTGATGTGGTGTACTACCAACTGAACATACTCTATAGAAACAATATTGGCAACGCAGACCTTTAACAGCTAATGACTTTCAGGCATAGGTATAAACTTTCAGAAAATAATAAGCAACACTCAGTAAGACAGACGCCTCATTTTTAAATACTGTGGCACTAACTCATGAAAAATCCAAAGCTAATCACATTATTAATAAGTAAAGACAAGGAGGTTATTCTCATCCAGTAGGTAGTAGATCCAGGCATCTCCTTGGTGAAGTATGTTCAGGATGCAAAATGTTCATGCATTCAAAAAGAAACTGAGCAAAAAAAATGCTTAAAAATAATTATTAAACCATCCAGCAGAACTCTGCTTACACTACAGCACCTAGTAATTGTTCTTAACTCTACTTAAACTTACATTATAACATGCATTACAAACTCTGACTGATCATGTATTATCCCAAACCACAGTACAGCAGCATGCAAAATAAAAAATCCACATCAGATGTGAAATGATCTGTCAGAAAGCTCTATTAAAAAAATGTATCCCTTTATGAGATTGGTTTTGCCTTTAAACATCATCCTTCTCCTACATTTATCTCTCTGCAAATATTAAATTTCATGATAGTACTTCTATTCTCATGATGAAATAGATAGCTGAAAAGCAGGGTTAGTTCAAATCTGGCAAAAAGTATCCACAGAAAGCAATTTTTATCAAAAAAGAAACATTAGAAAATTACCTCGAGGAAGTAACTGACTTGCTGAGCTGGTCATGGGCAAATTTTAACAGGTAAAGAAATGCTTCCATTTTAGAAGAAAAAATTACATAGCCAGTATTCAAACAACATATGAAGTTTTTCCTGATGCTTTTCATATGAACACAACTTCTTTGATTTCACTGAATTAGATCTGTGATGCAAAAAGAGAGAGCAAGAGAGAGACATGGCTAGAAAGGCACAAGCAGATAGCTATACTGAAATTATCACACTAACAGTAGCTCTGCAGAGGGAAGAAATGCTGCAATACTTTGCAGATAATCATTGAAATATATATAGAATCGTAGAATCATAGGATCAAAGACGTTGGAAAAGACCTTTAACATCATCAAGTCCAACTATTATCCCAGGACTGCCAAGACCACTGCTAAACCATATCACTGAGGGCCTCATCTACACAGTTTTTGAACACTTCCAGGGGCAGTGACTCCACCACTACCCTGGGCAGCCTGTTTCAATGCCTGATTGCCCTCTCTGCAAAGAAACATTTCCTAATATCCAGTCTAAACCTTCCCTGGCACGGCTTGAGGCCATTACCTCTTGTCCTATCACTTGTTACGTGGGAGAAGAGACTAATACCCACCTCACTACAACCTCCTTTCAGGCAGTTGTAGAGAGTCATAAGGTCCTCCCTGCACCTTCTCTTCTCCAGACTAAACAACCCCAGTTGCCTCAGCTGTTCCTCATCAGACTTGTGCTCCAGACCCTTTCTAGATCCTTCACCAGCTTTGTTGCACTTTTCTGGACCCGCTCCAACACCTCAACGTCTCTCTTGTAGTGACAGGCCTAGAACTGAACATAGGATTCGAAGCGCAGCCTCACCAGTGCCAAGTACAATCGAATGGTCACTGCCCTGACCCTACTGGCCAGGCTATTTCTGATACAGGCCAGGGTGCCCCTGGCCTTATTAGCTGCCTGGTCACAAGCTGACTCATGTTCAGCTCCATCAGTAAGTACCCCCAGGTCCTTTCCCATGAGCAGCTTTCAGCCACTCTCCCCCAAGCCTGTAGCGTTGCATGGGGTTGTTGCATCCCAAGTGCTGGACCTGGCACTTTGCCTTATTGAACCTCATACCATTGGCCACAGTCCATCAATCCAGCCTGTTCAGATGCCTCTGCAGAGCCTTCCTATCCTGCAGCAGATCAAGTCTCACAGCCAACTTGGTGTTGCCCACAAATTCACTGAGGGTGCACTCAATCCCCTCATCCAGATCATCAGTGAAGATATCAAACACCACCGGCCCCACTACTGAGCCCTGAGGGATACCACTAGTGACTGGTCACCAACTAGATGTGATGCCATTTAGCACCACTCTTTGGGTTCAGCCACCCAACCAGTTTCCAGCCCAGTGAAGAATCCACCTATTCAGGCCATGAGCAGCCAGTTTCTCCAGGAGAATGCTGTGGGACACAATGTCAAATGTTTTACTTAAGCCCAAATAGACAACAACGAGCGTTTCTCTTATGGACCAGGTGAGTCACCTTATCACAGAAGGAGATCAGGTTGGTCAAACATGACCTGCTCTTCCTGAATCCATGCTGTCTGGGCCTTGTCCCTCCATTTTCTCACACACATTTTATAATCTCACTTAGGATATCTGCTCTGTGATCTTCCCCACTACTGGGCTTAGAGTGAAAGACCTGTAGTTCCCACGGTCTTCCTTCCTGCCCTTTTTACAGACACATGTCACACTGGCCAACCTCCAATTCTCTGGGACCTTCCCACTAGACCAGGACTGCTGATAAATGGTGGAGAGTGGCTTAGCAAGCTCCTCTGCCAGCTCCTTTGGCACTCTTGGGTATAAACCATCTGGCTCCATAGACCTGTATACATCTAAGTGGAGCAGGGGGTCTCTAACCATTTCTTCCTGGATTATGGTGACTTCAATCAGCTCCCCATCTCTGCCATCCAGCTCACGGGAATGAGTACCCTGGGGATGGCTGGTGTGACTATTAAAGACTGGGGCAACAGAAGCATTACGTACCTTAGCCTTTTCCTCATCCTCAGTCACTAGGTTTCCCCCCAGTACCCAGTAGAGGATGGAGGTTCTCCTTGGCCCTCGCTTTATTACTAATATATTTGTAAAAGTACTTTTTATTATCTTTTATGGCAGTGGCCAGATTGAGTTCCATCTGTGCCTTCACCTTCCTAACTTTCTCTCTACATAATCTAACAACGTCCATATACTTTCCATGGGATAACTGTCCTTTTTTCCAAAGGTGATAAATTCTCTTTTTCTTCCTGAGTTCAAGCAGTATCTCCTTGTTGAGCCAGGCTGGTCTCCTTCTCCACAGGTTTGATTTTCAGGACATAGGGATGGCCAACTCTTTCACGTCAAGTTCATTCTTGGAGAGTGTCCAGCCTTCCTGGACCACTTTGTCCTTCAGTAATGTTTCCCAAATAATTCTGCCAACCTGTGTCCTCAACAGGCCGAAGTCAGCCCTCAGAAGTCAAAGGTGGAGATGTTACTGACCTTCTTCCTGACTTCTCCAAGGACTGAAAATCCAGTCATTTCATGATAGCTTTGCACAAGACAGCCTCCAGCCATCACCACTAGTCCTTCTCTGTTTGCGAACAGCATATCTAACCTGGCATTTTTCCCTAGCTGGTTCGCTAACCAGCTGGGAAGTTATCTTCCACAGCCTCGATGAACCTTCTGGATTGTTTCTTCTCTGCTGTGTTGTACGTCCAGCAGATAACAAAGAGCAGCAACAAAGAGAGCAAGAGTAATTTGTTTGCAAAGACAAAATAATGAAGCATAAGAAAAACTTAGATTTGGCTTCAACACAAGTTTTTACAGACTTTCAGCAGAATGCAAAAGGCACAGAAAGGAGACATCATTCCAAACTCATAATGAATTTTCTTGTTGGTGTGCCTACAGTTAACTGAAAACTAGCAAAGTACCAGGATTCTGTAAAAGCTTCCAACACCCCTCCTTGTCTCTTTCTGGTGTGGAAAGTTTATTTCGCAATAAGAAAATTAATCAGGTCTCTAAGGACAAACATAATTTTACAGTTCCTTTAAAATTATAAGCTATGAATCGATCTCTGAATTCTAAACCTCTTAATCCTTTTATTCATCAGTTTCTTGCTGATACAACTGAAAATAAAATTAAATACAAGCTCCTTGTAAGTTCCATGAGCTTCTCTAGCAACATACTGACATTGAAGGTGATCAAGCAGCAGAGCATTCATTTTCTGAGCATGGAACAGGATCCAGCAGATCATTCCTTGAGCATGGAAAGGTCTCACCCCTGTGTTGGTTCAGGCATGCATAATCAAGGAGGAGCATGCCCAGGTTTCAATTACCCCACAGGCAGCACATGTGCTTTGGAGAAAAACTACTAATTGTAGCACAGATCCCCAGTTGACAGCAGTTGGTGTCAGAGAATGGCAGAGGTGTGAGAAGCTCCCTCACAGGTCATTTTTCTGTTGTTTTTTTTTTTTTTTCTGTCCACAGGCTGTCTTTTGGCAAAACACTCTAGGCAACAGGGCTTCATAAAAAGGTGTGTATTTCAAGAAGTTCCTCAGTTTTAGCAATCAGTGTCAGGCAGCAAAGAAAATGAGTACATTAGGACACCACCAGGTCTTGTTAATACACTGAAGACAAAGTAGCCCAGAAGTTAAAATATTTACTTCTGACTTAAAACACTCCTCCTTTTCTACCCTCTTATACCCTTTATACATGTGATCTTAGGCTGGTCGCTCTTTACAGGTCAGCTTTCTTCACTAAAGGCAATATGTGTGTGCTTTGCTCATGGAAGTATTTATTTTCCGGTTTGCTGCTGTAACAGGGGCCATTCAGTACAGTATGAAGGTTAAATAAAATTAAAAGTAAACTAGAATTTCACAAGTAACAGAAGCTTTACAGTGACTAGTACTGTGAACTAAGGAAACACCAGCATAAAGACAATAAAAAGTCTTGTTTCAGTAAACACAATCAAGTTGTAATTATTTAGTACACCAATGAATGTAAAATTTTGTGCCTAATTAAGATCATCTTTGCCAGCTTTAGGTTGAATCAAGTGGATTTTCACAAACACGTCTGTAGCACAGAAGATATTCTGTAGTTTAAATATATTCCTCATCTTAGTCCACAGCAACCTTCCAGTGTAACAAGCCCTTAACATTTTGACACTTACTTATTGCAGTACTCTATCATATGGAACAGGGAAAGAGAGGCATACAACTATTTCTCATGCAAATGCAGTTGTTAGAGTTGTGAATAAGACACTTATTGAAAGAAAAGAAGTTCTTTCCTTGTAGTTTATTAGATTTTGTGCTGTTTTGTGAAAAGGAGGCAATAAGACAGTTGAACAATGAAATTATCCTGATTTGCCCATGTAACCATGTAATTCTATAGACATATATAGTCATTTCTTTCTTTTCTGTATTGACTCCTATTTTTCATCTGCTGTTCATTTGGCGGATGCCAGAAAATACCCACCTGTACTGTCCATCACACATCCTGTCTTTTGGTCTGACACTGATAAAATCATTTTATATCAAACTTCAACCTAAGTGGTGATTTTTAATAAAATTCAAGTTGTGTGTATCTGCCTGTTTTTTTGTTGTTTTTTGTTGTGTCCTTTTTTTCCCCCCTAATTGTTACAGATATTTTCACTCTACCACAAGGTTTATATCAGATTTAAATTTAAATCAAATTTATATAATTTGATTTATTGTCAACATATCCAATCCCATGCTGATGTCATCTGAAAACAACTTTTCTTTCTAACATGCCCAACCTGGAAATAATGAGCAATTCACGTCATCCTCAGGGCACTTTTGACCTGAAGTAGGGCACAATAATATCTGGGTGGACAACTTACAATATTGAACTCTGTTGCTAGGGGGTTTCTTTTGTAATAAGCACCCTCTATGACCTATTTCTGAAGAGAAAAACCAGCCATTTCATTACTCGCAGACTAGAAAACAGCTTTGGGTCCATTTCTTATCTGCCTATCTTAACCAATATGGCTAATATGACATGCCAAAACATTTTGATTCCCTTTGGTATCTTGCATAAATAAAACCTTTTAGAAGTTCAAAACAAGTCCAAAAAAAACCCTTGAAATTTATGATGAAACTTCCTGAAGTCCTCAAGTAATTCCAGAGGCTGAAAATTATCAAACCAAATCAAGACCCATACACAGGCTCATTTAGGAAGATGTTATTGTTAAGTGAGTGGGATTATAGCTGAAAAGTTGTGGAAGCAAATATTTAGCTTAAACGGCTAACACTACATAAGAATTCCAGTGCCACATTTATTCAGCCTTTAATTGGACTGCACTGACAAAAACAAAACAAAACAAAAAAACCAGACAAACAAAAAACCAACCTTTTCTCTTCTATCCTTCACTTCTATCACTCCTTCTTCCTCACCCACCTGGGCAAGAAAAGTTGCAAAAGTATTTGCAAAGGATGAAAAATTAACAGCTGTCTGTAGATTCCTACTATGCTTTAGCAAATTTCTAGTTATTGTCAAAACTTCAGAATGCTAAGCGCCTATTTTACAAATACGCTTAACATGAAAACTATGAGTACCTAAACATCTTCTGAACAAGTGATATTAAGCTATCTTTAAAAGGACATGTTCAACAATAATCTAAATAAATCTTAAAAGAAAGGTTATAATTCTCACACTAATTTGCTGCTTATTATGATGAGGTTGTGCTAGAAATTGAAGATATTAAATTTAATTGACAATTTTGAAAATAATGGGAGCATTCACGTAAGCATAACACTTACATGGGGTAACTTAGTGTATTAGAAATGCTTTAAACACCGTAATACATGCCTGCACGTTGTGTAAACTAAAGCCTTTGAAGAATAATTGGGGAAGAGAAAATTAGGTGAGTTCCAGTTGATTACTTAAGGATGGGTCCTAAATTCCCTCTATTTCTTATATTAAAATAACAAGAAAAGCTTTCTTTTGTCCCCTTCCCTTTTTCCTTTATTTCCCTTTTCTTTTTCCCTTTCATTTCCTCTTCTTTTCCCCTCTCAATTCTCTTGTGGTCAGAATTGCAAAAGCTTGAGAATTTAGTC
Source organism: Lathamus discolor (assembly GCF_037157495.1). Lineage (NCBI taxonomy): Eukaryota > Metazoa > Chordata > Aves > Psittaciformes > Psittacidae > Lathamus > Lathamus discolor. The sequence goes on along the minus strand of NC_088909.1, from coordinate 52,204,206 downwards.
ATTAGCCAGAGTTTCAATATTCTCAAAATGGACAAAGCACAGAAAAACCTTGTGAAACTTGTAGCAATTGTGTTTTCCTTTCAATAGTTCTGAATGCAGATGAGGAAGTAAGGAGGACTATATTGTAACTCAGAAAAATTTCTGTTTTCTTATATTAACTATCATAGCACCGTTTGATCATAAAACATAAATCATCAGGAGAAAATCAGAAACATGATTTTTTTCAGTGAATCAGATGGAGATATCAGGGCTGATCTTTTTTTTTTTAGAATTCAGGTAGTATTCTGGAGCTGGGAATGATTGAAAACAGAAATATCTTTGCTAATCAGGAAAAACAAGATGAATGTATATGTTTTATGCTTGCATAGCTCCAGTCCTTTATGGTGTGTCAGATATACTGCCTCAAAACGAGAAGAAGCACAGGAGAAGCATCAGTGACCTTTAACTCCCCTACCAAATAACAATACGCTATTCAACATTTATCCTTGGTTAAGCCAAATGATTCTGACTGCTGAGAGTTCAAGGCAACCACATATCAGAGACGACATCAAAAAGCAGCAGCTACAGCCTACCAAAGTTACCTTATTGTCATAAGTAGCCTAATTAGAAGATTAGATTCAGCAAAAAGCATCCAAGGTGTAGGCACAAAAGGCCAGCTCTGTGTGAAATTGCTTTTCTTGGCACAGGCAGTTTTCTAAGCATGGAGCTGGTGACACTGAAAACCAGCAGGTAGCTGCAGAGGCAGACAAACGATGTGTACTTTACCTGCAGTGCTTTTACTTGATAATATTTCAATAATTGATAATTATCTTTTTACAGTGATGACTAAATTTAAAGACTCCAACAATAACAAGGAAAATTTAGAGTAATGAAGAAGTTAGACCTTCTAGGTTTTCCACAGTGAGATTGTCTTCCTGAAAGAGAGTACAAAGAAAAAAGTTCTCATTGCCAGTGTTAAAATTGCATTTTACTTCTAAGTAGCCAGGAGAAAGGCAGGTTAGTCATCTATTAGAAGCTACAGACTTGGGTCACCCTATGGCTGCATGAAAAACACTGGGGGAAAATTTGATGAGCATGGATGGCTCACAGTGTTTACTATGCACTGTAACTGGAGATGATTTTCACTATAGAAAGAAGGATCATTTTAAATCAAAGAATTAAATCAATGTATACACCTAGTAATTTGGAGAATGTGCTATGGAAAAATTGCTATTGATGCTTTGTGCACTCCCATTCTATTCTCAAGTGTAGGACTCCTGCTGAAGTTTGTATACCCTGTTACGCCCTCTCAAGGAAGGTTCAGCTGCTTTTTGGAACAAGAAAGAACACAGCAGCATTTTTCAACAGAAAGCAGCTAAGCCAGAAGCATTTAGCATTTTCAGTGACTAGTTTAAAAAAGCAAAAAGCACCAGTGTATGTTCAAATGTGATGATTTTTCAGTAAGATATGAACAATATGTATCTTTGATATATCACAAGAACATTTTTCATTCAAAGTTTTTCTCCAACGTTGGAGGTATGCCAGAGAAAACAAGTAGCTAACAATTTCCTGAACAGTGGTAGAAGCATGCCAAATCCAAGAACGGGCTGGAACATGCAACCAAACAGTTATGAGTAAGACTGCTGCTTTCCCTGGGAAATAGGTGTGTATTGTCATGTCATGAAGCAGAATGTGCATGGTTTACCATAAAGAGTTTTGTCACTGCAGCTCCAGACAACAGCTCCAGAGAGAACAAAATGCATGTAAAAGAGAGTATCTTACAATGTATGAGTACAGAAGAGAAAGCACTGGTGGGAAAGAGGAGACAATAAGGTTGGGGAAGCGTAGGTAGATGGTTATCTACAAGCAAGTGCCGTACGTGGCTGGTTTGAAACTGGTATAAACAAAACCAAAGCAACTATTCAGAATATGAAAGTTAACCTTCAGAAATTATTACTTCTTTGCTGCCAGATGTTTGATAATATTTCAGACTAATCAGATTGTAACAGCTGTAAGTTAAGGACACAAAGAAGTATCACAGAGTTACTTGTAAAAGGCAAAGGCTTCCCATCAATAAAGAACTTCATACTCAAGATGGGAAAAAGTTATCACAAACATTTCACAGTTGTAAAAGTCCTGGTAATACTGGCGTAAATACACTTTAAAAGTTTTCATCATTGACTATGGAACCCCCCATTTTTTTCCTCAATTTGATGGTGAGATTCAATTTATACTTCCTTTAAATACAAGTTTCTAACTCTGAAAATGTCCAGTGTCATAGATCTTTAATGTTTTTTCCTACCAAAGTCAAACATATGCTGATAGGTCTTCTGTGATCTGTGTCACCATTTAACTCCGCCAGAATTAGAAATAACTTGAAATACAGATGTATTCTCTCAATCAGCATGTACAGCATACAGAACCAATGTTTTGAAATGTACATCTTCATAATCCAACTATTGTTATTATATGAAAAGATTTTTGTTTTAAATTGTAGGGATTGCTAACATTTCTAGGTGTGTTATTACTATATTAACCTAATTAACATATCATTTTATTTAACTGAAGCAAAAAGTCTTTGCACAAATATTTTGTCCTGATAATTTAAATTTACTCTTACTAGCTATGAAGACAGTGGATGGTGTCATATATATTAATACAATAGAATTAAAGATTTTCATGCTTTGGAGTGCAGCACTTATATTGGCCAATGAAACCATTAGGAACTTCTTAATTAAATTTTGTTAGCAAACACAAGCTAATGAAAACATATACTTTAATAGTTTATATTGTAAAGAGTAGAAATGCACCACAAAATCCACCAGCATATGCACTTACCTTGATTATACAAAATGAGATTCTGAAAAATCTTAGCATGGATCCAAATTCTTTTCCTGAAGAGACACAAGGTGACAAAGCTAGCCTGCAAAGTACTTGTAAAAGGATCACAGTCTTCATGTTCAGCTGTATGTTGTAACCAGTAAAAATTAAAATACAAAACCAAACAAAAAAGCCTATCAGAATACAGGATTTGAAATAAAGGTCTCTTAGGTCAAGTGAATGTTCCCCTATGAAAAAATGGTTTAAAAAGCATGGTTAAGTTACTTTTTCAAGTAACCTGTATTATATTATAAAAGGAGAATAAATGAAGGGAAAATGTCAGAGCTGGCCCATCAACTTAATCTTATTGAACTGAAAAACCTAGTTACATTAAGCTAATTGTACTGAACAGAACAAGAAGGACCAAAAGGTTTTCAAATGGCTCTTTTTCCTAAGAGAAACCATAGAGACACAACTCCTAATTTTAATTCTTCTTCTTACCCTGAAGGTCTATGTGAATCTCACATTTGCAGTTGTAACTGAGAAAATGAAGTCAGTTCCAGGAGAAACACTTTGCTTTCCTATAAAGCATGAGGGGTATGTTAATATTTCTGAAACCTGGAGCTTCAATTAGTCATTTGAGATTATGCCATTTTTACATAATGAGCAATTAATTAGTACAATTACAAAGGCAGAGCTTGGGAAAATAGAAATTGCGATCTCATATCATATTGATGGTATGTCTAATTCAGTATTGTAACTTTGGCAGTAGACAATGCTTTGTATGTGATTGAAGGAAGTGCAGGATAGTGCTCATGGGATTACTCTTTACAGCTGCATGGATACCCCAGCTTTGCTGGAATTTATCCCCCTGAAGTAAAACAGTTCTGAACTACTCTGATCTTCTACCTTACTCTTTAAAACTGATGAAATTGCTGAGGTTTTAATCTTTAAAAAGATTTTCAATCCTTGGTTTTGAACCAAATAAGCCCTTAGTCACAGTGCTCACTACTAGTGTTAATGAATTCATTCCACAAGCGGATTTCATGCTTACGTAAAAGATTCTTCTGTTTCCCTGCTTTAAAGGTGTAGCCTTCACTTCCACAGTGTACCTTTTTTTTTTTTTCTTTTTCTTATTCAGAAGAATAAGCCAATTTAGTTCTTGTCTGGCTGACCACCAGACTTAAGAGAAAGACAGATACTATCTTCTTCACCTGTGATCTCTTTCCCTATTTCCACAAGCAGTTCAAGGGGACAATCAAAAAACACCCATCTGTGTCAGAGACTGGCTGAAAGTCACTCTTGTGCACACACACACTTGCCTCCTATTAAAGGAGTCAAATGAACATTCAGAATTCTTACACTTTAAACTAACAGAATTCTCTTCAACCAGAGAAACAAGGCAGCTAATGTGTCACCAGAAAGGTTGTGACAGATATACATTTGATTTGGTCCAAACTTACCTCATGTTTATTGAACAGTGCAAGTCAGATCCCTGCAAATACCATGGAGGAGGTCCTGTGTCTTTGAGCAAAGAAATTCTGTGAGTGAAATTTCTAAGCTTTACTTTTCTTTCTGTTTTTGCTCTCAAAGTCAGTCTGGAAGTGGACAAACATCCCAGAAATGGTCTTCTCCTGACAAATTGACATAGCACTTCAGTGATACATACAAGAAGTCTATTTTGCTACTAATCTCCAGAGGGTATCTTAATTTCTTTCTTCTTGTAATAGCTACTGTTTTCAAAACATTTTTTAACTTAAATCTATCAAACAGCTGAAAGAGGTTTTTTGTTTGCGGTGGGTTTTTTGGTTTTTTTGTTGTTTTTTTGTTTTGTTTTTTTTTCCTAGCATTGTGATAGCAAATATCCCTAAGCAATGATGCAGAAGGAACTTTTTAAAAGCAAGCAAGGTATTTACATTTTTTTTCTAGCACATACTGAAGTCAAAGTAAAGTAGTTTAAATCATTGTCCTGGTTTCAGCTGGAACAGAGTTTGTTTTCTTCGGGTTGTTTTTTTTTTTTTCCTAGTAGCTGGTACAGTGCTCTGTTTTGGCTTTAGTCTAAGAATAATGCTGATAGCACACTGATGTTTTAGTTGTTGCCAAGTAGTGCTTACCCTGGTCAAGGACTTTTCGGTCTCTCATGCTATGCCAGAGAGGAGGGGCACAAGAAGCCAGGAGGGAGCAAAGACAGGATCCCTGAACCAAACTAGCTAAAGGGGTACTCCATACCACAGCATGTCATGCCCAGTATATAAACTGGGAGCAGTTGCCTCGAAAGGGCCAACTGCTACTTGGGTCAGGCTGGGCATTGATCAGCAGGTGGTGAACGTCACCCCTGCTTCCTGAATTTTCATTTCTCTTCTTTTTTTTTTTTTGTTTCCTGCTCCATATTATTATTACATGCATTGTTATTGTTTGTATTATTTCTACTATCACTATAATTTACTTTATTTCTCTTAAACTTCCTACCTAAACCTGCTGTTTTTTTACATTCTTTTGATTCTCCTCCCCATCCTGTCTGGGGCTGCAGGAAGGAGGGTGTGAGTGAGCAGCTGCATGGTACAGTTACCTGCTGGGGTTAAACCATGGCAATCACTTGAGTGGGACTGAACTGGAGCTCAGATATTCAATATGAGGACAAATACTGAAATTAAGTCACCTGTACTTTGAAAATTGTAAAGTTCAGGGTTTTGTTTTTTTTTTTTTTTTTTTTGTTGTTGTTTTTTTGTTTTGGTAATATACATTAGCATTACTTCTCTGTAGTACTTGCATCTGAAAAAACAGGAATCAGTTCCAAAAAAAATTTAATTCAATTAACTTGGAAGAAAAGGTATTTATCAGAACTAACAGTACTGATCAGGTTTAATTAGATGGTATTTTTGAAGTTTTTAAAAGGCAAAGTTGTACTAAAAACAGACTAGAGAAAGTGTACAAATAGTGTGCACTATTAAAACAAAACTAATAACAATTTTTTTTTTTTTCCTAATTACATTCAGTTGCTCTCTGGCAACCTATGGTCTGTCCTATCATAAATGTATAAACATTTATTTTTCAGAACAGGAATTTACCATTAACTAGCATCTTACAATTCTTATCAAAATCCTAGAAACAGGTAAGCAAACACACACTGTAGAAAGCTTCTTGCTGTTTTCAGAATTTTTGAGAACAAAATATTGTAAATTCAAAGCATTGCAAATTTCTTCACTTTGGCTAAAAGAAAAGTGAAAAAAATTAAATTGCTGAGGCTTCTTTTATGCATATACGAGGTATCTGTAAACCAAGGAAAATAAATAATGACCTAGTGTATGAAAATGCAGTAGCCACGGCTGCTTATTTTCCTAACAACAGAACAATCATCACTCACAGTGTGTTTCTTTTTCTGCTTGTTTTGTGTGTTTGGAGTGAGGCATATACTGAAGGTTACATGCACGTTATATTCTTCTTTTACATTAATTTATTTTTGCAGCATTCCTGAAATTTCTTGATCAGTGCTTGCAAACCACACCAAATTCTATATCCAAAAGCACATATATTAATTCTTAAACTGTTTATTACCTAGGTAGTTTTTCAGATCCTGCTTCATATACCTGAATGCCTTTTAGAGTTTTCAGATTTAGGCTGAGAACAAAATTTTAAATGCAAATGAGTAAATAAACAAACAGGCTTATGAAGTTAATTGCTTTCTTTCACTTGGCAATAGAGCATCAGAGTTGGGCTCGAAATCTGTGGCAGCTATGTCCCAGGCTGATACATTAACTGTAAGACATAACTGTGAAAGAAAAAAAAAAAAAACACTGAGAAATGATAGCTGTATTATAATACTCTTAAGTGAGTTAAATTGAGATTACATCATCAGAGGTTATAGGGAAATGAGTATATTTTATTTTATTTTATAAAATAATGCAAGTATTTATACTGCCAGGCAGAAGGGGAAGCTGGGGCGAGGCAGAGACAGGACACCTGACCCAAACTAGCCAAAGAGGTACTCCATACCACAGCACATCATGCCCAGGATGTAACTGATTGCTACCCAGAGGGGCTGACTCACTGCTCGGTCAGGCTGGGCATCAACAGGTGGTATTGTATTCTCTTCCCTTATTATTTCCTTTATCATTATTATTATTGGTGGTAGCAGTAGCGGTTTGTGTTATACCTTAGTTACTGGGCTGTTCTTATCCCAGCCTGTGAGAGTTACATTCTTTTGATTCTCCTCCCCATCCCTCCGGGAGTGGAGGGGGGAGAAAGGGTGGGGAGTGAGCTAGCAGCTGCCTGGTACCGAGTAACCAGCTGGGCTTAAACCACAACAGTTCTTTTTGGTGCCCAACATGGGGCTTGAAGGGTTGAGATAACGAGTGATCTAACTGGAGTGTGTCTAATTGTATTTGTGATAAGCATTCATTGTTTTGGATCGACAGTCCCTTGTCACAATGCTGATTTATTGGCTCTCAAAGTTGTTGCTCTTGATCTCAGAGTTTCAGCATGTCGTACATTACCTACTGCTGGTATTTGCTGTCTTAGTGTTTATCAGCTGGGGGGCTTGAGCTAAGGTTCTTGTTTCATAGTACTTTATGGTAATGACTTGTAATGCAATAGACTCATTGATCATGAAACTGATCTGACTTGCATTCCAGTGTGGTCACCACCTCTATACTTTGGGAGGTATACAACAGAAGTGTATAGCAATTACACATCTTTTTTCCCTTCCTTGGGTGGTCAGCCTATGAGGGAGATATTCTTACACACCCTAGTGACAAGTACAGCAGCTACTCAAGGTCTGACTACAACAGATAATGCAGCTACTGCAACTCCAAGCACAGCAGCTATACCAACCCCAAGCACAGCAGCTACACCAGCCCCAGTGACAAGTACAGCAGCGTCATCTGAGAGTTCTGAAGGTTTTGAATGGCTTTTGAGTACCCTTGAGACCTGCCTGCTTATTGTGATGGGGATCAACATGTTGGCACACATACAGAGTGTGTTTTACCCACAACCATTTTGTCTGATCTTGAAAGTTATGTGGAGTCGTGTTTGGGTCTCGTCTAGGGTTAGACGACGATATAGGAGGACCAAGAGATTTTCCCCAAGGTTGGACAGTCATGAGTGGCAGGATGTGTGGGACAGTATGGGCAAGTATCTATTCCACTGGGCCCCTCCAGTGCTTTGGAAGCGTCGGAGATAGAAGGCAGCTGTATGGAGTCCCCAGCAACAAGTTGCACAAACTGCTGAAGGGGAGGGTGAATTCTTTTGAGCCTGGTAGACCCATGACACTTCAGGCCATCAGAGCAGAGATGCAACATAGAGATGGACTCATGATCGAGTGGCGGACTTAGCAATGGACACTATTGCCCACGTTATTCATGAGTGTGAACACTGCATACAGCCTCTCCTGCTCTGAAAGACTTTTACAAGAGATGGAGCCCGACATCACGGACCAGATGGACTCAGCAGCTTTATAGGGATTGGTCCATGCACTACGGAATGATCTCTCTGTGTGTATGTATATATATGTCTATATGTAAGAGTGATGGTATATTGAAAAATGTGGGATCTGAGCATGACGTGATGGTACGGAATAAAGGATGGATACTGTACTGGGTTCAGCAGTAGCAGTCATTTTTCTCCTTCCTAGTAGCTGGTGCAGTGCTGTGGTTTTGACTTTCAGCCTCAGAACAGAGCTGACAGCAACAATGTTTTTAGTTGCTGCTCAGTAATGTTTAGTCTGAAAAGGACTTTCTCAGTCTCATGCTCTGCCAGGGAGGAGGGGAAGCCAGGAGGAAGCAGAGACAGGACACCTGACCCAAACTAACCAGAGAGGTATTCTATACCACAGCACATCATGCCTACTGTATAAACTGGGGCAGTTACCCAGAAGGGCTAGAGTGTTGCTGGGTCAGGCTGGGTATCGGTCTGCGGGTGGTGAACAGTTGTATTCTCTTCCCTTATTATTTCCCTTACCATTATTATTATTGGTGGTAGCAGTAGTGGTTTGTGTTATACCTTAGTTACTGGACTGTTCTTATCTCAACCCGTGGGAGTTGCATTCTTTCAATTCTCTTCCCCATCCCTCCAGGAGCACACGGGGGAGGAAGGGAGGGGAGTGAGTCAGCTGCTGTGTGGTACTGAGTTACCAGCTGGGCTTAAACCACGACAACATGCGTGTACAGAATTTATTCAGAAATCACTCTACGAAGTGATCAGAAATCACTCCACTCCATCATACCATTAACCTCCTATGAATCTAGGAACAAAGAAAAGCGAACATCCAGGCAAGGCACTGATTATACCAGCAAAACAAATCATGAAACCTGAATAGTTGTAGAGAAGCACAGTGAGATGTTGGAGTAACACCACCAGGTTTCTTTGTATTGTAGGAAGGCAGGGTGACAGACTAAGGCTATCTAAACACCACATTACTATGTATTGAGTCAGAAAGTCTGTGTGAAGTACAGAAATGGTGGTAAAGCACAGCAAAAAGAGTAAATGAAGGCAGAAGCAGAGAAAATAAAGCACCTACCGACACCTATGATACTGCTTCCATTATGCTAACACCAACATTGATTGAAATCATCAAATAGCAAACTCGACTTTGACTGACAAGTCACCACGCTACAACTATTTTACAATTTGCTGTAATTTTATTTTGCAAAACAATAGGCTCTAAAAACTACAAATGTGAATAACTGACTAAGCCTGACAATGCCAATGAGAAAGCCTTATTCCCATATCTGCAAGGTTGCTATTGAGTTCATTTCTTAAACTTTAACTCATTTGGCAAGAAGTATTAAAATAAGAAAAAAAAATCAGCCAAAAAAAAAGTGTTTACAATTTTTTTTTTTTTTTTAATAACCAATAGTTAAAGGATTGTAGAAAGAATCATGCACAGGAAATCCCAGTAATGGGGGATCTGAATTTATTTAAAACCTCAGTTAATTCTGTAAAAAATCATTAGCTTGAAGACAAGACAGGAATGAGCAGGACAAGTCCACAAAATACCTTGCAGCTGGCAGAATTCTGAAAACAAAACGGTAATTTAATGAATCTAAGACAACGCTATCAGGGAAAATAAAGCATGAAAAGACATGTAGGCAGGTGTAACAAGAATACCCCTGTAGCACCCTGCTAAACAGAGCAGTTCAATAAGAAGTTACACATTGACCTTGCACAATAATCATCAAAGAAATGTTATTATAACCAGACCCATGACAATTGTACACCACAATTCAGCAGTCCCTTAAGAAACTGACAGTACAGCAATTTATGCATCGTCCTGTGATGTTAGATGTCATCACCGGATTTAGCTGGTACCATCTAGGATAGAATTCATTGAGTGGCTCATTTGTTTATCCCATGGCTGGGTTTACCCTACTGGTAGAACAAACTGTAAGTCTGTTACACTTCTCATAGCTTACAAGTGTAGTCAGTAACTTTAAATTGTTTCTTTCAAAGAGAGTTAGTCAAAGATGTGTAGTGGAATAAAAACATTCACAGAATTTATGCAAATGAAAAAAATTATGAAAGAAGTTGTAGCACAGGTCAGTTCTGGAAAAGTGGTGACCTGGTCTAGGTCAAATGAAATTGAACATGAGGTACCTAACACGAAGTAGAGCTGGTTAAAATTCTGACAAGTTTTTGCAACAGTTGAGAAACCCCCAAATTATCAGCCCCATCATGTTTAATCCCTTTGATATTCTCAATTCAATCTAAAATCTGTTAATTCAGTTACCTTTATATGGCAATTACTGCCATTCTTAGGGTAGATCTTGATGGTCAAACAATGCATTATCTCCAGAGGTCCTTTCCAACCCTAGTGATTCTGTGATTCTGCAATATGAATCTTTTTTTCTACGACATAATTTTCTTTAAGGAGAAATGCTTATCTGCAGGAGTGTAACTGGTTTCATTCTTTAGATTCTCCATACAAAAATACATCGGACAGAAAATATTTCTACGAGCCAGGCATGGCCAGGTGGGTTAAGACTGGAGTAGAGAATTTTCTGCGCGGCTTTTGTGATTGCTTCAGCAGTAAGGCTTACGCAGAAATTGAAAAACAGCAAATTACACATATCCAGAAGATATTTAGTCTCTGTGTCAACCCCCTACTGGAGGATGAATTGTAAAACCCTATTCTGTTAATATTCCATATACGGTGAGGGGTAACACGTATAGTATGTGAAGACTCTTCCCATATTCTAGCTAAAGGATTTTTATGCTAAATCAGAGTGAAGCGTCCTATGGGACCCTTCTATGCAACTGTCATGGTTCAAGCCTGGCTGGTAACACAGAACCACGCAGCAGCTGGCTCACTTCCCTCCCTTCCCCACCCTGCTCCCGGAGGGATGGGTAGGAGAATCGAAAGAATGTAACTTCCACAGGTTGAGATAAGAACAGTTCAGTAACTAAGGTATAACACAAACCACTGCTGCTACCACCAATAATAATAATGACAAGGGAAATAACAAGGGAAGAGAATACAACCACTCACCACCCACTGACCAACACCCAGCCTAACTCAGCAGAGATACAGCCCGTCTGGGTAACTGCCCCCAGTTTATACAGTGGGCATGATGTGCTGTGGTATAGAATACCTCTCTGGCTAGTTTGGGTCAGGTGTCTTGTCTCTGCTTCCTCACGGCTTCCCCTCCTCCCTGGCAGAGCATGAGACTGAGAAAGTCCTTTGTCAGACTAAACATTACTGAGCAACAACTAAAAACATCGGTTTTATCAGCATTGTTCTCAGTCTGAGATTCAAAACCACAGCACTGCACCAGCCACTAGGAAGAAGAAAAAAGACTGCTACTGCTGAACCCAGGACAGCAACAAAATTTGAGACTTAGGAAATCTGGAGAACACATAATGAATATATTATGTATTCTAGTAATTTGAAAAAATGCAACATGTACAACCCCTAAGGCAATCTGTCAATACAGAATAGAAAGCAGTGAAATCTGAAGTAAGTCATCCATTTTAATCAACACCATTAAGTATCACATGCCATTTCTCCAAGTGTTATTCTGTTTTATCTGTAGAATACTTAATGCATGTATGATCCTCAATTAGGCAATAATAGTCATATCTTACAGACAAGGCAAAGGACAGAAATTAAAGACATGAACTGTTATTTTAAATACAAATACAGCTGGAGAATGTGATTAAACCAAACATTTTTCAAATAAATATACTTATTCACCAGAGTTTCCTGAAAAAGAATGGAAAGGGTGCTTCACTGTATACCCAGACTCAGAACTTAGACTTTTAAGGCCTTTTCATGTGACATAAGAGAGAATTTGATATCAAATGAATTAACATGTGTTGTATGAATACAATATCACCAGTTTGCTATATGGTTTCACACTTGTTTTCACAAGATACATCTTTAATGAATCTGCTATGCTCTTCTAACGGAAAGAAAGCAAGTGAGGCAACCAAACTCCCTTACTGGGAATACTTAATCATAGAATCATAGAATGGTTAGGGTTGGAAAGGACATTAAGATCATCTAGTTCCAAACCCCCTGCCATGGGAAGGGACACCTCTCACTAAACCATGCTGCCCAAGGCTCTGTCCAGTGCGACCCTGAACACCACCAGGGATGGAGCATTCACAACTTCCTTGGGCAACCTGTTCCAGCACCTCACCACCCTAACAGTAAAGAACTTCTTCCTTATATCTAATCTAAGCTTCTCCTGTTTAAGTTTTAACCAATTACCCCTTGTCCTACCACTACAATCCCTAACGAAGAGTTCCTCCGCAGCATCCCTATAGCCCCCTTCAGATACTGGAAGGCTGCTATGAGGTCTCCATGTACCCTTCTCTTCTCCAGGCTGAACAGCTCCAACCTTCTCAGCCCGTTTTCATACAGGAAGTGCTCCAGCCCCCTCATCATCCTTTTGGCCCTTCTGTGAACTTGCTCCAACAGTTCCATGTCCTTTTTATGTTGAGGACACCAGAACTGTGCACAATACTCCAAGCGAGGTCTCATGAGAGCAGAGTAGAGGGGCAGGATCACCTCCTTTGTTCTGCTGGTCGCATTCCTTTTGATGCAGCCCAGGATATGGTTGGCTTTCTGGGCTGCAAGTTCACACTGAAGCCAGTTCATGTTAAGTTTCCCAGCAACCAACACCCCCAAGTCCTTCTCCACAGGGCTGCTCTGAACCTCTTCTCTGCCCAATCTGCAGATGTGCCTGGGATTGCCCTGACCCAGGTGCAAGACATTTCACGTGGCTTGGTTAAACTTCATGAGGTTGGTATAAGCCCACCTCACAAGCGTGTCAAGCTCCCCTCTGGGGAGCCCTCCAGCGTATCATCCAAACCACACAGCTCGGTGTCATCAGCAAACTTGCCAAGGGAACACTGTCCACATCACTGAGAAAGATGTTGAACAAGACTGGTCCCAACACTGATCCCTGACGGACACCACTCGTTACTGGTCTCCAGCCGGACATCGAGCCATTGACCACAACAATTTGCGCGCCGTCATCCAGCCAGTTCTTTATTCACCGAGTGGTCCATGTATCAAAATGATGTATCTCCAATTTAGAGACAAGGATGTCATGTGAGACAGTGTCGAACACTTTGCACAAGTCCAGGTAGATGACATCAACTGCTCTACCCTTGTCCATCAGTTCTGTAGCCCCATCATAGAAGGCTACCAAATTGGTCAGGCAGGATTCCCCCTTAGTGAAGCATGCTGGCTGTCACCAAGCACCTTCTTGTTTTTCATGTGCCTTAGCATGCCTTCCAGGAGAATGTGCTCCAACATTTTGCCAGGCACAGAGGTGAGACTGACTGGCCTGTAATTCCTTGGTCATCCATTTTCCCCTTCTTGAAAATGGGGGTTATATTTCCCTTTTCCCAGTCATCGGGAACTTTACCTGACTGCCATGACTTTTCAAATACAATGAACAGTGGATTAGCAACTTCATTTGCCAGCTCCTTCAGGACCCGTGGATGGATTTCACCAGGTCACATGGACTTGTTCAGGTTCTTAAGATGGTCTCAAACCTAATCCTCTCCTACAGTGGGCCTAAGGTCTTCATTCTCACAGTCACCGCATCTTCATTCCAAGACTTGGGTAGTATGGTCACAGCATTTGCCAAAGAAAACTGAGGCAAAGAAGTCATTAAGAACCTTAGCCTTCTCCAAGTCCAGAGTAGCCAGTTCTCCTGATAGCTACGGAGGGAGCCCACATTGTCCCTAATCTGCCTTTTATTTGCTACATACCTGTAGAATCCCTTCCTGTTATCTTTCCCATCCCTAGCCAAGTTTAATTCTAACTGGGCCTTAGCTTTCCCAGTCTGGTCCCTAGTTTCCCGGACAACACCAGAGGACTGTGCTGCCATTCAGCGAGACCTGGACAGGCTGGAGAGTTGGGCGGGGAGAAACTTGATGAAATTTAACAAGGGCAAGTGTAGAGTCTTGCATCTGGGGAAGAACAACCCCATGTACCAGTACAGGTTGGGGGTTGACCTGCTGGAAAGTAGCGAAGGGGAAAGGGACCTGGGGGTCCTAGTGGATAGGAGGATGACCATGAGCCAGCAATGTGCTCTTGTGGCCAAGAAGGCAAATGGCATCTTAGGGTGCATTAGAAAGGGAGTGGTTAGTAGGTCAAGAGAGGTTCTCCTCCCCCTCTACTCAGCCTTGGTGAGGCCGCATCTGGAATATTGCGTCCAGTTCTGGACCCCTCTGTTCAAGAAGGACAGGGAATTGCTTGAAGGAGTCCAGCGCAGAGCCACAAAGATGATTAAGGGAGTGGAACATCTCCCTTATGAGGAGAGGCTGAGGGAGCTGGGTCTCTTTAGCTTGGAGAAGAGGAGACTGAGGGGTGACCTCATCAATGTTTACAAATATGTAAAGGGTAGGTGTCAGGATGATGGAGCTAGGCTTTTTTCAGTGATATCCAGTGATAGGACAAGGGGCAATGGGTGTAAACTGGAACATAGGAAGTTCCACGTTAACATCAGGAAGAACTTCTTTACTGTAAGAGTGACAGAGCACTGGAACAGGTTGCCCAGGGGGGTTGTGGAGTCTCCTACACTGGAGATATTCAAGGCCCGCCTGGACAAGTTCCTGTGTGATGTACTGTAGGTTACCCTGCTCTTGCAGGGGGGTTGGACTAGATGATCTTTTGAGGTCCCTTCCAACCCTTGGGATTCTGTGATTCTGTGATTCTGTGATTCTTCCCAGGCTGCCTGTCCTTGCTTCCATCTTTTATAAGCCTCTTTTTTCCTTTGAAGTTTCCTCAGCAGCTCCTTATCCATCCATGATGGCCTTCCTTCTGCCCTTCCTTCTAGTCAGGAAGCAACACTTCTGAGCTTGTAGCAGGTAATCCTTGAATATCAACCAACAGTCTTGAGCCCCCTGCCCTCCAGGGCTATACCCTATGGAACCTTATTAAGAAGGTTCCTGAAGAGGCCAGTGTCTGCTCTCTTGAAATCCAGGGCAGTGAGCTTGCTGCATGCTCTTCTCCCTGTCCTGAGGATCCCAAACTCAACCATCTCATGATCGCTACAACCAAGGCTGCCCTGGAGCGTCACATTCCCAACCAGCCCCTCCCTGCTGGTGAACATGTTGGTCAAGCCTTGTCAGTTCCTCTACTACTTTCAAGAGGAAGCTGTCTTCCACATAATCAATGAACCTCCTGGATTGCTTGTGCCAGGCCATATTGTCCCTCCAACATATACCAGGATGGTTGAAGACCCCTATGAGAACAAGGGCCTGTGAGCATGAGGCTGTTCTTATCTGTCTTATCTGTCTATCTCACTTTATCCAAAGAGTCCTCTTGTTTAGTTGGTCTGTAACAGATCCCCACAGTAATGTCCCCAGTTGCTGTTCTCCCTCTGACCCTGACCCACAAACTCTCTGTTAACTGATCACCTGTCCCCAGACAGAGTTCCATACTCTCCAGCCTGTCACTGACATAAATAGCAACTCCCCCTCCCCATCTGCCAGGCCTGTCTCTTCTAAAGAGCCTGTAACCTTCCATTCTAACACTCCAGTCATAGAAGCCATCCCACCATGTTTCTGTGATGCTAATTGTATCGTATCCACGCAGATGTGCACATCTCTAATTCTTGTTTATTCTTCATACTATGGGCATTTTTACAGAGGCACCTAGGCCAAGCTTCAAATGAAGCTGGCTCATTGGCTGGAGCAGCTGAAATATCTGTGCATCGCTCCAAGCATTTATTACAGGTGCTGGCAACTGACTGTGTGTGTTGGGATAGAACGATGCCATGATCTAGTTCAAAGCTTTCTTGACCAGCCTGGCAAGCCTCCTACCAAAACAGCTCTTCCCCACCAGACCAGCTCCACCAGCCTCCAGTAGACCTGGCCTCCCAAATTGAGTTCCATGTTCTAGATACCCAAACCCCGGACTATGGTACCATTGTTCTAACTATTTATTAACCTGCCAAATCCACCTAGCCTTTTTAAGGTCCTCCCCTTCATCCTGGAGAATTGATAAAAAGACTATCTGAGCTCCAGATCCCCTAACAAACTCTCCTAGGGCTCTGTAGTCCTTAATGTTTTCCGGGCTACTGCCATCTATATCACTAGCCCACATGGACCAATAGAAGTGGGTAATAGCCAGGGGGACTTACTAGATCAGGCAGCCTCTCTGCAACATCCCTGATCAGAACCCCTGGTAGACAAAACATCTCCCTTGAGAATGGGTCAGGTCAACAGATGGGTGCCTCTGTGCATTTCAAAGTAGAATGACCTACTACTATGACCCGCCATTTTTTCCTGGTGGCACCAGTAGTTAGCCTTTTTACTGGTGCATCAGCCAGTTGTCGATGTGGCGAGGTGTGTGTTTCCTCATTAGCCCCCTGCAGGACTGCAAAGCGGTTCTGGGCGAAGACATCAGATTTAGGAGGAAACCCCTTGCTTCTAATTGTCCTCTTCTTTTTTTTGCTTTTTTTTTTTTTTTTTTTTGTTTGAGTGTGTCGTGGTTTAAACAAAGTCAACCGTAAATCACAGTCGCTCTCTCACTCCCCCCCTTCTTGCCCTCCACCTACATCCGGAGGGATGGACAGGAGAATCGAAAAGAATGCAACTCCCATGGGTTGAGCTAAGAACAGTTCAGTAACTAAGGTATAACACAAACCACTACTGCTGCCACCAATAATAATAATAATAAAGGAAATAACAAGGAAAGAGAATACAACGCCTCAGCACCAGCAGACCAATAACTTGCCAAACCCCACCCGACCGAGCCCCGACTGATACCTCATCCAACCCCGCAGTCCCTTGCCCTTCCAGGTAACTCTCCGTTACATCCTGGGCATGACGTGCTGTGGTATGGAATACCTCTTTGGCTAGTTTGGGCCAGGTGTCCTGTCTCTGCCTCCTCCTGGCTTCCCCTCCTCCCTGGCAGAGCATGAGGCTCAGAAAGTCCTTGGTCAGTCTAAACACTTGTGTTATCAGCACCTTTCCCAGGCTGAAAGTCAAAACACAGTGCTGCAGCAGCTACTAAGAAGGAGAAAAATGACTGCTACTGCTGAACACAGGACAGTCTGGTTTTTGGTTTTGGTTTTTTGGTGTGGTGGTGTTTTTTGGTTTTTTTTGTTTGTTTGGTTTGGGGTTTTTTTGTTACTAGTTCCCAGCTTCCTGGGTTAATAGCCTCCTTTTTTCCTGTATGCACTGCAAATGACACTTGTGGGCCCTGCACAGTTTGGGCCTGGGGCAAGCAGTCCAGGTTCGTCTCATCTTCCATGAGGTCTTTTAGCTTAGCCAGTCTGCCGCAGCTCAACCACCTGCTGCAGGAGGACCTCCACCAGGAAGCACCGAGTGCAGCCCTGCCCATTGTGCACCCTCCCCTCCCGAGACCAGTGCAGGCACTCTGTACACTCCGAGCTCTGCACTGCAGCTTCCCCTCTCATGAACCCTGCCTGGGTGCCTACGCTGGCCACCACCGGGGCAGCCAGAGGAGCTCCCAGACTCAGCCCCGGTCCTGAAGCGGCAGCTTGGCAGTCCGGCCGCCTGCCCCCGCGAACTCTCTTGCCACGCCCCGGTGGCTCTTGCTCCCTGGGGATTGTTTTCCCCGCTCAGGGCGGGGCCGTCCCTCCTGGCACCGCCCCCTGTGAGTTCCGGCTTGCCTCAGCGGAGCTGGCGAGTGGTGGGCAAGCCTTGTGGAGGATTTGAGGTCTGTCGGTGGCTCTTACTGCTCTGAGTTGAGGCCCCTGGACGCTGAACTGCCCCCCTTCCCGGTGTTGAAGGCGTCCTCTTCGGAGCTACTCACCTCAGCAACTGATCGGTAATAGTCGATGATGACTGGTTTGAACCTGCTGCCATCCCTCCTGGCTCCGCCCCCTGTGAGTCCCTCCTAGCCCCAGCTGAGCTGCCGGCTCCTGGGCAAGTCCTGTCGAGGATTTGCGGCTGGCTCGGTGGCTCTTGCCGCTCTGAATTGAGGCTCCTGGACCCTGAGCTTACCCCCTCTCTGGTGTTGAAGGCGTCCTCTGGAGCTACTCTCCTCAGCAACTGAGGTGTTTAGTGCTTTAGAGCTCGAAGAACCTGGCAGTTGTTTTGTTTGAATTGAAAACAATCCCAGATAACAATAAATTCCCAGAGAATATTCATAAAAGCACAAACCCACAGAATTGCTGAGAGTAGAAGGCATCTTCGGAGGTCATCGTGTCCAAACCTGCTGCTTGGCCCAGAATGTCTACACCAGATTCCTCATGGCTATGTACACTCAGTTTTTAAATATCTTGAAGGATGAAGACTGATAATAGAAATTCACTAAGACAAAGAAGCTGTATACTAAGACAAAGAAGCTTTAAGAAAAAGAAAAAGCATAAAATTGTAAGGTCAGTTAGTTAATTAAGCAACTTTGTTGCTGCTTGTCTAGGCCTAAGCCAATAAGGACTGCTTGTGTGCTAAATATAAAGATGTATACCGTTTAGGACTGCTTCAGTGGTTCGGGAAGCTGCCATGAAAGTACTGCGCAGACTCCAAGAGAAAAGGTAAAAAGTTCAACCTAGTGGAAGACTTTGAGCCTTCATCCTCACGACCACCATCAACCACCACCAGAGGACAGTATGAATGCTCAAGAAGGAGTGTCAAGAGTTCCAAGAAGGACCCCTCCTCTTCTCAGAAATCTTATTAATATGTATATCGACTAACATAAACTTGTGGTAAGCTGGGCAGTGGGTGCATGTGTTAGGAGGAGTGATCCCCCATGCACACAGTGCTGAATAAATAAATACCTACTTATTAGTTATATTGACTATTGAGTTTCTTTATGGTTCTTTTCTTGGCATCAAGACTTAGGAAACTATCTGGGCAACCTCTTCTAGTTGTCAGTCAACTCACGGTAAAAATATTCTTTTTCTTATGCCTCAGTGGAATTTTTTCTGTTTCAGCTTGTCCCTGTTATCTCTTGTCCTATCATTGAGCACCACTGAGAAGAGCCTGTCTCCATTTTCTTTTCACTCTCCTATAAGGTATTTATACAAATAGTAAGAATCCTCTGAGTCTTCTTTTCTCCAGACTGAACCACCCCGGTTTTCCACCTTTCCTTAGAAGAGAGATGCTCTGCTCCCTTCACCAGCATGGTGGTCCTTCACTGGACTGACTCTACAGGATCATGTCTTTCTTGTACAGGGGAACCCAGAACTGTGACCAGCATTCCAGATGTGTCTCACCAGGGCTGAGTAGGGAAGGACTGGGTCCCTTGACCTGCTGGCAATACAATTCCTGAAATAACCCAAAGGGCTCTTGTCCTTCTCTACTGCAAGGGTGCCTTGCTTTCCACAAGGGCACCCAGGTCTTTCTTTGCAGAGCTTCTTTCCAGACAACCAGTCCCCAGCATATACTGGTCTCCTATGGCAGGAACTAGTGCTTCCCTGTACTGAGTTTTATGAGGTTCCTGTCATTCTGTTCCGCCAGTCTGTTGTGGTCCCTCTGAATACTAGCAGAAAAATTTCCTGCTTCAACCACTCTTCCCATTTTATGTCATATGCAAACTTGCTGAAGGTGTGCTCTGCTCCATCATCCAGATCATTAACAAAGATGTTGAACAGTATTCACCTCTGGGCACAACACTGGAGAATGGCCTACATGGACTTTATGCCATTCATCATAACCATTTGAGCCCATTTGTTCTGTCAGTTTCCAGGTGATCTCATCATTCAAACCTCTTCATTGTTCATTTATCAGTTACATACTGAAGTGATTTGTCATCGGGGATGTTGTGGTACAGTCCCGAAAGTTCTGAAAAGGCAAGTTATCTTGTGTTTATCCTCTGCTCATCCATGAAGCCAGTATCTCAACATAGAAAGCTATTAGGCATGGTTTTATTTCATAATTCCATGTTGACTACTCCTAGTCACTTTTTTGTCCTTAAAATGGTTGGGAATGGCTTGCAGAATAATCTGCTCTGTAACCTGGACCACAGCTGAGATGAGGCTGATGGGCTTTTAATTTCCCAAGTGCTTCTTGACCTTCCTCAAGATAAAGTTGACATTTGATCTCTTTCAATCTTGAGTAACCTCTCTTACTTTCCATTAACTTTTACAGATAATTGAGAGTGGCTTTGTGATGATATCAGCCAGCACCTTCGGCACTTGTGGGTGCAACCTGTCTGCTCTCATGGGTTTGTATATGTCCAGTTGGTTTAAGTGTTCCCTAACTTGGTCCTCTTCCACACCTTAAACTGCGTATGGGCCCTCATTTTCCCAATGTTGTCAGTACAGATATGAACAGGCCCTGAACTTTACAAGAAGAGGCAAAAATTGGAACTTTAATGAATTATTTTAGAATACTTTAAATCGTTCAGAAGAACATTTCGTGAGGGAGAAATTGTAAAATACAGCAGAGCTGTCACTTCCAGGTACATGAATCTGTACTAAAGAGAAAAGAATACAAAATAACATTTTTGTATGCAACATGTTCAGTTACTATGATAGTACTACTCACACATAACCTCACCACTGGTGAATAAAAAATGTCTTCCAGAAACCAGAAATCTTATTAATAGGATTACAAAATATTTCAATGTTATTTTGTTTCCCTGAATTCTGTGACACAGCTAGCATCAGTGACAACAGAATTAGAACAGCAAAGAAAACTTTTGAAATATTTTCGTTTCTTACCATCATGTGTTCTGTTTCTCTTGCGTACCCTAAAACCAATGAAGTAGCCACAAAATTAGACTATTTATTCTTTTTTCTCTTCTGCGTTCTCAGTCTTAAAAGTTGTAAACATGTCTAAAATGTAAGAAATATAATTCTCATTAAAGCTGTTCATTGCAATGTAAAACTAATCAACTAAACCAACAGACTGAGAAATAAAAATGAAATTTCTTTCAAAAATACAATCTTTGACAAAACCCATGCAATGTATTGGGTGGACTTTACACTTCTTTTGAGGTCTGTAATATTTTATTTCCTAATGTTCCAGCTGATTACACAAAGTTAATATAATTCTCCTGAAGTCACAAATCTCTGATATGATAACCTACTTAATAAAAGACTAATGAATTCTTTTATTGTGTTTCTGCTGTTTATTTTTTTGCAGGAGAGCGGAGTCTATGTAATCCTCTCTAAATCAGCTGTTACTTTCAGTAATTACAATCAAATCCCTACAAGCTATAAGCAGTCTTTGAATTTGCTTCCCACCCTCCCTTTTGGCTTTTTTAGTTTGTGACATCACAGTACTTGTAAATGTAGTGAGAATAGACTGAACTATAAGGGCAAGGCTGAAGCACAAATATTTAGTGAGTGCGGCATTTCTCCTTCTGAAGGAGAATGAGACAGGCATTACTGGATGGATCTGCTGAATTTGTTTCCTGGTCACAGGGCTTTCACATTAGCAGGGAGGGCAGCACCAGCATTTGTTAGGAAAAAGTTGCGTACAACCTGTGCAATACCTTTGAGCAACCTGGTCTAGTGGAATGTACTCCTGCCCATGGTAGGGGGTTTGGAATTAGATGATCTTTAAGGTCCATTCCAACCCAAACCATACTATGAATCTATGATAATAATTGATATTCTTCAAAATTCTGGAGTGTTAAGAGTGGTGTGTCTCTATTGGGAGCATGTTTCTCACTGTTTGGGGAAATAGAAATTTCAGAAGTATGGTACAAACCCCCATTGATTTGCTGTCACTCTTCAGTATTCACTTTCAGTGACGGAGCAAGACAAATTGTCAGAGTAACAGGAACACTGGACAATCTTCTCCTACAGTGTTTCATACATAAATCTGCCTACTAACTGTTCAGGAGCACAGACCCCTGTTTTCTTTTCATGTTTCCATTCTGGACCCTGCATTGTCCCATCACAGAATATTGTTCGATATCATGTTTAATACAAAAGCATTCAGCATTTAAAATGCATAATACTCAAATCATGCTTTTCTGACAGCTTCCTCTATCTATTATGTTTTAAAGAAGAAACAGCATGCTCACAGGTGTCAATGCATCTCCTCTCTACCTACACAAATGAAGATGTCAACAGATACAGATATATACATTGGTAAAGTATCTCTCAGATGGTTTCTAAATAATCAATTATATCTACCTAATCAATTCTCCAGCTTTCCCTCCAGTGGGTTGATTCCATGAGTTGGTTCACATGATAAAAATCCATTACTTCAAACCATAACTTTAGTCCTTCAATTCTTTAATTTAAGGCTTTTGGATTAAGCTTCTGCATTTTCTCCTTTTAGGCATACTGAGCAGCAATGTGCATAACATCAGCAGTAGATATGCATGAACTTCAGCTTTGCAAATTTTCTTTTATGCAAATCAAACACACTTGGTACCTGCATTTTCAGAGATGGATGTTCAAGTGTATTAAATCATTATAATTCCATCACAGTAAATGTAGCTACAGTGATTTACAGTGGTTTGAGGCTCTGGGTGTAAATAGCAGAGGTCATGCCTCTCATCTAGTGTTAGATTAATATAAAGTCAATACCTCATTTGAAATAAGAAATTTTAATATCTTAAAATTTACATATATTAAAAGATGATCAAGTCCCTCAATTCATATGATTGCTGATCAGCTCTCTCTTGCATCTTCAGGGAAAAAGGAAGGAGAGGATCAAGATCTTTCTCTCAAATTTGATTTGTTCTACTTTACAGAAAATAATTAAATATTCACTGTCTGGGGTTGCACTAAATTAACTGTGGTGGTAGAGATTGTCTCTCTGTATATTCGTTTACTGACAAAAAGCCCTAACAGTAGAAAGAAGTCAGTATTCACAGAAGAGCCAACAAGGTGCTGATGAATGTGTTAAATTCAGGCAATAAAGAATGGACTTAAATCCTAGCCTCTGTGTTATGGGTGCTTTCCTGGGGGAATGTCCACTAGCTTCTTACTTACACAACTGAGGAGAGCGATAAGTTCCACCAAAGCAAAGTCAAGTAAAGTGAAAAAAAAGACTAGGCTCCTAATGATTAATTGTGGGGAGCACTACTTAAGGACATAATGACCATTTATTTCAATAAACAATAAAACCTATAATATCAGCCTGAAATTCTAAACTCAGAAGATATGTATATGAGTTTACATCCATCCCTGTGTGGAATAATACTTAAGGAGATGCAGGGTGTTTCAGCGTAGTTCACAGAACAGATACTTCCATAAATCAGAGACTGCAAAGTTATGTTTCTCAATTTATCTTTTCAAAACTGAAAAAGTAGGTAAGATATTTTATAAGAATATATAGTGGGATAATTTTGGACTGAATTAAATGGGTCATCATGACTCGTTTTTCAGGTCCATCATGGTATTTATGAACTGTTCATGTTTTTTCAATTCAGAATGAGCAATCAGACATGATGCATTAATTTAGGACTACAGGAATGAGGCAAAATGGAAATGGAAGAAGAAAAGTCATCCCTGAAAGAGATGATAGAAAGAAATTCTTCTGTAACGTTTCCTTCACTTTCTGACAAAGTTGCCCTGCTTATGCAATCAGACCCCAGACACCTCAAAAAATAGTGGAACATAAACCAGTAATTTTTATATCATAGAGCTGTTTTGTTAGACTCTTCCTATTACATTCAGGATTTAAAATTTTTACGACCAGTGGCAAAACACTTTCTGCAGAGAAGACCAATACCTGCCATCTGCTGGTTATAGCAGAGCATCAGAATGGCAATCATCAGGAAATAATGAAATACTTGTTTTAGGATTGCCCCTAAAAGAAAGAAAATTCTAATCACTACATATTCCTCCCCCACTGTCTTTGAGCAGAAACTGAGGCCTAATTGCCTGTTGTGTTTACATGGTATTTCTAAATTCTTAAATAAAAGAACAGTTATTCTATTAAGTTTTAACAAGTGTTGTTTAGACCTAGCTACAAAACCTTTAATCAGAGTTCTGAATCTTAACTCTGCACAAATATCTTTCTTTGCCACTTCTTCATTTTCCACACAGAGGACTCTGGGAGGAAATTCAAGGAGATCAGGATGCAAATCATGTGTCTGGGAGCTCTGCATTGCTCATTTCAGAGGTTCAGAGAAATTCGCATTATCCCTAGCTGTCTCTCACATGTTAGTAGACATTGGAAGTATACCAACTACTAAACAGAGTCTCAAAGACACTGTTCTTTCTTGGGAAACATACTTAGATGGAGTATTTCTCATTAAAAGTATCTTTATGTTATGCTTTCATTAAAATGAGCCTTTAGGGACATACTTCAGAAGAATACATATTTTAGTGTTTAAATCCTTAATAGTATTTTGCTAGAAACTATATCATCTCTCTGATCTGACAAGATAAAGACCTAATTAATATTGCATGGCTGTTGGCAAACTAGGAACATTGGTCTCCCTCTGTATAGCTCTCCAATTGTCTAACATATGATCCACCAGAAACAAAAAGTTATTGTTCATTAAAGCTAAGCAAAAATGGAGAGAAATTTTAATAAGATTTATACTCGGTATAAATACTAGAATTTTCTCTCACACTGCTAGTTTTAATTGTAAAATACTTCTTCCATACAGCAGTTGTGCAGCCAAGGCTTTTAAAAATACTTCAAGAATATTAAAAATATGCATACAATTATTATATACGTTCTTGGAAAGTAAATAATGAGCAGAAATAAAATAATTTCTGCTTCATGTATGCTTTCAATTAAGCTTGGAAAATATACAATTTTGTTTTAAAACAAACAAACGAACAAAAAAAAAAAACCAAAAAGGAAATGAGGGATAATTCAGGTTTCCCTTTCTTGGGTGAAAAATGATCAAAATATGTCATTTAAATACAAAGCACAATAACATGCAAGCACAGCAACTGGAAGAAATTTTTCAAGTTGTGCAATTATGAACTCGCGTTACAGTGGATATACTATCATTGCAACTGGAAAAGTATCAGAGTATGTTTGTTATCTTCCTGAAATTAAATTGCAGTAGTTGGAAGCTGAGCTGCATGTTACATAACGAAGACAAAGACTGCAACTGAAGAGTAGATTTTGGAATTACAGCAATCTTATAATTGACTTTTAATGAATGTTTACAACTTGACCAAGTAAAAAAAATGTTGAACAGGTGTTCATGCAAGCCAATTAATCAACTTTTTGTTACTTTGTTTTCCTTCATAATTTCATAGGTATAACTTCTTGGGGGAAAAAAAAAAAAGAAAAAAGATAACACTTCAGCAACCTGAACATTCCCTCCCCTCCCTCCCTCCCTCCCTCCCTCCCTTCCTTCCTTCCTTCCCTCCCTCCCTCCCTCCTTCCTTCCTTCCCTCCATCCTTCCTCCCTCTCTCCATCCCTCCTTCTTTCCTCTCTTCCTTCCTTCTTTCCTCTCTTCCTTCCTTCTTTTCTCTCTTCCTTCCTCCCTCCCTAGCATTTTCTTTTTGTCATTAATACTGAAAGTCTTTTCTATATGCATTTTCAAAGACACTTGTTAAATCTAATAGTTTGGGTTTTGTTTTTTTTTTTTTTTTGTTGTTTTGTTTTGTTTTGTTTTGTTTTAATTACCCGTTCCCCAAAACATCTGATCTTTATTCCTTCCGAAGTGTTATGGTGGGTTGACCATAATTGGATGCCAAGTGCCTGGCAAGCCACTCTGTCACTCCCCATCCTCAGCTTAACAGGGGAGAGAAAAGTACAGCAAAAAACTTTTAGGATGAGCTAAGGACAAGGAGAAGATCACTTAGCAATTACAGTCATGAGGAAAACAGACACAACTTGGGGAAATTGGTTTATTACCAATCAAATCAGAGTAGAATATTAAGAAAGAATACCAAATCTCAGAAACACCTTCACCTTAATCTGCTTCCTAGTCATGTCAACTTTACTGATGGTTTCCTGTATGTTCTCCCTCTCCAGCAGCTCAGGGGGATGTCAAATGGGGGTTGTGGTCAGTTCATCACATGTTGTCTTTGTTGCTCCTTCCTCCTCAGGGGAGGACTCCTCACATTCTTCACCTGCTCGAGTTTGGGGTCTCTCCCACAGGACACAGTCCTCCATGAACTTCTCCAGTGTGACCCCTTCCCAGACTGCAGTTCTTCACAAACTGCTCCAGCGTGGGTACTTTCCATGGGATGCATCCTTCAGGAACAGGCTGCTCCGGTGTGAGGTCCCTTCCACAGGGTGCATCCTGGAGGAACAGACTGCTCCAGCATGGGTACCCCGTAGGGTCACGAGTCCTGCAGCAAACCTGCTCCAGCGTGGGCTCCTCTCTCCATGGGGCCACAGCTCCTGCCAAGAGCCTGCTCCAGCTTGGGCTGCCCACAAGGTCAAAGCCTCCTTCAAGCATTCCTCTGCTCTGGTGTGGGGTTCTCCTTGAGCTGCAGGTGGAATCTGCTCCACCGTGGACCTCCACGAGCTGCAGGGGCAACTGCTCTGGCAACTGGAGCTCCTGAATTTGGTGTCTGCAGGGCTGTCGCTTTCATGGATTCTCACTCTTCCAGCTGCTCTTGTGTTTCCCCAGCAGTTTCCCTCTCTCTCCCCCTTCCCGCTTCTTATATTATCCTGTAGCACTGGAGGAACAGACTCCATTTCTGGTTACAAATGAAATCCCTCACTGAGTGAGCTTACAGCCTTTTATAGTATTCTGTCCCAGGCACTTCCCGGGAGACCCATTTTAATATTTTGCACAGACCAAATTCTCCTATTTTAGTGTTATGCTTGGCCATCATGGCTTCCATAAGTCTGCACACAGTTTTTTCTTCTCTAGACATTTCAGACCCAATTTTTCTTACCCTGTTGCTCACCTCTGTCCTGCAGAGATGTTGTAGTGTGGTGTCACTTGTCCTGCTTCCTTTCAGCAGCGCCGAGTTCAAAGGGATGTTGCCACCGGTTCAGCGCCGCAGGCAAGTGTACCATTTGCAAGAGAATGAAGAAGTGACTTTTAGATTCTGTCATTTTACTACTACCCTCAAGTCCAACTAGGTTACTGAAATTTTGAGAACAAGCATGTTTTTCCTCAGTAGAGAGTATTTTGATAATCACAATTCTCCTGTGTCATATACCTCTGATACAGTGATTCTGTAATATATACTGACTTTCATTTCCATGAGTGTCAGATTGCCTATTATCTGCACAGGATTTTGACTCATATGTCAGCTAATTCATGGACACCAAATCACAAAAATATCTGAAGACAGGGCAAACTGGATGGAAGAGATGAAAATATAGTGGGATTAAACTGTTTTAGCAAATATATACATTGCAGCTGTTATACTCCAGCTCAGAAGTGATGTGGCTTCTTTTCCGTGTCAGTTACAATCATTTCCCAATGCTTGTTTTTAAGTTTTACTTTTAGATATGGAGCAATCTTGGAACTGCTCTTGCTGCACAAATTCCTCTGGCTTCCTCTCATTGGTGTCTATAAGAAAGCGCATTTGACACCATCTTTCTGCTTCATTCTGTGATACTTTACAGATATTGGAGATTGTTGCTGGTCAAGTTGCATGTACCCAAGCCAAAGTTTTTTTTCCCTCCTCTTCTGGAAAAGAATTTGGCCCCTGCATTTTCCATACAGACCCGTAATCTGATGGAGGAAGGAAAGGGACGTCCTTGACCTAACAGAACACAAAGAAGATAGAAAGCTGACCCTTTTTATCCTAATTTTGTTTTCTTAATTTGGAAATCCAAGTACTAACACATGGCTGCTTCTTTAAATTTAAAAAAAAATTTTGCTATTGAAGAATTTGGGCTGCAATATTGAATATAACAGAAATTTATTTAACCTTCATGCATTCTAAATATGATGCTAACAGTATTCATCCAGTTCAGGTTTGAGCAGGATATGCCAGGAGTATTATATAATCAGTTATTTAATTTTGTAAAAACCTTTTTGTATGTGTGGACTTTCCCACTAAAGGACATGCTAAAATGGCTCTTCCAGCGTTCACATTATACTGACATTTTCACACCTTTTTTTTCTTTCAGAACAGGTAATAACCCCAGTTTTAATGGGTTTTTAGTATCATGTATCTGAATTTTGAGCAAGAACACCATGAATTTTCAACAGCCTACTTTCAATCTATTACTTGCCAGTTTCTGTCTTACAACTGAACAGATTGGTTAGATACTGTAAAAGTCTTTCCATGGTTCATCTCTTATCAGCCACAGACCCAGCGCAGATATTACATGTAAATAGAATGGGCAGAAAAGAAAAAAAAAATAAATAAATCTGTCATTGCTGTTCTGAAGTATTGGTGCAGACAAATAAAATTATGTTTCTGATTACCTTGGACAGTTTTAGAGGAGATGGGAGATGGGAACACGTATATAGAAATGGTAGTATTTTTGATATTCAGTAATGTTGCTGCTTCAAAGTGCTTATTCCAATGATCTGGCCTTGTTCAGTCAGGATTTGATTTTAATGCATCATCTTCGTGGTTTAAGAGCTTATAAAACTCAGCTTGTAATGTCCACAGTGCTTCTGAATAATTTTATGTCATGTGATTAAAATAGTTATGGGAAAAAGTACTTTCTTAATATATTTGCATTTCCAGATAAAACACTTGGACCCTCATTTCTCTCTTATCCATCATTTTCTGCAAATGGAGCAGGATGCAGGACACATCTCTATTTGTGAGTTTTTATTTAAAATGCCTAGGGAAATGGGATATTACCAAGTATGAATTTGCACATGAGTTTTTCAAGTAGCACCGTGTCACAACTAAATAAAATACTTTAAGAGTTAATATGCTTCTTCAAGAACAGGTTGCACTATTTTTTTCTGCTCTTCACAAGGAGCTGAAATGAAAATGCTTGGTGCACAGATAATATCAGTAACAAAAGATAAGAAAAATAAGTATTTATCTCTAGTGCAGTCTTTTGCATTCATCTTGTTTTTATAATACAATGCACTAAAATTTATATGACAAGAGGATGTGGAAGTGCTGTATACCAGAATTATGCTTAGTTATGGATATTAGTTATGATATCTGTACCATTTGTTTAAATCTTGCTTACCTGTATATATATATGAAAATATGATGAGAAAAGTGCCATAAAGCTATGGGAGCTAGATGATTGGCAAGTGTATGCATGACAGTCCTAATCCACCTATTGCATAACTATTATCTTAGTAACATAACATAACAGATACTATATATCATCAAATAATATTAGTATACCTAGAGCTGCATATATATTTCCTCAGCTCATATTATGTCCTTTTCAGTTGAATTTTCTCAGTGTAATTCCCTACTGTAATTTCCCCACTAAAAGGGGAAAATCCTGGGTTATCTCATCTGTTGGTAGATTTTCATTTTCTATATATTTTTGCTTTCAAATTATCATATTTCATAAGTGCAAACTACAGACTCTCAACAGTGGAACAGATAGGAAATTTTCAGTGATAGAAAGTCAGCATTTCTGACTGATCTAGACAACTCTAATAGGGTTCAATAACACTGTAATGATGGATGACAATTTCAAGCACAGAAATGTACCAAAATCATTTTACTTGTACAAAAAAGAAGTACAGTAAAACTTAATTAGTATTGTTAAAAGTTTTGCTTTTTTTTTTTACAAAAAAAGAAACCCTGAACATTTGTATATTAGTGAATATAACAGTATCTTCATTATTAGCTTGAAGATTTAATCAACAGGATCATATTTAAGATGTGTATTTTCAGAGTGCCTGTTTTACTCCACAGAAAGAGAAATCCCAATATGCAGTCATGAGGAAACAGGAAGGTGTAAAGTGATAATATAACAGGATGAAGATTTTATCAGAATAGTGAGCAACAAAAGCAACTACAGAAAAAAAAAATAAAAGCTGTTACAGGTAAAGGAATAAGAACCAACCCCAAGTAATATTGATGAGTTAGATGAAAGAATGGCATATCCTTGCTGGCAAAGAAAAATTCTCACAATTTTTTTAGTTATTAACCTGACAGTTCTCAAGAAATTGATGCACGCATTCACCTGGAGTATGACCACCCCCAATACATCCTTAAAAATATCTACACACTTTGTTTAAATAAATATATAAAAATATTTCCCATCAGATTCTTTAATGTCTTTAACAGAAAAAGACCAACAGTGCCAAAAGCTTACAGCATTTATAGCAAAAAATGCACATTCATGCTTAAATGAAATTTTGATATTCACTGTCGATACGAGTACAAATCATCTCTTCTGGATCTTACTGTCACCATCAATTAATGACATGGTAAAGGGCACAGCATGGTAAGCAATTATTAGCAAATAACTTGGCCAATTACCTTGGCTGCTGCTGCTGCTTCCCCCACACACACACCTTAATCCATGAAGAATCTACAAATCCCTTGTGATTTGCAAACCATTTAAGCCATTCAAGCCATTCTGATTTTACTGTTGTGTAATGATAAAAGTAAAATTAGAATGTCAAGACTGCCCCACATCTCACCAAAATAAGCATAATTACCAAGAAGACTTGCGTTGGTGAGATTTAGATTTTGCCCACTTAAATCGTAAAAAATCCAATTGTCGTTCTAGTAGGCCAGAACAGCCTTTTTGTCTTGTAAAATAAAAACACTGTTTCATCATATGTTCTACAAATGAAAATGAAGGTTCCCCTTTTCCTCCCTGCTTGCCTTCTTCCAGAGTAATCCTGTGTGGGACTGGAGGCCTGGGCTTCCCAGTGCTGTTTTCTGTGACACATAAGCGTTTTCATTGCATATATAATTTCCAAATACAGCTTCTATGGTGTGCATCTATTCACACTTACGAATTAATTTATCCCATGCGTGATTATGTATTCTGACAATACAATTAATATTCCAGAGACGTATGATAGCTTTTGAATGCAAATCCACTGCTTAGAGCGTGCTTTTTTGAGGTTCCCAATAAAAATGATGACTGTAAAAGGGAAATATAACTCCCATTTTTAAGAAGGGGAAAATGGAAGACCCGGGGAACTACAGATCAGTCAGTCTCACCTCTATGCCTGGCAGAGTCACGGAGCAGATTCTCCTGGAAAGCATGCTATGGCACATGAAAGACAATGAGATTGTTGGTGACAACCAACATGGCTTCATTAAGGGCAAAACATTTGGATGGCCTTCTGTGATGGGGCTGCAGAACTGATGGATAGGGGCAAAGCAGCTGACATCATCTAGCTGGACTTGTGCAAAGATTTTGACACTGTCCTGCATGACATCCTTGTCTCTAAATTGGAGAGGCATCAATTTGATAGGTGGGCCACCTTGTGAATAAAGAAGTAGGTGGATGACCACAAGCAGAGAGTTGCGGTCAACGGCTCAATGTCCACTTGGAAATCGGTAACAAGTGGTGTCCTTCAGGGATTGATGTTGGGACCCATCCTGTTCAACATTTTTGTCAGCCACATGGAAAGTGAGATTGAGTGTTCCCTCAGCAAATTTGCCAATGACACCAAGCTGTGTGGTTCGGTTGATACGTTGGAGGGAAGGAATGCCATCCAGAGGGAGCTTGACACGCATCTGAGGTAGGCTGATGCCAACCTGATGAAGTTTAACCATGACAAGTGCAAGTTCCTACATCTGGGTCAGAGCAATCCCAGGCACAGCTACAGATTGGGCAAAGAAGAGATTCAGAGCGGCCCTGTGGAGAAGGACTTGGGGGTGCTGGTCAATGAGAAACAACATGAGTCTGCTTCAGTGTGCGCTTGCAGCCCAGAAATCCAACCATATCCTGGGCTGCATCAAAAGGAGCATGACCAGCAGATCAAAGGAGGTGATCCTGCCCCCCTACTCTGCTTTCGTCAGACCCCACTTGAAGCACTGTGTGCATTCCTGGTGTCCTCAACATAAAAAGGACTTGGAGATGTTGGAACAAGTCCAGGGGAGGGCTGTGAGAATGATAAGGGCTCTGGAGCACCTCCTGTGCACAGACAGGCTGAGAAAGTTGGGGCTGTTCAGCCTGGAGAAGAGAAGGCTGTGTAGTGTAACATGGTCAGAACAGATACTCCCAACAGATGTTGAAAATAAGCACAAAAGCTCTTTTGGATGAGTCACAATTTAGAAACAGCATTTTATTGAATAGGAAGAAGTAGCTAGAAATAATATTCCTGTAGGAAACACTCATAATTTTTTTTTATACAAATAGATCTGTGTGGTTCAGAGATTAAAGGAAAACAGGCTCTGGCTTTTCTTAAAGACTGCACTCCATCTTGAAAGAAGCATAACAGGTAAAAATGCTTGACACAAACTTTGGATGGTAAGACAAAAACCGGTGCACTGATTAGTTTTGAAAGCTTTGTTTCCTATAGCATGATGCACACGGAGTGTTTGACAGAGGAAGCTGGTAGTGGGATATAACACAATCTTATTTTAGATAATATCTGATAGCATAAAGCCCCTCCTGCTTCTTTTCCCCAGTAGCTTTTGCAGGAAAGTTAGATATGTAAGCAGGTATGAATTGAGCATCCTGAGATCTCTTTTATGTCTTAAAATAATAATGGGACAGTTATTCAATGAATGGTCAAAAATCTTACTAATTAGTTTATAAGCTAATTATCAGTTAAGTGTTTACAATGAAAAACTTACTAAGTCAGTCCAAAACATTGTATCTCATTTAGATTTTTTTTTTTTTAAGAGACAATTGCAAGGTAATAAGAATAATATTTTCAGAAAAAAAAAAAAAAGTGTCTCTTTACTCCCATTTAAAGCTCACAACTTGGAAAATCAGTTTATGAATTTCAGAAGACCACCTATTTTTGGTTATAAAGCACAATAGGCATTCTGTTAAGATGCCAAGATCTCAAGAATAAGAAAAGATAAATGGCATCCTGCACTTAACTTGCCAGCCAATGACCAGCACAGGTGGCTTTGAGCCAGCGTGAGCTGCAGGTCTCTTCACTAATGGAAAGGTCTTAACTAAAGATAGCAGCCCAGTGATTGACTGCTTTCTGAAAAACCTGCCAAGGTGAACTCTGACAGTGCAGAACTCAGCATCTTCATTAAAGAAGTTGGTCAGAAATTCCACAAGCCTCTCTCTTTTACACTTGCCCTAACCTCTGTATGAGATTGCGCCTCATGGCTTTCATCTTCACTCTGAGAAGCACAGGAATGGTAGATGAAAAGGAAAGGTAACAGGAGGCAATGCCAGCAAACAGTAACAGACAACTGGAGATTCATCACTCTTGCTAGAAGGTGAGTTGAATTTTCAATTAATAGAAAAAAGTACTGATAAAACATGGGTAGAATGACAAAAAATTATGAATTGGTAGTTTCTTCATAAATAATACAGTGCATGTATTTTCTATATGAGCAGTCTTATGAAAAATTTATGGCTAACACCTGAGCTTCAGAATTCTTGCTGCATTGCTAGTTATACAAATTGTACCCTTACTACCTTCTTCTTCCCACTATATGCATTTGTTACAATTAAAAACTGCAGCCCACAGCTCGAACTGGACTCCACTGAAGTAGTCATTATATGCACAAAATACTTTGAAGGCTTTACAACTTGCCTATATAATATGACATGTCAAAAAGAAAAGAGAGCACACTAAAATAAAAGCTTTTGCTTAAAATTAAACAAATTCTTCACTGAATTAACACTATACTCCCCCATACTGTCATCTTCTTACTGGAATATGTTGCTTCTTTATCCTACCAAGACTGACATACTATTAAAATTGGCTATTAAAATTTTGCTTCCTGCTCTTTTTAGCTTTTTTTTTTCTATTGAATATTAATCAATATTGCAACAAAAAAGATTTTTGCTTTTAAGAAAATGAACATGGAGCAATCATGAATTTGGCTAAATTAAGCTTTGTTAGGACTTGGACAGAGTAATCAAAAGGCATTACTGCTGATTTTCCACAAAGTCATATTTTATGGGAAGTCAGACCTGGAACATACATAATAGACTTCATAATGCTGAGGTATGACTATTAAAATGTTGATCCAATGTCTTTAAATTTGGACTGAGATTTAAAACTAGGTAAGTTACAGTGCCAGTGTTTCTCTGTAAATGAATGGTAGCTGTGCTGTTTAAGCATCCCCATGGTTCCCTAGACATCAAAGCAGAAGACTTCTTAGACTACGCATTTTCTGCTCCATCACCCTTCCTTGCTTTTCTCCACAAGGAAATCTGGTCATAATTGGGTAGATGTCAGGATCTGGGAGCCAAGCCTGGTCTCCTCAATATGTCTCAAAGTTTGCCTTGAGAAGGTAGTAATTGTAAAAATATCATGATTGGGCCCTAAATCCTGAAATAATACATGGAGTCTACATGATTTTCATGTCATACTTTCTTCATGCTCATCAAGCATACACCTGCTATCTCTGCTCTTATTTTCAAACAGCCTAAACCAAAGGGAAGCCGACAGAAACATAACTGTTGGGTATTACCAATTTTTTCACTGAATTTGCAGTTTTTTCTCTTTGTACTATATAAAACTGGGTTGTTTGGGGTTTTTTTTTGTTTTGTTTTGTGGTTGTTTTTTTTTCCTGTAAATTATCAGTTAACAAAAACAGATGGTATATCCACCTGTTTCTTGTTCCCTTAGTAACATCAATAATATTATACAACTCTATAACACAGCTTACACTAAGGGATTGTTGTCATCAACCATCAATGTTTACAAGGCCAGAATACTAATGAGGTTTTACTATGGACACTAAGGCACTCACTAGAAGCTTTCAGTAATGGAGACAACCCACACAGAAAAAAAAGAGAAAGACTCTAAGCTAAAGGGAGTATTTTATTCAGCTCTAATTTCCAGTGTCCAGTAAGTGGAATTACAATATGTTTGATCTATTTTTGCAGCCAGGTATGTTTTACTATAATTGCAAGCTAGAGTCTTTGGACAATAATGTATTCTCCTTCTGTTTGGCTTTCTTGCTAGATTTTAATCTTAAATATTTTCATGTTTATTTTTATTATCGATACAGATTTATGTAGACAGTTGTGACGTGGGTATTATGACATTGGCCAGCTAAACATTAAGAAGTCCATTTAACCTTTTTGAAACAGTATCATTCTTGAGCTATTCTATTTTGACTCTTGATAAATTGTCTAGGGTCAGCACATTGTACAGTAACACGTTTCTGTCTTTCTCTACAGCTAGTTTTCAAAACTGCAGTAGATTTTGGGGGAAAGATTTATAATAGGTTCCTTCTGCACAAATAGATGAGTGTCTCAGTCATTTCACAATCTCTGCCTCAGTGCTCCTGCACCCTAGTTCCTGTCTTCCGGCAAGATAAGGCAGTTTCCCCACAGCTCTGCGCCAGTGGCCAGCTTATTCTATCCCACTGCCATGCCATCATGTACCCTCTGCCAGCACTTCCTCTTTTTCGTTTTCCCAGCATGCAGATTCATAAACCACTGGGGTTTCCCTGCAGTGTGCTTCTGCTTCACTGAACACCATGTAGGTTTCATACAGTTACACAGCGGTGAGCTTCAAAACAGCCTTCAGAGATTATTAATTTGAATGCTGCATGGCTGTATGTTTTACTTAATTGATGACACTGCACTTCTGGGGCAGAAGGAAATGTCCGCTGCAGGAGCCCCATTAGACCAAAGTGGCTGAGGAATATCACAATTTTTCTCATTTGTAGCAGCAGTCCTGCTGAAAAGGAGACCTCCAATTTAATTTCAGAGTATTTATTCTAATACTTCTGGCCTCTCAACCTGCAGTGTTTAGTTCACAGTCCTTTGGACTGACATTAATTACTTTTTTTTATTTCTTGTATCTACTTCAAAACTTAAGTGGCTACAACAGTAAACCAGTAAATTAACTACGCTATAGCTTGGCAACATGTGTGGAGTACTATGGTCTTAGGAAAACAATGCCACATCCCCAAGGACTTCCTATAGAACTTGATTCAGTTACGATTTAGTTCACAAGATTTGTTTTAGAATCACAGAATCATAGAATAGTCGGAGTTGGAAAGGACCTTAAGATCATCTAGTTCCAAACCCCCTGCCGTGGGAAGGGACACCTCACACTAAACCATGCCACTCAAGGCTTTGTCCAGCCTGGCCTTGAAAATCGCCAGGGATGGAGCATTCACAACTTCCTTGGGCAACCCATTCCAGTGCCTCATCACCCTCACAGTAAAGAATTTCCTACATATCTAAACTTCTCCTTATACCTAAACTTCCCCTGTTTGAGTTTTAACCCATTACCCCTTGTCCTGTCACTACAGTCCCTGATGAAGAGTCCCTCCCCAGCATCCTTATAGGCCCCCTTCAAGTACTGGAAGGCTGCTATGAGGTACACAGCCTTCTCTTCTCCAGGCAGAACAGCCCCAACTTTTTCAGCCTGTCTTCATATGGGAGGTGCTCCAGCCCCTCCATCATCCTCATGGCCCTCCTCTGGACTTGTTCCAACAGTTCCATGTCCTTTTTATGTTAAGGACACCAGAACTGCACACAACACTCCAGCTGAGCTCTGACGAGAGCAGAGTAGAGGGGCAGGGTCACCTCCTTCGACCTGCTGGTCACGCTTCTGCCAGGACACAGTTGGCTTACTGGGCTGCAAGCACAGACTGAAGCCTGGTCATGTTAAGTTTCTCAGCAATCAACACCCCCAAGTCCTTCTCCACAGGGCTGCTCTGAACCTCTTCTCTGCCCAGTCTGTAGATGTGCCTGGGATTGCCATGACCCAGGTGCAGGATATTGTATGTGGCTTGGTTAAACTTCATGAGGTTGGTATAAGCCCACGTCACAAGCGTGTCAAGGTTCCTCTGGATGGCATTCCTTCCCTCCAGCATATCATCCAAACCACACAGCTCGGTGTCATCAGCAAACATGACGAGGGAACACTCAATCCCACTGTCCATGTCACTGAAAAAGATGTTGAACAAGACCGGTCCCAAGACCGATCCTGAGGGACACCACTTGTTACTGGTCTCCAGCTGGACATTGAGCCGTTGACCACAACTCTTTGCGTGTGACCATCCAGCCAGTTCTTTATCCACCAAGTGGCCCATCTATCAAATTGATGTCTCTCCTATTTAGAGACAAGGATGTCGTGTGGGACAGTGTCAATTCTCACATGTCCAGGTAGATTATGTCAACTGCTCTACCCCTGTCCATCAGTTCTGTAGCCCCATCCAAATTGGGGCATCCAAATTTGCCACCAAATTGGTCAGGCAGGATTTCTCCATAGTGAATCCATGCTGGCTGTCACCAACCACCTCGCTGTTTTTCATGTGCCTAGTTTCATTTTCTAGTATTTATATATATATATATATTCATTTTCTAGTTTCATATTTCTAGTAATCTTCATTTTCTAGTATCATTGCAGAATTACAGCTTTTTTATGTAAATGGTAATAAATTGAAAAGCATGGAGGAAATTATCCATTAAAGGAATTCTTTAGAAATAAAAATAGATATTTTCATAGTTTAAAAGACATTTTCATAGTTAAATACAGTTTTCTTTCATTAATATTTCTATATTTCTAATTGAAGCATAGTTCTTATCAATAAAGAGGTGAGAAGGCAACAGAGGTTATAAGACTTACAAAAAAGATATCGTTTTTATCGTCTTGCTTCTGACTTATTTTTGGACAGAAGAAATCATGACAGAATGACAGGAACAAAGAAATCAGAGTAGGATTTGATCTTAATATCCATCTTTGCTCACAAAAAGATAATTTGCTCTTTATATATATATATGTATAAATATATAAATATATATATATATATATTTGCTTTAATGAAACTCAGCTGTCAGCGCCTGATCTCAACATCAATACAACTACCTATTCATGACAACCTGTCACAATGCACTACTGGCTTACAATATTTATATTTGAAATAGCATGCTTATTACAGCTAGTAGTGATTTTAAAACCCTGCAGAAAATATTAATTTTTATCATTTTCCTTAAAAACAAGTTCAGTTTATGATATTTTTAAAAAATTCAGTTTCATTTAAACTATTTTTCCTTTCAAAATACCTCACAGCTGAATGAAGGTGAAGTGGTCTTTGGAACTTTATAATACAAATAGCCAGTATATTGTTAGAAAATAAGGCTGAAAAACAAAAAGTTGATCTGTCCTTTTGCAGTGATTGTCAGCTATATTCTTTATTTAGTATATTTGTATATTTGGACACATATAAGGTTGTTTTCATGTGCTTCAAGCAATTTACAGTCCATGTAAGCATGTTATGATGTTAAACTGAACACATGGTGCTTTTACGGTCACATGTTCCCAGGCTGAAGTCCTGACTATCTTGACTACAGTGACTTTAGTTATCTCAGAGCAGACCGGAGAATCCGTATATGCTAAGAATATCTATGAAGAGATCATTATCTCTGCAAGACACCAAGGACAGTAAAATCCGTTAGAAAGAGAAGTTTTATCCTTATCAGCCAGCATGCTTAAGGATAAAGAAAGACATGATAGGAATAAAAAAAGTCAAAGATTTGAAAAGTCAAAGATTTGTTCTCGTATAGCTGAAATATTGACAATGGCACTTGATAGCATAAACTGTTGTCATCTACTTGTAAACCTTATGAAAAATCTGGTCAGTGGCACAGTGTGGCTCATAGGAGATGACCAAAGAGTGTTTCTCCACACCAAATTTCATCCTTATAAAAGATATTTTTCACAGTCAGATGCATGTTTTGGGGAGAAAAGAGTAGTGATAAAAGTTTCTTCTGCATTTCCTCATTGCTAATCCTTAACCTTAATAACAGAGGTTGAAGGAAAACCAAACACTGCAAAATATTCACCCTTTCTTTTGGCCTTAAAACACTATTTACATACAAACACCTTTTCCATTAGCCTGAAGAATAAATAAAGCTGGAATCTAAAACCAATTAGGAAGATAATTAGCCAATATTTTGCCTTATATTTCAGAGACCCAATAAATAGTTATATGTTGAAGAATCACAAATAAAGCATTTTTTCTCTTCATCTTTCCCCCTTTCAGTTTACTTAATATGATCAATATGGGAATGTGTTTAGGGATGAACATAGGGTGAAGGTAAGAATTATTTTGTCTTCCTGTATGTCTTGAAACCCATTGAAACTATTTTTTCTTCCCACAAGGGGGAATCCTAAGAGTCTAAAAGACATTACTGAAACTGAAAAATTCACCAAAAGTCACCTTTCAATTTTCATGTAACTAAACTGATAATGTGGACAAAATCAAGTTGTCTTTAAGGAGGTGTGTGGGTTACGATGTGAAGGGATAGGGGGTGGGAGAGGCAAAGGAATAGCTTTAATTTTTTCTTTTTTTTTTTTCCAAAAGAATTAAACGCTTCTGTTCTTACTTATCTCAATATAGTTTCAGATATTTTCCTCAAACCACATTTTAGTACTTCTTCAGAAAGGAAAGTAGGAGCTGAAGTTTAAAGAACAAATTATGCTTGCAATAAAGTGAACCACATTAAATGTTCCCCATGCATTGTCATGCATTTGTAATATTAAGAAAATGCCATGAAATCAAAATCCTTCCGATTAGATCATTAATTTAATATTTAGGTGTTGGCAGCTCAGTAAGCCAGTGAACAGTAAATATTTTTTCAAGTTTGGTGAAGATTATCATAATGCTGGTAAAAAAGTGTTCTCTTTTCATTGCTTGTTGGTTCTTTTTTTGTTTTTTTTTTTTTTAGGAAAACTAAGTTATAATTAAATTTATTTGGAAGAAATAATATATGAATATATGAGGAAAATTCAAATTAAAAAAGAGGATTATAAAAAGTGGAAGCAAGGACAGGCGGCCTGGGTAGAGTACAGGGATGTTGTCTGGGAAGCTAGGGACCAGGTTAGGAAGGCTAAGGCCCAGTTAGAATTAAACTTCGCCAGGGATGTTAAGGATAACAGGAAGGGATTCTACAGGTACATAGCAAAAAAAAAAAACAGAATAGGGACAACATAGGCCCCTGAGGAAGCTCTCGGGAGAACTGGCTACACAGGATTTGGAGAAGGCTGAGGTTCTGAATGACTTCTTTGCCTCGATCTTCACTGGCAAAGGCTCTGACTGCACCACCCATGTCTTAGAAGGTAGACGCAGGGACTGTGAGAATGAAGACCTTGGGCCCACTGTAGAAGAGGATCTGGTTCGAGACCATCTTAAAAATCTGAACGCGCACAAGTCCATGGGACCTGACGAAATCCATCCGTGGGTCCTGAAGGAGCTGACGAATGAAGTTCCTAAGCCACTGGCCATCATAGTTGAAAAATCATGGCAGTCAGGTGAAGTTCCCGATGATTGGGAAAAAGGGAAATATAACCCCCATTTTCAAGAAGAGGAAAATGGAAGACCCGGGGAATTACAGACCAGTCAGTCTCACCTCTGTGCCTGGCAAAATCTTGGAGCACATTCTCCTGGAAGGCATGCTAAGGCACATGAAAAACTACAAGGTGCTTGGTGACAGCCAGCATGGCTTCACTAAGGAAAATCCTGCCTAACCAATTTGGTGGCCTTCTATGATGGAGCTACGGAACTGATGGAAACGGCTAGAGCAGTTGATGTCATCTACCTGGACTTGTGCAAAGCATTTGACACTGTCCCACACAACATCCTTGTCTCTAAATTGGAGAGATATCAATTTGATGGATGGAACACTCGGTGGATAAAGAACTGGCTGGATGGCCGCACACAAAGAGTTGTGGTCAATGGCTCGATGTCTGGCTGGAGACCAGTAACGAGTGGTGTACCTCAGTATCGGTCTTGGGACCAGTCTTGTTTAACATCTTCATTGCTGACATGGACAGTGAGATTGAGTGCACCCTCAGCCAGTCTGCCGATGACACCAAGCTGTGTGGTTCGGTTGATATGCTGGAGGGATGGGATGCCATGCAGAGGGACCTTGACACGCTTCTGAGGTGGGCTGATGCCATCCTTATGAAGTTCAACCATATCAAGTGCAAGGTCCTACACCTGGGTCAGAGCAATCCCAGGCACAGCTACAGATTGGGCAAAGAAGAGATTCAGAGCGGCCCTGCGGAGAAGGACTTGGGGGTGCTGGTCAATGAGAAAATGAACATGAGCTGGCAGTGTGTGCTTGCAGCCCAGAAATCCAACCATATCCTGGGCTGCATCAAAAGGAGCATGACCAACAGGTCGAAGGAAGTGATCCTGCCCCTCTACTCTGCTCTTGTGAGACCTCACCTGGAGTATTGTGTGCAGTTCTAGTCTCCTCAACATACAAAGGACATAGAACTGTTGGAACAAGTCCAGAGGAGGGCCATGAGGATCATCAGTGGACTGGAGCACCTCCCATATGAAGATAGGCTGAGAAAGTTGGGTCTGTTCAACCTGGAGAAGAGAAGGCTGTGTGGAGACCTAATAGCAGCCTTCCAGTACTTGAAGGGGGCCTATAAGGATGCTGGGGAGGGACTCTTCGTCAGGGACTGTACTGACAGGACAAGGGGTAACGGGTTAAAACTTAAACAGGGGAAGTTTAGATTGGATATAAGGAGGAAATTCTTTCCTGTTAGGGTGGTGAGACACTGGAATCGGTTGCCCAGGGAGGTTGTGAGTGCTCCATCCCTGGCAGTGTTCAAGGCCAGGTTGGATGAAGCCTTGTGTTGGATGGTTTAGTTTGAGGTGTCCTTTCCCATGTCAGGGGGTTGGAACTAGAAGATCTTTAGGTCCTTTCCAACCCTAACTATTCTATGATTCCATGATTCTATGATTCACGTGATTTCTTTAGGTAGCATAAATGCTTCACAAAATGTCTGTTCTCCTGGATTTGAAGAGTCCAGTTATGCCCCACAAAAGTCAAAATACAAAATGTGTGGGCTTGCTAACTCTGTCAAGCAACACAGCTCTCCTCTTAGACTTTGGCTGTACTATTGCTTCCCTCTTAATCTCTGATGGCAAAAGAACGCTGTGAAGTACAGCAGAGGAGAAAGGTTTAATGTTTTGCCATGGTAACCATAGGCCATTAGTCTAAGCATGTTCTTCTCCTCGCACTTGTCTAGTCAGAAGGGTTTGTCTGCTGGATGAACTCTCAACACTTATTGCTTCTCCAATTCATTTGAATGATTAAATATCCTATGACAGCATAAGTCACAGTTTATACCACTCAGTTCCCAGTCAGTAAGAACAATACTTTTGATATGTCACAGGATTTTTAGTCAAAAAAACCCCACTTCTTATTTGCAGGGACCCCAGTAGTTACAGATGCAGTTGATAATCAGGAAAACAGACAAAAGAATGCTGACTCCACCCATTTGAAATATTGCCTCAGTTTGTTACTTAACATTCTGTTTAAACAACTAAAGAAATGGCAAGTGAAAAAATATGTGGCTTAACTGAACTGTGGTATATAGATTTTTGTTGATGTTAAGGTCTATCTTATTTCCTCAGTTGAGGTCAGACAAACAGATTTAACAGAACTACAGCAATATGAACCTTACACTAGCTTTCAAAGGAAAATCAATACAAGACCAAACGATGCTGGCAGTACTTTTACCTGTTTAAACTTCTGTAATAGCTACTTTTAGTATTTTTGCAACATGAAGTGACGGCAAGATGGATGCAGAGTATTATTAGATAAGTCTGTCTCCAGTACAAAGCACCAGAAAGCTTTCAGTAAAATAAATATTCCATTTCCCTTTCTGAAAGATTGGGGTAAAATAGAACAGGATCAGCTATTTGGCCAGCTATGTGTTTTTTCTCATATAAAATATGACTGCAATAAATGGCAAAATAGGAAGATTGATGGACATCCCTGTGTACTGAAGATAGATCATTTACAGAGGAAAGCAAAAGTCTTCAGCAACCGTAAAAGTACAGAACTGATTGTTATGTAATATCGCATTTTTGTTTCATAAAATTTTTGTGGGCATTCATTGCTTGGTCATTGCAATAGAAGCAGATGAATTGCTATTTTGAGGGTCTCTGACAGTGCAAGAAATGTGTCATGCGCTACATTTTTCAGAAGCCATTTAGAACTTCAAGTCAAAACCAGAAAAAGGCACAAAAATGTATGTGAGAGCTGGCACAAGCTTCAGGAAAAATATTCTTGAGGTTTAAAAAGGTAATAGCACAAGATTTCAATATGTTTCCTGTGTAACAACTGAGTAAATTTCAGCTCAAGTAAAAGGGAGCTTTTGTGCCTTTTATTGGCACAAAAATTAATAACTTTTCTTTTTAATAATTAATAAATATTTGATTAATATTTAATTACTTAAATATTAATTACTTAAGGGTTTAAAATATTAGGGCTTTTTTTTTCTTTTCTTACTGTCCTTCTTTTGAAAAAAATACTTATTGCATATGTCAGTTTTATTCTGCAAGGTACTAAAAACTCCTGCTGCCACTTAACACAGCAGACAAAAGGTTTATGACAGCATTAAACAGGTACATTCCCATACTGCTCTGACATGTGGCACCTTGTAGTAGGAAGCCCAGTGTTTTCTTTCTCAGAAATAAATCTCTCAGAAATAAAATGCTTCTTAACTTGAGGGTGGTATCTGTTCAGTTTGGGGTTGGGGTAGAGCAGGCAAAATGCAGATATGATTCCTAGTGTCCTGGCACTGCATGTCTGTGCTGAACTTATAGCTTAAATAAACCTTTTAAAGACAGAACATGGAGAAAGGGGAAGAAAAAAAGAGTAATACATTCATAGTCAGACAAGATATGTTTTGTGATCTGGGAGCAGAAGCAGATTTCAAGATTAAATTTAGTGCACAAGCGATTAAGATAAGGTCTTAGTGCATGGCATAGACTTCATCCTTTAGAAAAAAACCTGTATGTCTCCAAATAACAGGACTTAATAATCAATGGAGCAGTCAAACTTGTCTGGGAGTTTTTTGCTGCCTGATTTCATAACAGCATGTGGAGACAAACAACAGGGAAGAAGTCGATGTGTAGTCATTCTTACTGTTTTATGCCGCAACATCTTTTATCCCAGCTTCCCAGGTGTCTTATGACATGCACTGCCCATGCCTACCTGATGAAACTCTCCTCTGTGATCATCCTGATAAATCTGCCAAGGTTGAACAAGTTTGCTAAAAGCCTAGCAACTGCATCTCTGTCACACTCAACCAGAGATGCAGATGTGCATATGAGCTGCCTTTTGAGTGATCAGGCTCTATCTTTCCCTACATCACCAGGGTTTGAACTTGTCTAGGCAGGAGGACAAATTCCTGGAAAATTTAAAAGACAAATAGGTATCCTCGCCAAAATCACTCCAGCTACATTTGTTTTCATTGCAGGGAACCTGTTAAATAGCATTTTATTTATTTGTTGCTTTGTTTTTAATAAAAAGAAGCAGAAGTAAAGACTATAACAGAATATATCGATTTTGT
Organism: Lathamus discolor; assembly: GCF_037157495.1. Classification (NCBI taxonomy): domain Eukaryota; kingdom Metazoa; phylum Chordata; class Aves; order Psittaciformes; family Psittacidae; genus Lathamus; species Lathamus discolor. The sequence continues at coordinate 52,159,795 of NC_088909.1, read as the reverse complement.
CACTTTAAGTAACAAAGATGCTATATACTCCCACTATCAAATGCACACCTAACAGAGACCAAACCAGGTATGATTCAATAAATCATAAAATCTCTCAGATAGTACTATCCCTGAAAAGAGGCTACATTTGTTCTTATTTAAGGCAGGGATGCTTCATCTGAACCACATCGCCCAAGGCTCTGTCCAGCCTGGCATTGAACATTGCCAGGGATGGAGCATTAACCACTTCTTTTGGCAACCTGTGCCAGAGCCTCAACACCCTCAGAGTAAAGAACTTCTTCTTATATCTAGCCTGAACTTCCCCTGTTTAAGTTTAAACCCCTTGTGCTATCACTATAGTCACTTATGAAAAGTCCTTCTCCAGCATCTAAATTCAGAATTTATTTTTTAAAATAAAGATCAGCTTGATTCTGGTTAGAAGATATCTTTGATCCTTGTCACATAAAAATGCACACATATATAAATAGATGTTGTATTTCCGTGCATCCACAGAGTGCTTGCAACAGATGTGTTTAGCAGGTATTTATTTCACATGAAGAGCTGACTTTAGATGTACGTGAGCTCTGATAATCTCAAGTAGCTTCACTGTACAAACTTATTTTATTAGATGTTAATATATAGGGTTAGACCATCAGGAAAACCCCTTTAGATGCTACAGCCAAACAGTGCATTGAGTCAGTGAGTTCTCCTAGGCAATCTGTTTCTCTAAGAAGCTGAACACCTCTGCTTTCACTGTTTGCTACTGAGAGCACAGAACAGCATGTGAAAGGGAGAAAACAGCAGTTCAAAGACATAAAGAAATCCACAAATCCAGTGGTGAAAACTGTAGATCTTATTTCAGATTGCAAAATAAGAAGTACCACATGTATATCAAACAGGAACTGTGGATCAAACATGGAAGATGCCAGGGACTCAAAAATATGAGAAAAGCTGCTACGAAAAGCACTAGAATCTAGCACAAACTGTGACAATAGGCATCTTTTCAGAGCTTTGTTTGTAAAAACACAGTAGCAGCTAAAAGTTCCTTACCAGCATGAAAGCTGAGCAGAAGCACGTAAAACAACTAAAAATGGCCTTTTATGGTCCATAACCGGTATCTTCAAAAACAGAATGACAAGAATATAACAACCCTGCAAAAGGTGGTTTATAGAAGTCATCAGTCAAAGAGCAAGGCATAAAATAGTTATCCCCACAGCTAAGATGACTCTTTATGAAGGGCTATCTTCACCTCTGCTGGCCTTTAAGTTAGCAGTGCTTAGGCACCCCTAAACTCAAGGTGCTTTACAACACTGAACCCAAGGACAAAGAGAGATTTCAGGCCAGGTGTGACCTAGACCAATCCCTTGCTTAGAGCAGACTCAGCCATGGGGTCAAACCAGGCTGCTCAGGGCTTCATCTTTTGGGGGCTGAAAACCCTCCAAGGAGGAAGATGGCTTGACCTCCCGATGCCACAGTCCTTTTTCCCAGCCAGTCTAGCAGTAGAAAAACTCTCCCTTATCGCCATCCTCTCCAGCCTTGCCTTTTATTTTATTTTTCCTGTTTTTTTTCCCTTTTTTTTTTATTGATTGATGGTGTGTCAGTTACAACTTCAGACATTCTGTGGGATGCTCAGGAACATTTGGGCTAAGATTGACAGTCTTGAAAACCACTAATTTTACCAGGAGTCATGACTGCTGGGTAAACACAGGAATGACTGGAGTGTTGGAATGGAGGGTTACAGGCTCTTTAGAAAAGACAGGCCCGGCAGGCGGGGAGGGGGAGTTGCCCTTTATGTTAGGGATAGGCTGGAGAGTATGGAACTCTGTCTGGGAACAGGTGAGCAGTTTACAGAGAGTTTGTGGGTCAGGGTTAAAGGGAAAACAGCCGTGGGAGACATTACCATGGGGATCTGTTACAGACCGCCTGATCAAGGAGAACCTGTGGATGAAGCACTCTACAGACAGATAGGAAAAGCCTCACGCTCGCAGGCCCTTGTTCTCATGGGGGATTTCAACCACCCTGATATCTGTTGGAACGATGGCACTGCATGGCACAAGCAATCCAGGAGGTTCCTCGATTGTGTGGAAGACAACTTCCTTCTGCAAGTAATAGAGGAGCCGACAAGGAGAAGTGCCATGCTTGACCTTGTGCTCACCAACAGGGAAGGGCTTGTTGAGAATGTGATGCTCCAGGGCAGCCTTGGATGCAGCGATCACGAGATGGTTGAATGTAAGATCCCCAGGAGAGTGAGAAGAGCGTGTAGCAAGCTCACTACTCTGGACTTCAAAAGAGCAGACTTTGGCCTCTTCAGGAGCCTGCTTAGTAAGGTTCCATGGGATATAGCCCTGGAGGGCAGGGGGGCCCAAGACTCTTGGGTGATATTCAAGGATCACCTACTACAAGCTCAGGAGTGCTGCATCCCAACTAGAAGGAAGTGCAGCAGGAGGGCCAGGAGACCTCCTTGGATGGATAAGGAGCTGCTGAGGAAACTTCAAAGGAAAAAAGAGGCTTATAAAGAGTTGAAGCAAGGACAGGCGGCCTGGGTAGAGTACAGGGATGTTGTCCGGGAAGCTAGGGACCAGGTTAGGAAGGCTAAGGCCCAGTTAGAATTAAACCTAGCCAGGGATGTTAAGGATAACAGGAAGGGATTCTACAGGTACATAACAAACAAAAAACAGACTAGGGACAACATAGGCCCCCTGAGGAAGCTTTTGGGAGAACTGGCTACGCAGGATTTGGAGAAGGCTGAGGTTCTGAATGACTTCTTTGCCTTGGTCTTCACTGGTAAAGCCTCTGACTGCACCACCCAGGTCTTAGAAAGTAGATGCAGGGACTGTAAGAATGAAGACCTTGGGCCCACTGTAGGAGAGGATCTGGTTCGAGACCATCTTAAAAATCTGAACGCGCACAAGTCCATGTCACCTGATGGAATCCATCCGCGGGTCCTGAAGGAGCTGGCGAATGAAGTTGCTAAGCCACTGGCCATCATAGTTGAAAAATCATGGCAGTCAGGTGAAGTTCCCGATGACTGGAAAAAGGGAAATATAACCCCCATTTTCAAGAAGGGGAAAATGGATGACCAAGGAATTACAGACCAATCAGTCTCACCTGATTGTGCTCCATTCTCCTGGACAGCATGCTAAGGCACATGAAAAACAAGAAGGTGCTTGGTGACAGCCAGCATGGCTTCACTAAGGGGAAATCCTGCCTGACCAATTTGGTGGCCTTCTATGATGGGGCTACAGAATTGATGGACAAGGGTAAAGCTGTTGATGTCATCTACCTGGACTTGTGCAAAGCGTTTGACACTGTCCCACACGACACCCTTCTCTTTAAATTGGAGAGATATCAATTTGATGGATGGAACACTCGGTGGATAAAGAACTGGCTGGATGGCCGCACACTAAGAGTTGTGATCAATGGCTCGATGTCTGGCTGGAGACCAGTAACGAGTGGGATTGGTGTTGGGACCGGTCTTGTTTAACATCTTCGTCGCTGACATGGACAGTGGGGTTGAGTGCGCCCTCAGCAAGTTTGCCGATGACACCAAGCTGTGTGATCCGGTTGGTATGCTGGAGGGATGGGATGCCATCCAGAGGGACCTTGACACACTTGTGAGGTGGGCTGATGCCATCCTTATGAAGTTCAACCACGACAAGTGCAAGGTCCTACACCTGGGTCGGAGCAATCCCAGGCACAGCTACAGATTGGGCAAAGAAGAGGTTCAGAGCGGCCCTGCGGAGAAGGACTTGGGGGTGCTGGTCAATGAGAAAATGTGTGCACTCGCAGCCCAGAAAGCCAACCGTATCCTGGGCTGCATCAAAAGGAGCGTGACCAGCATGTCGACGGAGGTGATCCTGCCTCTCTGCTCTGCTCTTGTGAGACCTCACCTGGAGTATTGTGTGCAGTTCTGGTGTCCTCAACATAAAAAGGACATGGAACTGCTGGAACAAGTCCAGAGGAGGGCCACGAGGATGATCAGGGGACTGGAGCACCTCCGTATGAAGAGAGGCTGAGGAAGTTGGGGCTGTTCAGCCTGGAGAAGAGAAGGCTGCGTGGGGACCTAATAGCAGCTTTCCAGTACTTGAAGGGGGCCTATAGGGATGCTGGGGAGGGACTCTTCGTCAGGGACTGTTGTGAGTGCTCCATCCCTGGCAGTGTTCAAGGCCAGGTTGCATGAAGCCTTGTGTGGGATGGTTTAGTGTGAGGTGTCCCTGTCCATGGCAGGGGGGTTGGAACTAGATGATCTTGAGGTCCTTTCCAACCCTAACTATTCTATGATTCTATGATTCTATGATATCTATTATGGGCTCTTATCAGTGACCCTAATGTTAAACAGATAGTTCTGAGTTTACCCTGGATTTATGTCAGCTCCAGAGCATAAGGCCTGCCAGTAGAAATTTGACTCATTGAAACTATTAGACAAATTTGGATGGATCCTTGCTTTGAGTCATGAAGCTGAAAAGCCCTAGCCATCAATGTATTAATAAATCATAACTGCCATCGTACAGAGACTGTAATAATCTTTACTTTGACTGTGGTGTAAGACCATGTGGCAAGACACCAGCAATGCAGGGCTGAACTAAGACAATGTTTTGTCCTACAGCCTCACTCAGTGGCCATAGCTCTATGCTGAGGATCATTACAGAAGATACAGGAATGCCGAGGAAGCCACAACAGCATCTTTCTACGTTCCCTTCCCTTGCTACACTCCATTATTTGTAAAACATGCAGGAATATCATGTGTATTTCGGATAATTGTCCCAGAGTTCATATTTTACCTCTTTTCTCCTTCCCTCAACTTTTACACGTTTCAAGCCCATTAGTAATTTATTTCAGCCATTTAACTGCAATAGAATAGTGAAATCCACATCTTAAATTTTATTGAGAAAAGAGCTCACAGGAAAGTTTACGTTACTATTATCATTAGCAGTGTAGCATTTCTGGTTGTCTTTGAACAGATCGAAGCTACTGTAGTCAAATGCTGAGTTTAAGATCCACAGCTATAGTATTATTGCTCTTAAATGCAACATGGAAAGATGGTACAGGTAACTATTACCTTATTCACATTTAAAATGCAGTAGGAAGTGGTTACAACAGCCTGCTGTTTGCAATACACTGATCTGCCCAAAGTCCTCAGCTCCTTTCTGCATACAGCATGACTCATGCTCTGGTCTCAAGCATATTCCTTAGGTAAAAATTAGTGTTGCTCCATAGATAACTTCAGATGGTTAATAACTAATTTAATTATATTAAGTTTTTGAAAAACTAGGAATGAAGCTCTCATCAAGTATAAAATTCAGGCTTTTAGGTAGAGAAAGGTTTAAAAAAAAAAATTAGTACTTCTCTTATACAATAAAAAAAATCAAACTTTTTACTGTCAGAATTATTCAAACCATGCAGAAAATTAGAAGCCTTACTTACTACAGCATAGGTCTCCCAGTTCACAGCTATAAGCAGTCAGTACCTATAGCCACGGCTGAGCAGCTTCCTGTCTTTAAGGAATAACATTTGCTCTTACCAGTGAAACTTCATGTAGAGAGGTTACATGGTTATATCACAACCAGAGTTCTTTTGTAAATTATATAAATGAAACTTAATCATCATTAGTTCCTATAATTCTATGAACTGAAATGAAAAATAATTACAATGAAAAATTTAAGATAATTTTATTGGATCTTGAGAATGCTTTTATATAAAACAAGTATATATGACTACAAAATTACATTTTCTCACATGTTATTTACACAGAAATGTAACTTGTGCTTTGTCATAATTAAAGGCACAGTAGCAGAAATATAACTGTAGGGAAAAAACCAACCCAAACTAATGTTTTATTTAAGACCCAAATCTACATTGGAATCTGGATGAACCAGAGAAAAAATGAATAAAGCTCTGAATTAATAATTTTGATTTTCATTTATTTTAATGGAAGAATTTTACTTAGATCTGCTGAAACTTCTTATCATTCATCATGAACAAGATTTTTTTTTTTTTTTAAGGTAATACTCTTTTGTGAATTTTTCTTACGCACGTATCTTTGTAGCCCTTTTTCCTCTCTCTTTTCCCACATTCCAGCCCCATAGGAAAAAGAGAATTCCCCAGAGAGGGGAATCATGAGATTGCTAAAGCAAATGAAACAGAGTTGCTCTCTTAGATAAGATAATGTTCAACATGGGCACAGAGAAACTAGTCTACATTGAGGAAATTAATTATTATGAATAATGTTGTGAATGACACAAACCTGGATCAGAAATCTTGGATGAACCTGAAGGTCAGAGAAACAGCGTACTGGTCAAGAGCTGGCTAAAAGAGAGAGTAACAGAGTAAGAGAGTGGTAAAAGTAGAAACACCAAATTAGAGGCAGATTGCTGAGAAAGATCCTTAAAAATTATTTGAGATGCATCTTTTCAGCATTCATGTTAATATCTATAGTGTCAGTTGGTGAAATGTTCTGATCTTACAACACTGAGATGCACCACCAACAAAAATAAAATAGGAGGTTGAAGCAATAAACATGGACTAAAATTAAGTATCTTAAAATGAAAAGTCACTTTTTTAATTAATGTCTTACTTACCAACATCTGCTTTTTTAAAAAAGCGTTCACCACTGTGTTATATTTTCTTACAAGTACTAGAGAAGTCAAATGCCATGACGGGAGCAGATTTTAGTCATAGATGGTAAGCAACAGAACTGGCTCGCAGTGCATATTGAAAGCAAGAGGGACAATGCAGGTCCAGAACCTGCAATTCATGTTGATTAAGACTGAAAACAGCATGGCACAGACAGTTTACTTGAAAAGATAGGAGAGAAAAACTCTATACAAGGACCAGAGTAGAGTACAGAATTTGTTCAGCCTCAGAAACAAATAATTGATTTTACTAAAATGAAGGCTGGGCGGAAAAGCTAGCTGCAAGGACATTGTGTGAAGGCAGAGAGAAGCAAATAAACAACTCTGTTTTATTTCTTCACTTTGAGCTTTCTCTATTTAAAAAGGTTAAATGATTTCTTCTAAATCCAAGAAAAGAGTGGTTTATTTAGTTTAGTTTAGCTCAAAACCACTTAAACCTGGGGAAAGGCCTAAGTGGTCAAATGTTTAGGTTGAGCCTTATTAGTCATCCAAAGCAGTGGTTGAGTCAGACCTCTTTAGTAGGTGAAGGGCAAGATAAAGAGAGAGAGGGGGAAAAAAATCTAGAAGTTATGCAACTGGAATATCAATGATATTAAAAAAAAATGGGGTTTGTACCAGCTAAAGTATTCTTTCTGAAGGAACTACCACCCACACTCTGGAATCTGATGAAAGGTAATTTTATGTACTCTAGGACAAATAAGTTTTCAGATATTTTCACACATAAGCTGCACTTGTTGGGCATACATAGTACCCACACTTTAATCTTTTATTACACCTACTTAGTCCAAGCTGTAGCTTGATATACCTTCAGGTTTTCCTACCTGTATATTTATATGTTCTTCAGTAAATACTTGAAAAGGAGATAAGTAAATGCTAGTAATTGTATTTATATGCAAGTTAAATTAAAATTTGAAATATTCTTAGGTCTATATGATGCCTGTGTTCAATGATTTAAGAATCTTTGAAATTCTGAATAGAATAGAATAGAATAATACCATGTAAAATAATATGAATCTTTATCTTTCCTTTTTATTCTTTCTCCTGCTGTGGTAAACAGACACTGAGATATTCAATGTATTGTGTTGCACATCACTTGATCTGATAAAACCAGATCCAGATATAATACAATTCTACTTTCCTCCTAGATTTTCATATCAAGTTCTACTTTACTGGGGATCACTGCATCTATCTGTCAGCAGAAAAATGACGTTTTTGTTTGCTTTCTTGCCTTTTAGATAACAGGTTTCACTTTTAAAGGTTTTACTGTCAAACATGCCCAAAATGAGAGTAATTTTCCAAGGATTCTGCTTGTATTCCTGGATTAGCAAAGACTTCTTGTTAGAAATAGCTGAGAAGATACATTAATTTGTTTGTTTGATTAGTCTTTTCTAATAATTTCAAGCTACAGACACATTACAAAAATTGGGAAAAATATCTAATATTATTAATACCTTCAGCTACTTAAAAGGGCAGCTCATTTACTTAATGTCTGTTAACTTTAATGATTTTCAAGATACTTACTTAGATATCACGGCCAGTCTGTAAACAGATTTATGAATATATGATGCTCTAAACACATATCTGCATAAGTAGGCTGTTGTGACAGATTTGAGATGAAGAAAATCGAGCAGCCCTGACAGCAAGCTAAATGTAATACGGCTTCCTCTCCATACTTTGTCCCAGAGAAATGTTAAAGATATTTAATTGCTTTTTTTTAATGACTATTTGAGTACAACTTTCAAGAACTCTGTAAAAATAAATATTAACCCTTACCAAGATATTTTGAAGCCAATGAATAGACATTGCCCCATCTTAACACAATGTTATTTTGCCTGACAGCAACTTTAAACTAAAATCAAAGTGTATATGGATCTTAGATTATCACAGATTACTACTCATACAACATAACCTTGGTCTCTTTAAGGAAACATCTGATATCTGGCAAAAAAACCCTAGAGCAATATTCTGGGTTTGGCTGGAAGAAAGTTAATTTTGTTCACAGTAGCTGGTATTGGACTAGGTTTTGGACCTGTAATGGAAAGAGTATTGATAATTCATGAATGTTTTCATTACTGTAGAGCAGGAGTTACACAGAGCCAAGACCTTTCTGCCTCTCACCCCACGCCACCAGCAAGGAGGCTGGGGATGCACAAGAAGCTGGGACGGGACACAGCCGGGACAGCTGACCCCAACTGACCCAAGTGGTAACCCATGCCATATGGCATCATGCTCAGCATACAAAGCTGAGAGAATAAGAAGGAAGTGTGTCGGGGACATTCAGAGTAGTGGCGCTTTCCTGCCAGAGTTGCCCTGCTTTCCTGGAGATGGCTGAACAGCTGCCTGACCATGGGAAGTCATGAATGAATTCCTTGTGCTGCTTGCACATGCAACTTTTGCTTTACTTGTTAAACTGTCTTTACTTCAGCCCTTGAGTTTTTCAACTTCTGCCTTCTGACACTATCGTCCATTCCATTGCAGGGGTGGGGGGGAGTAAGACAGCAGCCGTGTGGTGCTGTGTGGGATTAAACCACAACATAATGTAATCATGAAGGGCAAATTAAAAACGTTTGAAAAGTGAAGAGTCAAATAATGAAGCAGGATTTGCTCTTCAGAAACTCAGCTGCCCAGGAATTGGTGCTGAGTCACTGAGCAGTGCATTTGTAATAGCAATCCTAGGGCTACAGAATATATAAGAAACAGCAAAATATTTCCATCCTGGCTGTAGTGGAGGTACAGATATTGGTGAAACAGTGGGAGAGGTAACTTTGTTGCTAACATTAGATATTATTAAAATTACATAAAATAAGCTTTGGGAGGTAAAACACAATGAATCACACAGTTACAAGTTTTTCAGAGTATTAATATTTCTAGTTAAGTTCTTATCTATAAAACCTGCTGTTTACTCTGTTGGATGCATAAAACGGAGACTTCTTTGGGTGAAGAGCTTCATCAACCTCTTTCTTACCTTTGCATTCAGGATACACATCAGGTTTTTTTCACTTGAATCCTTCAAATACAGAAATATGTTATTTGGCAAAGGGAAATATTCCTTACTTTTCAGTTTTGTATGACTTGTAGTCTTCAATGCAATCAGAAGATATAAGCAGGAGGCCAAATCTGGTAGCCCAACAGTGACAAGGTTGCCGCAGCTACATGCCCACAGGTCCAAGTAGCAGCAAGGTTAGGCATGCATTTACCAGCAGTCACATCCACACAAATCAGAGAATCATAGAATAGTTATGGTTGGAAAAGACCTCAAGATCACCTAGTTCCCCCCCTGCCACGGGCAGGGACACCTCTCACTAAACCATGCAACCCAAGGCTTCATCCAACCTGGCCTTAAACACTGCCAGGGATGGAGCTTCCTTGAGCGACCTGTTCCAGTGCCTCACGACCCTAACAGGAAAGAATTTCCTCCTTATATCCAATCTAAACTTCCCCTGTTCAAGTTTTAACTCATTACCCCTTGTCTTATCACTACAGTCCCTAATGAAGAGTCCCTCCCCAGCATCTCTATAGCCTCCTTTCAGATTCTGGAAGGCTGCTATGAGGTCTCCACACAGCCTTCTCTTCTCCAGGTTGAACAGACCCAACTTTCTCAGCCTATCTTCATACGGGAGGTGCTCCAGTCCCCTGATCATCCTCATGGCCCTCCTCTGGACTTGTTCCAGCAGTTCCATGTCCTTTTTATGTTGGGGACACCAGAACTGCACACAATACTCCAAGTGAGGTTTCACGAGAGCAAAGTAGAGGGGCAGGATAACCTCCTTCTACCTGCTGGTCACGCTCCTTTTGATGCAGCCCAGGATATGGTTGGCTTTCTGGGCTGCGAGCTCACACTGAAGCAAGATCATGTTCATTTTCTCATCAACCAACACCACCAAGTCCTTCTCCACAGGGCCGCTCTGAACCTCTTCTCTGTCCAACATGTGATCCTACCCAGGTGCAGTACGTTGCACGTGGCTTGGTTAAACTTCATAAGGTTGGCATCAGCCCACCTCACAAGCGTGTTGAGGTCCCTCTGGACGGCATCCCTTCCCTCCAGTGTATCAACCGAACCACACAGCTTGGTGTCATCGGCAAACTTGCTGAGGGCGCACTCAATCTCACTGTCCATGTCACCATAAAGATGTTGAACAAGACCTGTCTCAACACTGATCCCTGAGGGACACCACTCATTACTGGTCTCCAGCTGGACATTGAGCCATTGATCACAACTCTTTATGTGCGGCCATCCAGCCAGTTCTTTATCCACCGAGTGGTCCACCTATCAAACTGATGTCTCTCCAATTTAGAGACAAGGATGTCGTGTGGGACAACGTGTCAAACACAAAGTGTCAAACGCTTTGCACAAGTCCAGGTAGATGACATCAACTGCTCTAGCCGTTTCCATCAGTTCCGTAGCCCCATCATAGAAGGCCACCAGATTGGTCAGGGAGGATTCCCCATTAGTGAAGCCATGCTGGCTGTTACCAGCAACCTCATTGTTTTTCATGTGTCTTTCCAGGAGATTTCCAGCATGCTTTCCAGGAGAATCTGTTTCAAGATTTTGCAAGGCACAGAGGTGAGGTCAGTAATTCCCTGGATCATCCATTTTCCCCTTCTTAACAATGTGGGTTATATTTCTCTTTTTCCACCTGTCGTGAACTTCAACTGCCATGATTATTGAAATATGATGGACAGTGGCTTAGCAACTTCCTTCACCAGCTCCTTCAGGACCCTTGAATGTATTTTGTCAGCTCCCATGGACTTGTGCTCGTACAAATACCTGTATACACCACATGTATATATGTATACCTTGCTGGGCACACAGTTAAGCACAGGCTGATGCACAGAGTGCTTTTATGAGTACAAACAGCACCAGTAGCCTCATCCTACTCCTTTTGTTTTTGCTAAGGAGGATAGAGGTCTGCAGTGGGGAAAATACATTTGTATATATATACATATATACATATATACATATATACATATATACACTGATCAGCACTGTCCACATAGAACCTATTTTATCCTTTTTCCCATTTATTTTACCACATTTCTTCCTCTCAAAACTCCCTCCTCTATGTCCTCCTTCAATTGTCCCATAATCAGCCCTGTGCATTGCTGAAATGCTTTTCTCCTGCATTCCACAATGTAACCCTGCCCCAGGCAGTGACCCCCTGGAGATGCATAGAAAGTCGCTGCTAGTCATTAGCCTGGCACAGGTGCTCCCTGTAGTGGGGGTGGGGTGATCCTAGGAATGCCTAGGAAGGCTGGGACAGAAGCTCTTTCCCCTGGCGGGCTTGTTGGGGTGCCTCTGAGCTCCCTAGTGGATGTGAAGGTGGACCTTGGTTGGAATGATGGCTTCTGTCATGCCTGAGACCAGCTTGTTAAGAGTGTTACTTGCTCTCCTTCACCTGCCATTGTCTCACTGTGTTCCTCTGTGGGGTGTAGATGGGATTTTTGTCTCAGAACTTAAAATGCATTTATTATATACGCCACGGACTACCCTATGGTTTTAAACAGAGAAGACATGAGAAAGTGGGATGGAAAACCTACCTCAGCTCTGAGTGGCAGGGTGTGTGGGGTAGTATGGGCAAGTATCTATTATACTATCTGTTATACTTTAACTATTAATGCATTAGTGTGATACTAGCAGGATTACAAAGCCCACAACCTTATGGGTAGAATTTGGTGATTGGATTCCAGTTCGTTGCTGTCTGGAATACAAACAAGAGCTCTATTGACCTGCTTGAAGATTATTTTATTCTGAATTTCAACAAGTAAGTGATACCCTTAACAAGAAAAGCCTATGTCAAGTCAAATAAAAATAATACTAAAAGCTTTTCAATGAACCAAAATATTTCTCCAATGTTTCCTGCTTTATTATTAGCTTCTTAAGTGATATGCCAATTGTAAGATATATAATGTGGTAAAAAATATGATAAGCTACAAATATCTTCATGACTTCAGCCACAAGTAGTCTCCTAAAAACATTCTGGGGTTTACTCCATTTACCTTGACTTATGGGTAACCTCGACTTATGGGTAACCTCAAACACTCATACCTCACAAAAAAACTGTTTGCATATGCAAGCATACGGTATTTCATGGTAACATATTTAAATTATGTTTCTTAACTGCTGCTGATGGCTGTCTTTATAGCCATCAAAATCAAAGCCATAGTCAAGCTGTGTAGCAAGCACTCTAAGAAACTGATTATCAATTTATCTTACTAACCAGATTATCTCATCAATAAATCTAGAAAGCTAGGTACCACAACAAACTATAAGTAAATGAAATTCTAACAAAAAGCTCATTGATGACAGCTGAAAGATTTACTTGGACTTCATGAGCTGTGTATTATATCTCAAAGGCCTATTAATATAAAATATCTGCCGTCAAGAACAACACGTCCATCCTGATCCCTACACGAATTGACCAAACTGGTAACAAGAGTCTACATTAAGAGATTACTGTGAAAGTTCATTATTCTTGGATTCTTGGAGGTTCCTTTCTTTATTTTCAAACCAATTTCTATGTTTAAAATGGTATTTTCAGAATCTTAAAGCCAAGGAACTTCTCACTCGAACTTCTGCAGGTGTTATATGGAAGTGTCTGGAAGCTGCACAAGCAAGCACTGAACAGATTGCTATGATACAAGTGATTTTTAGTATTTACATTGCTTCAGTTCCACAGTGTTTATTCATAATAGAAGTTTCTCCTGAAGTGTGTGCAAGGTGGTTTATTTTCTCTATTACTTCAATAGACTTATATCATCCATTTTTAAATAGACACAAAGTGTGGGACAGTATACCTATTTCCATGTTCTGAAAATCAGATTATTAATTCATACTGAAATATTTTAAGCTTTCCCAGAACTGCATATTAGGTGTACTTGGAACTCACTCCAGAAATAAGTAGTAGCCTTAATCTAAATCATTCAACATGGTGCCAGTAACTACAGGAGGAAGAGAAAAAGCACAAAATCGAGCAAGAAGTGATAAAATGCACAGAAATACTAATGTCAAGCAGATTAACTTGACAGTAGACACTTGTGTTTTACATATACTTACACGATAGTGGGAAAAATCCAAGTGCTTCACACCCTCACCTGAGACTTATATTCCCCAAAGTGTCCTGGAAATTAAAAAGTCACTTTTTTCTGGACCTCAGTTTTCATATCTGTGACTTAGTTACTACTTGAATTCCACATCCCATTAGGCTGTTAGGGATGAAATAAACTAATAAAGCTCTTCAGTAGAGCAAACTGCACACAAAAGAGACAGAAGTCAAACAGCTAAGGGATGGGTGTTCTCCAAGCTACTCCTAACTGAAAACAATTTCTTAACACCAGACCTAAGGTGCTTATCTTAATTATTTTTGTTCACCTTTCCATTCATCTTCCACTTTGGATTTTTGCAAAGGTCAATGAAAAGGGCAACTCCTTCTTCCCTTCACAGGCTGACAGGAGAGAAGATACTGAGAACAAAAGAAAGGGTTGAGGAGCTGCCTGTTGGACTTTGAGAAATAGGATGCTTTTTTTTTTCCTCACCTGTTCTATCCCTGCTTCCACTACTTCTGGCTATGTGAGCCACACACATAGAGCTGGCTAACCCTGCCAGAAAATAATACAGAGTAACTTTTTTCTGTCCTGGTTCCTGCTCAGAGCTAAAGAACAATGTTATATAACAAAGAAGTTAGTCCACTCAAAGTTTCCCCAGAATTTTCTTCTGCTACTTCACCAAAAACTGTAGGATTTTGTGACTACTTCTTATATGTAGTATCCAAATGAGCAACCAAGCACAAGAAAATGACATGATCATGATTGACAACCATATTTAATAACCAATTCTGCAAACGACATTGAAAATTGTGGGTTTTTTGTTTGTTTTTTTTTTTTTTTACCTCTTCCAGGATTCATAAAAATTTTATTTCTTTACAGTTAGAACATAATCCTCTCCTATACAAGATACAGAGCATGCTATACTTTATAATCTGAACAAAGTTACGGTGTCACTCATTCTGTCCTTTTTATCTGAGTGTTTAATACAGAGGAATTAACTCTGCTTTAGCTTTACTATTAAAATAAATGGGAGATCGCAAAAGTTAACATAAAAAAAGTTACTCCACTGTACATACAAACTTGCAGCTGTACTCCTTACACAAATGCATTATACCGAAACTACTGCTGCAGAACAAGTACTTCCAAGACTATATACTACAGAAAAAAATCTACTTATTGTGAGAACTGTTCAGTAAGGCTAACATGTCTTCTTTTTCTCTTGTCATACATTTGTTTCTTCACATCTATTCCTATAAGCTGAGCTTCGAAGAAGGTATCACAGATCACTGTACCTGCTTTGGGGAAGAGGCTACACTTTAATGAATAAAAGCCTACATTTTTTTTGCAGCTGTGGGTGTAGTGTTCCTGTTGTGATTCCGTAAATTTCTGAAGAGGAAATGAGCTACATTAGGAACTGACAGGAATGAAGGAGCAAAAGCTGTAATGGGTTGTGGTAAGTCCTTTGGGTCCTACTAAGTGAAATATAGAAGGAGTTTTCCATGTTATAAATTGTTGTAATAAACACAATGTCAGCTAGAGTTTTGTGGCTATATACTTATGCTTTCTCCCTCCCTAGTCTGAAAAGATTTCTGAAAAAATATTACTAAATTACTGGTTTTGTGAAAAACATGCAGTGGGATCCTGACCTTCTTAAACAGAGAAAATTCAAATAGTTAATTCAAACAACAAGAATAGAATTATTTACAGAAGACAATTTTTTTCCTCTCTGCCTGTTATGTGAAGCTGCCTGCTGTTTTCTCACTAGATTTCATTCTTTCCACAGGAGCTGGAAGCTCAAAGAGGTTCATTCCTTTTGCTCTCATCTTTTCTCTGTCCTCCGTGGCTTCCGGGTCCTTCTCTGAGTAGGCCCAGAAGCATCCCACAAAACCTCCATTCTTCCACACCTTCCAGCGTATCTGTGTGCTTTAAGATGGAAAAGGGACAAATTACATGATGTTTCTGGCTTCCCTTAACAATATCTGACTGAAAGCCCACTTCTGCTGTGAAGGACCCTCCCCTAGTTAGCGTTACAATTTCTATAACATTACTTTCTTGGTTTTGCAAAGAAGATATCACACAATCAAAAAGCCTTTTGTCCAGATGGGGCTTCACTGCTCATGCATGAAACAGCAACAAAAGTTTTGTTGCTGTTAGCTCAAACTGGATCTTTATTAATAACATTCATATCAATTGCTAGACACCCAGATCATTTTACCTCTCTCAGTAAAAAAGAAAATATCTTTGTTTAAAATATACGAGTCTGATTAAAAAAATGGGTGATAGGCTGACTCTGGCTGGACATCAGATGTCCATCAAAGCTGCTGTATCACTCTCCTCTCCTTAAGCCGGACAGGAAAGAAAATATAATGAAAGGCTTGTGGATTGAGATAATGAGAGGGAGAGATCACTCACCAATAACTATCATGGATAAAAAAGACTTGACTCAGGGATATTAATTCAATTTATTGTCAATCAAATCAGATTAGGGTAACAAGAAACAAACACAGATCTTAAAACACCTTTCTCCCCACTCCTCCCTTCTTCCTAGACTTAACTTCACTCCTAAATTCTCTTTCTCCTCTCCCACAGCTATGCGGGGGGGATGGGGAGTGGGTATTGCGGTTAGTCCATCACACATCTTTACAGCTCTTTCCCTAGTCTAGTGTGGGGCCCCTCCCATCTAAGACAGTTCTTCACAAACTTCTCCAATGTGAGTCCTTCCAGCAGGCTGCAGTTCTTCTCAGACTACTCAGTGTGACCCACACCTTTAATGGGATGCATCCTTCAGGACCAGACTGCTCCAGTGTGAGGTCACAAGTCCTGCAGCAAACCTGCTCCAGTATGGGCTCCTCTCCCCATGGGGCCACAGCTCCTGGCAGGCATCCCTCCAATGTGGGCTTCCCACAGGGTCACAGCCTTCTTCAGGCATCGGCGTGCTCTGCTGTTGGGTTCTGCATGGCCTACAGGTCAAATCTTCACCGTGCATCTCCATGGACTGCAGGTGAAATCTGCTCTAACGTGGACTTCCATGGGCTACAGAGGCACAGCTGCCTCACCAAGGTCTGCATCACAGGCTGCAGGGGAATCCCTGCTTTGGCAGCTGGAGCCACCTCCTCTCCTCCTTCTTCACTGACCTTGGGGTCTGTGAGACTCTTTCTCTCAAATATTCTTACTCCTCTTTCAGGCTGCTATTGCACAGGTTTTTTTTGCCCTGTATTAACTGTATTATCCGAGAAGTGCTCCCACCATTGCTGATAGGCTTGCCCTTGGCCAGCAGGAGGTCCATCTTGGAGCCAGCTGGTGTTGACTCTGCTGGACATGGGGGAAGCTTCTAGCAGCTTCTCACAGAAGCCACTGTAGCCTGCTGCTACCAAAACCTTGCCACACAAATCCAACACAAAATGATACAGGATAAATGCCATTAGTATATGGACAATTCATATAATTCTACAAAGCCTGATTATAAAATTTTTATACTCTTGCTATCCCATTTATAGAATAATAGATAGCTGATGGGTTTTATTACCTAGAATAAAATTTCAACTTAGACAAAAGTGGTGACAGCAGGAAAGACCTCCTATAAGATGTATATGATGTTGTTTTCTTAAACGTGTCTTGTAATATTTCTTTAGGATTTCTTTTTGCATTTATATTACTGCTGCAAGTCCTCAACTATACAGCCATAGAGAAATATTGCGAAAGAGTCACTCCACTTCAATCATCTGAGAAACCAGTCTATTTTTCTCAGCATAGCTCCATGAAATTGTAAGGGAAGCAGTAATGCTTGTAGACAAAGAAAGAATATTTAACATAAATATAAAAAATTGCATGCAGTGGTTTCGATTCTGCTGCATTGTAACATGGACAGTGAGATAAAGGTTTAGATGAATTCAGGTTCTTAGAAAGAATAAATCACTAGGTGCTGTTTTAGTTCCCAAGCCTGACCTTGCTACCTATCAAAAACCTGAGTAAATTACCTTTCGAGATATCATTAAATACTGCTACCAGTACTTTTGCTCCCAATTATAAGCAATGAATTCATAAACTGACAAAGAAAACACATTACCCAATAAACAGTAAAGATTATATTGGAGAATAAAGTGAGTGTTAATGACAAATTATAAGGTAACATATTCTAAATTCCACTAATCATTATTTTGGAACAAAGGAATAGTTTTCCAAGGGCAAAGATATACTATAAAATAGGTGTATTATGTGAAGATCCATTGTTATGGTTATTGGTAGCTTAAAAAGTTTTGTGTAAAATTCCATTTTGAGTTATAAGAATGACACAATTTTTTTCTCCACTTTTCTCCCCAACATATAAGTCTAGCCCAGTGGGAGATAAGTCATGGCAGTGCTGCTTTACAGAGACAATATTTTGTCTTTTTTTTTTTTTTTCTCTTTTTTTTCTCCTTCTTAAATGATGTGGTTTTGATGATAAAATAAGAATAGTAGAATCAATGAGAAACACAGAGAAAAAGCAAAAACCAAAAGTTCTTGCTTCTGTCATTGCTGACTCATGCATATGCAGATTTTATAAATAGTATAAGGTTCTTTTCTCGTAATTCCCAAAACTTTCTAGAAATGTAAAACTACTTGAGATGTCTTCAGAAATAGAAAGAAAGAAAAAAAAAAAAAACACCACAGAAAGAAACAGTGCCCTTGGAATCAAATACATACCAGGAAATTTCAGACAAAAGAGTAAGTTCCACTTGGTTAGAAAAGCTTTAACATGCTTTATCCAAAAGAAAAAAGAATTAAAAAAACAACTCAAAACCCCCCCAAAAAACTGCAGACAAAAAACAAAACAGACAATACCCCTAAAACAAAACAAGCAAACAAAAACTCCCTCTATCAACTGAAAGGTCTTGAGCTCGCCTAGAATTTGGATCTTCAGTTTTCCTTCACTGACTTATTTGTAGCTGTTTTTGATTGCTGATGTATGCTGTTGTTTTTAACAGCTGGTTTGTGTGCTTTCCAAACTGTATGATATTTTTTTCATGAGGTAGAGTTCCTTAACAATGACATTTTATTTACTATCTTTTGTCCTACTTGGAAGAAATTCATCGAAGCATAGAAGAAATTCATAAATACTGCTGTAGTATGCACATTCACATATAGGCTCTGTAAAGAATGCCAGCATAGCCCCAAACCTGCAAAAATCTATGCACCAGCTCCATATTCTGCATATCTGCAAAGGAATATTGAAAGTGGGATGGTGCAGGCCACTGTATTTCATTGAGTGCTTGCCTATCGTAGGGAAAGACCCAGGCTGCAAGAGCAGAGTAGACCCTTCTAACCAGTACAGCAAACACCCGAGGCCCAGCCACACAGTCTTCATAAAGGTTGAAGGCACAGAAGACACTTTCTGATACAGTAAACATTTCAGCTTTTCTAGGGAAGTGGAGTTCATTCTTCTGTCTGAAACTTTCTAATATTCACTTGATCACCAAAAATATGTTTGGCTCTCTTTCTTTCTGAATATACAAGATACTCAATATACAAGGCACTTTACCTGCAGAGCTAAGGCATTTGGTGAATGTGCTGATGCAGTGAAAGTTTATGCTGCAGAAACATAATCAGAAATCTGCTCAACCTACAAAATCGCTCAAAGTTTACTAACACTAGAAATGTAAATAACATGCAAGTATCAAGAGCAAGGTTGCAAAGATGAAGCCGAACAGAGTACCTTAAAGAAAGGCCAAAGAGTTCTTGGGTATTATACTATTGTCTCACAGATTATACTATTATTATATATTATATATTATTATATATTATTATACTATTGTCTCACAGATCATCATGGCAAGGAGACAAAGAGAACTAAAGGAAGTAATTCTCTTCCCTCTATACTCCTTTGTTTCTTTCACTGAGCCAGATAAATAATATTTCTTTTTTAATGCAATTTTCATTTATGTATGTGCAAATTAACATTTGTTGCTACCAACTATGAAGCCCTAAACTCCATTTATAGTTTTAACAACTTCACAGGAGTTATAGAAGCAAAAAATCTGTTTTAAATCTATTTTATCCAATTTGATCAAGGAATTACCATAAAATAAGAAAATGGAATTTTATCAGAAATCCAGCTTGCAAATCTCATTAAAGTAGTGCACATTTGTGTCTACTTCTGGTTTTAAACAGAGCAGCTTATTGTTGCAGACACATAACCAAAAATATGAACAGGATTTATTTTCCCCAAAATAAAAGAAACTTTTGAAAAATCTCACTAAGCACACTGGTGCCTACTCTCACGAGTAGTGATGGTCAGTAAGTAAAAAAGAATACTCACCTAAATTCTGTCCTTCTGAAACCCTGTAAAAATCTGGCCAATAATATTTGGTTACAAAAATGTAGGTTATGACCTCAATATCAATACATATCAGTTTCTTTTTTCCCAGCTTCAGGAAAACAGTGGTCCTTTACAGATTTAAAGCTCATAGTTGAACTATTACACATCCCCCTGGACACCCTTCACATGACTGACCATATTGATATTTCCATTCTATATAATATTATCTGTATCATCCAAAGATTTTCAATCTTTCTGTACATCAGGACTTAAAGTAATCAGAAAGGGGCTCCAATACCAAATTTTTAAGCATTTAGTTTTGCACTGAAACAGCCTATTTTTTCACCCTTTATTAAAACAAATATTCCATTTGCTTCAACGAAAAATCAGTCACAGAAAGATAATGATCAAAATTCCTAGGTAGAAGACAAGTATAGCAGTGTTTTTCTAACAAATAGGGTCAAAGTATGTAATTCATTTTTGTTCCCTGCTCTCATTTGACCACTAAATCGTAGTCAATAATTTATGAAGCAGTAGGTTTTACACTCTGAGACCCAGCGAGATTGTGATCTCCAGCTGTGGGACATCAGAAGGCAGCTTACAACAGAAGGGGGAAAAAAAACCCCAAACCCAAAACATTATCTTTTCCTTAAGTTTTTTGAAGACCAAATTATAATGAAAAAAACCCTTAAGAAATAACCCAAAGAAAAACAATACTTTTTTAGAGTATTTAATAGATGTGTGTTATTTTAAAGGCTTTTGTAGAACACATTTTAAAGCTGTTCAGTCAGAACTAATATTTTAGAGAAGTATGGACTATAAGGTAAAATTCTGTTCTATTTCAGTTGTACAGTACTCAGTTTTTCCTGTTACATAATGGTGATTTATAGTGCTGCTGCAAGTGCTCAAAGATCCAAACTTCTTCTAAAGAAGTGAATTTCTTATACTGGTTTAAAACATAGTCAATGTTGCTATACTATTCCCAAGCAGGATTAATATTTTTCATTGATCTTGACTACTAATTTCAACAGAACTCAGAACCGTAAGAAATACCTTTCAATATATTTAATTATTCTAGTTTTGGATGGTGAAATATAGTTGTCAGATTTTATATATTCAATTAGGTAGGTCAGAATCTGCAATGTCTTGTTGCTTTTTGTTGGGGTTTTTTTTCCTAATTTTAAAAAAATTGTAATTTTATCGTCTACTAGATGATAAAACTCTTCTAGAAAAGTCTAGAAAAGACTAGAAAAACATGCTATTTGTCTTCAAAACCCATTTCCACCAGAAAAGTTTGAAGAATATATAGAGACAATTTTAACTGTGCCATACCAGTCTTCAAAACATTCATAAAACCAGAATTCACACAACAACAAAAAAACCAAAACAATTTTTCTGAAATATAATCACCTGTCCAGTTCTTCTGGTACAGTCCAGTGTTTGATATCTAACACACTAGGAATACATCTGGATTGAAGAGCTTGTTATTCATTCCATGTATAATTAATAATGTGCTCTTATTGCTACAGCTTTATGTTGCTCAGCAGAGTATCTCATAAAGATATAATTGTTCAGTAATCAGGGTTAATGAGTATAAAAATTTCAGCAATTTTTTGTCACTGTGTACTGTAGGTTTTCTTTCATTGCCAATTTTTCTCAGCTAATTATCTTCTCCAGACATGTTGGAGGAAGACAGCTTTAGGCAGTTTTAAAGCATATGAGCAGACAGATAAAATACATTTTGCACATGTAGAAGAAGAAGCCTTTTGGAAATTATGTTTACTTATAGGCAGTGTAACTAGCAGTTTAAGTTGAAGGATATACTCACACTAAGCTGAGGCACAGGTGCACATAGGTTTTACTGTTCCATCTTGGCCTAAGAACTATACCTTTGCTAATATGACTGCCATGACACATATGACACTAAAAGAATGCTGAAAATATTTAACTGTTGATCTACAACTTATTATACCTATCACATAAGTCAAAGTAAGTAAGGCAAAAGCATTACATAGATAAAATAGCCAAGACACATAGTTATAACTCAAAAGCCACAAACCTGTACAAAACCAAAGTAGCACCCTGGTATTGGTAGATACAATGAAGAATGGCTACTATTGCTTTTGGCCACTGTGGCCAAAAGAAGAAGCAAAAGGTTCACTGCAGAAGTTTTTGATAAACAGGAACTACAGGTGCAATGTATTTCAATATATCAATATTCCTATTAGCAAGCAATGAACAAGTTTGATCTCAGTAATATTAGGGAAAATACCTCCTTCCCAGTACTTGCAAACAAATATTTTTTAAAGAATCAAGTTCAGAAAACTGACGTTTACTTTGCGAGTAAAGTACTTGAAAGGCTGAGATGGGGGGAAAAAAAATAAAAAGTAAAAAACACCTGGGACAGAAACAACAACAACAACAACAACAACAACAACAACAACAACAACAACAACAACAACAATAATAATAATAATAATAATAATAATAATAATAATAATAATAATAATAATAATATCTGACCTGCAGGTTTCCACAGTTGATCTGTGGAAGTAGGTTTGTGTGGTCATACTGCTCAAGTATTTCACATCTAGTGTTTCTCCCATAAAGACTCCTGCAGATTAAATAACTGTGATAGGTGAAGGGCTTTTCTTCTGAACTTCTTCAGTTTTCCAAAATTTACAAGATTTATGTAGCTGTTTGGGGGAAACATGAAAGTGTTAAATGGCAGTACCTCTGCATTCTATATTGAGCCTTGATGTGGGAGTGTTTTGCCTAAGACGCTCTTGAGTCAAAGATCTCCAGCTCCACAGTGACCACCCTAAAGAAAGTTTGGTCCTTTTAGAAAAAGCCATATTAAAAATTATGTTATACAATACAGAAGTAAGAATTAAAAAAAAAAAAAAAATCTACTGGTGGCTGCTTTGTGTGAAAAAGTTGGGATACAGTAAGACTTGTGAGACTTGAGACCCTGGACTTTCTCAGAGAAGTATTCTGAACTATTCTCTTTTAGAAGGCAATTTTATTTTGCAAAGGAATAAAGATTCCATTCACATGTTGTATCAGGTGACTATCTGAACAAGTATTTCACATAAGAACAGCAATTACAAGAGTTGCTCAAGAACTGCTTGATGAAGTATTTATTCAAATTACACAGAAATTGATTTATTTCTACTATTTTTTTGGAGTGTAGAGAATGAATAATTCTAAACAGGTATGGCTGCCGTTTCATGCTTATCTCATGATTCTTCTAATTGCTTGAAGTGTTCTTACGAGGAAAAAATTCAAGCAGCACATAGCTGCATAAAGTGGGTCACTTCAGGTTTAACATGTAAATTATGAATTTGCCTGCTTATTCTTTCAGCACCTGGTTTAAAGCCAATAACTGATCACTATTCAATTCAGGCAATGTAAAACCTTTAAGACAGATGCTGATCACGTGTAATTAAGGATAATTCCACTGATTTACTCCCCACTCAATCACATTTGCTTAGACAAAAACTGAATCTGATCAACCTAATTTAAAATGTCATAGTTTTGGGCTTAATATGTCATCCTGGTTATCCATGCTGTAGCCTGTACAGATCCAAAACTTGCAACAGCTCTTCTGAAAATATTTTTTAACTGCTTTTCAGCATCACTGTTTAAGTACAATCTAAACCATTTTCAATAGGATGGCAGTAAGTTAAGCAGAAAGCAGCTCACTAAACCATGGCTAATTTTAAGATGAAACTTTGAAAGTTATTTAAGGTATGTTTGAAATTAAAACCTATTCTATTCTTCTTCTATCAATTTTAATCTAAATGTAGTGTTTAACATTATTGCTACACATCCTGTCCTGACTTCTGTTCTTTTTTCTTGCAGCAAACTGCTCTCATTATATATTTCTTGTTGAAAAAAAAAAAAAAAAGAAAGACATCACACATGATGACTCTGGTTAAAGTGGCATAATTAAATAAGTTATTATACATTTCTTAAGATGTAAAATAATTCTTCTATGTGCAGAAAGTGCAGTGTCGATAGCAATTCTCAAGCTAACTTAAAGAAATATGAAAGCAGAAATAGTGCTTAATTTAAGACTTACAATCACTTTAAATAGAGTATTTTCAAAGAGGGAAGCAGGCTTTCTGATATTGTCCATACAAACAAACACACTAAGTCTTTTTTGTACAACACATTTGGACCACAGTTTAGGTTATTAACAACCACTTATTTGACTTTTGTTTTGGGAATCTTCAGGGAGTGGAAGCAGACAACTGTTGTATCACCTGTGTCTCAGCTAGTGTGTAAATGAGACCAGCTAGGCAACAAGGATCCTCCTTGGACTTCAATAACCTCCTAGCTAGGAACGGATAAAATCTTTACCCCAAAGATGTGTTAGCTGAAGAAAATAGTTTGAGTCCCTGTACCCAACCTCACTGTTCTTCTGGTTAGTCTAAATTATTTAATTTTTTGTGTGTATTTTTTTTTGTTTGGTTTGAGGTTTTTTTTGTTTTGTCTATTTGGTTGGTTGGTTGGTTGGTTGGTTGGTTGGTTGGTGTTTTGTTTGTTTTTTGAGCTACTGAAACAGAAGATATGGATTGCAGTACATAAGAATTGCCTTGATGGCTTTCTAACATAAAATACATTCTGGACACTCTGGCCCTGGATTTGGCACTTCTAGTTCCTTACTACTACTGCCCAGGCTACATGCCAGCCTACCCTCATACTGTGCAGAAGCCATAGATAACATTTCCATGGAAAGCTGTCAGCTCATGGACCACACACCTGGTTGCAGACACTCACAACCCCATGGAAAGAAGAGACTGTTGTGCAAGTGAGGAGTTCATCCTGTCACAGCTCCACAAACAGCATGAAATTATCCTCTTTCAATGCTTAACTTTCACGTGCTGAATTAGAGAACCTCCCACCAGATGAAGAGTGAAGCAGAGTTTAGAATATTAAACCTTATTGCTGCAACTTTATTCAAATGCTCCCCTTGGAGGTGCAACACGGCCAGATCTTTTAATTGGGATCAACACATGGAAACAGGGAGTAGCACTATTAATTAAATATGGATTTAAGCCATAGAATTTGAATACAGTTTTTGAATATTGTAAATGCCAGGGTTGCTTTAATTGGAAGCCTCTATTCAGACACACTTGGGCTTTTATACGTTTCCTCAAACATGAGCAATGTTATATCTGCTGGCCTCTAAGGTAAAGTATAAACCAACTTCCCTTTCTCATATTTTTGCATATATGTTAGCCAGCCTTCCTTCTAAAAATATGCTATATCTGCTGGCCTCTAAGGTAAAGTATGAACCAACTTCCCTTTCTCATATTTTTGCATATATGTTAGCCAACCTTCTTTCTAATAAAAATAGTTATCAAAAATTGGTACCACCCCTCAACTCAAGTGCATGAAAATTAAGCTTATATTGCTTTGATTATAAAATAAGTAGACATGTAAGAGAAAAAATCTTCAACGGTTGTGTTCTGCCTCACAACATAAACCACAAAATATAGTGTAAGTATCTTGCATTTTAGTCAACACAGAAGCTTTAGTTGTCTGACTCTATCAAGCAAAATACTGAGAGTGTTGGGAACAGTGGGACTAGAAACCAAGACCCAGGAGAACAGAAAAGCAAAAGATTCCTTCAAGGCCAGAAAGATCAATGCACATTACAAGCAGCAATGTATAATCCTAAGCATTCTAAACCCAAAACAGGAACACATTTCTTTGTTCAGTTATGTCTTTTCCTGTGTTAGAATACCATACAATCCAAATTAAAATTTTCCATTCTTTTTAAGTGAATAGTTTGGGTTTTTTTAAATTTCCATCTTATATTGTATTCAATCAGCTCTTCTTTGTCTAAAATGTTCTACCAGCTAAACCTTTTCTTCAGTATCTCTACTGATAGGTCTTGCTTTGGTTAAAGCCAGACATCTTGGTACCAGCTGTCATTGATATTTACATTTAAGAAACTAGAAAACCACACCTGAAAGACAAAAAACTTTGATGTGCTATAGTTGGCAGCATTTTAGTACCTCTTGGATTACCATACCTACCAATGTCTTTACACAGAGAAAAAAATATACTATTTTATATTCTCCCCTATTTGTTTTCTCTTAATTGCACATTCACACATCTCACTATGTTTTATGGAAATATGAATCTTAGATTAAAAGATTTACCTGACAAGTGGGGTGACTCAAAGGCTCCCGTAAGCTCACTGTTGCTTTTCTATGACTTTCACATTTTGGTATCCCTTCACACAACATTTTATAAGCAAGACCAAAGTTCTCCCAGTTTTTAGGCACACTCAGCTGCAGCTACTCTTGTTATCCAGAGATGTCAGGGAAGAAGGAATTTGCCAGTTTTAAAATTGCCCTGCGGCTGAAGTGTCTGGAAAGGGAACCACCTTCTGCTTTGCCTTCAGAATTAATTGCAACTGGGGAAAGAAAGCAAAAATATTTCATTTGGAATATGTGGACTGTTACAGTGCAGCAGAATCTACAGAAATTGGAAAGGATGGTGTGTGTTACCATCCTACTTAAAGTCACATCAATTAACATGTTTCTATGTGTGGTTTAGTACAATATTATGCTACAGTAAGTTCTAAGAAGCTCATAATAGTACTTTAATTAACATACCCTAGCTAACACTTTTTTTCTGACCTTCAAAAACCCCTAATCTTAACACGGAGCTCAATAAATTAATTCTATATTTTCAGCGTATGAATCTTGCATTTTCCTGGTCCATGTATAAGAGCAAAGCTGCATGAATGGTCTTCTAAAATTGTAAATCTAAAAGAGTAAAAACCACCATAAATTCCATGCATTTGTAAGAGGTGAAAATGGGCTGGTTACACGAAAGCAACTCCTCCATAAGAAATACTGTGGATGATGTCTTTATTCTGACATTATAATGCATAAACTGCATGTCGTGTTAGCATAACTATACTAATAAAAACTATAGCCCCAAACCAACAAATGAACAATCTACTGAAAACAAATGCTATCATTCTACCATCAAAGTAAGTACAGTTCAACCTTAGAATCATAGAATAGTTAGGGTTGGAAAGGACCTCAAGATCATCTAGTTCCAACCCCCATGCCATGGGCAGGGACACCTCACACTAAGCCATCCCACACAAGGCTTCATCCAACCTGGTCTTGAACACTGCCTGGGATGGAGCATTCACAGCCTCCTTGGGCAAACCATTCCAGTGCCTCACCACCCTAACAGGAAAGAATTCCTTCCTTATATCTGATCAAAACTTCCCCTGTTCAAGTTTTAACCCATTACCCCTTGTCCTGTCAGTACAGTCCCTAATGAAGAGTCCCTCCCCAGCATCCTTGTAGGCCCCCTTCAGATACTGGAAGGCTGTTATGAGGTCTCAACTCAGCCTTCTCTTCTCCAGGCTGAACAGTCCCAACTTTCTCAGCCTGTCTTCATATGGGAGGTGCTCCAGTCCCCTGATGATCCTCATGGCCTTCCTCTGGACTCGTTCCAACAGTTCCATGTCCTTTTTATGTTGAGGACACCAGAACTGCACACAATACTCCAAGTGAGGTTTCACAAGAGCAAAGTAGAGGGGCAGGATAACCTCCTTCGACCTGCTGGTCAATCTGCTTTTGATGCAGCCCAGGATACGGTTGGCTTTCTGGGCTGCGAGCTCACACTGAAGCAAGATCATGTTCATTTTCTCATAAACCAACACCCCCAAGTCCTTCTCCGCAGGGCCGCTCTGAACCTCTTCTCTGTCCAACCTGTGACCCTGCCCAGGTGCAGTACGTTGCACGTGGCTTGGTTAAACTTCATAAGGCTGGTATCTGCGCAACTCACAAGCGTGTCAAGCTCCCTCTGGATGGCATCCCTTCCGTCCAACATATCAACAGAACCACACAGCTTGGTGTCATCGGCAAACTTGCTGAGGGCACACTCAATCCCACTGTCCTTGTCATTGACAAAGATGTTGAACAAGACTGGTCCCAACACCGATCCCTGAGGGACACCACTCGTTACTGGTCTCCAACCGGACATTGAGCCATTGATCACAACTCTTTATGTGCAGCCATCCAGCCAGTTCTTTATCTACAGAGTGGTCCACCTATCAAACTGATGTCTCTCCAGTTTAGAGACAAGGATGTTGTGTGGAACAGTGTCGAACGCTTTGCACAAGTCCAGGTAGATGACATCAACTGCTCTAGCCGTTTCCATCAGTTTCTTAGCCCGATCATAGAAGGCCACCAAATTGGTCAGGCAGGATTTCCCCTTAGTGAAGCCATGCTGGCTGTCACCAAGCACCTTCTTGTTTTTCATGTGCCTTAGCATGCTTTCCAGGGGAATTTGCTCCAAGATTTTGCCAGGCACAGAGGTGAGGCTGACTGGTCTGTGAGTCCCTGATCATCCATTTTTCCCTTCTTGAAAATGGGGGTTATATTTCCGTTTTTCCAGTCGTCTGGAACTTCACCTGACTGCCATGATTTTTCAAATATGATGGACAGCAGATTAGCAACTTCATTCACCAGCTCCTTCAGGACCCATGGATGGATTTCATCAGGTCCCATGGACTTGTGCACGTTCAGATTTTGAAGATGGTCTCAAACCAGATCCTCTCCTACAGTGGACCCAAGGTCTTCATTCTTGAGTCCCTGTGTCTGCCTTCCAAGACTTGGGTGGTGTGGTCAGAGCCTTTGCCAGTGAAGATCGAGGCAAAGAAGTCATTGAGAACCTCAGCCTTCTCCAAATCCTGGGTAGCCAGTTCTTCCTATAGCTTCCAGAGAGGGGACTATGTTGTTCCTAGTCTGTTTTTTATTCACTACGTACCTATAGAATCCTTTCCTGTTATCCTTATCATCCCTAGCCAAGTTTAATTCTAACTGAGCCTTAGCTTTCCTAACCCGGTCCTTAGCTTCCTGGACAACATCCCTGTATTCTTCCCAGGCTGCCTGTCCTTGCTTCCACCTTTTATAAGCCTCTTTTTTCCTTTGAACCTTACTCCATGTGAATCTTAGTTCACATGGATCTTCGCCTTGGGCAGTGAAGAAACTCAGAAATTTCAAAGTGTTTCCTTATTCTTAACTCAGAACAAGTCTAAAACACATAATTGTCTTCAGACTCTTGCACTAACGTACTTAGGGACATGTTGCTGTATTTCTGACTTGAGACAGAACTTGTTAAAAAGGAAAATTTCCTTTCCATATGTAATTCTACTTTTTTAGATCTTAAAAGGTGAGTCATATGTGGGTCTGCAAACTAACTTTCTTTCTTTGCATTGAACATGCTGTAGATACTGCTTCCATTTCAAAGGTTTCTTACAAAGAAGGAAACATCTATATTCTTTATGGATGACACAGACAGAAGAAAAGTGTTAAAGTTGCTAGAAAGATATAGGTCAAATAGGCTAACACTGTTAAAAACCTATGAATCTAACCAAGACATAAATTAAAAGAATGGAAATTATTGAAAACAAATGAGGAAAAAAAAGAACCAACAAAAAGACCCGAGAAAGCCAACTGAACCAAACCCAAACCAAATCAAAACAAACAAAAAACCTCAACAAACCAACAAACACAAAAAGCAAACCACTGTATAAGAAAAGTTCTTTCTTCATGGCTTGTTGCTGACTTTTCCAGGTATATAAATGTGAGAAATATTTGTTAACAACCTGACTTTCATTTTATTGACCAACATGTTAAGGTGCTGCTGGCTACTGAAATTACGTAAAAAACCCACCACACCTCCTATCTCGAAGAGATGATTACTTCTGTTTTTAAAAAGGGAGACTCCTAACAGGCATTTGGGTTTCATTGGGCTGTACTGTACATGAAAAGAGGGTTACACACTGTCTCTACTCAGTAAATTTTCCATTTCCATACATCTGGATGGACATTTCAAGACAAAGAATGGAAAACAGTTTAACAGAAATCACTTGTGATGAAACTCATTCATGGCCAACAGCAGTGGTAGTCAAAACTGCTTAATATCTTAGCTAATGATAAAGAACACCATAGTTTTTATGTTTTTTTATGTGAACATTGGTGACATTCCTGAACTACTACTGGCTTTCTAATTTCTATCAGAACTTATGATTTACAATGTCCTCTAGACACAGAATGTTTGAGGTTGGAGGAGACTTCTACAGCTCAACTTATCTAACTCCCCCTCTCAAGCAGGAAAATGCTCAGATAGCTTTCTGATCTTCAAGGAGAGAGACTTCACAAGCTCCTTGTGCAACCTCTTCCAGTGGGGGAAGATTCTGAGAACAGACTAAACTCTATTTTTTCCTCAAATATTTCTTATGCATATTATTTAATTTGAAGAAATAGTTCAGAAATATAAATTCCAATTTTTAATTTATAAACAAATTACAAAATTATTTTATTTTATTTTAATTTATTTTTTTTAATGCAAGAAGTATTGTGTTGTGTTGCAGTTTAAGCCCAGGATATGCTGGTGCAGATCTCCACTAAAATATTGTAGACCTGCCTATGGTATACACTGATTATAAATCTTCAGTTGTTTGGGGATTTTTTTTTTTTTTTTCTGATATGGCAAACAATTTTTAAAGTATTTCTTCCCTTTACTTTAAATATCTCTATCCTTTTGATCCTTTCCTGTATCACTTGTGGTTAAAGATGAAAAGGTACAAACATCTTGCAGAGTACCTGTGCAGCAAACATTCAGGAAGGGCCAAACTGAGAACTGCTACTAATTTATGGTGCAAACTGTATATGCAGTTTGAGTAAAAAACACAATGGTACAAATTGAAATGAAACTGGATCCACCAATCCAGCCTTGGATTTCTCGCACTGGGAAATGTAAAAGACATTGCTTCTTAAGTGATTCAGAGGAATATAGAGACATTTCCCATCTTCACTTCCACCCTCGTACACTGTTTTTTTTTTCTGGATCCTTGACCTTCTTCCACTTTTTACTGATTTTTTTCCCAAATGGAATGGATTGTCCTTATGCTGTGATGGTTGGCCTCTTCTACCTGCTGTGACAGTTTCCACAGGATCCTGCCAAACAGATTCCCACACAAGATGAGGCCCCCTGTCTTTTCCCACATACCCCTCTTCCTACCCGAAACTTCTTGTGGGTTGGTGGAATTCCTGCTGCAGAGGTAAAGGGTTTCAAGACTGTCATTAAAAGAAATCTCCAAGGTGAATTATTAATAACTCTGACTATGAGACACCATCGCATTTTTACTTTAAGCTATAAAACTTCAAAACTTTAAAACCACCTTCATTTTTTACTTCTAAATTCAAACTCATGTACTTGCAGAAAATTTAACCTCATAAAAAAACCCTGTGGTTAATAAAATTACTCCTGATACAGCTGACAAAAGTTATGCCTTATTGCTGGAGATTAAGCTAGAATACTTTCTAAATGTAAATGATATGGATGTTTCACTTCAGATTTTAAAAATAACAAAAAATATCATAAGCTTGATTTTCAAATATTAGCTGTTCAAAAGGGCAGTTCCAGCTCCAAGGCCAATCTCATTAGTTAGAAACCAAATGAACAATAAATTGAAGGTTTGTCCGTACAATTTTAATAAGAGGTCAATTGAGGGCAACTTAATTTCCTACACCTCTTCACAATGGCATTAGTTAGTGAAATCAGCCCATGTTTAAGCTTGGATTCAGTTATCTTAGGCATTAATATTTTTCTGACATCAATGAGATGCAAGTATTTTAATCTCACTAAGATAATTTTATAATTCAGAGACCTATCAAATTTCCAAGTTACATAGCTCCAAATTCACAGTATCTAAATTGATGGTGAAATATTTGCTTTGGTGTTTTCAACCTTGAGCAGTGTAAGATAATAAAATTTTCTGATCATTTTCATGGTTACCTGTATATGACAAATAAAAAGATCTAAGTGACCAAGTGGAATGTGCCTCTGGGAATTAAGACATATCAATCCCAGTTGTGTGGTCTGAATTTCTAGACCAAAACCCAAACCAAATGATCTGTTTTGTTGCGTTGTCAGCAATACAGCATTTTTTCTCTTAATGGTCTCAAGCTAGATGTTGCATTGTCTGCATCCTGTGAAAGTCAAATTCTAGTAAACTCTTTTACCTGAAGAAGTCAAAACTGCAGCGAGCTCCCACCTTAACATTCTTAGGCAATGGCTTTCTAAGTTGCCTAATCAAGAGCATCAAAACATGAAAAACAAGTTGCTGAAGGAGACTGTCAAGTTAAAGCCAGTCTGCTAGCACACTACATTAAACTGTTAATTTTTCTCAAAAGAAGGAATGGTCTTTGAAGCTGTCGCACACTATAGATCTGAAAATTACAAAACTACAAAGCATTAACAATCTTATTTGTAAACTATGTTATGCTGCATTCCCATCCTTAAAGAAATACGTGTGTTTTATTTCTTTCTACCTGAAAAATGAAAGGAAATCTGTCTGGCATTAAAATACACGGTATTCAAGTATTTTCAGAGAAATCAGAAGAATTAAAAGGCTTGTCTGTCTCTACATTCACCGCATTCAGTTTGTCAAAGCGGTCTTCTCACGCTTGTCACCATTTTGTAGCCATGCAGCAAGAAAACTGTATAGAGGGTAAAAGGAGAGACAGAAAAAGGAAAGAAGGGGTATTTGCACAGATAAGAGGATAAGAAAGATTTCGGCTAAGAATTAAAAAAATATGGTAAAAAGATCGAGACATAGAAGCAAGATCTGAAACAAAGGAGAAATGAGAAAAGAGATTAACATTACTTGTTATTACCTAGCACAAAACAAAAAATATTGTCTCTGCAACAGAATAAGAGCAAAAGAAGAATATAGTAGGAAGGAAATAAGCCAGAGGGACTATGCTAATAAAGAGAACCACTAAATGCAAATACAGTAGAATAAGCCACACTAACATAATTCCTAGTTAAATCCAACATTTCTGTGAATAACAAGTTCATTTTTCATAAAAAATTCATAATGTAATTTTTCTCCATTACCTTTCTAATGGGCAAAATTTTTATCTTGCCAAAATGTCAGCTATAAGAAAAGATATATGCAGTAAAACAGCTAAAACCCTTTAACACACAAATGATCCCAAAGCTCTTGAACCACAGAGGGCTTACAATGGTACCTCAAAGGATTTTGTAGCTTTCTGCACTTATGAATGCTTCCTTCGACACTGATTTTATAGTTACTAGAGCGCCAAAAAACAGGCTGAAGAAAACAGAGGAAGAAAAAAGTTTACTTCTCTTTGTATTGTCTACCCAGAAACATGGCCAGAACAGGGGGAAAAAGGCCATTTTTTCCTAGAGACGACACTGGAAACTGACACCAGTGAATAACTGATGGTGCTGGCTCTTGGAGAACACCTTTGAGGTGTCTTTCTAATGACAGATCTCAAGTACTGGCATTGTAGAATCATAGAATCCTATAATCAGGATTAAAAATAAAGTGTTGGGTGTTTTCAAATTAAACTTTTTAGCCTAGGATTCCAGAAGCCTGAATTTGGTTGCTCTTAATCAGCATAAATGATTTACTTAAATTTTCTAGACCTCAATTCCTAAAAATTAAATCTGTAAATAGTATTTGGCTGTCTCACTTCTCCACCTTTCTGCCTTCCGCCCCTCCCCTCAGCCTTTTCTCCCTACCCTTTTCTTCACTAACCTTTTTTTATTACCTTCCTTTCGTGTTTCGTTTTCTGAGTCTGAGATTTATGCTGTTGTGTGGCTTTAACCCCCCAGCAGAGGCTTCAGCTGTGTAACTGTGCAAATAATAATAATGACATGGGTCCATTTTCCTACCTCTCTGAAAATAAACAGTGGCACGTGCATCTGCCTGTCTTAAAGTGTGTCTTCTCTGAGATGCAAGGGTCAACGTTTTATCGGTTTGGGGTCATTAGCCCATTATACCTGATTAATGGAGCACTCACCAGAACAAGGACATTGTGAATGCTATGTTAGAGTAGTTATATTAACTTTCTGAAAACCTTCCAAGCTGTGCCTTAAACGTTGACTAATAAACAACAAATGACAATCTTACAGGAAAAACACCTTTTCTCCATTAGGCCAGAATGAAGAGCAGGTATCTAAAAGAAAGAATGAAAAAATTGCCCTACCTTATTATACCTTTTAGAGAATACCAATTTCACAGTGCCTGCAGTCTGGCAAGCAGGTGAGATAGATAGTCAAAATCATAAGGGAAAGCAAGAGGGAATATGCCTGCAACACCTTTCATTAATCCATTTTCTTTAAATCAAGGCACAAGTATTTAAAGGAAACTGAGACAAAGATTAACAGGAAGAAGAACAATGATGTGCTGAGAGCTATATTCCTCTTCTGCAATCCAGAGTTACTATCTCCCTGCTTCACACAGACAACAAAGAAAAAAATAGTTGGTTCTTGTTGCATTTGCAGTAGACTATCATCTTAGTGTCAACTATAAGCCAAGTCACTGGAATATGTGCTTTTATAGTGTAACCAAACTCATTTATGTGACTACTGTTCCTTAGCCAGCATCCTCCCATCACCTCTTTACCATTACAACCACCATAATCCTTTTCATTGACTTCTGCCAGACTGATCAAGGTTGCCTGAATTTGGGAAAAGCTGCACTAAAGGCTGCACTAGCAGGTCTGCAAAAGACAAAATCCTGGAGGTCACGTGTGATAAACCTCTTTCCTGGCTCAGGACCACTGGCCCTGCTGTTGGGTGCAAGTTACACAGTCACAGCTCCTCTTTTGTTTCCTCTTTGTTCTCAGAAATACAAATGCAAGATTATAGTTTTAACAGCCACAAAGAATGCTCTCCTAATCTGCTCAGTTAAGATAGCCAACAAGCAGGGAGATAATGTGTCAAAGTCTGTTTCCCTGAATCACTTTTTCTTAAAGGCTCCCAGAACAACTTTACTCTAGATATAACCTCTAGGTATCCAACATATCAAAACAGTAGGCCCATTATTAAAAAAAAAAAAACCCCACAAAGCAAACAAAAAACAAAATCATAGACACAATATAAAAGCAATAACAGATTTTTAGCCCTTAATTTAATATCAGTTTTATTTATCTTACTTGCAATTCACTTCAGGAAGTTTCTTTAATGCTCTTCTCTGAAAAACAGAATGTCTGTTCTTCATGTCCCTAATCTGTCATAGTACAGAGTGATCTTGATACCCTGTTCCCTGCCTAATCTTATCAACATTACATTAAGTCTTCATAACGCATGTTTCAGAACTGATCAGGATTTTATATCCAGTAGAATTTTCTAGAGTAAACAATTTTATTTTTTTTTTAAAGAAGAGAGGTCCTCAGTGCTTACAGTTACTCCTCCTGACAATGTTCACTGATAGCTTACATCAACTAGTCTGTGAAATCAATTCGAACTTCGCAGCAAACTGTATATGAGTGTCAACTTCTGGATGTCCCAAAGCAGATCAAGGGCCAGCACTCATGTAACAGTCAATTTGTCTACACCTTTGCAGCTGTACAATGATAGGTGAGAAATTGGTGATACACAGTTCTGCAGAGCTGTGCAAAATAAGGAATTTCAATTAAGTGCATGCAATAACACACCAGGAAGAATATGATATGAGCTTGGGGGTTCCAACCTGAGGTTATCTTGATTAAATGTCTAAATAGCTGGTACGTGTGTAGAATCAGGATTTTCCTGTTATCATGCTTCCCTGTTGATTTTCAGGTTAATAGTGCCACCTTCCCTATTTTGAAAAAAACATTTGTTGGTCTGTGTAGTGGATTTGAATATAATTGAAAAAAATATCTTGCAGTCACGCATAGGTGAGAGAACTAGGAAAACACATATAGGTTATTTTATCCTTCATCACATGCATGCGATTTTTTTCTTTCCTTTGGGAAAATTCATTAAATATTGAATACTGCCTTTTTCCGTTTGTTACTCACTAATGACAGAGGACTGTATAGCTCTTTTTTTTTCTGTACCATGCAATTTTTTTTTTATTTTTCCTTGTTCATTTTGGTTTGTCAAGCAGCTATGAATTTTCTGGAAGTTGTAAAAAAAAAAAAAAATTCAGTGCTGGGTTTTATTTGTTTGCTTCCTTTTTTGTCCTGATTCAGAGATAGAAGAGAAAATTTGGTTTGACCAGTCAACTGATTTAATTGTATAACCTATAATGGTCATTCATCGCACAGTAGTGATTTCTGTGGCATGTATATGCTCTATTTGCCCTTAAGGTCATCCCATCATGAAGGAGTCTAGCTCATTTTTCAAAATACAAAATGGAGTAGTTATACTCATTCTTCTCCTTACAATACACACTTACTGGCTATGTCTGAGGTCACCTCAAGATGTCTTAAAAGTTCTGGAGTGTCTGAAACACCTTTACATCTACAGAACACAAGGAACATATTTAATAAAACTCATAATCTTTTAATTCCAGTGTATGGAAGATCTACTGATACTCAGATAAGATGAGATGAGACATGCACAAGCCCACCAGAGCTCTAGAAAGAACAGAGGCAGTGCTTCAGATGGTAATGAATATATGTTTCATTTTTTTTTTATTCATATGTTTTGACCATCTGTATTTATTAGTAGTTTTCTACTTCTGCTAGAATCCCTTAAAAAGTCAAAAGAAGGCTTGTTTATGATAAGGTGTAAGCAGAAGGAACTTTGGCTCAATCATCACTCCTGTCTCCTAATAAAAAGAGGAAATACTAGGAAAAAAATATTGGAAAGAGAGAACAACTCTGCAGGAGCTTTCATTTCTTAAAAGTCCTTTAGCTGTTTCTTAAGATATACCATCTGTGGGATGGGAAGTTATCAATGGATAATAACCTCCAGCTGTTCTTTTAAATATGTCAAATGACTTGACATTTTAATACTTTCTGTATCAGTGCAATGTGCTAAAAAAACTTTGTGGAACAAAATCTGGCAAATTTCTCCCTAAAATTAGTTAATTTATAACACTTCCTTCAGAAACAAATAGGATCTATCCATTGAGATTAACTCTCAGAATGTATGTGCCTTGCTCCTTATTTACTCAAATGCCCTATCTATCTTAAATATAATACAGTCTGAAAGTGACTGGTAAACAATGACCAAAACTAGAAGATTAAAGCCAACCTTTCAAGAACTGGTCAAGAAAGAGGGGAGAGTGGAGAAATCCTGTTAACCTCTTGCTAAACAACAACGATAGTGTCACTATGTGAAAAATATCTCATGGAACTCATTCCTCTAGGATATTATAAATGTCAAATAAGAAGGTTTCCTTTCTGCAGTCAGTGTAACCCTAAGCCAACTGCTGCTTACATGAAAGTATGCAATAATGGCACGATTGAGTTATGATGGCTGAGGGGTAAGTAGGAAATCTGACCTTTGGCATTATAAATTTTACTTGAAGAGGTTCTCTTTTCTATTAAGAAAATCTCTTTTCTTCTTTATGAAACAGAAGATAATGAATTGCTTAAAGGATTCATCACTGAAGTTCCAATTTATCAGTATGTTTCAGATAAAATCATATTTTAATTCTGTTAAGAAGCTGTTTCCCATGCTCTTCTACAATTTCAGTTCTGGTCCTTTCTATCAGTTTTTCCAGTTTCTTGGTCACAGTTGGTTTGGTTTATTTCATTTGTCACTGTCTTTAAAATAGGTTTATGGTAATACAATTTTTTCCTTACTATTTACCTGTAATTTCTTCATACTTGAGACTTCTTTGAACCAATATGCTATAACATATTATTTTCTTTCTGAGAACCTTTTCCATTCCACTTGTGTATTTTGAACTTCAGGAACCATTCAACCTGTTAGTTTGTCTTCTGTTCTGTGAACAACTGAAACACATCTCTCCAAAAGGGTTCAAAAGCTTAGCAGTCAATGTCCTTGTGTCTTAGCTTTTCGGAAAACAATTTAACATAAAGAAGAATCTTTTTTCCTACTTGTATGCAAAAATAAGTATCACAAAAATATGTATCACAAAAATATGTATGAACGTATATGATAATGTGACATTTCAGTACTTAAAATGTTGTCAAATACTGGATCCTCTTTACATGGAAATTCCATATATATATATATATTCTAAAAACACATAGAATGAGCACAGTAGACTAAAACCTAGGTCCTTAGTCTCACCCTGCAACCACATGCTCAAAGTAAGTGTAAACACTTGATCTCATGTGCACTTTAAGTTACTAAGGTATTTGCACATTGTACAATTATCAGCTTCACTGCTTTCTGAATAAGTGAAGATTATGTTTTCTAAGTTACACTTAGGGGGTTTAGGACCAGCTACAGGTAAATTATTTGGAATGACTAATTTATCTTTAAAAATATCACCTCTTTTTCCAAAATTTTTCTTTGCATGTCAGCTACTTCTCTCAAATGTTCATTATGCAAAATAATTCACAACATGATTTCTGTTAGTGACTCTGACTCTTCAACTTTTCAGAGAAAAATTAATTTTAAGTCAGTAAAATATTTAATATGTTGCCTACTTCTGATTGGACACAGAAGTTATGCAAAATTATACATATTTCTTGAAATTTCTGTAAGTTTTGAATATAGAACTTGGCATGTTTGCACTGAAAGCTCTTATCTGTCAATTTTGCCACTTGTATGAGTTGCTAACCACCCACATCTTTTCCGGTTTTATTGCTCACTAATTCATAAAAATCCTCAGCTGTACTAATTCTGTGGTATTTAAAACTGTTCTGAACACACCTATTGATATAATTAACGTACTAAACATAGCCTTAAATAAAACTGTAACAGCTTTTTACTGCTGGGTTTTTTAGGTATTCCTAGGGAGAACATGAAATCTGTGTTTTTATTACCAGCATTGATAGAAAAATAACCTTGAGGCTGATCAGCCTGATCTATCTGTGCCTGAATGTACCTCTTAGCTGGAATGTGTCATCTTCTAGGTCATCTGGGAAGCTTTGCTGAATTCATGAGTGTGAGGCCCCACTTCACATATTGCCCAGACCAGCTCTTTCCGCAGTAGTTCAGGGACTCATCCACTTGCAGCAGACCTTGGCACATTAAGTTGGTGAGTTGCACAATTTTCCACTTAACACAGCAGAGAGAATTCATTTTCTTTAGGATTGCAAATAGTTCAGATGGAGAAAAGTGGGTTTCTTAAGTACACCTGAGTGAAAACAACTGGCTGTAAAAAAACCATTGTACTTGTCATTGC
The DNA here is from genome assembly GCF_037157495.1 of Lathamus discolor. NCBI lineage: Eukaryota > Metazoa > Chordata > Aves > Psittaciformes > Psittacidae > Lathamus > Lathamus discolor. Next base: position 52,120,722 of record NC_088909.1, on the reverse strand, counting down.
TCAAAAACTACTTCAATAATAATGGAGAAGAAGGAATAAATTGCATAGCTGCTAGAATTAAAGAATCAAACAAAAGCTGTAATTCTTTCCATTTGGTCAGGGAAAACATGATAAATTAGGTAGGTCTAGTCTTACAATGGGTGGAGGCCTGATGGATCAAGCAAGGACAAAGCTCTCAAATAGGAGCACATATCAGCTGTTTATCACAGTCAGTAACTATTCAAAGAACTCCTGTTGCTGCTTATGATACTAATCAACAGTCACCCCAAGCACTAGCACATATGGTTACTGCAGGCCAGCTTTAGTAAAAATAGCTGCTAGCAAGACTTAGTTGAAGTGTGCTTAAGGACAATCCCACATGTTTTGGCTAGTCCAAATTCCATCCAATTTGGTATAGTCCTGGGTCTGAGAGTAGCAGAGCTTTTTATTGGATATATAGACTCAATTCCACAACAAATAATTGGGCAAGTATCAGGAATGCTGTCAGACAGAGGCTGAGCTAAAATCCTAAGCTAAAGTAGTGAATGACATTGACTAATAAAAAACACAGTTTTGCAGTTTTAATTGCAAAAGCTTCCAAACTGTGGCAATTTTATACAATGATAAGGCAAGCAGAAATGTGTACCTTTCTGTAAAATGAAATAAGCTTCATAGAAGTTATATCCTGAATGTCAAAAAACAGTGATTTAGGATCTTTGGAAATCTCTTACCAAGCTAGTACCTTACTCTATTTTCCAACCTGATGAATAACATCTGTATGATCTTCTTCTCTTGCAAAACTGCTTGAACAATAATTTCAATTCTAATAGATAACTGGGTAGAAAAAAGTATTAGGAAGTTACCGAATCTCTATTTACAGCATCAAGAAAAAGCAACTGTCAAGACAGAAAATTGGACTTGTCATGTCACTGAAATCTTCCTTGAAGTCTAAATAGAGAGTGGAGAGAACTTGGAAGGAAAAATAAGTAAAAATATTGGTGCACTAGCTTTCTTCAACAGAGGCAAAAATAAAACTAGATTCTGGAAGATTCCAATTCCAGTCCTATTTACTGATCAACGGGCAAGAAGGAAGACCTTCAATGAAACAAAATCCCTGGTAGTAGCAAGACAAGAGCAGTATATCACCTGACATTTTAGAAACAAATATGAATGAAATATACAAAGTACAGCAACAAAGTAAACTGTTAGAGGGGCAAAAAAAAAAAAAAAAAAAAAGCTGAAGATCTCATTAACATGGGAAAAATGAGACATCTAGTAATTGCAAAGATTTAGGAGAAAAAAATGAAATGTGCATTAATCATAAATAGTAACAACAAACAAATCAAGTGGGCAAAAAATATGTGTAAAAACAAAAAAAAAACAAAAAAGAAAAAAGAAATCATACTAAAAGTTAGCAAAATTATTACAGTTCTCTCACTTGCCATCTCCCAAGTTCAATAGTTATTTCAAAGCAAACACATCTAAAAAAAATTATGTTGTGTGGTGAAAACTTAATGACAGTAAAATTCAAACACTGACTTTAAGATGACCCTTCAGGAATAAATAATGGGACAGGAGACAAAGATAAGAACAGTTCTCATAATTCCCTTTTTAGAAGAATTGTGACAATGTTTTTATTTTTCGTTTTAAGTAAAAGTAATTGAAGCTCTGAACACATACACTTTTAAAAAGGAACATGTCGTGAGTTTGGTTTTAGTATGCAATCTTTTTCCCTGTAATTCTTTTCCCATCCCCCAAGGCAGCTTAAATAGTAATTAATCTTTAGCTTTGCAAGACATAAAAATGTTGGGGAAAAAGGAATAAGACTGCTTACACATTTTGTAATTTGATATGTAACTGCCCAGTGGGGCTTTTATTACAATGCATGCAATAGATAAAATTAATCCCTACAAGTATGCTGTGTTATTTGTTCAAGTTACAAAAATTGATCTCAGCCCTCTGGAGGCAAACCAGAATTACTGTAGTGAAAGCTCATTCTGTAGTGAAGATATCCTGACAATACTCTTCTCCCTTTCTGTTAATTGTGCCTCTGGTTGCAAGGCTCTTGATCAGTCTTTCTTGCTTTAGTACAAGTTTTGGTTATAACTGAATTGCAAACTGCTCACGCGCCTCCTCGCACTGTTTCTCTCTTTTCTGCTGGTGGGATGAGAAGCCTTCCATGGCTTGCAAACTGTGCCTGTAGACAACTCCCTGTTAATATTTCTCAATGATCTTATTCTCTTCTCCTACATAACTACTTCGTATCTTTCTCTTCCACAGCAGAACAGTACTCTTTTCTATGCATTTACAAAGGTGGAGACATAGTTGAGGAAAATAAGTATTCACTGTAATTTACAACACTTGCTCTGAAGCTTTCAAATCTCAGCATGTGAACAGTCCATTCAAAGCCTACATTTCTCACAGTATTTTTATAGGGACATTTACCCAACCTGAAACTACATAAATGCTGTGTAATATTTTTATACAGTTCTTTGAGCTGTGGTCTTTCTCTGAAAACATAAAATACTTATGGTAGTATACACTGGTAAAGGTAAAATCTAGATTCCTGGTATCACTTTACAAGACTGATTTTACCCATATGTGGATCTATGTTCAAGCATAAGCTTTGAAAAACTGAAAAAACAACAACAACAACAAAAAATTAAAACTCTCCTCCTGGCACAGGTTCTACCAAATATACCAGACAGCAAGGTCAAAGCAGACATCTGGATTTGTACCACACCTTGAGCTCCTAGTATCAAAAGTACAGTATTAGATTTGTTAATGTAATTTTGCAATTAAACTTGGTATATGAGCCATAGAAGGATCACATTTAGCTATTGCCACCCTTTAATGCAGGAGCCGGCTTCTCTCAGGCAGCCTGTGCCTTCACTGAACAAAAAATACAAGCATAAAAAAATAGATGAGCTTCGTAAAATGTTAATTATTAATGAAACTTTGTGTCACAGAAGAACTAATATGACACAACTTCAATTTTAATGTGTGTCATTTGTGTCAGTCCCCAGTATTAACTGTTAAGGATCTCATGTTCCCCTCTGTATTTATGGAAGTCTGTCTTTCCCACTCAATGCTTCTAATGCTTTTGAAAGAAACTCCATGCAATTTGCCTGTAATTTAGGGGGTGGAGCTAGATGTTACTGACTCTTGGTCTTCCCTTCCTACTGCATTCAAAGGATGGTAGAACAGCAGCTTCACACGATACCACAATTTAAAAAAATGCTATGGCAAGAATTTGATGCAGCCTCACAATTCAGGACATCCAAAGGCTAAGGAAAAAAGTGAAAACATTAATTCAATTTCACTCCTTTGTCACCTTCCTCCATCTAAGCTCTAAAAGGCATTTATACCAATCTGAATGAGTAAACCCTCCATCTCTTTCTCCTGCAGAGAAAGTACTGCTGTAAGGGAGGTTAGGTCCCCAGATTACAGAAAGATAGCCTGGAAATTACACTGAAGGATGAGGAAATTATTTTGGATCATGAGCAACTTTCTCTTATAGTGTTCCATTAACTCCAAATTGTTTCATTATCTCTGTGTCATTTTTTAAATCTCTGAACATTATGGTATTGTTTAAGTTAGTTTCCTGGCAATCAGCTGAAATCTCAGCCTCTTATTTTCAATATTTATTGGTCTGGGTGTGCTGTAAAGTTTTACATTAAATGCTACCTACACCTGATATTCTTCATCTCAGGACTGCAAATAAAGGACCGCAAGCTCATAATGATTGAGATCATCTTGGAGAGATCTTGCCAGTCAATAGCATATTATAAAAGCCTAATTTACCTTTTTAAAGCAAACAGAATTCAAATATTTATCATTATAAATATCAATGTATGATGTGGATTTAATTTTAAAGCAAATTTATCATTTAGGAAAATCAGTCTTGCATTTCTCTCCCTTATCAGCATTGTACAAAAAGAAGCATATAAAACTAGGGGTGAATAATATTTTTTTTTTTTTTTGTCTTAATAATGCCTTTGTAAATGCAGGACCACCAAGGTTTTTCAGGTTTTTCAAAAGTGGTGCAGTAATTCAGGAGATATGCCCACTGAATATTGCATAGGAGCATACTATTAAATAAAAAATTGTTTTGGATATTTTGCATTTTTACTCATCTTTAAAAGCTTATTTTTGTGTAGGTCACATACCACCAGTATAAATGTCATAAAAATAAAACATCATCTGTTATGGATTCCTTCAGCCAAATACAGATAAAATAGCTTCTTTAAATCTTCCTTTGTTTATTTCCATATGGGCATTTGTTATAGATCCATTCAGCCACCAGTGCACACAGAAATGTGCATATTAATCTACATCTTGAATGTGGTTTGCTCTTTTAAACACATTTGATCATTTATATAACAAGTTGTTTCTTTGATAGATGCATTAAACACATAATAATGAAGCAGCTGTAAAAATATAGATGTAGAAAAAATAAATGTTGTCTCTTAATGAGCACTGCTTTATTTATATACTCCTTTAAAAGACATTGATAAGAGAAATCTTTACCAACATGACCAAATTTGAAAGTACTTCATATTGCTTAGTTACACATCTAATAGATTTAAGTACAGTAATTTTTATGTCTATGCTTTAAAGTTTATATAACTAGCCGACATTATATCAGTCGATATATGTGCTTCTTGGATAGCTAGCTTAGTGCACACTTTAAGATATCATAAATGACTTCAGAATATTTTTAAATATATTTGAGCTTACATTTGTCGCAAGTTTGAACCAAATACGCAACATTAACTATATTTTGCCTCTGTATAATACCTGTGATAGTTCAATCACTTGTGATCATGTAAAAATAGTGGTGGCTGTGCTAATACTACTGGATACAACCACTATGACTGTTTGAAGAGATGAAATCAAGGAATGAAACTAGTCCCATCTATAATAGATCACAATAACTCTGTACCCTCGCTAAAATATTGCATGCATATAAAATAATCATAGCAGAAAGCCTCTTTATTTCCTATTAAGAAGTTCTTCATGTCACTAATCTACATCATATGGAATAAATCCAAATAGAATATACTGGGAAGGGCGTAGAAATAGCCATTTTTATATTAGCAGTCACACTTGCAGCAGACTTCAATATGGGCTCTTCATTAAATACAACATTTTAAATAATGAATAATGCAGCAGCTAGATTATGTCTGATACACACTTCCATTTTAGTCAGTCTTTCACAGACAAAATAATAAGGAAAAACATTGTAGAGAAGCACAAGTCTCACTTTTTTTGTTTTTTTTCCCCTTAAACCTTGAAAAATCCCCATGAGAAAAGCAATATCTAGTGGAAGACTTTGCACTTTTTGGTGGTGGTTGATATATTAGACACAAATGATCTACAGTGAAATGAACAGCATAATACAGAGAAGAATTTCATTCGAGAACCATGTTTATATACATATGTATATATCGCCCAAGTCTTCTGGAAATATACATTTCAAATAAAAAATACATTTTAAAAAATGCAAATCCACTGTATGCTATTTTTGTGTGTATTTCTCTTTATGTTGTTTTGCAGTCCTGAAATTTCATAAAATTTTGCTCAAGATTTATGTCATAACTAAATATTTATAGGCTTAATTTTAAATTCATTATGTTCCTTAAATATTGTTGATTTTATAACTTAAATTTTTTCAGTACAAAACCAGATGATATTTTGTATTTCTGAGCTACAGACACTAGAAATCTGGACAAAGCAACTAAGGTAATTGTCATATTGATCAACTAGTGTCAGTAAAGGAATTAAAAATTTAAACTTCTGTATTTTGTCTCTGCAAAACCCCAAGCTACTTTGAAAATTAAATGAATGCAAAAGAGCATCCTTATTCTGTTTCACCAAGACCTACTGCCTTTCCTAGGTCAAAAAATCAATTACATTTTCTCTTTCAGGATTTGTTCAAAAAGCATTTGACTGTGACATCTCAAAGCAGATGTATTTGTATTATTACTGATGAAATTGACACTTCCTGTCATTGATTCTATTAAGAAAAGTCAAAACTGTGGTGTCTACAGGGTTGAGGTACTTTTTTTTTTTTTTACACCACAAAAAAATACACATTTCTAAGTGCTAAGTGCCTCCACTTATGAAGACAGCTTTAAACATGCATAAGCACTGTAAACCATATCTCTGTAAACCATACTATTAAGTGCTTTTATAACAACTATTTTTCTGATGACTGTAGTTGCTTTCAGATGTAAAATATGTTGAATTTGACCCCCACCAAGTTTCTAGTATAAGTTTATGTCTAGCTGTTCACAGTATACATTTTGATTCTGAAATAGTTTCTTTGGGGCATTATGGAAGTAACAAGGACACTGTAACTTTGCATCTAAGTAGCTTTCCTTTCATCATCTATCAAAATGAGCTATAAGTGACAGACATAATTTGTGACAGAAATGAAAGTCATCTGTTTGTGGACTTGACATTAATTCTTATAAATAACAGGTCTGTCAACTCCAGTTGTCAGCAGTGGATTAACTGTGCTGTAAATGCGCATATACCCACTTTCAACCATACTTATTAGCAGAAATGCACTTGCACTACTTTAGGGTTATTTTATGCCAGCTGTTTCTCTGTAGTATGGTTGTGTTAGGGTAATGTTAATTTTCTTCACAGTAGCTGGTAAGGTCCTGTGTTTTTCCATTTGTGCTGGAAACAGTGTTGATAATCAAGGGATGTTTTAGTTACCACTGAGACCTGTTTACATACAGCCAAGGCCTTTTCTGCCTCTCACTACATCAGCAAGTAGGCTGGGAGTGCACAAGAAGTTGGGAGGGGACACAGCTGACCCCAACGGGATATGCCATACTACATGACATCATGCTCAGCATATAAAGCTGGAGAAACAAGATGGAAGGGAGGACAGTTGGAGAAATGGCATTTATCTTCCCAAGTAGCTGTTATGCATGACGGACCTCTGCTTTTCTAGAGATGGCCAAACCCCTGTCTGACCACAGGAAGTGGTGAACGAATTCCTTGTTCTGTTTGCTTGTGCATGCGCACCTTCTGCTTTACCTGTTAAACTGTATCTCAAACCACTTGCTTTCACACTTTTCTGATTCTCTCCCTCATCCCACTGGTCGGGGAGTGAGCAAATGTCTCTCCAGATTTCCTGTAAACCTTCTTTATGTATTGAAAGACTGTTATAAGGTCTCCCTGGAATCTTCTCCAGGCTGAACAAGCCCAACTCCTTCAGCCACTCTTCGTGGGAGAATTACTCCAGGGCTCTGATCGTCTTTGTGGCCCTCGTCTGGATTCAGTCCAACAGGTCCACATGCCTCTTCTGTTCAGGGACCCAGAGCTGAATGCAATACTACAGGTGAGGTCTCATGAGAGTGGAGCAGAGGGGCAGGAACACTTCCTCGACCTGCTGGCCATGCTCCTGTTGATGCAGCCCAGAACATGGTTGTCTTTCCGGGCTACAAGCACACACTGTTGGCTCATGTTGAAGTTCTTGTCAATAAGCACCCCAAGTTCTTCTCCTCAGGGCTGTTCTTAATCCTGACTCTTCCCAGTCTGTAATTGTGCTTAAGATTGCTCTAACCCAGATGCAGAACCTTGCACTCAGCCGTATTGATCTTCATGCAGTGCGCACTGGCTCACCTCTTGAGCCTGAACAGGAGATTGGAAGAGTCACCAAGAAATAAACAGAGGGAAGAAATTCATCTAGTCTGGGTAAAAAAAAAGAAGGCTATATTGATATTATAAAGTGTTTGTACTGAAATACAATCTTTTTGCATTAACAGTCCTCAGATTATTTTCTATGTTAGTAAATCTATAATTAAGCTTTTTTCCGCAAAAACATCTCTGTTTCTTAGCTTGTTTAGGAAAAATAGAAATATATCTTATTGACTTTATTATATTAACATTTGGTTCTCTTCTAAAAAAAATAATATAACCTTTAGATTAAGAAAATATATCATTTTTCCACACGGCTATACATAAAAAAACTTTGTGACCTTCTCCTTCCATAGTTTCTCATCCTCCCTTTGCAGGGGAAAAACAGAACAAGGGCTTTACAATTTTTGTTTTTAACATATAAACACAGTTGTTAATTTCTGGTACAAATTTTTTCTCCTTTGTTTGATAGCTTACTGAATTGCATGGTAGCATTAATCTCCATACTCACAATAAAGCAAACTACTAATTTGACATCATCACGTCTGAGCACACTTAAAAATAATAATATAGTAATGTACAAACATATAGTAACATAGAATCATAGAATGATTGGAGTTGGAAGGGACACATAAATATGTAATGACATAAGGCAGGCTCTTCTTCTAGTAACAGGTCTAACAAGAGTGGTAGAGTGAGGAGTCCACCTTTGGTACAAAGGGTTTGCTGTAATTTAGAGAATTTTGTCACTATGGAAATTATTTTGTATTTGTTTTCTTCATAGCAGTACTTGTTTATGGAGGCAACCCTCTCCCTGGCAGACAAGATGCCTCATTCCCTATTTTGTGGGCATCAGATGGGGACTGAGTCTGAGTTTTAACAAACAAGGACAATAACATAATCAAAACACCTTCTAGGTATATTTTTGCAGGGTCTCCTCAGACTTAAGTGTTATTTCGGAATGCAAAGACTCATTTCCTCTCCCCTACAGTATCAAAATATTTTTGTCTCTTATGGAAGAGGTTTCCGCATGATTTTTTTTTTATTTCAAGAAATATTTTGATGAGTTATACCACATCCAGACTGGGCCAGATCATGGCATGTCTGTGTAAGTCAAGAGAAGGTTACACAAATAAATGTGCCAGAGATGTTCTTGTAGTTATTGTGGTGTCTGCAGAGGAGGTACGTTTGAAGAGTCTTTTCAGTGCCTTCTCTACCAGACCTCCATCCCTTCTTTGTATCAAGAAACATTCCTTACAATGACCCTGTAGAGACCTAGCGGTCTTCTGGTTCATATAGAATCATAGAATCATAGAATCATAGAATCATAGAATAGTTAGGGTTGGAAAGGAACTCAAGATCATCTAGTTCCAACCCCCCTGCCATGGACAGGGACACCACACACTAAACCATCCCACACAAGGCTTCATCCAACCTGGCCTTGAACACCGCCAGGGATGGAGCACTCACAACCTCCCTGGGCAACCGATTCCAGTGTCTCACCACCCTAACAAGAAAGAATTTCCTCCTTATATCCAATCTAAACTTCCCTTGTTTAAGTTTGAACCCGTTACCCCTTGTCCTGTCACTACAGTCCCTGACGAAGAGTCCCTCCCCAGCATCCCTATAGGCCCCCTTCAGATACTGGGAGGCTGCTATTAAGTCCCCCACAGCCTTCTCTTCTCCAGGCTGAACAGCCCCAACTTCCTCAGCCTATCTTCATATGGGAGGTGCTCCAGTCCCCTGATCATCCTCGTGGATAACAATACTTTGTTATATGCAAACACAACTTGAATTAGACATCACCATTTGTGGCATAATTTTAGCTGCAAAAATTTTCAGTGTAGTGCCTGCAGTCTGTGCAAACGATACAAGCCTGCTACTTACTCCTTGCCTCAGGATACTGGTAGCATACCAGCAAGGTGATCAACACAGATAACACCCACATTCAGATTTTGCAGTGCATGCTGAGCCCTGTATTATCACAGCTCTAGTAGTATCCCATGAGCCTGCTTCTTCAAAGGTAATTTCATCATGTCTTGACAAGAAATAATCAATGACTGAAATGTAAGCTTCACCATCGATAATGAAGACACCACAACTGGGGATTTGTGTTGAACTGCAAAGAGTTTTAGCCATATCAGAGAGAATAACAGATGTCAGAGAGAACAGCTGCTCCTACAGGCCAAGAGAGGTGTAGAGAGGTATTTTTAAAAATACCATTCTGATATAAATACAGGAAAAATAACAATAATAAAAAAGTGTTTCATTCCTTTGACACCAGGGTCACATTCTTGAAGCCTGAAGGTCTTTAACAAGCGAGCAACCAGAAGACAGAGAAGATGCTGCTTCATGTGGTTATCTTGTTTTGGCGGCTGATGTTACGTTCTCAGTTCAACTCCAGCTCTGAGCTTTTAGGACTTCCAAGAGAGGAGAAATAGAAAGAAGAGAGCAGGGAAGTGGCTTTATTGTAGCTTAAGGTATTTTTATCCCATCTCAATGTCTAGGGAAGGAAAAAAAAAGAAGAGGGGAGGAGGAGCTGAAGTTTGATGAAAAACTGAGCACATGTATAGTATTATCTTTGACGACACCCTGGAAAATATGCTTCTGACTCCTCTACCCTCACTTAAGCCCTATAAGTAGGTTAACATCTTGTAATTTTAATGAAATTTCACACAAAATCATGTAAGTTATTCCTCATGCAAAACTTAAATGTGAGAAAATGCAATTTAAGATCAAGATTTTGCATGCTAGAGTGTAACAAAGTATTTATTAGATCACACAGTTACAAACCATCCTAACCCATCATTTGCTGCACTAGCCGTTCTTTTATTGGCATTACATTAATATTTAGATGCTCATTAAACAATTAAGGGATTAGCAACAAAATATTTACCTGTTCCAAATCTCATTTTCCCAGACTCTTGTAAAGTTCAGTTGTCAGAAACATAATAAATCCTGAAAACCTGGGCCAATCCTGAAGAAGTTTTCAGAAATCTAAGAGGAGCTGTCTTTTCTTTTTCTTTCTCATTCCATTGACTTATCTTTCTCTATAACAAGATTGTTGCTCTCTGAGAAAAAACACATCAGCTTTTGATGAAACACTAAAAGACTTTATTAGGAGTGCCAAGGATTTTTGTGATTTCTGTGCCTTTTGAGCTTCATTTTGTCCCCTTCCCAAACCCTCACAAATCTGAATAAAGCTGGGATTATTTCTTTGCCCTTGTAACCTAAGGTTAACATGCTGATGAGACCACATTGCTTGGAAGATCTTGTACTCAGTAAGCCTTTTATTAAATTATTCTAATTTCATTAGATATGTGAAGAAAAATCAGTTTATAGATATGCCTTCAGATAAGAAAAGAGCTGAGAGAGTGCCTCTTTCTCAGATATATTTAAAATTTAAGCTTATTCTTGATGGCCCTGTAAAGAAACACCTCAGTGACTTTAAACAAATGGTATTATTTTACTCCTGTTCTCCCTCCCTAAGAAAAGCTTTTTTGTTTCTTGACAACTAGAGATCCCAGCTCGTCACAAATCCAATGTGATTTCTCCATCCTTGGGTTTCCTGATTATTGAAATTCAGTGTAGCCATTTTACATTGCATCAAAATTAGAAGTGAAGCAAAAAAATATTTGGAAGGTGGGATCACACCGATCTCTTGCAGAAAGCAGTCAGGGCTCCACAACAGTCGTGAGGGACATTGCCTTCATCAGCAGAACTACAAGCCCAGGGCACTGCCCAGGAGTGAGAAAGTCGTTAGTGAATATTTATGGGCATAAAGCTGCAGCACAGTGTCTGTAAGGACTTCATTACCTCCCCATCTTAGCGACTTACAGATTTTAATGGATTTATCTTCACAGGGTGGTGCTGGAATATGAATTAACTACTCTTCACCTTTTTCAAATGAGAAATATAAATACTAAGAGATTAAATGCATTATTTGATACCAACTAAGATCAAGCCTGTGCAGGAAACCAGATGATGTTCAAGAATCTGTCGAAGAACTTTTGCCTATTTCATGTGAATTTGCCGTGATATTGTTCATTTCAGAACAGCTCTAATCTTGTCTCATGGGCTAAATATCCTAATATTAACTGGAGCACAGCGTGTGCTTTCTACTATGTGTTTCAGTTTCATTACAAGTAGATCCAGCTTGTGTGCTGTAATAACACAGAAATTATATCTGACTGAGTAGGGAAGATCAGAATATTTACTTCCAAACTGTCTTCCTAATCTAAACTTTAAAGCTATTGTAGCCACTTTTTTACCCAGATCCATTTCATCATTATTTTTCATCATTATTACTACTTTTCATAAAATAATAGGTAGGTTTAGATTACATATTGAAAAGAAGTTTTTTATTGTGAGTGTAGTGAGACACTGGCACAGATTACCCAGAGAAGTTGTGGCTGACCCACCCCTGGAAGTATTCAAGACCACATTAGCTGGGGCTTTGAGAAACCTGGTCTAGTGGAAGGTGTCCCTGTCTGTAGTAGGGGGTTAGAACTAGGTGATCTTTAAGATCCCTTCAGACCCTAATCATTGTGATTTTATGATTCTGTGGTTCTATGATTCTAGCTGTCATTGTTATGTAGGAAGAATGGTTAAACTGATTTATGTAGAACAAAACCACATTGAATTACACTTGAATTTGCAAAACTCTGTGGTATTCAGATTCTTATCTTAGAAAACTTTCTTGAAAAAATATTTAAAACATTTCTAGGGATTTTCAGCCTTATCTCAAAAACTGCTGTCAGTAGGAAAATCCTTGTCAGTTTTATAAAAGTTGAAGTACAAAAACACGTGCTAACTCCTAGCTAAACCACCAGTTCAACTCAGCCATTTTTCTTACATAAAACTGAAGATCAATTTTCCAAGTTTATTCATTACTGCTAAAATTACATTGCATTATACTTATAGACCTCTGTTTCTAAATGCAAAGAAAAACACAAAGTGGAACTTTTAAATCTAACTTTAATCACAGTAAATTATTTTAAGCACTGCCTCAGTAAAATTACTTTATTTATCCTTTATAATTCCACTTAGTATAATATCAAATCAAATGGCCTTGCAAATAGACTTAAGATGTGCAGCAAGTGATGATGAAAACTTTGCAATTATGTGGTGAAATTACATTGTTTGAAACCTGATGTTACTTACAGTGTACATAGAGGGACTTTCAGTTTGGTGTAGATTTCTTTGGCTATTAAAAATATTTTATTGCTAGCACAGACCTTAATTTCTGCACAGATTGTTGTAGACCTACTAGTGAACTTAGTTAAATGGACCTTGGGCCATCTAAGAGTCTAAGAAGAGATTAATTTTTTTCCAACTCTGAAGGAAACACTCTCTTCTTCCTACAAATTAAGAAGAATGGAAAACAGCTGCACATCTTGACTATAACTGAAGAAAATGCTAGTCAGAGAAAGGCTTCAATATGCATCCAGTCCTAAGACCTTTTTCTTTATCTCATACAGTGAGCTGGGGAAAAAGTTGGAGTTAAGAAGAAATCCAGCGGGTTTAATATGTCCTTTTTTTTTTTTACCTCACCCAAAGGCATACCATATGCTTCCTCTGGCGCAATGCAAAGGATGAAAGAGACAAGCATTCTTTGCTATCATTCACGACATCAGATCATGGCCAACATGATCTTATTCAGCAGGACGAAGGATGTTATTTGCTTACAGGAAGAAACCTCTGAATTTCAAAATCAGTGCTGGTAATCTGGCTGCTGTACTCAGAACAACGCACTGAAGAACAGATGCACAGCCCTATCCATACTGAGATCTGGAATCCAGTTTTAGTGGACTGAGATACCTTTCAGCACCTCCACTGATTTCAGCTTAATAAAACACTGCAACACAAGAACCGAATTCACAAATCATATAATCAAGGCCTATAGGGATTAGAGGAAATGCATCTGTTTTGGCAAACAGTTAACAGGTACAGAAGATTTTGTACTATAACTCATTCAGCAAAGCAAAGCTCAAAAGCCATTTTGTAATCTAACTGCTACCTACAATAAAAAGGAGGGATACTGGGAAAAAAAGTAAGGGTGGCATTTAAGAGTTTTGATACTCTGCTGTGTGCAGGTTCAAACCTACTAGCCCCATTTTAGCATATCCACAAGATTTTCTGTTAAGTATAGTGAATTATTTATATATGGTCCTGAGGAATAATTTTGCATATAGGAAAAAAACTGGACTTGCATAAAATATGTGGGAAGTTTAATGAGAATTTTCCCTTCAATTCTGAGTTGAAAAAGTGAATAACATATCTCTTTCTGTGTATATTTCTGTTATTCCAAAGTATTTCAAATACCATCAGTGTAGTGAGGATTTTTTTTTTGTTGTTGTTGTTGTTTGTTTTTTTGGGTGGAAAGGTGGGGTGGGAAAGCTGCAGTTTGATTTAGGTTTATTTTCAGTAGTGCAGCAGGTTCTGATCAACAGACTGTGATCACCAATAAGTTCTTGATCAAGTAGAGAATTCATGTCCATTGCACAGAAAGTAAACGGCACATTTGAAAGCAAACAGTTACTATAGTAGGAATAGTAGTATCAATTACAACCAAACAATACCAAAGAAGTATCATCAACTGCTTGGAAGCTGCCAATGATGTGAAAAAAAAAGTGAGTGACCTGAATTTCTTTCTTACTGTTCTGTAGAACCTGAGTCATCTCCCCTCCGTTAGTGACTTCCCTCATTTGGAAGGAGCCTGACATCCTGCAGCCAGCTGTACCACTCACAACCCTTCTTTGATACTACGTGGATCCAGGAGAGAACAAGATCACAAAACAATAAAGACCCCATGACTGTTTGTGACCTTTTCATTAGTTCTTGATCTTCTAATAAACAAACTTATGCAGGGATAAAGTTTATCTACCTTCTGAGTGATGGGATCTATAGCATTGTTGAAAAATGTTTTAAAACAAAGAGTAAGATGCATTTGTAATAAGTAAACACAGATCCTGTCCCTGTTCCTGGGACATTGTCAGAATCAGCTGTCTCGCTGCTAACTGCTGAGACAAGGTAATAGGATCTAGCCAAAGAAGAGCAAGAAACGTGTGAAATGTTGCTTTTTCCATTACACTCAATACACCGACTCATTCAAACAAGGAATGACTTGATAAATTTAAAGAAAACCAAGCGAAACAAGATTTCCTGCAAAAAAATCTTTGAGCAAAGTTTATGCAAGATAAAGTCAGGAAAGTGTTTTGGTCCAAAAGCAAAATATGTTACAAATAAGTCAGTGCCTTTTGTCTGAAAGAACACAAAATTACAGCAAAAAAAAAAAAACAACAAAAACAACAAAATAACCAAAACAAACAAACAACCAATGGAAAAAAAATAAAACAAACCCACAAACCTGTAAGAAAAAAAAAATGTTGTAGTATTCTTATTTTAAAAAAAAGTAATAAAGTTTAAAAGAAAACTGAATTGCAGAAGACAGCAGAAGTGATGAGTGAATATTGGAAATTTCAAGGAAGGTGATAAAACACAGAGAATGAGAAAAGCCAGTTATTAAAGAGTGATAATTGATGGCTCAGACCTGAAAGGTGTATCTGACAATGTTAATCAGTGCTGCTTCAAATAAAAGAGATGAAGAAAAGGGAGCTTAAAATGTAGACTTATCCAGAAACCAAAAAAAAAAAAAATATAATAAAATAAATGGAGAAGTGAAAAAGGAGGTGTAGATAGCAGCAAGGCTAATAACAGTAGACTCCAAACATATTAATATAAAATATTAAAAAAGCTATAAATGAAATTACTGAGAAAAGCAAATGAAAAGTATCAAGTTGCAAAGAAGCCAAAGGCTCACTAAAGGATAAAAGATAATTTTACCTGAATTAAAGTGAGAAGGAGAAAGAAGTTTTATAGTAAAACATGGAGAAAAATGGGAAAATAAGAGGCTGAAAAACATGTTAAAACTATGGAATCAAAAAAGTCGCTTCTGTGAAAATGTTCAGCATCTTTTATACAAGGCTCTTGACACTCTCAGTCGTATCAAGAGCTGTTGAGGACTGGTATCATCAGAAGTGCATAGTGGAGGGTAGTTAGGGTGGTCTGGATATTTTTCACCCTGGCCACAAATTCTGTCTGCTGTATCAGCCTTATTTTGAGGTATATACACTGAAGCCACCTTCTCTGAAATTCTGTGGAACACAATTTGCTACCCAATATTGTTAACAGCACTAATCAGAGAAAAAATATGCCTCCTCCATCTGTGCTATTATCTTCTTGCACTATGCTTTGCTGTTGATATTAGGAGTGATACCAACAATATTTGCAATGAAGTAATGGGTATAAACCAGAGAATTCTCTGGTTTTCCTACTTGTTTTCTTCCAAAGTTTAAGCTTTTCTTTTCAAATTTCCCCTTTCTTACTTTGCATCATGCTTCCATCTCATATAAGCAGTTTCAGAAGTCATGACAACTCTTTTATTCTTCTTCTCTTAAACAAGAATAGGCACAAGTCCTCACCATTTTCAGTGGAATAGAGATAAAGCATAGTTAAAAAAGAGCCAATGGAAAATGTTTGAAAGGGTTTTTTTTGAACGAAGAAACAAACAAACAGAACTGCCGTAGATTTTGATAGGACAGTGTGGAGCCATTTTGCTTTGGATAAATATTTAGTATTTTATTTTTTATACATTTTTTATGTATAATCTTTATTATTTTAGCAACATTCCATGTTGAAAATGCCAAAGCAGAAAAATCAACATGTCATTATAAAACTTATTCTCAAGCCTATGAAGCAGAATCTTGTGTTTTCATTCTAAATAACGTTTTCAAATTTTAGTTTCTTCCAAATGGAGATACTACTTCTGTGATTTTATAGAGTCAGTAAATGTTTTACTAGACAAATACCATTCAACAGCTGTATATTAGATGGAGAATTGTCTTTCCTCAGAGCATTATGCCTTAATAATGAATAATGCATCTGTTGCTGCTTCTCGCCAGTTCTGCAGGCTATCTACTTTACTTCTTAAATCATACAGCAACTGATGTTTTGCATTTTTCTTCTTATTAAAAAAGATTAAGAACTTGTAAACTTTCTCAGAAACATGAAGTTGTCCTCAGCATACTAGGCATTAGTTTTGTAAACAAAACTTCGAGCAACAACTCAGATAATTCTGCAAACCAATATTACCAAGTTTCAAACACAGCTTTTGTTGCCGTGCATTACCAATAGGGCAGACTACATCCAGCTGCAGGTTCCACATCATTCAGAGCAGGTTTGCTTGTTCATATTTTGCAAAAGTGGATTCTCCAGGATAAGAAGGTCACAATTTTATTTTATTTTTTTTTTAAGGAAGAGAAACCTCTGCGTGCTTATTTATTTGTCAAGAAAGAACAAAGAATAAGCGAACCTCTAAAGGTTATAAACCAAACACCCTAAACTGAAATACAGCCCCAACTGAAAAATGCAGCTAAAGAAATCAAGTCCTGCTTAACTTCCTTGAGAATGTGTAGTTGTTTGTGTTTCCTAGAGAGCTAATGAGTTGGAGAGTGTTAATAAAACTTTATCATTAAGGTGTAAACAGAGACATTTCTAAAAAATTTCCAATATGGAAAAATTAAAGTGTGAACAGTCATCCTTGTAGGGGAGCCTATAACTAAGATACTAATGACAGTACTATTGGGACAGAAAAACAAATAGAGTTTTAATACTGTATTATTTCTGTATTTATGATTTTGAAGTAACTATGTAAATTGATTGCTTTAGCAAGAGCAGAGTGAAACCTAGGGCTCTTGTAATGACTTAAACAGTCTATCTGATCCCTGTCTAATTTTCTTCTCCTGCCCTCACTTATTGCTAGCCTATTCTCTTCTGTAGTCACTCCCAATGGACTCACAGGCCACTGGTGGTGCATAAAACATGCCTTGGTAATGAATTCCCCAAGCAAGTAGCCTGCATGCTACTCTAACAGAGGAATAGCATGCAGCTTCAGAGGGCTTTCAGCATTCTGCTGGGAGACAAGGAATGACAAGAAAAGTGAGAGATAACTTCTGACCCTCCCTTTCCTATGTCCCATCACCATCTTCCACAGGGACCAGCACATGATACATGAATATTCTTCTATCAAAAAAATTATTTACCTTAACATTTCTGTGACACTCAGGCAAATGATACTATTTAGGGAATGACTCAGTATCTAAACAATCTTCTGCACTTCTCACCTGCTGAATTTTATTAGGACAAAGATGACCTTTATAAAATAGAAAAGATTGCATAGACCAACGAAGGACTTTTACAGCATCCTAAATTTGTGTGTTGCATTAAGTCATTGTTCACTGTATGCTTCCATCCTCTTCTGCTGCATTGGCTTCATATGTTTCAACTGTTATGAAGACAATGCTGAGGACATGATTATTATAATTCACCACTGCACTGTGATGTAGCTTCCTGCAGTCACTTTTAAACAGCAACTTTGGGAAGTATGAACAGTCCCATTCATCTCAGTGTCTGTGACTGAATTTAGAATATGACTGGTTTAACTACTGGCATTGTTAACAGTTCCGCTAAGGACTACTACGGATCCTTTCTCCAGTCTCCTCTCCAAGTGAAAAAAAATACAGCTGCCTTTATCAAGCTGTCAAATCCTTTGAACTCTATTAATACAAAGGGGTGCATGTGTGTGCATGCATGTGTGTGTTCATGTGTGTTCAAAATTTGCTTTCTGCAAATGTTTACCAGAAACAGTCGATCGTTTAAAAAGAGAATAGAAACAGTACAAATAAATTCTGGGTCATAATAATCAGATAATTCAAGAAGACACTGACCTACTTTCAGACTTCTGGTGAATTAAAAGGGAAAATTTAATTAACTGTAGTATAATAATTTATATTGGCTTTACTGTCACTAAGGAACCTAAACAATACTGGAGTCTGTTTTTCCTTTTTAGAACCTAAAAAAATACTGGAGTCTTATTTTATTTCCTGTTTGCACATATAAAAACTAAAGCAACAAATCTTCAAAGAGCTTTGCTCTAGTAGAACACGAATAGCATTAGAAAGTGACGTTTTCTATTCTATGAGAGTCTGCTGTTGAAAAAGGAAACTAGGTTATTGCTAAATATGATTTTTGTGAGTGGAAGATAGGAGAGTGGGACAGAATGAAATACCTTTTGCTGCTTTGGAATAAAGTGCTGATAGGTTTGTTTCTGCTGTGTTAACAAGATTGGTACAGTATCTGAGGCTTTTTATGAAGAAGAGATAAATGTTCCCAGCAGGGCTAACACCCCCCTGGTCTCAGAAAAAAAAAATAAAATAAAATCTGTCTCTTACATGTCAATGCACCAATATTGTTCCTTAACTTTGCTGCACACAAAGTAGCCAGGGATTATCAGTATTATCAGTGTATTTTGTATGACTGTCTTTATTGCCCAAAAATGAAAGCTGAATCAGATATTTACCTAGTAATATATTTTTCATAGCCAGTCAAATAATTCTCACATTTTTTTCCTTTTATTTTAAATTTAACATGTATTTAGGTATAAATATAGAAGTAATGTAATGAAAAATAACTTAGAAAAAAAACCCCAAACCTTTCATGAGCGAATGCTATTTGCCAAGGTATTGATTAGTTTCAAAACTGTATACCTATATCTATATATGTTTAAGTTTATTCACTGAAAGTATTACTAATAGTGGAATTGGATGGAATTGTCTAAATAAGGAAAGCTAGAAGTATCTACACTGTAGGATTTTCTGATCTGGCACTTTTTCCCAAGGCCAAGGTTACTGTTTCAATACTTCAATATTGTTTCATTTTCTTCCTTTCTGAATTTAATGTATGCCTGCTTATTTTTTTTTTTGTGCGCTTTTTGTTTTTTGTTCTGCTTTGTTTTGAGTGTTCATTTCCAGTTTTCACAGTGTTTTCTGTAAAAGGTGTGCAAGAATAAAGGAACAATTACAATATTAAAATATTCAAGCCTGTTATGGCAATTCATTTGTATTTCTTTAAGCCATTTCCTTTTCTTGTTCTTTTCCCTTTAGGCTTCTCACGCCTCAGTTTTTCAACCTTATCACTCTTTTAACATTCCTTTTTTCTTGTCCCTTCTTCCTTTCTCCAATTGTTAAACTTGACTTTATTAAAATCTGTCATCCATGCCCAAATTTGATTTTTGTATTCCTCTCCTAGCCTGTCATGTTTTTTAATCTCTTTAGACCAACAGAAAAGTCATTAAAGTTTTTGAGATATAAGTCAAATATGAAGTGACTACCAAGGTCTTAATTACCCTTGATCAGATGTCAGACACATACACTAGATCAAAGAAAATAACAGTTTGAACATCATCCCATAGTTGCACAATGCAGTTTGTAATGGATGGGAACCTAGCCGGGAGCTGATTCCCTCTCATGACTGAGAACCATAACAAAGGATGTTGTTTTCAACAGTGTATCTGGCAGAGTATATACATTTGCATTCATTGTGACTGTCAGAAAGAGGCAGGAAAACATAGGTGTTCAACTGTTCTATGACCTTTATACTTGGCAGCGCTTGGGCACCTGGCCAATGCTCTCAGAGCGGACAACAGTGATATCAGGAGAAACTGCACGGTCCCACAAGTAACCGATTATAGATCTGGCATAAAATCAGTTGTTGTGATAAGGGTGTAAAAGCAAGACCCTCTTGTGGCCGTGGGAGAAGTCTCATCTATGGGTGGACGCACCACACAGGAATTTTCCCAATTATCTGAGACTTTTGGCATTGGCTGCAACAGGGCTTCCCAGCTGGAAGTGTGGGCCTGGATTATGAGTCAGTGGTAACTGGTGTTGCATTTCTCCTTAATCTCTATTTTCTCTATACAGTAAAGATCTAATGCATTGCTTACTTCTTTTGATATTTTATTTGTAGACCTGTATCTCTAATCTGTCTTATTGCACTTATTCACTATATATAGAGAGAGATATTTACCTAGTTCACATTAGAGTGTTTGCTTTTAGTGTGCTTATTGGCTTTAGTGTGCTTGTTTAATAAATTCTGTATATTATACAGCTACCGTGTGGTCACTTTGTAGCATACCTTCTCTGTCAGCAGAAGATGAATCCTTTTTTACAGATCCTCTGCTTATCTACAACAGTTTTGGTTGCCATCACCATCATATTCACAGTCTCTGACTTAATGTTTAAAAGCTTAATGGTAGAATGAACATTTTAAAATATAAAGTAATTAACATTTTTGTCATTGCATGGGATAAAACATACTGTTCTTATAACTTATTCTGCCATTCCCTGGGAAACAAGAATGAACAATTCCTAAAGATGATTTGTTTATGATGAGTTGACAGATATATGTCGTACAAATTGCTGTTTTGTCTGACTTGTCTGCCTCTTTCTACAAAGGCAAAAACTTTTCACAGATCCAGCCAATTTCTCAGAACACCATCTCATGACACAGGAATCTTATTATTGCTCCTGCACTTTAAACCTGAACTTTGCTCTTAAGCCTGTGTATTGTTGTTTCGTTCTTTCCCATTTTATTATGCCGTTTATCAATTTATAGAAAACGGCTTCTACAGATATGTCAAACAAAAAAGTCTGTGTGTCTCCCCAGTGAGCAAGACTGGTGAACTGGTAACAATAGACAAGGAGAAGTCTGAGGTACTCAACAAATTTTTTGCCTCAGTCTTCATTGACAGGCTCTCTTCTCATACCTCTTGAGGGGTATGGAAAGCAAGGAGGGAACTGGGGGAGCAAAACTCTTCCCACTGTAAGAGAAGATCAGGTTTGTAACCATCTGGGGCACCTGAACATACAAAAGTCTGTGGGACCTGATGAGATCTATCTCAGAGTCCTGAGGTAACAGGCTGATATAGTTGACAAGCCAGAACTACAGACTTGTCAGCCTCATCTCTGTGCCTGGGAAGATCATGAAACAGATCTTTCTGGGAGCCATACTGAGGCACATGGAGGATAAGGAGGTGATTTGAGATAGCCAGCATGGCTTCACCCAGGACAAGTTCTGCCTGACTAATCTAATGACCTTCTATGATAGAGTTACTGCATCAGTAGACGAGAGAAAGGAAGGGCTATAGATGTTTTCTATCTGGATATCTGTAAAGCCTTTGACAGTCCCCCACATTATCCTTCTGCATCAGTAGATGAGAGAAAGGAAGGGCTATAGATGTTTTCTATCTGGACATCTGTAAAGCGTTTGACAGTCCCCCACATTATCCTTCTCTCTAAACTGGAGAGATATGGGATTGATGGGTGGAGTGTTCAGTGGATGAGGAATTGGCTAAGTAATCCCATCCAAAATGTCCATGGCTCAATGTCTGGATAGACACCAGTGACAAGTGGTGCCCCTCAGGGGTCTGTACTGGGACCAGTACTTCTTAATACCTTCGTCAACGACTCAATGGGACTGAGTGCACCATCAGCAAGTTTGCAGATGGCATGAAGCTGCGTGGTGAAGTTGGCATGCCAGACATATAGGAAGCTATCCAGTGGGACTTGGATAGGCTTGAGGGGTGGACCAATTCAAAATCTCATGAGGATCAATGAGGCCAAGTGCAGGGTCCTGCACCTGGGTCAGGGCAATGCCCACTATCAATGCAAACTGGGGGATGAAGGGATTGAGAGTACCCCTGAGAAGAAGAACTTGGGGGTACTGGGATGAAAGATTGGACATAAGCCATCAACATGTACTTGCAGCCCAGAAGGCCAATCATATCTTGAGCTGCATCCAAAGGAGTGTGGCCAGCAGGTCAAGGGAGATGATTCTGCCCTTCTACACTGCTCTGGTGAAACCCCACCTGCAGTACTGCATTCAGCTCTGGAGTCCTCAGTGTGTGACCTGCAAACCCAAACTATTTTACAGTTCTATTGCAGGACAATTTTTGCTTTTGTGTAGCCTACGCTTGTAATGACATAGTGCAAGTTACTTTAAATGGGCTTTCTGAAGATTTGCACCTCAGAGCAGAAATTAACTGCAGAATTATGACCATTTCTTTTTTTACATAATACCATTTTCTTGTAAGCTTAGGTAGACTATATAGATCTTTTGTCCTGTTTACCTTATTTGTTAGGTGCTGTCACACTGCACAGAATACATAGCTTCTAAAAGGGAGACTATTTTTCCTAGTTATTAGCCACCAGAGACCTCATGTGTTGGAAATTATCTGAAGTTGCAAAGTTGCAGCATTTTAAAAAGTCCACATACTCAAATTCCTGGTATATCTATCTGAGGGAATTGAAGTTTATGGTGATTTCCTTCTTTTAGCATGCATATTTTTCATTCAACTTTCCAATATTTTAGAAACACAACATTTTTATTTAACTAAAAAGCTATTGTCATTGTAGTACTTAAGATTTGTCTAAATATTTCATTGGTTTACAGAAATATTAGATGTGTGTAATTTCTCTGAAAACAAGAAAACTGCTATGAGAGACATAGGTATGAATGATACAACTCATTAGAAAAACAGGGTTTCCTGTAAAGAGATGCCAAATATATTCAAAGTGAGGCAGTATTATTATTAAAAAGAACAAAAAAGAAAGAAAAAAATGCCTCTGCTCCTTTGATTTTGTACTATAACTGTCTGAAGTGATATTTCCACAGCCCTTCCACCAGTGCTTGCAGAAATATTTATAGAAAGCAATTAACTAGATAACTGTACTTTAGCAGGTTTGAGGGTGGGACTGTTAGAGATACAATGTAAGTTACTAGAAATTGGACTATTATTCTTCAGTGAACACTGGAACTGGATTCTCTTAGGTGTTTTTGAAAGGCACATGTTCATTTACAACTGTGCACTGATTGCTTTATTTGCTCTGTTGAGTTTCTCATGTAAAGGATTTTTATCCTTTGTCTTGCTTCTTATCTCTGTTTCTATAATATTTTCATTAGCAGTTATTACCACTCCCTGTAACTGACATGGTACTATTCTCATTCTCTAACAGGATAACTGATGCCATGCAGGAAAAGAAGAGGATGTGATGAAGCATAAAGATGGACAAGTTACATGAAATATATGTTGCCTACAGCACAGATCCTCTTCCTTCTTGAAATATATAAATAGATAGATAAATAAATGGATAAATAGATGAACCATAAAAATTTTGGAGAAAACGAGTCAATTTTAGCTGCATTTTACTGCTACAATAACCATTACTGATAGAATGTTGCAGTCTGTCTTCACAATTTAATTACATTTCTTTGATCTTCTAAATTACCTGCATTTGGTGCAAAATAATCTCTATGCTATGATGAGTAACAAAAAAAAAAAAAAAATTAAACTGGCATGGATAAATGAACACATAGGACCATGAACTGTCTTCTTAGACTTTCTTGTCAAAGATACTGTGTAAGATTTCCTTAAGATGGATCAGCTCATAAAAAGGATCAATTAAACTGTCATATCTATAATTCCAACCCCTCCCCCCCATAACAGTATAAAAACATATTTATAATAATTCAAATTTAGTAAAGATGTAGAAAATATATATTATACCACCGGCAATAAATGATAGCTTTTGCATTGGCATGGAGTTTTCTGTTCTTCACTAGGCCAATGCTCATGAAAACTGCGTTTATGAATGCAGAAATGGCAAAAAATTATTATTGGATTCAGATGCAGTTTTCTGTTTGTCTGTATACACGCACTTAAAAAAGATTCACCTACTTCTACCAGCTGAGGTAGGCAGCACTGGAAGTCTCCCAAGATCCTTGGATGCATGAGTGTATGGGGCATGGTAGGACTAGGAGAAGCATTTTGCCAGTTGTAGGATTTCAGAGCATCTTTTTGGTGACTACTCCTGGTGGTGAGCTGTGCTTCACTAGACATCATGAAGACATAACAGTAGAAAGAATAGAATTCAGGACATACATTGGTCTTACATTCATTTTTACTTCTTCTTTCAGTAAGTCTAAATCGCATTAGTTTACTGAAAAAAACCAACAACTTAAACCATTAGTGGATGCTGAAGCAATAAAATACAATCCAGGAAGCTCTTCAGCTTTTAAAAACAAATTGAGCATACAGACTTTTCTGTGAGGCCTGCCACATAGAAAACATTTTTCTTGAAAAACAGAACTGCATTACCTGCATTATAAGAAGAAAAACTGAATAAAAAACTCATGAGACTGACCAACTCTTACTTCTCAGATAGGGGTATTAGAAAGTGAAAAGCATTATAAAATCATTTAGGTTGGAAAAGACCTTTAAGTTCAAGTCCAACCATTAACCTAATACTGCCAAATCTACTATTAAACCATGCACCTAAGCACCATGTCTACACGTCTTTTAAATACCTTCAGAGAAGATTACTCAAGCACTTCCCTGGGCAGCCATTGCAATGCTTGACAACCTTTTTGGTGAAGTTGCTTTTCCTAATATCCAATCTAAACCCCGCTGAAGGTTGTTTCCCCCATCCTAGACCCTTCACCAGCTTTGTTGCCATTCTCTGTACATGTTCCAGCACCTCAATGTCTTTCTTGTAGTGAGGGGCCCAAAACTGAACACAGTATTCAAGGTGTGGTCTCACCAATGACTAGTACAGAGGGACAATCTCTTCCCAAGTCCTGCTGGTCTCATTCTTTCTTATACAAGTGAGGATGCTTTTGGCCTTTTTGGCCACCTGGGCACACTATCAGCTCATATTCAGCTAGCTGTTGATCAACACATTTGAGACGTTTTCCACCAGGCAGCTTCCACAAACCACTCTTCCCCAAGACTGTAGTGTTGCATGTGGTCATTGTGACTCAAGGGCAGGACCAGCACTTAGACTTGTTGAACCTCACACAAAGACCAATCCAGACTGCACTGGAACAGGGGCAAGCTCCAGAACAATACATTGTTGACATTATCGCATGGGATGATACAGCAGGAGAAGTCTTTGAGAAAGAGAGAAAAATAATCCAAATCCTGCTGAAAGCCGGTACTGCCATAAAACCGAGTAAAGTCAAGGGACCGGCACAGGAGACTCAATTTTGGGGAATAAAATGGCAAGATGGAAGTTGCCAGATCCCCACAGATGTGATCAGCAAGATAACAACAATGTCTCCACCAACTAATAAGAAAGAAACACAAGCCTTCTTGGGTGCTGTGGGGTTCTGGAGAATGCACATCCCAAATTACAGTTTGATTCTCTATCATGTGACCCAGAAGAGGAATGATTTTAAATGAGGCCCTAAGCAACAACAAGCCTTTGAGCAAATTAAACGCGAGATAGTTCATGCAGCAGCCCTTGGACCAGTCCAAACCGGGCCAGGTGTAAAAAATGTACTGTACACCGCAGCTGGGGAAAATGGTCCTACCTGGAGCCTCCGGCAGAAAACTCCAGGGGAGACTCGAGGTCGACCCCTTGGCTTTTGCAGTTGGGGATACAAAGGATCTGAGGCCAGCTATATCCCAACTGAGAAAGAGATACTGGCAGCCTATGAAGGGGTTTGAGCTGGTTCGGAAGTGATTGGCACTGAAGCACAGCTCCTCCTGGCACCACGACTGCCTGTGCTGGGCTGGATGTTCAAAGGCAGGGTCTCTTCTACACATCATGCAACTGGTGTTACATGGAGTATATGGGCTGCACTAATTACACAATGAGCTCAAATAGGAAATCCCAGTCGTCCAGGCATTCTAGAAGTCAACATGGACTGCTCAGAGGGCAAAGATTTTGGAATGTCACCGGAGGAGGAGGTTATGCATGCTGAAGAGGCCCCACCATATAACAAACTGTCAGAAAGTGAAAAACAGCATGCCTTGTTTACTGATGGGTCCTGCTGTATTGTGGGAATGCATCAGAAGAGGAAGGCAGCTGTACGGAGTCCTTGACGACAAGTTGCAGAAACTGCTGAAGGAGAGTGAATCGAGTCAGTTTGCCAAGGTGAAAGCTATCTAGCTGGCCCTGGACATTGTTGAATGAGAAAAGTGGCCAGTACTTTATTTCTATACTGACTCATGGATGGTGACAAATGCCCTGTGAGGGTGGTTGCAGCAATGGAAGCAAAGCAACTGGCAACACAGAGGTAAACTCATCTGGGCTGCTGCATTGTGGCAAGATATCACTGCCTGGGTGCAGAACCTGGTGGTGAAGTTATGCCATGTAGATGCTCATGTACCCAAGAGTCAAGCCACTGAGGAACACCAGAACAACCAACAAGTGGGTAAAGCTGCTAAGATTGAAGTGGCTCAGACAGACTTAGATTGGCAATATTAGGGTGAATTATTTTTGGCCTGGTGGGCCCATGACACTCAGGCCATCAGGGCAGAGATGCAACATACAGATGGGCTCTTGATTGAGGGATGGACTTAACAATGGACACTATAGCCCTGTATTTTCACCACTGTGAAACACATGCTGCAATTAAGCAACCCAAGCAGTTAAAGCCTCTTTGGTATGGAGGACAATGGCTGAAGTACAAATATGGGGAGGCCTGGCAGATTGACTATATCACACTCCCACCAACCCGCTAACGCAAGCACCATATACTTACCATTGTGGAAGTAATGACTGAATGGCTGGAAACATACACTATGCCCCACGCCACTGCCCAGAACACTATCCTGAGCCTTGAGAAACAGATTTTGTGGTGACACGGCACCCCAGAGAGAATTGAGTCAGACAATGGGACTCATTTCCGGAATAATCTTATAGCACTTGGGCCAAAGAGCATGGCATTGAGTGGGTATATCACATCCCATACCATGCACCAGCCTCTGGGAAAATCAAATAGTACAATAGGCTGTTAAAAACTACACTGAGAGCAATGAGTGGTGAGACTTTCAAATGCTGGGATACACGTTTACCAAACGCCACTTGGTTGGTCAACACCAGAGGATCTGCCAACAGAGCTGGCCCAGCCCAGTCAGAACTTTTACATTTACCGTAGAGGGGGACAAAGTTCCTGTGGTGCACATGAAGAATTTGCTGGAGAAGACAGTCTGGGTTATTCCTGCTTCAGGTAAAGGCAAACCCACTCATGGGATTGCTTTTGCTCAGGGACCCAGATATACTTGGTGGGTAATGCAGCAAGACGGGGAAGTTCAATATGTACCACAGGGGGATGTGATTTTAGGGGAAAACAGCCAATGAGCTCAACTGCATGCTGTTGCCTGCTATGTAGCACTTTTATAGCCCACCAACTAGATGTCTTCAGGCCACCGGTGACTGGCCCTGACTTCCCTCCTACCATCATTCCAACAAAGAATGAACTTTGACAAAAACAGACAAGCTCAGCAGTGACCAGATGAGTTCCGTGGTGTCATCAGCAGGCAACAATCCAATACTGCACACAGTCTTTCCTGCTCTGAAAGACTGTTACAAGAAATGGAGCCCGACATCATGAACCGGATTAACTCAGCAGCTATATGGGGATTGGTCCATTCACTAAGGAATGATATCTCTCTCTTCGTGTGTGGATGTATGTATGTATACATATATATATATGTGAGACAAGAGTTATGGTATGTTGAAAAGTGTAGGATCTGAGCATGACGTGAATGGTATGGAATAAAGGGTGGATACTGTCCTGGGTTCAGCAGTAGCAGTCATTTTTTCTCCTTAGTAGCTGGTGCAGTTCTGTGATTTTGACTTTCAGCCTGAGAACACTGATAACACCATATTTTTAGTTATTTCTCAGTAATGTTTAGTCTGACCAAGGACTTTCTGAGCCTCATGCTCTGCCAGGGAGGAGGGGAAGCCGGGAGGAAGCAGAGACAGGACACCTGACCCAAGCTAGCCAAAGAGGTATTCCATGCCACAGCACGTCATGCCCACTATATAAACTGGGGGCAGTTACCTGGAAGGGGATACATTACTGCTTGGGTTGGCCTGGGTATCAATCGGTGAGTAGTGAGCAGTTGTATTCTCTTCACTTGTTATTGATCTTATTATTATTATTATTGGTGGCAGCAGTAGTGGTTTTGTGTTATACCTTAGTTACTGAACTGTTCTTATCTCAACTGGTGGGAGTTACACTCTTTCAATTCTCTTCCTCATCCCTCCGGGAGCCAGGGGTGGAAGTAGGGGAGAGTGAGTGAGCGGCTGTGTGGTTCTGGGTTCCCGGCTGTGTTTAAACCACAACACCCATCCAGCTAGCTTATTCATATCCCTTTGTAGAGCCTTCCTATTCTCAAGCAGATCAACACTCCTACTCATGCTGAAGTACAGAACTGAAGAATGCAGCAACTGAAGTGGAAATGAAAGAAGCACGTAAGTCTGTTGCATAGCAGTGATTGCATAAGCTGTGAGATTTTGGGGGTGTAAAGAATTCATAGAAAGAAAAACAAAAAACAAAAAAAACTTCTCAAAAACTGTAGTCCATGGTTTTGCATCACAATTAACTTGCTTGCTTTGCCACTTTGTGTTTTAAAATGTTATCTCAATCATTATCCACAAAGAAAATTATGTATCTTTTTTACAGTATTTTCTGTCTTCTTTCTTTGGAAAGACTGACATTGGAACACCTTTACAATGGGGACATATTAAACATTCTGTGTTTCTTCTCTGTAATTCAGATGAACATCTATTCCTTTGAAGTAAATTCCT
Source organism: Lathamus discolor (assembly GCF_037157495.1). Lineage (NCBI taxonomy): Eukaryota > Metazoa > Chordata > Aves > Psittaciformes > Psittacidae > Lathamus > Lathamus discolor. The sequence goes on along the minus strand of NC_088909.1, from coordinate 52,091,587 downwards.
AAATTATAACTTCAAGACAACTGCTAGATCTCTTACATACATACATTTACACATTAAAGCAGCCCAAATAGAGTTTAATTTCTTTTCAAAGGATTATAACACATTACAAAGCAACCTGGCACATAAATTGCTAAGGTTGATAACACGAGCTACTAAAGAAGGCATTTCAGAATCATCTTGCCAGTAACAGGCTTGTGTAAATAGGCATTGTATTTCTGGTGATGCCATGAATCACAATTACCATTCTGGCACTCCTGGCTGGAATAGCTGATCAAGGAAGCAAGTCTGAGTTTCTTATGTGTGTTGATTTACTAATTTTACAGTAAAATGATGTGATGCTGTGCAGCTGTTTCAGGTATTTGTGCAGATCACTGATGAATTCAGGCCATTTAATTACTAACTTAGTCATCACATCAGTGATGGATTTCTGTGTTATGATAAAGTTGTGATCATAGTAATCAATATGGTCTTACATGTGAATGTACATAAGCTGTTGGAAACTGAACTCAGTATCATGGTGGAAATACCAACTCTGTATTGCAACAATGAGGAAAGCAACCCCAATATTTAACTTCATAAGACAGAAACAATTTCACAATCTGCTTAATTCTAAAGAATTGAAAAAAAAAAAAAGAAAAAAAAGAGATATCGCTATGTTGGGTTTTTTTTTTTTTTGTATCTATAATCCTTTTAAATTATGTAGAGGTATTACAAAATATGTAGGTCAAAAGGCGGAAAGAAATGGGGTCACCAGTGAAAAAAGCAAAGACATATCCTTTCCTTTTCCGAAATGACTTAAAGGAAGACCTAAGGAGTTTATTTCAAGCCTGCCTATGTTATGTCACAATAATGGCATGAGCTGTCACATGCTGTGGAGATCAAAGAGCCCCACTTTTGTCCCAGATGAGCTATAACATCCATAGGACAACATCCACCACCAAACAGCAGAGACCATGAAACCCAGAGACTTTCAAACACATTAGCAAACTCTTGACCAACAATGAATTAATATGCTTGAGTTTTTTGAAACATAGGTTTAGTCAAAAAGTGAAATGAAATTCCTAACAGTTCACACATTTAAGAGCTTTGCGGACACAAATTCATAGGATTAATTTAATTAATGTGCACAGAACTTCCTTTTGTGCTATTCAGCCAGAGCAGATAATGAAAGACATGACATGAACTTTGCATTTTGCAAAAAGCAAATGTGCAGGATGACTCCTATTTTTAAGAATAAATAAAAATTCACCTTCATCAGTCTTATATCTGAGCAGATGTGAGTGAAGAATTAAAGAGCACAGTGAGGGATACTGTCACAAACATCTCCCCACATGATAAAGTAGGTGAATTTTCGTTAAAACCAGAAAGATTAAACATAAGAAAATAACAATTAATTAATTCTTTCTAGGCTAGTATGAGCATCATACTGATTATTTTATTCATTAACATAATCGTATTTCATAAAAAAATCTTGCATCCTTGAAACATATTTTGTGATCAGATTTGAATATACATTGAAATAATTCTATGCTTGATATACCATAAATAATTATGAATCCTGACCTTAACAATGCTACAAATTAATGATTCTGTTTGATGTTGCTACTAGTAACCATCTTAATGCATATATACCACAGCAAATTACCATTTGTTGCATGCTGGCTCCTTGTTTAGATATAGTTTCACTGAGTATAACAAACTGTTATACTAAGATATGGATGGAATAGAGTGTTTTACATTGTATGGATAATTAAGATGTTCACTAGAGCAAGAATGAAATCTTCAACACCCAGATACTAAGTAAGGCCTGATAGTCCACAAGACAGTCCCTATTTTTGTTCTTTGATCCAACAAATCAGCAGTCATCATTATGTCTGAAGACAAACAGATATAGAAATTTAACCCCAAACACACTGTAATGCTGTTATTTTTTTTTTATATTGTCTAAGTGAGATATATTGAATGGAGGAACTTGAATATAGGATTCCCATATCTAAGGTAAGTTTTCTGCTGTTACAAGAATATGCTCAGAAATATTTCACATTTTCCTGTATGTTGAGCAAAATTCAATTACAATACCAGGAAACTTTTTCTGACGAAAGCTATGTCAAAATCATCTGAAGCAGACAGGTGAACGCTATTCTTGACACATATGGATTTCTCAGGAAGTTTTTTTTCTCTCTGCTATTTCATTTACTGTTGAAAACTGGAAAAAGATAAAGAATACAACTGAAAAGGTCCAGAAGGACACAATTCTCATAGAAAGAATATGAGAGAATCATCCTCATTTGTGAAAACATATTTCTCCATTAGTATCAGAAATTGAGATTCAATCAGTCTGGATGCTCAAAAAAATCAAAGAGTGAACGGTTCTTGGTACATTGGGAGCATCTACTGCTTATAAGGAATGTTGACACAAAAAAATAAAAGAAAAATATCACCTTAGAAATCTGATCCCAACCTGCATAAATTCATATTAAATAAAGTAGGTCATGTTTCAGATCACTGATTTAAGCTAGCAGCAAGAATAAGGGCACATTACAGGAGTAAAAGCAGACTAAAGCTCCATAATATCTGCATCACTGTAACCTAATTCTTAACATTCAAAAAACTCCCAAGCCTTACTTCAGACCTTAGATTTCTACTAGCTAATGTATACCTTTGTGCCTCAGATGCTGGAATTATATGTTTTTAAGCAAAAGACATATCCTCTTTAAATCGCTGTGCAATCACTAATAATATGCGCATAATATGATAAACACTGCATGACTATGATTTTCAAAGGGTTATTTTGGGAAGAATAGGAGTTTGGTGAAGTCACTGAGTTCATGCGTGTTAAAAGCACACAGAAGAAAACTTAAGAACGCTTGTGAAAGACAAGATGGGAACTCTGACTGAACGAAGACCTCAGTTTTGCAACTGATTGTTGCTGTTTTTTATTTGCTATATAGCATCTAGAAAGCTATACAGATATATTGTGGGGTTTTTGTTTCATATGATACCCATTTGTTTGGAACAATTATTTCTGTATATTCTAAATAGTAGATACGAACAGAGCAAGACATCTAATTAATTTTTAAAGACAAAAAACTGTTCATGTACTTATAAAGGACTCAGGAGCTCTAAATTGCATCCTTTATGAATACTAAGTCACACTACAAAAAGCAAAAAAGAAAGAAAACTTCTCAGTTAAGCAGTGTTTTGCTTCCAGATTTCTACTGAAAATTCCAGTTGTTTTACTGTCTAAACGTCTGAAATGCTCTGTGTTTCAAAGGAGATAGATAAAACCATTTAGACATAATAACTTGGGTGTTTAATGGCATTTGAAGATTGAAGGATCCACTTTCAGATAGGTTCCCCTAAAAATACATTCCCTAAAGAAAACATTTTGTACACGTAGAATTTCACAAATGACAGGGATTTTGAACAGCTAGTTTCTTTCTAGACAGTAGGACACATCTGAATTACCTTGATACTAGGGAGATCAATGCTGAAATGAAACAAATAAATATGTTTTCTCAACTGTTAATTCACTGCCACATCTATCCGTAGTTCGACAGTCAAAACTCAAGTCATCTAAAACCGTTAGTGAGTTGAGGAAATGCAGGTGTGTAGAATAATCCGTGGATAACCTAAATTTCTGACAGCTTAATCTGGAAAAAAGGACAGCAGTATAAGCACAACTCTGACCATATCTGGGTGAAGGCTAATACTCCATAAATTAATAAAAAAAGCTGTTTTATGTTATTTTGGAGGGTTTCACATGTTTTGTTTCTTTATCTTGTATTTAAATCACTGAGGTTCTTAAGGGAGACAATTTCTTATATTTTCCCTCTATTTCTTTCCGGAGTTTTAAGAACATCTCAGAACAGAGATGTTCATTTTTGTTGTTGCAGTTACATGTAGGCAATCAACATGAAAGTATTTGGGGTTTGTTTTGCTTTGTTAGGTTTATTTTGTTTTATTCTTTTTCTTTAAGCAATTCACATTGGTATCCTTTTTCTCATTGCTCGGAGCCTCCTAAGGACAAAAATACTATAAAATGTTCTCATAAATAAAATTTAAGTGCACTATGGATGTAAGAGTGATAACAAAAATGTCATGCTTTGACAGTGGGTTAGTGGAGAATGACCCATTTTCATATTAAAGTGATAAAATCTGTATGATAAAACACACAAAAATTGTAACATTTTTACTGCTGAGGATGCAGGGAGATTTAGATCAAACTTGTATCACCAATTAATTCTGAATAATCTGAAAAGCACTGTATTTAAAACAAAAATGGTTAAGAAAACAATGTGTTTACTGCTTTTCCTTTGAGACCTGGATACTAAATTCAATTGAGATGGAAAGAGTTCTGATATGATGAAAATAATGGGTTATATACAAAAGAGATTTCTCTTTTCTTTTTTTTTTTCCATCTTGTTTTTCTCATTTAAAAGTACACAGAGTAAAAGATTATAATTCAAAACAAGCAGTCTTAAAAGCATACCAATAATTAAGCCTACCAGTAATGATTAAAACACCTCAACTCTAGTAGTGGGCTATTCCCAGTTAAGTTAGATGGTACACTTAAAATTTTAAGTCATCATGACAGAAGAGAGTGAAAATAAAACCACAACTTTATAACAATCTCAAAGATTAACTTCTTTATAATGCATTGCAGTATTCATCACTATCCTATTTGGCTACCAAAATGACAGCAGCTACACTGCTGATCCCATGAGGATGTGCAAAGTAGCAATCCTCTTGAGAGGAGATAATTACAGTGCACACTTATGTTCATTTTTCAAATCAATAGTAAATTACAGTATGCACAAAGACAAGAAGATATGTCTCAAACAGCTATCAGACATCTTATTGGTTACAAATGGTGGCTTATAGCTAATAGAGTGAAAACTATAACTAAATGAAAGCACATAATTGCAATTTATCAGTGGTCAGAGTTTTTTCTCTAATAGGTCTCTTCAGAGATACTTATTATATGATGAAACCTTCATTCTTTTCAAATGAACATTTTTATGATAGTTTCTGAGATAAACAGCTGGAGCATCATTCATTTCAATCTGTGCCCATCTATGTAAATCAAAGGTTAAGCCTAATTTATGCATCTTCCACAATTAGTTTTGAATAATCAGAAAGTTTTTCCTTGTAAAAGCATGAAATAGATAGCATAAGGCATTAAAAGTGTATATATGTGATAAAGATCTACACTTTAATGTACGTGGATGTATGCACATATATTTACAAACTGCATTCTACCTGTACGTCTGTATAAACAAAACTGTAGAGATGTTCACATTCTTAAATTTCGTTGCTAGTGTTCAATTGAGGTTTCTAGATGGAAACTAGTTGATAAATATATAAACATGTCAAAAAGAGTTATTGTGCAGTACTGCTTCCTTACAGAACTGAGCATATAGCACTTCTGTTATGGACACATGCTAGACAGTGACAGCTTTCAAAACCATTTCAAAGAAAAACAATAAGGAAGAATTTTCTTCTTTATAAGCAACCTACAGGTGACTGATGAATACTTAGAATTAAAAAGGCAAACCAAAGAGGTTCTGCCTTTTCTGTGTTTTACCTATGCCACTGTCTGGTTCTGCTCTCCAGAGATTTCACACTTCTTACAAGGTAAATATGCATAACATTTTTTTACAGAGTCTTCATAATGTCCTCTGTAACATAGAAACAAAGCTCAACAAACAATATTAATTCTGGGTTTTTTCTTCTATTTTTTTTTTTTTTTTTATTAATAAGAACCTTTAAAGTTACTGTGAGGACATAAGAAATTGCATTAAGAAAAAAAAAACCCAGCATATGGCCATAGATTCTCTTAATATCAAACGAGTTTAAGCTGTCCATTTTTACTTGCATCTACCAAAAGCAGTATCAAGATCAAGTAAGGCACCAAGCAGACTGCGTCACAGACAAACCAAGTGCTATACTTTTATACTGTGGCTTTGATCAAAGCTTTTTCTCCTGTTGTTAATAGTAAACATTCCTTCTCTCATTTCTCAAAAGCAAGAGCCTCTGCAGTTTATTGTAGAGCTGAACCTGTTTCACACTGTTTGCTGTTAAGGTGTCAAAGGAATGTATGCATCAAAATATGGCTGAAAACACTGTGACCTTGATTAAAAACAACCTACTGGCTTGATCTTGGTTCTATCAACCAACAGGCTGGACTTTAATTTTCAGAATACCGCAAAGAAAGTTTATGATGAAATTAGAATGATTTTATATTTCTGGAGTGCAAACAATAAACCTTTAAGACAATCAACACAGAAATAAATGTCTATTAACTTTGGAGAGATGTGAGTAAGAAAGGTAGGAAATCGTATTCAGATTCCACAGCGGAGTGCTTCATTGCCACTATAAAATTCTCTTATTGTTAAGCATACAGAAGCACCAGATTTACCTACCCCACAATTCTCAGCTATGACACTGAACATGCTCTTTTCAAGACAGTTCTAAAACTTCATAAAGACATTTTTTACAGAATTATCTATGATGCTGGTGAAATGTTCAAAATGCACTTATGACTAATAGGTGAATATGTGTATTAAAATGCATGGAGAAAATATAAATAAGGATTATTTGGATTACATAAATCATAGTCATAAACATAGAATCATAGAATAGTTAGGGTTGGAAAGGACCTCAAGATCATCTAGTTCCAACCCCCCTGACATGGGAAGGGACACCTCACACTAAACCATCTCTTCATCCAACCTGTCCTTGAACACTGCCAGGGATGGAATACTTGCAACTTCCCTGGGCAACCGATTCCAGTGCCTCACCACCCTAACAGGAAAGAACTTGTATTGAGTCTTGGGCCGCCCCCCTGCCCTCCAGGGCTATATCCCATGGAACCTTACTAAGCAGGCTCCTGAAGAGGCCAAGGTCTGCTCTTTTGAAGTCCCGGGCAGTGAGCTTGCTGGACGCTCTTCTCACTGTCCTGGGGATCTCAAATTCAACCGTCTCGTGATCGCTGCATCCAAGGCTGTCCTGGAGCACCACATTCTCAACTAGCCCTTCCCTGTTGGTGAGCACAAGGTCAAGCATGGCACTTCTCCTTGTCAGCTCCTCTATTACCTGCAGAAGGAAGTTGTCTTCCACACAGTCGAGGAACCTCCTGGATTGCTTGTGCCGTGCAGTGCCATCGTTCCAACAGATGTCAGGGTGGTTGAAGTCCCCCATGAGAACAAGGGCCTGCGAGCGTGAGGCTTTTCCTATCTGTCTGTAGAGTGCTTCATCCACAGGTTCTCCTTGATCAGGCGGTCTGTAACAGATCCCCACCGTAATGTCTCCCACGGCTGTTTTCCCTTTAACCCTGACCCACAAACTCTCTGTAAACTGCTCACCTGCCCCCAGACAGAGTTCCATACTCTCCAGCCTATCCCTAACATAAAGGGCAACTCCCCCTCCCCGCCTGCCAGGCCTGTCTTTTCTAAAGAGCCTGTAATATGGGTTTATAAATTAAAATTATGTATTTGTTAAAAGAAGACTGTATCCATAATTTCTATCATTTGATGCTGACAGATGAACTCTCTTAATAAGGATGATATTTTCTGGTTTGTTGAAGAAACAAACAGGTATAGATAAAGGTAAATACTCACAGCCTAAATGGCCCGATCCTGGAGACAGCCAATGCCAGCCAGCTCAAACAGACCTGCAGATGGCCAAGGCCAAGCCCATCAGTCATGGAGGTAGCACCTCTGTGATAACAGTTAAGAAAGTTAAAAAAAAACACAGAATGGCTACTGAAGAGGGAGGAGGGAGAATCTGTGAGAGCAACAGCCTTGCAGACAAAAAAATCAGTGCAGAAGGAGGGGAGGAGGTGCTCCATTCACCAGAGCAGAATTTCCCCTGCAGCCCATGATGCAGCCCATGGTAAGGCATCTGTGCCCCTGTAGCCCATGGAGGTCCAAGGTGGAGCAGATTCCACCTGCAGCCCATGGAGGCCACCACACCAGAGCAGGGGGATGCCCGAAGGAGGATGAAACCCTAAGGGAAGCCTGCGCTAGAGCAGACTCCTGGCAGGCACTGTGGCCCCATGGAGAGAGGAGCCCACAATGGATCAAGTTTGCTGCAGCACTTGTGACCCCAAGTCAAAAATGCTGTGGTCTGTTCCTGAAGGATGCACCCTGTGGAAGGGACCTATGCTGGAGCAGTTCATAAAGGACTTACAATGGAGAACTGCCTCCTATGGGAGGGACCCCAGGCTGGAGCAGAGGAGAAGTGTGAGGAGTCTTCCCCTGAGGAAGAAAGAGTGACAGAGGCAACTGACCACAACCTCGTTTCCCTGTCCCCCCTGTGCTGCTGTGGCAGAGAAGGTAGAGAAAATCAGCAATAAAGTTTAGCCCAGTAAGAAAGGAGGGGTGGGAGGAAGGTATTTTTAAGGTTAGGTTTTGGATTATTACTTGCTATTCTATTCTGACTTGATTGCTAATGAATTAAACTAATTTCCTCAAAGTCAAGACTGTCTTGTTGTTGGCAGTAATTGGTGAGTGACCTCTCCCTGTATTTGTCTCAACCCATGAGCCTTTTGTTAGATATTTTCTCCCCTGTTCAGCTGAGAAGCAGAATGATAGAGCAGCTTTGGTGGGCACCTGGGGTTCAGCCAAGGTAAACCCACCACACTGGGGTTAAACCCTGGTAAGAGGGTGAAACAATACAGGGAGAGCTGCGTGACCAAAGCAAAGCTAAAGGATTTCAAGAATAAAGCAAAGAAGCATTAAAGGATTTAGTAGCAATTTTATCAATATTTCTTTGATATTTTCACCCACTATTCCTTTACTTCATTTTCTAAATCTGAAGATACTCTATTAAATGTGACTCTGACAAGCAAACAGCATTTATATCTATATTGTTGAGACTGCCAGTCTCTCTGTCCGCTGCCTGCTTTGGATCTAACACACTCTGAGGTATCAGAGTTGGGTTTTTCCCCTGCCATCCTCCCCAGTTATCTTCATCAGAACATGGGAGAAAATACAAAAAGGTCCTGATTCCAAATAAAGGGGGAATGATTTCATTAAGAAATGAAAAACAGAAGTTCCAGATCTCAATAGGAAATTCTCTGTAGTTTTTTTCTCTGCGAAAAATGTTGAATAATTACTGCTACAATGTCATCTAATTGAGATGACAGTGCATTTTCAGGTTGGTTTTTTTTAAGATGGAATAGCTTCTTTCAGATTTTCATGCACAAAGCATCAGGTTTACTAGTTCTGTCTAGCTGTGCTAAAGAAAGGTCATCAGTTAGAGAAGCACTAAACCAAAATTATCCATTTTTTTACTACCAAAGTTAAATTATGTTGCAAGAAATCTGTGCATTGCTATGCATACAGTAGCATTCTTGACAATCATTTGTCTTAAAATGCTAGTGTAGCTTTTTGCATTAATAGCACAAGAAATTAAATTTTTTAGCCTGATTTGGGTTTTGTTATTAACCTGAATAGGGTTAAGAGTGGGCCTTTGGAAGAAAAACACACACTTACTGCGGTAGCCCTTGAAGACTCAATGTAAATTCTACCTGATCTTTACCTTATTTTCTAGAACAGCACTGTTGCTTTGCATTTGCTCTTCTTGTCACTTATTACGAAACCTCGAGGAAGTTGTACACCACACAAAAGAAATCTAATTTCTTGAATGAAAATATTAATTGCAACAAATCCATTAGACCCATATAGCTTCTCCATAAATTTTGTATTTAAAAACAGCACTACTGATATTGTTTTGCTGTGCCTGCCAGCCATACCTACAAAACAGTCTGAGTGCAATAAAGCATCATGGAAAGCACATAGTAGCTCAGTGTGGAGATGTGATAAGTCTGTATTTAGAATGAAAAGGTCAGTTTCTCCTTCACTAAATGAAAACTTCATCATTCCAGAAAGCTTTACAAAATTACTTCTTTTTCCATAGTCTTTACAAGGATGTACCAGCCTAATGCATACTTCAGAGTGTGGGAAGATGGACAAATAAAAGCTTTATGTTGTAACATAAAATCAACATTTGAGCAAGGGCAGCCAAAAAGCAAAAGACTAGTGAAACCACCAGTGTATTCTACATGACAATATTAACAAAAGAAATATTCTTGCCCAAAATTTCTGAGAGAGGAGAGAGAACTATTCTAATCTGTAACACAATCTGGAAACAAGATGATGAACGCTTTTGAGACCCATATATTTATACATTCACAAAATTCCCAGAAGAGCATGCTGGATTTATTTCCAAGCTTCTCACCAAAGAAATAACTTTTTTTTTTCATCATTAACCGCTTGATCCACTATTTAAAATATGATAAAATTTAAGGGTGGGTTTTTTTCTCAACAAGAAACGCTGCCTGATAAAACTGCGCTTTTCCTAGCTAAGAGAAATCTTTCCTACAATAATATGGCTTCCACTAACTGCAAAGATCTAGATTGATTTGGATTTAGATGACTTCTGATGAGGCACTGGAATGGGTTGCCCAGGAAATTTGTGAATGCTCCATCCCTGGCGGTGTTCAAGGCCAGGTTGGACAGAGCCTTGGGTGACACGGTTTAGTATGAAGTGTCCCTGCCCATAGAGGGGTTTGAACTAGATGATCTCAAGATCCTTTCCAACCCTAACTGTTTTATGATTCTATGATTCTATGAATTTGGATTAATTTGCAGTAAAGATATCACAGCTTAGCATCTTCTGCCAATAGTGTTCTGATTCTAATTAAAAGGGCATTGAAAAGACATTTTGTTTTGTCTCATAAAATGTGGCATGTTCTAAGATACCTCTTCATCAGGTTCTTCTCAACCTGAAGTTCTGGAACTGTGACCCAATGCAGGACAACATGCCAGAAGAGTTACCACGGTTCTCATGTGTATCTTTCTCTCTTCATCAGGTCGAGCTACATTTGTCCACTGATCCACACAGAAGTTTTCTGCCCTACAAGACTATAAACTGTAACCAACTGCCAAAGTCTACCAGGAAAGTGCCAAAAATCATAACTGCAAAGGTCAAATACAAGAAGTATTTGGGTTTAGTCTGAGAACAGTGCTGATAACACACCAATGTTTTTAGTTGTTGTTAAGTAATGTTTACTCTGACCAAGGACTTTCTCAGCCTCAGGCTTTGCCAGTGAGGAGGAGAACGGAAAGCTGGGAGGAAGCAGAGACAGGACACCTGACCTGAACTAGCCAAAGGGGTATTCCATACCACAGCACATCATGCCCAGCATATAAACTGGGGGGAGTTACCCAGAAGGCCCAGATTGGTGCTCGGGTCAGGCTGGGTATCGGTTGGCAGGTGGTGAGCAATTGTATTCTCTTCCTTAGTTATTCCCCATATCATTATTATTGGTGGTAGCAGCAGTGGTTTTGTGTTATACCTTAGTTACTGGATTGTTCTTATCTCAGCCCATGGGATTTACATTCTTTTGGTTCTCCTCCACATCACTCCAGGAGCAGGGGGGGAAGAAGGGAGGGGAGTAAGCGAGAGGCTGGGTGGTGCTGAGTTACTGGCTGGGCTTAAGCCACAGCATACTTCCCCACTAGGCCAAGAATGTAAAAAAAAACCTAAACAAAACCTAAATCTGGATTGTACGAAAGCACATATGGATAATTCAGTAACTAGAAATTATGTGGGAAGACTGAAAAAAAACAAAAGTCCTTCACAGAGACTACTATCTCCAATAGAAAAGACGAACACTGTTTCTAGTCTCTAAAAGAGCTATCAGTGTTTCTACAGCCACCAAGTTTTATCTTATCCATTCACTGGTATGTGCTAAAGAAATTTTGCAGAAGTCAATGGAGTCCTTAAAGTGTACAGCCACTGAGAGAGGCAGTGAAGGAAAACAATGCCTCAAATTTTGAAAGAAATTCTATACTTTCATATTTCAATATGGTGCTACGCATGCTGAAACATAAAGTAGATACATAAAGGCTTAGGAACAATACTGAACAGAGTAGTAAAAGGGCTTAGAGTAAACAACATTAGATACATTTAAGATTCCAGGCGTGTTCTACAACCAGAATGTGATAACAAATTTAAGCTTTTTGTAAGTGCAAAACCAAAGTACCACTATACCATATATTATACTTAATGAAAAGAGATGATCAAAATATAAAACAAATTGTAAGTATGAACATATACACTTGCAAGATCTAAAAACTTTAGGACACTTTCCTTTGTTTTTATTTTTAAATTATTCCTGAAGTCTTGCTTATACCTAATGATGAAACATTAGTGAGGATGACTTTTTATAGAACTTTTTAAACAAAGCAGAAGATTATTTGGTTTTGATCATTTTTCATCTTCCTAGTAAGTTTATTTTTTTCAGTGGAGATATTTACTTCTTTTTTCAAGTAATGAAGAATTTTCAAGTCCTATTCAGTAAATTATGTGAATTCTAATGCTCACTGTAAACCAGGTACACTGATTTCACATAAGAAATGAACATGTCTGCCTCAAATTGCCTATGGAAAATGAATGCATATCTATTCACTCCTATCAAAAGTCCCTAAATTATAAATTTTCATGTTTTTAAAAATGTTGTGTTAAATGGCATTACACTTGGTTTTGTGAAGTTATGTTATCTTTGTAATGTGAATTCGGTGAAAAAAAATTAAAAATTAAGCCAAACCAAAACCTTTTTCAACAGTTTGAAAAAAAGAAAAATTAAAATCAGATAACAATTTCATAATCAACAAATCCCCATTCTTAGCAGCATTCAAGTCCATACTGAACGCTGCTTTGAGCAACCTGGTCTAGTGGAAGGTGTCCCTGCCCATGGCAGGGTTTGGAAATAGAAAATCTTTAAGGTCCCTTTCAACCCAAACCATTCTATGACTTTATGAAACCATATAAGAATACTTACACTGTATAAAATGCAATGGCTTGCACAGCCAAGCATCCTCTAGTAAAGTCTCTGACTTAATATTCTATCCCACCATAATTAGTGAATATCTTTCTTAAAAAAAAAAAAAAAATTGAGATACAGAGAAAAAATAAAACTACTAATGAGTAAAATGAAAGAATTTCATATTCTTTTTATTGTAGGTCTTAATGTCATCTTAACTAGGCTACTTATGCAGATGTTTGTTTTCTTTAAATATGAGAATGTCATTTACAAAGCAGAACTACATAAAAAAGAAACAACTCCAATCCTTATTAATCCTCACCTCCATGCATTTTCCCAGTTTTGTATATATTTAATAGCAGCTCAAGAGTTGTACAGTATAAAACAACCCAAATGTTTTAAGTTTCTTATTATTACAAGTTTCTTATTATTTTGTCAATTCTTCCTTTTAAGCTAACCTTCCTTTTTATTTCTTTGCTATTTAAGAAGTGACTCAGGAGGATAAATATTCCTTTCCTTGCCTAATATTTACACGCATCAGCTACGTATATATGTTGTTATTTTTTAATCTTGCCACAATACGAAGCCTGAAGTCCTGGCTCTTTCCAGACCCCCTGCCTTATTGTTGTTCCTCTTCTCCTAAGTGCCTCCAGCCAATAGTTTTCTGATAATAAGGAACCTAGAAGTGGGCTGTAAATCCACAAATCAAGTAATATGATATTTCACCTTGTTCCAGATTTATATTACGCTTTTTGCACTGTGTGCAGCCAACTTTTGTATATTTGGGGCAACTTCATGTTACTGAAAACTGGTGACTAGCTGCTATTCACCTTAATTTTGTATCACTCAACAATGCTTAGTTTCTGTTGCAAATATTTCAGATTATTTTCACTAAATTCTTTCTTTGTCTTGGGATATATTAAGTAATGTCTTCGTCAAGATACTCCCATTGTTCCACCCATTAATTCTGTTCTAACAAAAGCACTCAGGCTAAATCTAAGGAGTTCAAAAGTGCTCCTTTTGACATTAATCTACCTTTCCATGTGTTACTTCTCTTTTCCTTTGATGTTTTACAATTGAAAGGAGTTGAGAATGTTCCCCACTAGAACTGAATATTGCAATATTAAAGTTATATGGGTTTTGCAAGATAGGGAACTATGGGGAAAAAAGGGTCTGGAGGATTCAAAGACTTCTGCAACTAGAGGGTAGATGTAAGCCGCAGGCCATTTCTAGGCTTCATTCTCTTTTATCTCCACATTTTCCTAAACTTTGACTCTTCTGAGAGATACAAACTGAAGAAATACTACAATCTCACCATCCTTCTGAGTTAGTGTTTTTTTTGATTTTTTCTTTTCACATAATGCTGTGCACCTTCATAAAATATTTTTTATCAATTTTATTGTCTTATGTGCAATTAAAAGAAGAAGGATATGACATTGAAAAGTTTATTTGTAAAACTGTGTCTCTTCTGGAAACAACTTAGCAGGAAAAAGACAATACATTCTTGCCAGCAAAAAAATGTTCATTTTGCAAGAGATATGACGCAGCTGTTCCCCAGTACTCTTCCCATTTGAATGTCCTCTGCAAAAAGCCTTCTTTATTCAGATGATCCATACTGTCACTTTTCTCAGTTAACAAATTGGAAGATATGGACCCACTGTAGATCTGATGCCCGCAGATGGTGTTAGTCTTTTCTTGGACAAATGTTTCCATACAGAGTATTATGGCCTTTCAGTACATAAAAGTTGCCTATAAGAAAGATGGGGTGAGACTTTTAGCAGGGCCTGTTGTGACAGGACATGGGGTGATGGTTTTAAATTAGAAAAGATTCAGGCTATACATGGTAAAATACTGAAACAGGTTACCCAGAGAGGTGGTGGATGCCCCTTCCCTGGAGATATTCAAGGCCAGGCTGCTTGTGGTTCTGAGCAACCTGATCTAGTTGAAGATGAACCTGCTCATTGCAGGAGTGTTGGACTTTGAAGGTCCCTTCCAACACAAACTATTCTATGATTCTAAGATTCTATGACTGCACACAGATGATTATGCATACTTCTCACATGCCAAGTAAAGAAAATAAACTACATATACACAAAATCATAATAAAGAACTATCCTCTATATAAGAACTACAGTTACTTTGAATTGTTTCGCATGCTTGATCATCACATGTGGGACAAAAAGAATTTGGATATGTCAAGCTGTTTTCTCTCCTGTGACATGTTACAGACCTAACAGTTCTTTGGAATTATTTTGAATTTTAAGTGATAATGTTGTCGAAAGAGCTTTTTGTTCTCAGCAGAGAAGACAAGCTGTTCTGAAGTAACGGAGGAAGCGAATGAGGTGAGAAAAAGTCAGACAATTTGTGGTGTTGGGAATATTTGTGTGTGTGTGTGTGTGTGTGTGTGTGTGTGTTGAGTTTGCTGATGAGTTTATGTCTAAAAGCCTTGCATGTGCTCTCTACAGAAAGATGCTACAGAATTGAAAGATTCATGTGATTTACAAAATATAAGCAACTTACACTGTATAGCAACTAACATTAGCAAAATATCATGTCCTCAGAATTTATGAATTCTGAGTAACATAAGTTGGGTTGAGACATTTAGCCAGTAGTCAGACAACACGTAGGATCTATAGTGGTTAAGGATGGAGCTTCAGAACTGTTACAATGTGATTTAAGGCTAGAGCTGTGCATTTTTTAATTCTGTTTTGAACAATACCTAGTGACAAAAAAAAAAAAAGTTCTATTCATTCATATTACTACAGGACTTTCAGAGGAGCTCCTACTAATCTGTTTAAAGAAAACAGAAGAACTATGGGTAACATAGAAAAGAGAAGACTTGCTGCAAATTCTAAAATTCTAACATTCTAGCCATAAACTTAGATGTTTCTAAGTTTATCTTAAGTGTATCTAGCCATACACTTAGATGTGTCTTGGGAATCTTAGGGAAAGCAGTGCAAACAATGAGAAGAAGACAGGCTGCTGATAATTTTAATTTAGGGATCACATTTTGAAATTATTTGTAAACTTTTTGTTGCAATCTACATCTAAATGCTTAACCAAGCTGCTTTGCTTTACTGTTAAGCTTCTGTAATGTTAGGAGCAAAGTAGATCTGGGTAACGCTGAAGAGTTTAGGGCCATCTGTCTTCATAAAGACATAAAATTTTAATAGATATGCAGAAGTTCCTCCATAGAATCTGACTCAGATAACTTTGAACCACTCAGGCTGGACTGTATTATTCACCAAGCTACAGGAAGCTAGCCATGGGTTTGGTTTTGCAAAATGCTACATTATGGGGAGAAAGTCCCTTTGACAGAGACAAGTCAGTGTTTTTCCAACAAATAGCAGACACCTGAAATGCACCTAATTTCCCTTCCTACCTGACTGAGCAAACTTCACAGTTTCCACATAAGCATTCTTAAATAAGACTACTACTGAGTTAGGGCCCATCTACTTAGACTATTATAATAATTAATTTTACTGTGATTTTAAATACCATGTGTGTATATATACATATATGTATATATATGTATGTATATACACATACATACACAAAGCTTTTCAGTGACATAAGTATCACATTTGTGAATGAGCCCCCACTTTAACACTAACATTACATTAATAGTCCTGGAGTAGAATGCAGTATAATGTAAAAGTATTTGCCTATTGCAGGTTGCATGGCGTGAGTCTGTACTAAGTATCTGCAGAGCAGGACTAATGACAAATGTAAAATATTAGCTATAATGGATATCTAAACAATTCAACATTTTATTACTCATTTCAGAGTTCATTTCTTTATTTAAAAGATGATGACTGTTGAGCTCTTGAGAAAGTAAAATACAAACCAGTGATCAGTGTTGTTTGATCAACAAAATTCTTAATCAGAAGCATGTTATTAAAATATTATGTCCATGAAGATGCACATTTCAGTTCTTTACTGCTTTATTGTCAACAAGTTTAGTGAAATTTCATGAAAGAAGACTTTGATCCCTGGCATTTTTCTGTTTGTTGACAAGCATATGTCTATCATACAGCTCCATTACTGAAATCAGGTTTTTTGAAATAAATACTGATGTTTTCTATATAGCATGAGTTGACATTTGGAAGTAGAAACACAAAAAGGAAGAGAGCAGGCAGAGCACTTTCATTTTTTAAAAAGAAATAGTAGAATTGCTAGGGAAAAAAAAAAAATATTTTTTTTTCAAAGGAAAAGAATATCTTCCGTATCATGTTCATCCCATTTAAAAAGCTAAAAGAGTAAAGAACTTTAGCTTTCACTTGAATAATCTCATCAAAAGTTCTTGCAGCTAATAAGTAGTTTCAGGGTAATTTCAAGCTGGTTTGTATAGAATTTTCCACAAGTTCTAATAGACTGTTTTGGTTTACCATGAGTACAAAATACAGATATAGATACAGGCTAAGCGCAGCTTAGGCAAAACTAAAATGTTTTCTGGGGTGTGTTTTGCATCATCACCATAAAACAAGTCACAGCAATTGAAGCAACTTTCACACCTACACTCATGCTATGCTTCAAAAATGTAGTTGAATTGCTTCATAATTTGGGGAAAAAAGATCTTGTATTTCTTTCCTGTATTTATCTGTATCTCTGATATTTTTTGGGGGTGAATTACACTTTTTCAACTTTGGTCTTTCACAATGCTCTACAATATTGTGATGCATATGGCTTACTATTAAATCAACCACCAACCAAATTTTTCCAAAATTCAATCAACTCTGCACTTACTTAACACCTGAATCAAATGGCTACATCCACTATTACAGCTTTATTATATTGTTAACACAGGTATTTTAAAATCAGTATGAGTGAAATTTTAATACAAGTTGAAAGAGCAATTTAAATTTATCCAGTTATTATGTTTTATGCCAACAAGAAAGGCAAATAATTTAAAGCTAATTTTGAAAACAATTTATTAAAATAAAAATCAAAATCAAAACTAAATTAAATCATTAACCAGAAGAACCAGATCTAATATCTATGAAATCTCTCTAGAAACATATATGGATGAAAAATTGCAAATCTTCTACTGTGTTAGGTAAGTGATACCTGTAATGAAGCATTAGGCTCTCAGAAGTGTGAGATACTGTCTAGGGAGAGCAAAATTATATGGGCCAGTTCCACTCAGATTCATGAGAACAGGAAAGGTAAAAGAGCATGTCCCTGCCCATGCCACCTGTTATGAATTCACAAGGCAAGAAGTTGCTGTCTCAGTCTCAGTGCTGCTGGCCTTCTTCTCTCCAAACTGAAGGTATCAGACATTTCAGTTGTTCCGCTTAGTCAACAACTGCTCTGTACTAGGTATTTTGAGTTTTGTGATATAGCTCTTCATCTGCTTCAGGTGTGTTTCAACTCGTTTTCCGTTCTCAAAATAGGACATCATCTGGCACAAAATTCAAAATTTTGTAAAAAAGACAAATACGCTACATATATCCACTTATAAATTGCATTTGTATTTACACATGCAATACAGGAAATTTTAATGGAATTAATCTCCTTTGACAAGAACTGACTTCCAGCAAATACTTGTTAGCAATACTTCTCTTTCCTTTAATTCTCCACTGATCTAATTCCCTCTCCATTTCTCCATTTTCCAGGATCCCAAGATCTGTAAAACCTGGGAGTAGTTCCTGGATGCATAAGTTGCCCTTTTCTCTTTATTTTTTTTTTTTCCCTTTTTCTTTTTCTTTTTTTTTCTTTTTTTAATATATGTAACTTTAAATCCTTCAACACCATCAGAATGACAGAATGAGAAAAGAGCAGTTTATACATGTTGATGGTCAGTAGCAGACATTGACTATTTTTGTTTGTTTCTTAATTTACTGTTTATAAACTTACAGGAGCACATGGAACAGTTTTACCTGGGAAGCCCAGTAGATGTCCGGAGATGTAGCAAAAGTGAACCTTCCCCAGAGACAGAGTCTGGACAGGATGCTTACCCACCTGCAAACACCCAAGTTATCTCTTAGTGGAAGCCTTGAGGTGCCCCTCATTTACTGACTGTCAGCACACTCAGGCAGATATCTGCCTCTGATAGTTGGGCTGTGAGACACACTGGGGAGAGTACCTGCCTTCAAACACAAACTCAGTGGCCAATAAAATACCGATACCAGCCATATGCACACATCTGTCAGGTTATATTGCTTATAGGTTAGTTAAAGACATCCTAACATGTACCTCAGGGATCAAGCTTGAAAGCTTGTTTTCTACTAGTGCTCCCAAACTTGTTAGTAATTTAAATGATTCCTGAAAGTGCCTACAGGGGAACCGAATCAGTCATTTAATAGTAACGAAGAATAAGATGCATCTTTTGTTTGTTTTGCTATTTCCTCCATGTATCCACTTTGACCTGCCAGAAACGTGTATATTTTTACTTTTAATTTTGGGTGGCACAATCTGTACTTCTTCTCTTTCTCTATACCACCATACAAGCCTTTAATTAAAGGAAATGCAATTATTACATAGGCTTTTGTCACTCTTTAATCCTTGCTTAAGGTTACAATTAAAAATGGAGTAAAAGCATAGTTTTATTGCAAAATTATATGAAACAAAATTAAGATAGAAAATTGGAAAGGTGGACTTGGAACACAGTAAAAGCAAGGATAGTGATTTTCATGTGATTGTTCTATTAAGATAGAAGCCATATAAATTTGAATTTTGAGTACTTATTAAGGAGAGTAGAAAAATATTTTTTAAAATAATTTTAAATAGTGTATAAATTAATTATTTTTAATACTTTATAAAAATATATGTTTGATCAAATACATTTGAAGTACTTGAACAATGCCTGTTTGATTGCATCCATTTAAAAATATGTAATGACACAAATACGCAGTACACTTGCTATTAAGAAATAGAGCTCTCATGGCTCAAACAAGAACAAGTATATACCCACGATGTACCAAAAATGTAATTTCTACTTAGCTTTTGTTTTCATTTTCTTCACTAATAAATACCTTTTGATAAGTATATTACTTCATATTTAATTACTAATGAAAATATTTTTCCACGAATTACCCTTCTGCCACACCATTAGCTTGCTATCACACATCTCTAATAAACTTTTTAAATGAACCTCTTCAAATATAGACCTCACCTTTTGTGTTTGTCTCAGTCTGTTAGGGGTCTGTCTCCTAGAAGAGAAGCATGAAGTTAAAATATAAATATGATTTTATTCTTAAAGCGTTGCATTTGTCTTCATTTTGTAAATACACTTTCATGAGGTTGCATCTAGTGCCTGATGACAGTGGAACATACAGGAAGGACTCTTTTTTCATAAGGAACCAAAGTCACATGTGCCATAGTCGTGCTAGGTACAGCTGTCATGTGAGCAAGAGGAGCCCTTCTAATAGAGATCCTGGAAACACCACAAGTACCAAAATGTCACATTCTGAATTTAATCATAAACACACCCACAGACTAGGAAACGGTGCAACTAAAATTCCTTCTCAGTAGCTCCATTTTCCACCTGTAGCACTTATTAATGCTTCCTCAATTGGGTAGAGAGGTTTAATCTGTTTAATCTGATTGAATTCCAGAAAAATACTCATGTGGACAAACAAAGTATAACCAGCTTGGAGGAAAAGACATATGTTTCACTACTTATCTTTGGTGTTTAATCTGTTCTGGCTTACCCTGAATGATACACTAAGGATTGCCTAATGCTCACAAAGTTTGTGTGCAACTAGTGAATATACATTTTCGAAAAAGGTCGTGTAATGTCTTCATCTCTCTAAGTATCATATATGTGAATCTACTTGTGTATATATATATATGAATTTATATTATGTGCTTGAATACCAATTTCCTGAAACACATTTTGTGATTTCAATAGAATTTCATTGATATTTATATTATTTAAAACCATAGATATAGAGGCAAATATTCATTAACCTAGGCCTCAGTGTCCAATACTTCTTATTGGGGAGGAAATGAAGCCCATGAAAAGAGAAGAGAGTGTAATTCGGTGTGCAGTATTACATTTTTAACATGGATGACTGGGATACAGGTGTGCACAGATAGAAAATATAGCTCTAGACATTTTTCCCCTGGCTCATGTATGAAATTTCTATTGACATTGACAAAGAGGAGAATTTAATCTACTATGTAGAGAACAATGCATTAAGAAGTCATCACTTTAAATGAAATCACACATGGCTATTTAGCTGTGACAGTTTAAAGAAAGAATATGTTCTATTTCTGCATCTCTGAAGAGGGAAAGCATGTGTCCTATCTCAGCAAGCTGATCTGAACACAGAGAGTGTGACAACATTGACAGCAGATGTCTTTGTATTCCTTTCCAAACTATAGTCTCCACAATAAATTATTAAAAGGCTTATCTGTTCTGAGAACATTGCAAAATAAGAATAGAAGGTTCTTTTCTTAATTCTGTCTGACTCAGGAATTTTTCATAATTTTAAACATGTTTAAAAGCTGTAACATTTACACAGCTATTTTTACTGTATCAGTAACATTCTAGCAGAATCCCATCATGATCTTCAGTAATGACTCTTGAAAAAATTAGGCTCTTCTAGTCAATTTCTGTAAGCTTTTCTGAGCTAACAGAAATTTACTTTGTTAAATAAAATTTAAATAACTTAACATTGTTACATTTTTTCTACACTATTTATTTATTTAATTAGAACCCACCTACAATACCAGATATAAGAAAAACAGCAATCACTCAACTGTGCAATGAGCTGATAGATGTAATCAAAATTACCACCCAGAGAAAGTCAGTGAAATAAAATATGGGCAAGAAAAAAGGTGGAATTTGCCTAGAATTAGGATCCTAAGGTCTTTGCAAATAATGTAAAAGGGTTTCTTTATAATATGAACACTCAGATTTTATATTTTACTGGAGTGATAGCACAATCCAGAGCTCACAGATAAGGTCAGAGATAAGTGCAGGACTACTGATTTAGCATTGATTTAAAGGTAAAAATATGAGCTAGCAAACAAAACCACTATTTTTTCAATGGTAATCTCTGTCTTGGAACAGCTACTGGAAGAGAAGGGGAAGAACATTCGTACACACTCTAATCTCTCTATTCTCAATTAGATGATGCTTGGAAAGAAAGTATTTAATAACCTAACAAGGTTAATTTGAAAAATTGCAGAAGATTCTGTCAATATGCCTTCAAAAGAATGATTCATAGAAAAGCAGAGTAAAGCTAGTTATGGACAAATAACCTAAAAAACTGAGGAAGGAGGAAGAAAAATATTAGGTAATTTTGCTGTGGAACCACATATTAACCAATGGCTGGACAAGAGTGTGACTCTCCGATTAGCTCAAATCTGTCAAAACTGAATATAAATGAATCATCAATTTAACTGCTAGGCAAAGAGATCCGTGTCCCCTCAGTTAATCTCATTGTGTGCCTCTCCTATTGAATTATGAAAACATAATTCTCTGGAAAGCCTCTCTGAAATATTCACAGGGTATCTACTCATTCCCATGACTTCCTATGGCAGCTGCCTCCTCTGTTTTAAAGGTATGATGGTGAAACAGCTCACTGGTTGGGAAGCAAATGATTTTGAAGACAATCATTCCTGCTTTTCAGAATGAAATGATTTTGGCTTTTCCCAAAGATTGATGGAAAGACAGACAGTAAAGAAAGATAGTAAGGGTGTTCATAAGCCCAAATATACATCTATAGCATTCCACCTTTTAGCTGAGATTCCTTATTTTAGGTGTTTGGATAGAATTAAAAAATCTGGCCAGACATATGCAATAACAGGAGAGCAAGAATATATAAAGAAATCTGTTCTCTTTCAAAATGTTTCAGAAAATGAGGCTGTTCAGCCTGGAGAAGAGCAGGCTGCATGGAGACCTCATAGCAGCCTTCCAGTACCTGAAAGGGGCCTATAAAGATGCTGGGAAGGGACTCTTCGTTTGGGACTCTAGCGATGGGACAAGGGGTAACGGGTTCAAACTTAAGCAAGGGAAGTTCAGATTAGATATAAGGGAGAAGTTCTTTACTGTAAGGGTTGTGAGGCACTGGAATGGGCTGCCCAAGGAAGTTGTGAATGTTCCATCCGTGGTGGTGTTCAAGGCAGAGCCCTGAGTAACATAGTTCAGTGTGGGGTGTCCCTGCCCATGGCAGCAGGGTTGGAACTAGATGATCTTTAAGTCCTTTCCAACCCTAACTATTCTATGATTCTATGATTCTGTGTTTATTTGCACGTTTTATTATGGCCATTTTTAAATATCAGAACTTTATCACAGTAGAAAAATAGTTCAATGAAGAAAAATCTTTAGAAGGTTTTATTAGTAATTATTAATTTAATGGATTAACAATATCTGTGGGATTATGTGATAAAGGCCTGTCTCGACATCCACAGAGGAACTCAGAGGTATCACAGCAGGTGAGGGTACCTCAGTCAAGAAAACAAGCTCCTGCGCAAGCCCTCCCAGGTTAGGAGATGCATTGTGAATTGTGGTGTGTATATGTTTATTTGTGCATATATGTATATGCATAAGTGCATATATATATTGTACAGGTGTGCCTACTAGGAACACATCTCAAACTCATTGCTGGCTGGACCTGGAGAATGGAGCTGTGACAGCCTCGCTTCTTTTAGGACACAGGATTCAGCATCTTCCTAACTGTATCACTGTGTGGTTCTGCCTAAGCTACTTAATGAATTACTGACATTATATAGCTCTAAATCTAAAACTTGAAAGGATTTGGCAGTGCTGACTATTAACCCATGCAAAACTCCAGTGCAATAATGTTTGAATTTAGCAATTAAAATCATATATGCTAATGGAGCAATGACACACGGTAGAGCACCTACAGTGTATATATAGTTCCTTTCAGTATTCTTTTAGTAAATGTTGTAAAATCATATAAAACAACTACAGGTGAAAAATAAAATGCCTGCCATTTTGAATGTTAGGTTTTCATCTTGTCATCAAAAATTTCACCTTAAGGTGTTCCTTGTTTAGATAGGGATAAGAAGTGGAAGAAAATACTAGTGCCACTGAAGCTTGATAAAGTATTTATAGTGCTAAACAGCATAATGTAAAGAAAACCAAACTTTTTCACTGTGAAGTTGAGACATGACTTACAAACACATTGTACATGATAATAGAAATCCCTTTGAAAGAAGTGGAAAATGCTCAGGAAAGTAGAAGTTCGAATTAACATAGTTTGGAACATCCAGATTTTGGAACATCCAGAGCCTCTGCCTAGACATTCATAATATTGAGTGAAATATTGATATCTACATACATAATAAAGACACCGTAAAACACTTTTATTCCTGAAAAAAAGAAGAAGAGACACACAGGACAGGCTCTCACCTGTACTGTGGAGTTCGTTCACCTTTCTTTTCATCTTAAGAAAGGAAGCTGCAGTGGATGAAATGCTAACCCAATATATCATGATTTTTTTTATCTTCCCAACCATTTACAAAAATACCAGGCTGTACATGACATGCGTCCAAAATTCTGATGTAATTTGTTTATACAACTTCCATATTTTCTTATTAGAAAATCAGAAATTTTTTGTAAAGAAAAATGGTAGCTGGCATTGTGATTTCGGAGGATATAGAAAATGAAATTATACCTACACTTTTCTGTAAGCAAACCAGACTGCTTCACTGTTATACTTGTCTAGTTTCTCTTTATGAAGGATAATGCAAAGAGTTTTGATACTTTAATGACAGCTGATGCTGGTCAGTTTGGTACAGAATTAAAATCTGATTATATTTTAGTTTCTCTGAAACAAATCCTGTATTTGGCAATAGAGGGTCTTTGACACCATAAGCTGTTGGGCAAGGTCTTTTAAGCTGGAAAAAACTGTCACCTCACAGAAAAAGAAACTAATGCACAATGGGAAATATCTGTCATTATTGGAATTCTGTCTTCATGCTTCACTTTGTCTAGGCGGAGCATAAAGCTATATAATCTACAGAAGGATGGAAAAACTAAAGAAATTTGAAAACAGATCAATCACACCTTTTGATATTCACTTTTTAAATTCTGTTTGAAGTGGATGGCCTAAGTCAGATAATTTTTTTATGAAAGTCTTACATAGCCAATAAGAACATTAAATATGCTGCACAAGAAAAGAAAATCGATAAGAAACTAAGCACAACAATTTAGGATCTTTTTGCTTTGAATAAACATCAACTTATCATTGAACATAAGTTACAGAACATGAAAATCAGCTTCAGTTGAGGGTTTTGAGTAGTTTAAAAAGTGGTTTATTCACCAAACTAGGATAAAATTCTAACTGGCTTACTTATACAACACATTCTTTTAATACTCACCAGATAGTAAGGTAGAGTATACTAACTTACAAAACTATACATGATTCTGAAACATTGGAAAATTTAACAGAACTTCCATTTTTTGGACTACTTGGAATTACAAATATTTTTACTTTATCAAAGTAATTTTACTTTAGCAAAGTAATTGATACTTTGCTGGTAGATGTAAGGATTCTGCAGTTCATAGTAGGTCAGTAACTATCCCAATAGTGCTGTTCCATGCTGGTAATTCTAGGACACAGCTAAAAAAATATAAATAAATAATAATAAAAAAAAAAATATCCCTAACTTCATCAGAAATATCTGAAGCCTTTGGGTATTCCCACCATTAATGTGATTATTGAAAAAATGACTGAAAAATCACTACACCCTATCTTTTGTTCTGGTCTCAGATGTCTATCCTGATGCACTACCATCAGATGTGTATTAACTTCCAATTTTGAGAGCAGTTGAGTTAGGGGGGAAAGATTCTACAAAACCTTAGAAATCATAAGGCCTAAAAATGTTGAAGACACATTTTTGGCAGAATTATGAACTCTGCTTATTTTTTGAAATTTCCCTTGAAGTTCTCCATCATTTTCATGCATTCTGAATCAGATTACAATTGCTTCTTGTTGCACTCAACCATTTGTCTGAATGCTGCCACTATGACATCAAAGAGGCTTTGAAGTTCAGAAGAAGTCTCAATTCTGTACATCTATTTGGTATACATGTGATAACCCTAACTTAAGTTTACTTAAGGTTTTGGTGGGGTTTTTTTAATTATGCAAGACTTGGGTGAGGAAGAAATTTCTTTTCCCAAGGTTCTTAGTTCTTTTTTATCAGTAGAACAAGAACTAGAATTTGATTAATATAAAACACTGATTCAGAAATTTAAAGAACATTTTTAATAATAATAGATTTCTAAAGGCTCAATAAAACTTTATAACATGGAAATGAAGAGGAAGATTTCAACTGCAAGTGCCTTAAAATTGCAAGAACTGCCAAGGTTTTATTTAAATGAGATCACTCCTACTACTCTTTCCTACATAGTGAGAAATTCAACGACTGCTATCAGAGGTATTTCTGAAATTTTTCTTAATAATAGCAGAGTAAGGCTTCTGAGGTTGAATAGCAAAATATCCAAGGACCTGAGAGAACTGAATGGTTCAGTTGTTCTTTCACTCTGTTTTCTGTCAACACAGAGTCTCATTCAAATAGTTTATTTGAAAAGTCATGGAGTGTGCTCACTTATCCAATTCTTAAAAGATGAGTAAGAATACAAAATAAATTTCAAAACACCCTTCATAATGACAATATATTTTGCAAAAATATACGCAGAATCTAGAATCCATAGGGTTGCCCTCTCCTCCTTTCTACATTCAGTCTAATCGAAATACCCAAAAAGGCATTTTGGTTTGAATTTTCTGGTATCAAGTATTAAAAGAGATCCTGGTTTTCTTTATCCTAAATAAAGGATATTCTTCTGTTATTGTAACAACTGGTTTTAGAACAGCTGTCTAGTCAGATAGAATAATCCGGTACTTATTTATTACCCTGACTCTGGTTGCTTGTCTTTTCCCCCCACTTCCAACATGCCTTATCTTCAACAATTTAAAAGTTAGTTGGCTTTTTTGTTTGTTTGTTTTGTTGGGTTTTTTTTTCCTTCCAGTAACTTTTTTCTTCAGTGACTTTTTCCAGGAAACACTTCCTCCAACAAAGAGGTTTTGCCTAATATTAATAGTACTCAAACATTAACATCATACAGTGATTAACAGAAAACTCAGACACCACTTGCGAGCAAGCATGTGCTCCATGTTACTCAACATGTACATATATTACTCCGTAAACTGGAGAAGCTGCTAGTAATCCAACTTGGACTAGGACAGAGCTATATAATTCCTCACTGCTGTAGACAACAGCCTGAACTACCATGTGTGGCTTTTCAGCGATTTCAGGTGGAGTTAGTTCTGAAAACACAAAGATATCTGCAGGGGCATGTAAGCTGTAACAAACAAAAGGGGTAAAATTACCTTTTCATTGACAAAGGATAAATAGGAATGAATGGCTGTGGAGCAGTGGAAGAAATTAGTAACATAGATTTAAAAGGCACCTTACATGAAGTGCAAAGCCTCCTTTTCCATTGCTCTTTGCTTATATACCACCTCCAAACAGTCTAGTAGGCAAGGAAGCCTTCCCATCTGTCATTCCCTCCTATGCAAATACACACTACCTCCTGAACACCTCTGTTCCTTTCTCTCCTGCCTTTCTGCACATTTTTCACTTCATGCCTTCCTTTTCTTAAACTTGCCTCACATACCCTGCTTTTAAATCAGCTTTGCCATTTCTGTTTATCCCTTCAGTTTCTGACTTTTAATGTCTTCTGTACTCTAATTCAGCATTTTGTCTATGGGCATATGTCATTGGGGGATTTAGCAACATCTTGAAATAAGTTTAGATGGACTCCACTTCTTTCCACAAAAACTGTTAACCTTTTCGACACCATCCACTCATCGTGCCATGGGGTTTAGAGTTGGGACACTGAAATTACCAGCCTGTGGCTGGTGCTGTTGGTTTCAAGGAAACAAAAGAGTATTACAGAAGAATTAAGGGTTCTACATGAGTAGAGTGTATTTTTTTTTTTTTTTTGCCAGAATGAAAAAAACACTGTGCCACCAGGGAGCACATAGAGGCTCCTGAGAGGAACTGTTGGCCATTTCTTCCAGGGGACAGGAACTTGTGTCATTACTTGTAAGCCGCTTTCTTAAAGAAACAGGATTCCATAGTCATTCCTCATGGCTGCCTCTGGACAGCTGCCATATTTGCAAACTGGCAGACTCCTCGGGGTTGGCATTTCAGGACAGTAAGTGGTGGAGGTATCCATGGTGGTGCTCAGCAGGAGGATGGGTCTGATACAGGGGCAAGCAGCCACATGCCCATGACACAGGTAGCTCCCACTAATGTTAAACTCTCCTGCTACAAAAAAAGTTGTACATCAGTTTTATTCTTCTTTTGCAAGGGTTGGTGAAGTATATTATTCGTAGAAGCAGATACGTTTCTTAGATAAGCAGATGGAAAGGTGCAAATGCAGTGAAATTGTCACATCTTTTTGACCATATGAGTACTTTCTTAGTTACTCTGATATTTTATCATGTTAAATAGAAAAAACATTGAAAACAAGAAAACTTTTAATCTCCTTTATAACAGGAGATGAAAATAATCAACAGGGCAGGGTGTTAGTTGGAACAGTAACTGCAGACAATGCCGTCAGAGCCATAATGCAAACAGTAGGCAGGCTTACAGTTTTAACCTTAACTTAGTAATTACATGTGCCCTTGTACACTTAAGCTTCATTTAGTAAATGAAGACTTTGAACTCTTTTGAGGTGTTACAGTCAGACTCACACAAAATCCCTCTTTTCCTTCCTTTTTTTGTTTATATATTTTTATTAGTCATCTGAAGAAGAATTTTGGACAAAATCGTACCAAAACGTCAAAATATGTTGTATTTCACATAAAAGGAGAAATAAAAAAAAAAACCCAACAACAAAACACAAACCAAAAAACCTAAAACAACCAAAAAAACCCCTTCAAAAACTCAATCACAAATACATATCTTCACTTCATCTTAAATTGCACTTAACCTATTAACACAGATATATTCCTTTACAAAAGTAAGAGTATTTGTCAAAAAAGTCTAGAAGTAACTCATAAGTGAGTAACTCAGTTCGTGACACCCCAATGTATGTTCATTTTTCATGTAATGAGAAAAAAGGTTATCAGAAAGATGGAACTGTTTCTGTATGAAAAAAAATCTCAGAAAATTGGGAATTCTTCAGCTTAGAAAATCAGTTAAGAGATAAAAACAAAGGCTGACAAATATCAGAACTGTGGAAAGGAAAAGGGAGCTAGTTTTATTTACTATTTCTCACAGTGAAAGAAAGAACAATCACAGATCATCACAAGACAGCAAATATAGACCAAACCTACAGAAATTTTACTCTGCTTCCAAACCCAGCATCTACAGAAGCAATCAAAGACTTTGCTGCAGGTGCTTCAGGGGCAAGAAATGTAAACAAATTCAGAAAGTAAGTTGATAAATTCTTGGAGATCTGGTGAATGCTATTACAGATAATAGTCCAGATATAGCCTCTGGATCAGAATGTCCCAAAACTTGTCTCTGGGAAAAGTATGATATTCTTCCCTCCTCATTCACTAACTCCTGTCAGCAGGAATGTGACACAGACTAATTTCTATATTCTTTGATCCAGTATTTTGACACTTATGCACTTTTCAGAGATACTAACCACCTCTTGGCTTCACTAGTTTCTATGGGAGAGGAAAAAAAAAAAACCAAACCAGAAATAGTGTCCTGATTTTGGAAAAAAAACATTTCCAAAACCATATAAATTCTCAGGTTTTGTTTGTTTCAGTTAGAAAGTGAGGTAGAATTATTTAGAAAGTCAATACTGACAGAATGAAAGCAATCACCACATGTTTTTCTGTTTGCTTTCTTGGAGGTTTGTTGTTTATTCTTTTTTTTTTTTAATTATTAATAGTTTCCAGCAAGTATACTTGAGAATGGGTATTTATAGACATGTAGCCAAAATAATCAGGCACTCTGAGAATTTGATAACTTGAAGGAGGACGCTTAAAAACAAACAAACACTATTTTAGAAAATAGTTAATTAGTGAATTAATTAGTGAAATCACAGCTTGATGAACTAGAAAACTGTATTCACCAACTGCATTAATGAAGAAGAAATA
The DNA here is from genome assembly GCF_037157495.1 of Lathamus discolor. Lineage (NCBI taxonomy): Eukaryota > Metazoa > Chordata > Aves > Psittaciformes > Psittacidae > Lathamus > Lathamus discolor. The sequence goes on along the minus strand of NC_088909.1, from coordinate 52,061,710 downwards.
GTTATTCTTGGCTGATAGTGCAATTTTAAAATTGCACAAATCTGAAGTGAGCTTGTGTCACTGAAATTCACCAGTTCCCCTGGTTGTCACACATGTTTAATCTTTCTTTGTTATACCCACTAGGGGAAAGAGAAACCACTCATGCAGTAACAGCAGAACAGGTTTACAGGAAATAAAACAAAACAAACCTTCCCCTTTCTCCTCAGGAGATGTTCTTACTTTGAGCTACTTACAGCCATACTGTACTGGGTTCACCTTGTCTGGATGTCAGGTGCTTGCCAAAACACTATCTCACTCCCCTTCCTCAGCAAGAAAAAGGAAGAAGACAGGATAAATATTCCTGTAGGCTGAGACAAGGACAGGGAGAGATCACTCACAAATTACAGTCATGTGCAAAACAGATTCAACTTGGAATCTATGCTCTGGCACATAGAGCACCTCCTTTCCTCCCTTCTCTGAACTTGGTGTCCAAAGGGTTCTCTTTCACATTGTACTCATTCCTCCCTCCCACAGCTGCTGTGCAGCATTTTTTACATTTTCTTAAACATGTTTTTGCAGAAGCACCACCAACATACATGGCTGACATGCTCAGCTTTGGTTAATCAGTGGTCCTGGTTTGGAGCCGACTGAAATAATCTTGAACTGGCTGTATCTAGCATGGGCAGTCTTTGCCCTTTCCTCACAGAGACCACCCATGCATCCCCCTACTGCCAGCACCTGGACACCTGGATCCAATACACAAACTGAGCTAGGTGCTGTGTTTTCTTTTACATGCTTGAAGATGACAATGCAGCTCTATCATAAATACACATTATAACAGTTGCTTAAGTAACAACACATTTACAATAATTACCACATCATAGTATCTTTTTATCCTGAAGGACAACCACAATAAAATATTTCATTGTCGTATGTACTATTGATTGGAAACATGGTTTGACAATGCAGCTGCATTCTGAAAGAGAGAAATTTATTCGAATACTGGACAAGCTGTTCTATCCAATTTTTTTATCCAGGATTAGTGAAATATTTGGAGGGTTTGCTGCGGGATGTTGCTAAAGATCAGGAAGAGACTGCCCCAGTACTGATTCAGGAGGGCTGCTGCAGGAAAAAGGACAAACCAGGAGCTGTGGGGGTCCATAGCACAGGCAGGTGTGCAGCCCCACAGACCCCAGACATGACTGGCATGAGGATGGTGACAGGTTCCATCAACAGCCCTGTGGTTAGACAATGCAAAGTAATGGGTCAGGCCAGAGACCACCCAGGTAACTGTGCAGGAACACCAAGGGACAGGGCTAGGGCCTCACTGTACACAAACAGAGAGCGTGTGTCCCCATGTGACTGCTCAGGGCTATGTAACACTGTCAGTGAATGCAGGACCCAAATAGATGAAAACAATAAATTATAAGGCTTTGTTCTTTATCAGGTTTATTGATTTCCTTTCTTGAGAGATGGTGGTTAAGTATGTGATATTATTTTCTCAGCTTTGGTCTAGTGAAAATATACCCTAGATGGAATTTGAAGAGGTAAAGAGCTGTAGTGCAGATACAGTTTCATCTTTCTTTCTTTTTTTTTTTTTTTCCCTGCTTCATTAGTACTCATTTTTTACAGTTTGGCTGAATTGAAAAAACATCTATGACTTTATCAGGTCACACTGGACAGTCCAGGGACACTGTCATCTCATTCTGGCACCTGGAGGATGAAGATGGAGAAGTTATGAGAAGCGGGTAGCCACAGACTGGGTATATCAGACCCTGCATTTCAATAGCAGTTATGTCACTGGTCTTTTCATCATACTTGACAAGATGTTATTCTGGTACATTTTACGCTAGTTCTAAGTGTTGACTCTTTAAATCATAAACTTTTGGGCATATTCTACACATAAATCCACCAGTCTGATTATGACCGCTACTTCTACTCTGTATTTTAAAAATAAAAACAGCAATGCACCCTTGTTAGACACACTTTTCAGTATCTGTAATTTTGGTTAATTGTTATGAATGAAAAGAAGAAAAGACATACATATAGATAATTATTTCTTTTAATATGTTAAGAATAAAAAGGGTTGTAATAAAAATATTATATAGTTAGCCTCCTAATTTCAGGTTTTCTTGAGATGTACGGGCTTAAGAAATACAATAACTTTGATTTTGAGGTGCATGCAATGATCTCTGTGTGTGTGATTGTGTGAGCTTCTATGTGCACATGTGTGAATAGAGCAAGATGATTTTTGTCCTTCTTTGCTGTGCATTTTCCTTTTGAAAACAGATGATCCCTTATTTCTGGAGAAAAAACAGTGGGGGTCTGCACTTTTGATAAATAAGTCCTTTGTGTTTCCAGGCACTGATCTTTAACTGAAGCAATTTGTAGTATGCTAAATCAGTTTTGGATGTCTGTTTGAGGATGTTACATGATTAGGACATGTCTTTCTTCTCAGACTTGAAGGTTATCCTCAATTCTGCTGCAGCGTGACTGGGGATTACAGTTTAAAGATTACAATTTAAAGGTTAAGTATTGATAACAGTCTCTCTGTTTTCCCAGTTTATACACTGAAGCAGTTGACTTTGTTTTTTTGGTCAAACAACTAAAGCATTTAAGTAACACAAAGCCCACCATGCTAATATTACATCAGAAAACTCACAAAATTAATTTCCCATAGTTCACCTCAGGTAAAACTTACTATTTGCCTAGTTCTTTTGCTCAAAACAATATCACAACAAAGAACGCTTTCACTTATAACAAAATGTTTTACATATATACACATAGAATCATAGAAAAGAATCACAGAATGATTTGGGTTGAAAGAAACTTTCAAGATCATTTACTTCACCCCCATATCACAGGCAGGGACATTTTCCGTTAGACCAGGTTGCTTAAAGTTCCATCCAACCTGGCAGGCACTGAACACTTCCATGAAGGGGGAGCCACTAATTCTCTGGGCAACTTGTGCCAGTGTTTCACTACTCATAGTAAAAAATTTCCTTATGCCCAATCTAAATCTATCATCCTTCAATTTAAAAGCATTACCCTTTGCCCCGTCACTACAGGCCCTGGTAAAGAATTCTTTCTTCATCTTTCTTATAAGACCTGTTTACATACTGAAAGACCTGTTTATAGACAACAATGAAGGGAACTACAAAGAGATACAGCAGAACACTAACTCCTCCATTTTTAGATTGAATTGACTAGCATGGGTGTACATGCCATGGACTCCCATAAGTAGGGTTTTTACATAAAGTTTAACAGAGTACACAATAGAGGGCAGGCAAAAGTAAAATATACAGTTCCATATGTTCATCTGTAAAGTTTCTCAACTAATACGCGTATGCACTAATACATTCATGTTATGTTCAACTGGTTCAACAAAATCATGATACAATCAGTGTCGAGCCATAATCTTAATTTCATAAAAAAAACCCCAAACAAACAAACAAAAAGCTTTTTCTTCTTGGGAAAAAAAATTATATCTATCAGGACTATCAGGTACTATCAGGAAAAGAATGGGAAAGAGCAAATAATTCCAAATTTTGTTTTTGTTTTTTGTTTTGTTTTGTTTTGTTTTTAAAAGACTAGCTCATCTTTGGGGTAGGTTTTCTCTTTTCAAGTCCATTTTCAGAGTATCTCATTCTATTAGATGTCCCACAGATTAAACTTGTTTAGAATGGCCTTTGGATGTCAGTTAATATTTTTACATCACGAATGAAGAGGTTTAACTCATGGTTATTTTTTGCTTAAAGAGATTAAAAGAGAACTGACAGTAGAAATTTAATTCCTCTTCAACACCATTCACAGATATCATTCAGTCTAAGACCTGTAAAATACCCCCTGTCACAGTGACCCCAAGGACATCTTGATAGAGGTGAGGTGGCTCATTTGCATCTTATTCTCAGTCCTCAGGGGAGAGAGCTTAAATCCAGCCTCACTCTACAAAACCATGCAATGTTATGCAACATCTATGCTTCACACCAGGCAATGCTGGAGACCTGTAAATCAACAGTTTTGGAGTTTAGAACAAAGATTTAACCCCAAAACACTGAAAGTGGTGAAAAGTGTTTCAAATTTTTTCAAACTTCTGAAAGCTCTCCTAGGGGCAGATGAACAAATATGAACGTGATTCCAGCAGTTTCACATCTATCTAGATGGTTTTTATTGATCCCGTAGTCTAGGACGAAAATCCCTGAAGGTGCAGGTTCGTTGGAAACTTGTGACAGGTTTTCTGATTCTGGTTTCTGACCAATACTGTGTTAGCATTGCAGTTGTCATTGAAACATCAGATACCTCAATTTCAGGCTTTGTAGTTGGTCCCATCAAGTGTTTTACATCGTTATTCATTAATTTATTTTAAAGAAAGTGATGACCTCAACTGCTCGAAGAAAATCTGGTAGTAAACTCAAGCACAACAGATTGTAGTAGGCATCGTTATTGTCTGCTGTCACACTGCCTTGTAAGAGGCTTCAAGTGGAAAGTTTGTTACAAATGTGGTGGGGGGGTCACTGCTCCTGCATTTTATAAAGGGTAAATAAAATAGGTTTTAAAGTATAATGACAGCATAAAAAGAGAGATAAAAAAAAAAGAAGATATGAGGAATAATTGTGAAGAAAGTAAGAACTAGGCTGTTAATTCACAAGGCATTCCCTTGTAGCACCCACAGGATTGCATTGTCACACAACCACATACACCTCTTAATCGCCCCAGGCAGCCGCCAGGACTGCAGCTGACTAACTGAGAGCTAACTCATGTGCTTTGCTCAACCTTGCAATCTGCATGGTAGATGAATTAGCAGTATGAGATTTAATCTCCACTTCCAGCTCAGAAGAAGAAGTTAGGGGGTTTACTCATAATAGAGCATCTGACCATACCTGGCATTCATCAGACTTACAGAAGGTGATTTTCTACGTCATTGCAGCAGAAGAGACTTTGGGAATCAACTGCAGCACACAGAAGTATCACACTGATGAGAAAAGCAGAAATACATTAGCAACTGACAGACCATTCTGAAAAAACGCCAAGAAATATTACCAGTATTTCTCAATGTGATGCAATTTAATCTATAAATAGTAAATTGTCATTGGACTACTTGAAGGAAAGCAATGAAAATTAATATTTAATGTGTTTATTGGCAAAACATTTATTGTGTACCTGGAAGAGTGGAAAAGAAAATTATCTAGGATAGATAGCAGAAAGGTTGTGTGTGGGCCTGTTTCTAAATTCCACAGGAATTTCTCATTCCTAAAGCTTTGCTATCAGTATTAATAGAATCTTTACTGTGGTGTACTTGTGAAACTATTATCCTAAGAACACTAGTACAATCAGTATTTATTGCTATAACCATATGTGCAAAGTAAAAAGCTTAAGCAGAACTATTAAAACTCTTGAGAAGTTCTCATTAAACAGCAGTGAGAGAATATGATTCTCCAAAGTCACTGTTAACATGTCAGAGAGATGTCTGTTTCTTAAAGGTTTAGTACTCTCTAATACAGATTGGGAATCCCTTTCATTCTTTACTCCTACATAATCCACTACACAGACATCAACTTTCAGCCGCACTACTTTTTCTCTTATTGAATGAAGGTCTAATAGGTAAATAATGTTTTTCTATTATATAAGTTCTGGTGACAACCCCCAAATGAACTGTAAATGTTGATATAATGTTGATATAATCCTCTTAAAAACTCAAATAAAATTATAAATTAATTTTACCTCTGCAGATATTGAGTCCTGTAACCATTTCCTTAAATTAGTAAGATGGAGGAAAAAGTGAAATAAATTAATTGAAGAAAAAGGTTTAGCAATTTAATGGATAGCAACAAGCAGTAAAACTCAAAATCAAAGCAAGAGCAGCACATGCATTGTCGAAAAGGCTCAGGTTTATGATGAGGTAAATTAACTGAACACTGTGATAGGTGAAATCTGCTATAGCTGGATTTGTATGAATCTGAAGGTCCCAGAAACTGCACTGTTAAATTTAAATAAGTTTTGTGATTTCTGAGATTTTGCACTATAAAATTAGTATTTCATAAATTTCTTTGAGTTTTCCACTGATCCATTCTGATATAAACTCATGAATTCAAGGAGTTGTAGCCTAAGGTAGAGCTTACATTAGGAGCTTTTAAAGGAAGATTTAACCAACATTTTAAGGATTTGGTTTAAGCTATTGATTCGGAGAAAACTCCAGGAACATACTCGCCAACAGAGTTTCAAGCTGACAAGCAGGTATTCCTTATTGTGGCACCGGGAAACATGGGGGATAGCTCTTCCTAACGTGTATCACCGTATTGCTACACAGGCCATCCTTATATAGTCACTGGGCATACATATATATTCATGAGGCTACACGTGAATTACATCATTTTCCAGAAAGTTTCCCGCATGCATACAGAAAATGCGGTGGTGGTCTTTGGGAGTCGTTTACTTCTTCATAACTTCTTCATAACTTCTGGCAGTCTTTGAAGCACCAGCTTAATTAACATTACAGACATAGCAAAAATCCTGTCCTTCTGCTTATCAGTTAGTTTAACTACTCCCATCCTGGACATCTGCTAGTCCCCACTACTCCCCAGTAGATGTTTACACCAGCTTAATGTGCTCATTAACATCACAAACATAACAATCATTCTGTCTTTCTGCGTATCAGTTAGTTTAACTGCTCCCATCCTGGACATCTGCTAGTCCCAGATACTCCCCACCCCCAGGTCCTGTTTTTTTATTCTGTTTTTCTTACACTTTTTGTACTAAGGTTAAAAGGACCTAAAACTATGTCAACTACCTTCAAGGACCTCAATTATTTTCCATTACAAAGCCATCAAACTTAAGGTTACTTAGAATTGATTACATTTTATGCTTTTGTGCCTCCTTGGCTCACTATGAAGCTCAAACAACTCAAAGGGCTGAATTAAGTCTGTGTGTGTTACTTTCAGGACTGTATTCATGTACATAATACACGCCAACTGGTGGCTACTCAGGGAACCATTTAAATGCCAGTAGCCAGCACCAGGTGCCCAAGAATAATTCTGAGTAGAAAAGACTTAAACAGATTCACTTTGCAGTAAGCAGCTAGCATTTATTTCTGCTCCTCTTGGCAAACTAGTGTGGATTCAGCTTTGGAGTAGGCTGTGTTTGCATTTGTGAAGGTTAGTGAGTTGACAGGAGGAGGGAACTGAACTCTTATTCATGAAACCCCCAGTGCTACACAGCTGAAATTTGAAGGAGGGCATTTATTCCTCTTCCTGTGCTTTTACTGTTTTTCTAGCAGGAACTAATCTGACAGAGAGATCAGTGTGTCTGTGACCTGTGTTTAGGCTTGCTCTTATGAACTTGACTTGAAACACACTAAAAAGGGTAAGTGGATGTGGATAACATGGTTGTAAAGAAAAGGGGTTAGAGAAAAGAAGTCTGGGATCTTGTAGCTTCCTTTTATGTAAGTAAAGTGAAAAAGATATGACTAGTTAGTGTGAGTAACTTAAAACTTTGTCTGGAAATACTTTTCACTTACTTTCTCTTGATTATTCCAGATTGGAAAAGTGATTATGTATGTTCTCCTTGAAATAATTTCTAGGGATTTTTACAGACTTTTTTCCATCTGGGCTTCTGTGTTAGCTTTCATCTGCCTTAATACACTTCAGAAGTCTGTTCTGAGTACTTGATTGCCAGCTCTGTGCTGTATTTTGTGTCTAGCAATTTTGTGTGCCTGCTTTTGGTAAGTTCTTTTTAAAAACGGCTACATTTCTTTTTTTTTTTTTTTTCTTATTTGTTTATGATTTCTTTAGATATCTTCATGTTAGGTGATTTTGTATTAATTAACATGATTTTGAAAGACCATAAATATAGTAGCTTCTGTTTCTTTATGCATACAATATTGCTTTAGAAATTAATTCAAAAATCACTGAACTCCATCAGATCAAATGACTAAATATAATACCAGATGCAAAGTAATCTTAAATTAGCATAAGTGAGCATGACTTTCAACAAAGCCTGAGAAAATTCCCTACTGGCAGGAAGAAATTGATTGTATAATATGTGCAGGGTAACATAACTTGCTTTAGGATTCCACTTTCAACAGAGATTGAAGTTAGAGCACAGCAAGAAATATGTGCTCTCCAAAAAAGCAGGAATAAATAGATCTTTCTGTACTTCTTTCCTCTAGATGCAGTTTTGATTTCTGTGATTAAATAGCAAATTTGGTTCAAATTTGAGTGCGTATCAGTCGGTTAATTATGGTATTTAAAGAAACATTTTCTCTTTCTAGTTTTTTTTTTTTTTTTCCCCTACATATAATAGATGCTATTGGCCTTCTTGGCTACGTGGGCACACTGCTTGCTCATAGTCAGCTAGCTGGCTGTTGACCAACAGTCCTAAATCCTTTTTCACCGGGCAGCTTCCCCAGGCTGGTAGCATTGCACAGAGTTGTTGTGACCCAAGTGCAGGACTTGGCACTTTGCTTTGTTGAACCTTATGCAACTGTCCTTGGCCCTTATCCCTAGAGCCTTCTACCCTCAATCTAATGGATAATCTTGCCCAGCTCTGTGTTGTCTGGAGACTTACTGAGGGTCCACTCTATCCCCTCATCCAGGTCATTGACAAAGATATTAAACAGAATGGGTCCCATAACATTAAGGTCTAACATGGAAGCAGCAAACAATCTTAATTAGCTAGTAGCTGGGGAATCCAGTCATTGGACCACAATGAAAAACTTCATCATCAGTGGGATGCTTGACAGGACACTAAAACAGAATTGTTACATATTTTTCCACAGTAAGATTAAATATCATTGGTTTAGAAATATATATTCTGAACAGTAATGTTCATAATGTTTAGGCTGAAGTACTTGATAATCGCTATAAAGTGCAGCTGTATTTTCTCAATTGAATTCAGCTTTGTAATTTAACTGTTGGAGTATTTGAGACACTAATATTTGAGCTAGCAAGCTTTTTGTTTTGATTTTGTTTTAAATTTCTTTGGTTTGATTTTTTTTTTTTATTTTGTTTGTCCCCTTCCTCTCTGCCCCCCACCCCCCCAAAAAAAAACCCAAAAAACCCTACTGAAATAAGAACATTTTCATGAGTAAAAACTCAGGAATATGAAGGATGGACAGCCTAATGCTGAATAATTTAAAATCAGAGTGTGATGAGGAAATCCCCACAAGTGTCTAATTAAAAAACTATTTCAGTGTCTTACCCTCTTATTACATCTTCAGATTGCTTGCAGATAAGATATCTTCTATCTCATTATGGACATACTTCTTGCAATATATGGACATATGGGTACTGTCATTACTAAACAGAACCATATTATCACTAATCTGAGCATGTTAAGGAGCGTAAAGGTCCATTAACCAGCAGCTAATTTTTCCCAAAGTCTTCAAGTGACTGGTAATTACCATATTGTTCTAGTAAAAGAGAAGGGGAGAAGGGAGGTGGATGGAGGGAAGAAATGTGTTAGTATTCTACTGAACAACTATTTAGAATTTACATTCAATTCTGAACATACTAAATTTCCCGTTGTTGAAGGTTCATTAATTCACATCAGTGTGAAATACCAAGGCAGTTTGTGTGTCTGGACACTTCTTTAATTCCATATCCCAAAAATAACCTTGAAAGGAAGTCACAGTCTGCAAATAATGACAACTTCTACTTAATGTAGAAAGTAGGCAATTAAACAAATTTCTTGAAAGTTTATAGTCACAACTGTGTAGGAGTGCTGTCATTGTTAAGTGCTGAAAAATAAAAGAGACCTAGAGCTAAATTAATCTACATTATATATAGCACTCACCCTTTTTTTTTTTTTTTTTCTTTTTTTTGTTTGCTTTCAGTTAACATGCAGTTATTAATGTAGAGGAAGGCCATAATTGTGGGTTCTCCCCCAAAATATAATTCAGCAATCAGACTTTTGGTGTGCTACCTTTCACCTGTGTATTTAAAAGAACAGTACCAATGTATATAAGATGTAAACATTTACTGCAGAAACTTTTCTTTCACTAAATTAATTGCTGTGAAAAGTTCCTAATTTTTCCATAGCTTTTAAAATCCATAAAAATTAAATAAACAGAAAACATATACTGCCTTTATCTTCTGTACTGGTACAGTAAAACAAAAAATCTTAAAGACATTTGTGTTGCCATTCTACAAAGTGAATATTTCAGAATGTTGTGTCTTTTGTTACAGGATTGCAGTTCCTTAATTAAACTGGAAACCAGGTTTCTAAGTGGATCTTATGGTGTTGCAAGGGATACTAGCCAACAGAGGAGGGTGGACACTGAGCACATAAAAAAAATACAGTTTCTATGACACACTCAACATGTATGCAAAATTAAAAGTTTCTGTACTGTTCCCAAAATTAATTTCTTAATTAAAAGCCTGTATTTAACACAGAACATTAATAAAATACTTCTTATAATCAGATGCATTTTCACTTAACATTATTTTATTTTAACATATATTGGGTTGACTGCTCTATGTGATTTTTTTTCTTACTTTAAATGTTTTTTAATTATACCAAATAGTTGGGGGTGGGAGTTATGGTGTTTGTATTATTATTCACTAATGATGTGATGCGAAGGGTTAACCTGTGCAGAGGGGGGTGAGGGTTAAGCACTTGCTTAACAGTGTTACTGCTTACTCGTGCTTACTCACCAAATGCATGCGTGCTCAACACTTACAGTGATTACCGGAACAGGGTTTGAGGACCAAGGCTATTGATAAGAGGAAGGAACAGTAACTCCTGTTCTCTGGACCCCTAAACTGGCTGAAACCAGCTTTGCGGTTTGGACAGTGACTAGGTCACCAGAGAACATGCTCAATGACTAGAGATTAAAAGTTCAAGGAAGACTCTTTTACTTCATCTTGAGACCCTCACCCACGACCACCAGGAGACCCTATGCAAGCAAGGACCTTTTACATCATTATAATATGAAGCGGGGATAGGTCATGAATATGTATAGGCATGTTGTCTAACCTCATGAATATGTAATAGTTTAGAGAATAGATATGAAGAACAATACTGAGGTGCGCATGCCTTTGGAGGAGTGATCCCCCATGCGCTTCAGTGCTGAATAAAACATACCTACTTTACAACTTCAACGAGTTGTGGAGTCTATCTGCATATCAGATGTATGTTTTTACAAACCGAAACCCCCAAATATTATTAACCTAGAAAGTGATACAGATGAGCTCTATATGTTCAGAAGAATTTCATGAAAGAGATGCAGCTGTGTGTTAATTTGAATATTTTTTGACAAGTGGAAGAAATATAGAAATAATTAAGAAAGAAGTGTCTTAGCAGAAGCCATGTTGAAAAAATTCTCCATTGATTTCAGGATTTCTCCTACATTGCCCAAACTTTCACAGAAATAGATTTCAAGTTTTATTTTATATTTCAACATAGGTGTTATAAGAAGTAGGAATTAAGGATAAGAAGTATCCTTATAGTGTGACTAGGTATCTTGTGATTCTCCTCTAAAAGCTGTTGTTACCTGCCAGCTGCTCCCTCTCAATTATTGCTGAATAGCATACCTGAGATGAAGGAGGAGCTGTTGTACCTTTTTCCAAATAGCAGTCATGAATCATCTCTGCCTCGCCTCTCCTCTCCTGAATGATGGCCCAAAGAGGCACAAGAAGAATAACCATATGGAAACATCTCTTCTTTGGTTTCTTTTCTAAAGAGATAAAGGTCTTGCACAGCTTCTTTAACGTGGTACAGGAAATGCCAGGGATCAAAATCCTTGCCCTGCCCCATGGAACTAGATATAACATCTTATTTTTTTAAGTCTCCTTGTTTTAGTTAATTTGTTAGATAATTTTAACTTTAATTTACAGTACATTTTGTCTTTAGTTTCCAATCCCTGCAGTCAAGAGAATAATTAATACCATTAAAAAAAAAATTAAAAAAATATTGACAACATATAGGAAAGTAAATGCCAGTGGGTTACTGCAGGATTATTGATAGAAATCTGCTGAGAGAGCATACTTGTTTGACAATTCCACATAACAAATTATTGCTTTAATATTTACACCTCACCCTCTTTCTATTTGTGTGTGATTTAATGACCCACTTAATGTGTTCCTAATTCCTTGGATAGTATTAGAAATCTGTTTCATAAGTATGCCTTTGTTTGTTTTTATTATGTAAACTTCAGAACACAAGATGGCTTTTTTAATGAGGTTACGGTGTGCCTCATACTACTACTATGTGTAGATTAGCTGTATGTAAACCAGAGAAGTTAGAATCATAAAATCATAGAATAGTTAAAGTTGGAAAGGACCTTAAGATCATCTAGTTCCAACCCCCCTGCCATGGGCAGGGACACCTCACACTAAACCGTGCCACTCAAGGCTTTGTCCAGCCTGGCCTTGAACACCGCCAGAGATGGAGCATTCGCAACTTCTCTGGGCAACACATTCCAGTGCCTCACCACCCCCACAATAAAGAACTTCCTCCTTATGTCCAATCTAAACTTCCTCTGTTTAAGATTTAACCCGTTACCCCTTGTCCTGTCACTACAGTCCCTGACAAAGAGTCCCTCCCCAGCAGCCCTATAGCCACCCTTCAGATACTGGAAAGCTACCATGAGGTCTAATCGCAGCCTTCTCTTCTCCAGGACAAACAGCCCTAACTTTCTCAGCCTGTCTTCATATGGGAGGTTCTTCAGTCCCCTGATCATCCTCGTGGTCCTCCTCTGGATTGGTTCCAACAGTTCCAAGTCCTTCTTATGTTGAGGACATCAGAACTGTATACAATACTCCAAGTGAGATCTCACGAGAGAAGAGTAGAGGGGCAGGATCACCTCCTTTGACCTCCTGGTCACGCTCCTTTTGATGCAGCCCAGGATACGGTTGGCTTTCTGGGCTGCGAGTGCACACTGAAGCCAGCTCATGATCATTTTCTCATTAGCCAACAGCCCCAAGTCCTTCTCTGCAGGGCAGCTCTGAATCTATTCTTTGCCCAGACTGTGACTGTGCCTAGGATTGCTCCAACCCAGGTGTAGGACCTTGCACTTGGCATGGTTAAACTTCATAAGGCTGGTATCAGCGCACCTCACAAGCGTGTTGAGGTCCCTCTGAATGACATTCCTTCCCTCCAGCATATCAACTGAACCACACAGCTTGGTGTCAGCAAACTTGATGAGGGCACATTCAATCCCACTGTCCATGTTAGCGATAAAGATGTTGAGCAAGACTGGTCCCAACACCGATCGCTGAGAGACACCTCTTGTTACTGATCTCCAGCTGGACATTGAGCCATTGACCACAACTCTTTGTGTGCGGCCATCCAGCCAGTTCTTTAACCACTGAGTGGTCCACCCATCAAATTGATGTCTCTCCAATTTAGAGACAAGGATGTCATGCAGGACAGTGTTGAACGCTTTGCAGAAGTCCAGGTAGATGACATCAACTGCTCTGCCCTTGTCCATCAGTTCTATAGCCGCACCGTAGAGAGCCACCAGATTGGTCATGCTGGCTGTCACCAAGCACCTTCTTGTTTTTCATGTGCCTTAGCATGCTTTCCAGGAGAATGTGCTCCAAGATTTTGCCAGGCACAAGAGATGAGACTGCCAGGTCTGTAATTCCCCGGGTCATCCATTTTTCCCTTCTTGAAAATGGGGGTTATATTTCCCTTTTTTTTTTCAGGAACTTCACCTAACTGCTACGATTTTTCAACTATGATGGACAGCAGCTTAGTAACTTCATTCGCCAGCTCCTTCAGGACCCACGGATGGATTTCATGAGGTCCCATGGACTTGTGCAAGTTCAGGTTCTTAAGATGGTCTTGAACCAGATTCTCTCCTACAGTGGGCCCAAGGTCTTCATTCTCCCAGTCCCTGTGTCTGCCTTCCAAGACTTGGGTGGTCAGAGCCTTTGCCAGTGAAGACCGAGGCAAAAAAGTCATTAAGAACCACAACCTTCTCCAAATCCAGGGTAGCCAGTTCTCCTGATAGCTTCCTATGTTGTCCCTAGTCTGTTTTTTATTCGCTACGTACTGACAGAATCCCTTCCTCTTATCCTTAACATCCCTGGCCAAGTTTAATTCTAACTGGGCCTTAGCTTTCCTAGCCTGGTCCCTAGCTTCCCAGAGACCACCCCTGTATTCTTCCCAGACCACCTGTCATTGCTTCCACCTTTTATAAGCCTCTTTTTTCATTTGAATTTTCCTCAACATCTCCTTATCCATCCAAGGAGGTCTCCTGGCCCTTCTGCTGCACTTCCTTCTAGTTGGGATGCAGCACTCCTGAGCTTGTAGCAGGTGATCCTGGAATATCAACCAACAGTCCTGGGCCCCCCTGCCCTCCAGGGCTATACCCCATGGAACATTACTAGGAAGGGTCTTGAAGAGGCTAAAGTCCCCTCTCTTGAAGTCCAGGGCTGTGAGCTTGCTACACGCTCTCCTCGCTGTCCTGAGGATCTCAAATTTGAGAGTTACTTTTGAAAGGAACAATAGTAAATATTTGGGCTATAAACAGTGAGTGAATGAGCACTAAGACCATAGGTTATTTAATAAAAATGCTGTCATTTCATAGTTTAGTTTAGTAATGGCTATGGCCCCTGAGCAGTTTTTTTGTTTACAATTTTGTGTAACACACACAGCTTTATGATTTGCGAATGTGTTTACTCCTCAACATTTACACAAGAAAGACATTCTAGGTTGTGAATGTCTATGGCAGCTACTGAGACTGTTGGAGAGAACCAGTCTGTGGGGAATGAAGGTGATAAGATTTGCATGAAAAGGAGTTGGGGAATGAGCTCTGAGGCCTTGGTGCTTTGACAAGCCCTGGGGAGATGAGTTGGAACCTTGAAGGACAGGAAAGGTAAACAAGCAAGCCTTGGGAGGATGGGCCAGGATGTAGCTGTGGTGGGAATCCAATTTGTAGGCCAGAGGACGTGGGGGTTGTGAGAGGGTCTGCAACATTGTGATTGGACTGTTTACCTGGAGAGTTTCACAGTGGTCAATGAGATTGAACATTGTATGCATGTGCAGGTTGGGAAAGTACTGAGCAAAGGGATAAAAAGGGCTTGGTGGCAATAAACGAAGATTTGAGTCTCTGCATCAACTTGAGTCCGTGTCGTGAAATGCCACACCAGTCGTTTAAACATCAGCCAATAAATTACAGGATAAGCTGTTTAACAGTCTTTTCTAGTGTGGAGCATGAACAAGACAATGTCAAAAAAACCTCAATGTGCCATAAATTCTAAATAGAGGTAGAATCAGGCATAATCAAACAATATTTTAGCTTGGAAGAGACTTCTGGTTGTGCATGGTTCAACCCCTCACCCAAAGCTGTGTCAGCTGAGATATGGCTGCCCAGGACCTTATCCAATCAAGCTTTTACTTCTAATATATTACCAGAATATCCCTTGATGTACCTTTTCTCTGTTGCATCTTGTTGTGCCACTGCATAACTCCAAGGAAGTGTATAAATGTCTGGAGAGATATACTCCATCAGAGTCTCTTTGTGGATACATCACAGTACACGAGCTAGGGTCAGGATGTGCATATTAATGTCATTCTAACCTAATGATATTCTGTCTTTCTTAATATTACATATACTACAGATGAAATGATACTCCCTTGACTTAGTACCAGAATACAACAGAGGCACTTTCTGGTTTTTGCATCTAGCACAACCGTGCTTCATTTATAGTCAAGAAGGCAGAGTTCCACAATAGTGCCGATATTTGACAGCATAACAAATTCCCAGCTTGTGTCATGCTAAGGATTGGAGTGACAATATGTGAAGCTGTGCCTGGAAACAAGAACACACAGGGACACATGCCTGACAGGCAAATGATGAAGGAGACATGGACAAGAATTAAGCTTGGTCAATCACGGTCATTAATGACAGTGTGAATTAATCTGAAGTTGCTTATTACAACAAGGTTATCCGATAGGGAACCCTGGCAACTGGGAAAATAAGGGCAAAAATAGGGAACCAGGATAAAAATTTGTGTAGAAACAGACCTGACAAAACAAACATGGATACAATGACAAGAAACAAATCTCGTCACTTATACTACTTTATGGGCTACCAACAAACTACAGAAGAATGAGGGAGCATGGCCATGTGTGCTTGGGTTTTATATGAGTTCTGTATCTGGGTGTTACTGAGGGCAGCAACTTGTCTTGTCAGTCTGTGCGACCATCTGTGTCCATGTCCCCTGGGTGCATGTCTCTGGGCTACATGTGCAGCTTTGAGACTGGTTGAACCTGCACCTGGGCAGGGGATGGAGAGTCAGGAGCAGGTGGCCATGCTCTTAACACAATAGATATTAAACTCCAGAAAATTTCTTTTAATACTAGTTCTGTCTTTTAACCTGATCTTTCTGGAATAAATATGAAAGGTAAAGAAAACTGTAGTCTATTATATGCTTTGTAAAAATAAAAATAAAACAAAAAGCAAACATTTTTTTCTTCTTTTGGCTTATTAAGTTTTGGCAATATTAATACTCAGTCAGCAGCTTTATTTACCTTTTAAACCAATGTAAGCATTTCATTGCTACATTGCTGGTGATGGTAGTAAGCTGCTTACACACTGTCAAGTGAAAATGTCACCTTTTCTTTTAGAATTGGCACTGCTTTTCTCAATATTCAACAGACACTTATAAGGTGAATCATGTGGTGAATGTGCCTTGATGATGATATATCTGCTTGTCTTGCCTCAATAGTCAATAAATATAAGCATCAGAAATATTCAGTTGCTCATTCCCACCACTGAATAACATAACCACTATAAAACATGTTTTTATGCTCTGCTTGCGTTTACTTTTGAACCTTTCTGCTGCTCCTCACAATCTGATGTCTGCCAAGTTATTTCTCCATGTTTGATTTCTTTTTTTTTTAATCTTGTTTTCATTACTATTATGACTATCAGTTTTAGGCTTAGACATGTATCCATTGAGATGCAAAGCATTGTTTTTCATTTCTAAAGGACTTCTTGTCCTATCAGTCCTGATCTGAACAAGTTCTGTCAAGCTCTCTCTTGAAAAAACAAAATTGTTTTAAATAGTAGTTTTCTGTATAAAAATAGATTATTCTTTATCAAAAGATTTTTCATTGTTCAATTTGCCTGGATGTGAGAAGATTCAGGTTTATTGTTTGGGTTGGAGAGAAGTTTTGATCTAGCTATGTGGAGCCTAATAATGACTGAAAAATTGTATTGCTAAAAGATCTATCTCTTGCAAAGCTTATGTGCAACATAATGGTGTAGCATTATTTGTTTGATGGCTTTGGGGCGTTGGATTTGTAATACTGTTAATGCCTTTATACATGCTTGTGTGTACATACATATGTATGTTCCATTGTTTTTTTTTATTTTATGTTCATAAATTTATGTATGCTATGCGTTGTTTTTTAGCTTCCCTTCCCTTCCCTTTAGGTTCACTTCCTTTTAGCTTCCTTTTAATTTCCTTTTAGCTTCCTTTTAATTTTCTTTCCCTTCCCTTCCCTTCCCTCCCCTCCCCTCCCCTCCCCTTTCTCTTACCTTTGCCTTTCTCTTACCTTTCCCTTTCCCTTACCTTTCCCTTTCCCTTACCTTTCTATTCCACTTTCTGTGACCTCACCCTTTCCCTTTCCTTGATTCTGATTGCTGGAATCTCTCTTTTTTAATTTTTCCTTTTTTTTTTTTTTGTTTTTTTGTTTTTTTTCCTCTTGTGTATGTTAAGTTCATTATGCTAATAATCAGCAACACATCCTTTTAATTATCAGAAATCTATTTGAAAATGAATTGCATTTGTTTTGAAATTTTAACAAAGACTTTTTAACAGAGAAAAATTTCAAGTGATGGGAGTTATCACTGAAACAGTTTTATTATTATTGTTTTTGAAAGGAAGATGACTAAAGCAATACAACTCTTCAGAGAATATTTGTTTATTCTAATGCAATTCTCTAAGGAAAAGCTATCCATATATCCCTCAATATCTATTTGGTTTGTGTGTAAGAAGAAAGCAAGTAGCAGTGCAGCTTGAAATATTTTTTTTATATTGCTGACAAAAATACAGTGCAAATTAAAAAACAAAAAGAATTGTTTAATATTTCTCACAGAAAGTTTATATTTTGTTTATATTTTTGACTAGTTCTACATAAAATTTGTCATTGCTATTGGTGACTGTAGAGCAATTAAACATTTTACCTAAAGTAAAGCTTCCACAGTTCCTTTCACAAGAAGTTATACATAAGGAATACTGCAGAAAGGATTCTGAAACTACTCATATATATATATGTATGTACACACATAAAAAATAAATACAAAGAACATATATTGAGAATTTGTTGGGCTTTAAATATTTTATAAGCTTCGGCCAAGCAGTACAGCTTTGTATCAAAACAAAAAATCAAAACTAAAAAAACGGTCCAAGAAACCTCAGGAGAGGAAGCTGGTTTCTTCTGCATTTGTTCTTGGAGGATCTTACCATTCCTAAAAAAAGGTTATGATCAATAGCTGCAGTGTAGACATTACAATGGAATTTCAAGCTTTAAATCACACATGTGGGAAAGCAAATCCCATGTCTGAAAGTGACGTGCAGTTGACTTCAAATCTGCTCAGGTACATAGAGTCATAAAATCATAGAATCATAGAATGGTTTGGGTTGGGAGGGACCTTAAAGATCATTGAGTTCCAGCCCCCTGCAATAGGCAGGGATACCTTCCACTAGACAGGTTGTTTACAGCTCCATCCAACCTGGCCTTGAACACTGCAAAGGCTGGGCAGCCACAATTTCCCTGAACAACCTGTTCCAGCGCCTCCCCACTCTTGTAATGAGGATTTTCATCCTAATATCTTATCTAACCTAACCTAAGTCTATACCACAGCTACAGATGCTGGCAGACCACAATGTACCTGTGGCAGAGCTAAAATGGGTCTCCAGAACTGTTGTCTACCAAGCATCCCACCATGGATGCACTGGTGCAGCACTAGGCAGGCCTGGGAGGCCAAGGCAGCACAGAGCTGTTTGTCAGGTTCCTGTATGACAAGGTGTCACCAGATTAGGTCTACAGCAAGGCAGGGGCAAAATTCAAGCTGACATTACCATTTCACAATAAAGTATGCAGAAAGACAAGAATGTTCCCAATAAAGACAGCAATAGGCAAAAATCAGCACTAGATGAAGTGATGTTGACCCAGAAATGTTAAAACTTGTCAATCTTTACAACTCTGTAGAAAATAGAGATTTTGAGGGGAGACGGGGAGACAGATTTCGCTCCATATAAATGTTATGCATTTCTGTGTGCACTAAAGAGTGTATAGCAAAAAGCAGAATTAGATTTTAATATCACCTTTTTCAAATTGGTTATTAGCTGGTGAATAATGTTTGGGAGAGGTTTTCAAGCATATTTAGCATGAAAATTTGATATGAAAGAAAACCCTATGTCATTAGAGTATCTGTTATGTTAAAAAGGAAAAAACCCTCAGGTTTGAAGCGTTATTAGTATTGCTTTCACCATGAATTTTTAATAACTAGCCTGCTAATTAAAATTGCTCTCTGTCTATATACATATGATTTCAGGCTGCTGAACTTGGATACATCTTTTCCTGAGGTCTGTAAAATTACTTTTTTTCAGAAACTGCAGTAGATCCTACTGGCTTTCACTGCAGTGCTAGTTCCTGTGGGATTAGGTTTTTCACCATGTGCTGCTATTAATTCAACTAAGTTTCAGGTCAATTACAGAGCCAGGGGGATGTTCTTACTTATTGGACATTTTATGTCTAAACTATGCGCAGCTATGTAGAGTATCCTGGTTAGTATCATGCAGGCCTTTGGCTTAAGTGCTGATGAGTATAGGTGGAGACAGAAGTCAACCAGAATTAAGATAATAGAATTAAAAGGATAATAAACTTTGTTGTACCTAATTAATTGACTAACAGCCAAAGTTTCCTCTGTAACTTCTGCTTTCAGAATATTACAGGGAACTCTAGGGAATTCAGAAACTTGCTTTATTCATAAAGTAAAAAAGCAAATGTTAATTTGAGATCCTTAAAGCAAAAATATAAGTTTAAATTTTTATGACCTCACTCAAAAGTAAACAACTGAAAATGTAATATCCCTCCAATTATGCAGTAATTTGTAAAATTAAGGCTGTCATGGAAGAAGAGCAGAGGGTAAGGAGTGAGGGTGCTCAGGAATTACAATGTTGCTTCAAGTATTCAGTTTTTTATGACTTTGGATTAATTAATTTTCTGTCTTTTTTCTGTGTAAAAACATTATAATAACATCACAAGAGGGATGGTAGGGCTAATTAAAACTTGTAATATACTTTGAATACTATGTTATGAAATATGATATAGTAATGTCACTACAATGAATATATTTCTTCTTGGATATTCAGTTGTGTCACCATCAAGCTTTCCCTTGTTATGCTGAGAATTTTCCAGCTGGGGAAAATTTGAAGAAGAATGTCAAAAGTTGCTTTGAAAATGAAAATTTCACTATTTTAAAAATTGTTATTGGGGGAAGATGCAGATTTAAAAATATTAAGCAGCATAATAAAAGTAAATCTGCTTACCTCTTTATTGCTAATCAGCTCTGCTGGAGACCAGATTCGGAAGCAAGGCTTTGCTGAAAGGAAGAGTGGGTGTCAACTGTGTAAAGGATAATTTATATCTATTAGAAGTCAGAAGTAAAATGATTACAAGGGTTGGGTAGCTGCTGTAGTTGAGTAGGAATTTGCTTATGTTCACTAAAACTCTTTGTGTTACAACAGGCAACTAACACTAAAGAATATTCAAAGCTATTAAAAATCTACAGCCGATTATGTGAAATGACAATTCCCATCCCCTGTTTAATTCAAATTTTATCCAAAAGATTCCTGTTGATAACATAAAACCAGTATTTTACTCTGTTGCTGGATGAAAAGACAGTTTTGATTTTTAACAGCCACATGATCAGTATGCTTTCATCTTGGGTTTAGCAACCTGTGATAGTGTTGTTCAACAGTGTCCCACATCACAACAATAAGCAAACAGCACACACTAAGGCTTCTTAACTGGAAACCTCCTGAGTCTTATGTTGTGAATCTGTATTCCAAATCTTAAAGAATTTGTGAACAGAAAAAACAGCATTTCTCACTGAGTGTAGCTTGAATGCTTAACACAGGAAAATTATTCTGCAGCAAAGCATATGGGATATTTGACAAATAATAACTGTTGCACACTACAGACAGAAAGCTGAAACGTTATGTTCTGAAGAAAGTATTTGCAAGATTTGAACAAGGATAAGAGAAAACAGATAATACTATTTGATGATTTTAACTGTCTAACCTGAAAATAGGATTGTTTTGTTTGTTTCTCTCCAGTAAGGGAAAATTAATGCTACAGCTGGGGAAAATTAATGCTACAGCTGGGTGCATATATATTGACTTTAATGGTGAATTCTGTTTTCAGTCCTCCTGGGATGTGCCTTCCAGATCCTTAACTGATCTTTTAAATTGTTTTATAATTTTTTCTTTATATTGCAGCAGATCTCAGTGTGACTGATAGCATCTAACATAGTAGTTTACTTCCAAATTAAGGTTAAAAAAAAAAAGTTTAGCTTCTTACCTGCAGAATAACATTGTTGATGACCTGCTGTAGGTATTTTTATTGGTTTCTGTAACTATGCCTACCATTAGGTGATAGCTCTGTTAGCAAGAGCTATGATGATGGTTCACCTGAAGCCACCTGCTCAGTTCAGCTTCAAGTCACAGCCCTACTAGTGAGCAGCAGCTCTCATCTGTGTCACCGTTCCACTGATACTAACAAGTTTCCCTAGCTCCCTTTCTACACCAAATGAGAAAAATAGCTTGCAGAAATTTCTATTGGTAGACATTTCCTACCACTTCTATTGGCAGAAAGTATTGGGTGCCTGAAGGAGATCCTTTGTTGTCTATTTCTAGACTACTTAAACTACAGCTGCAGGCCTTAACATCCAAATCAGTTGCTAATTTTCAGAATAAGGAAGCTGGAATTGGAAGTTTGCAAGCTATCAAAAATTTCTGGAAGTTTTTTTTGACCATTTTAGATTTCTCAGTGAATTTTGTGAAATGGAGACATTACAGAGAGACCCCAATGTCCAGAGATCCCGTATATATAAGGAGTAGTAGGAAGGTTGCATTTATTATTATTCTATTTTAAACAAAGACTGGGTGAAGCTTTTTTCCTTTAATGTACAAATATTGCATAAGGAGTTCTCCTCAGCTGGTTATCTGTGGTTACTTCAATTCCTTTTGAACAGCTGCTGTTTTTTCCACGTGGGTTAGCAGTCTGATTTGGACCTCAGTTGTAATCCTTATCTCTTAACAGTGTTCTGTGGGGTAGGGATGTCTGCCAGAATGCCAGTGGTACTAGGCCCACTACGGCAGAGCTCCTGCCTCTATAGCTAAAACAGCTACCAAATTTTTCTTAACAAATGTTTTGACACAGAGAAGTGTAAACTGTGACTGCTGAGACTTAAGAGGGTACATTTATATTGCTGAGAATATTGTTTGCCAAAGGGTGGGACAATGGTCACCATATTTAAAAATCAGAATTCTTTTTGCAGCACTTCTTGTCTTTGGTTCCAGGCACTACTTAGTTAAATTAAATTAAGTAGTAAATTAAATAAAGTAAATAAAGTAAATTAAATTGTTATTAACTACGGATAAGCCAAGTCAGATTTCTTGGTCGTTAAGCTCTTTGAAGAATCAATTCTTCCTAATATAGTGGTGTTTGTCCTGTACTTCCAAACAAAATGTTTTCTTGAAACTTTTTTTCAATAAATGCTAGAAGTCTATTGTGAATTATTGTTACTTGTGCATGTGGTTGTGAAAGTACTAATCCTGCAATGCCAAATACATGTACGTGAAGACCTCTAATCTCAGTGAAGACCAGGAACAACATCACGCTTGTTCTTGGTATCAAAGTGTAAGACAGTGCGTTTAAAATTAGAAACCCAGTGTACAAAACTGAAGGTCAAATACATTTGACAGTGAAGAGAAGCTTGTAGCAATTGTGCTTCAAAACACCCATGAACATTTAATAAAAAGTCCATGCAAGTCATTGTTTTATAAGAGAAAATATGATATGTTGTTGTTGTTGTGTAATCCTTAGGTAATATGTTTTAAGAGACCAGATTCAACGCTTTATTAGTCCAATTTTGCCCCATTCTAGCTCTTGTAACATTAACAGAATTAAACTGGTGTCCACCTGGAATTACATAAAAGTGGATCATACGTTCTACTTTAATTATTTCCTCCTTGGTTTTACATTTATTTAAATTCCTTTTAAGTTAATGTCAAAAGCCTGCTGGGACCAGAAGCATATTAGAGACTTGACTTCTTTTACTGTAACCGTCAGCTTCAGCACAAAGCTAATCTGAAGAGAGAAAGCAATGCTTAAGAATAATTCCTCAGTCTTTTCTTCTTTTCCTGTAACGTAGTGGTTTTTTTTCCATTGCATAGCATAGCCATTTGAATTTGAGTATAAAATACACAAAAAGTGATACTAAAATGTAATCTTTTTAAAGAGATCTGTGTATACCATCTAACATTATGAGTAAATTTTGCATTTCTTGAAAACACTTTGGTCTCTGCCTCCAATATGTTCTTTACATATTCCCACAGCTATTTTTTGTCTGTGTTTTGTCAGCAATTTACTTTTTACTGGTGTTACACTCCAGTTTCTACGGAAAGTTTGGACCTCTTCAGAGGAAATTGCAATACGTAATGACCAATTCTCAAGCAGACTGCTTTAGCATGGGAGATGGGAAGCTTGACTTTAAATCTGAAGAAAAGGCAGTTGGAATTCTCTGGCATAAGAGAGAATATTACAAAAATAAAAACAATTATGCTTAAATGTTTTAAAGATAAAGGGCCCTTTTTGTTATGTATCAGGGAGGTATATGTTGCAGAAACAGAACTGAATTCATTGAGTTGTTGGTCTTGCAGTTAAGCAGTTAAATATACATTTAGTATAAACATGCACATTGAAATTAATTTAACACAAAGATTTAGAGCACAGTTTTAATATTCTAGGTAAATACATTATTTATTCACTGCCTTGGTCTGCAAAAAGAAAACTATTTGAAGGAATAGTTAATGTGCTGAGAATTCAGTGGATAAAAATCAAGACATGCTTAAAAGAACGCTGAACTCAAAAGGGTCATTAAGACCTAGCTCAGAGAAAAAAAAATAAAATGAAAGCCTCTGAGTGGAAAGACTTAACCTGGGAAAGGTTAAGAATGTAGCTAAAAAGGGACTGTAGCAGTAGGACCAAGATCTGGTCTTTCCCATTAAGAAGGTTTGGCCTTTTGAAAAGTTAGAAGTCAGATGCAGCAATTGAATGAGACTTTACAACTTGCTGAAATTCAAGTGCACTGAAGTACCAGCTGTGTTACTTTTATTCCCTAGAGCAGTCATTAGTATGAAGTAAGACACAGAGGTTGCCTCTTTCTTTTTTGTGCACACATTTTCAGAGAGAGGAACCTCTGCTTGAAGAACAGAAGCCAGCTAAGCACTTCGTAAAATACTGCCAGTCTTTATGTGCTCCTTTTCTTCAGTGCACCAGTGATTGGGAATGGACAGGTAAGACAAAGAATCAACATCTGCAAACCAGAGGGTGATTCAAGTCCATCTTTCTCTTCTGTTTCTCCTTCACTGCACATGTTCCATTGCATTCCACAGGATGAATATTAAATGGAGTGTCCTGTAGAAGTATCTAGTGCTCAAACCTGCAAACTACAGGACGTGATCAACATAACCCATCTGAGAACAGGTGCAGGAAGGGAGTAGGTGGGACTGAGAAGGAATATTAATAACGGTATGAAGGAATAAGTTTTTGACAGCTTAACAGCATTGAACACATATACTATTTGAAGTCACACTTGTGATTAAAGGAGGATATAAAAATCTAAAGCAATACTGATGAAGTCAGGATAAGGTTTTAGGGGACACACAAGAGTTGGCAGGGTCGAGCTAATGTCTATCTGTGCCTTCATTAGCCCAGGGTACAGAGCCAACAGATCATAAAACCAAGATCAGGGAAAAGAGAAGACAACTTCTGAGTCAGCGAAAGTGACCCCTCTGCCGTGAGAGTGAGGGTGTAACTCTGTCATGAGCATCAGATCAGACTGTTAGCAGCAAGTGAAAAACAAGGATTTCACCAAGCAGCTCTGAAGCAGAGCTGTTCTCAATGAACCTGCATTCTGCAGATTTTAGAATGAACCTGCTAAAAGTATCCTGGGAGTTAAGAGAGGAGAGAGTGGATTGATCTAGGATGAGGAGAAAGCCAAACCCCTTCTAACTGAACCAGAATGTTGGCAGCACTTTCAAACTTCTCATATAGAAAACATGTTGTCAGACCCTTCCTGGAAAAGGGATTAGCCACAGAATGGAGAATTCTTGTAATATAAAGAGAGTTCTCAATTCTGACAGCGTCTCTGCCTGTGCTTTCGAGATGAACAGTCTGTTTTCAGAGTAACTGTGAAAAATTCATCTGAACATTGGAACATTTTCTTATTGCATCACGGGCAAAAGAAAAGCAGCAGCAAAGTAAAAAAAAAAAAAACCAAACCAGAAATAAATAATGGAGTTAAGTGAGAAATGCAGGAGAAATGCAGTATAATGACAAAGTAGGAAAAAAGGACAAATAATATTAAAAATAATTATAAATCTTGCATACATAATGTAACTCATACAATTAAATAATAAAGGTTGCGCAATTATTTTAAAGTAAAATGATACTATACACTTATGACTTTATTAATTTAAAGTTGAGGCCCCGGATGTATGTTCACACATGTATTTATCTGAATATGGTACGTTCACCCTATTTATCTGAAGCCTGATTCAGCTGATTTTGGTTGCACTGATAATTTGATTCAGGTAGAAATCTGCTTGAATATTCTTTTCTTGTTCAGCTTTATTGTAGGGGACGTGAATCTTATTTCTTGTTTCTGTGATTCAGTTTACAGTCTTTCCTTTCTGTGTTTGTTGTACCTACCTTTCCTGGGACTCACCCAGAGAGGTTGCCATTTGTTCATCAGGGAAACTATAACATTTCTAACCTTGTTGCTCACAGAAAAAATAAAAATATCTCGATGGACTTACTTATCTGGGTACAGCACCTGCATTGTAAGAAGCATTAAAATCACCTATCACTTGGAAAAACTTAGCACTTCCCTGGGGCAGAAATTTGTTAGTGTTCAGTTGTCATTTTATTCTTTAGCAAGGAAGCAGCCACAGGAATTGTTCCTCAGAAAATTTCTGTTTAGCTTCAGACTGCTTGCTCTCGCAAGTTCATTAAAAAGCTGGAGGAAGAATTTAATTTATTTTACCTTTCTGAATACCTGTTTCTCAGACAGGTAGTTGGTTCATATGTAACATACTCGCAAGCTGTAGTAAATTTGGATACCTGGGCTGCATGGCTGGTCAAGTATCAGGTGAAACTTCTGGGAGACAGTGATCCTCCACACTTAGATACTGTTTTTATCACAACAATTATATAATACATCAGCATATTAAGCATGGATTAGGCTTTTATTCTTGAAACAGATGTATGTTCCGAATAATTACAGTGTAAAAGTGCTTCCAGATATTCCTTCAAAATGGGGTATTTCATCATTAATATTTGTTAGGTGAAGTGAATTAAGAATCCTGAGAAATACTGCTGTAACTTGAACTATGCACAGACCATACAGCAAAGGTCTGATTCAAATTCTGTTTAAGAGATGCATATGTTTTCAGGCAGATTTTCTGCTTAACTTGGTATATTGTGGAAAGATACTACATTGGCTGAACATTAAGAACAGCCTCATGACTTTATAACAGGGACAGATGTTCTACAGTGGTTGTATCTCAATGTCCTGAACATAAACTGTATCTAGAAGAGTGGAAAAAAGAAAGGGGGTGGGGGGAAGGGGGAGGGGAAGTGCAACCTGGCAAAAATTCAGCAGTTGAAATGGAGACTCAAGACTCCAAAGCACACTCTATTTGGCTTTTTTGACTGGAAAGTTCATACAGGAGATTCTGGCTTACTTAGGTTTCACAGCAAGGATTTTAGGTCAAAGCACTTCCCTGGTATGCTGAAGGCAGAAGTAGTAACTTTTCAATGTCCTCAGACAGAAATAACAGGGAGTATTAGAGCTCAACTAAGCTCCATACTGATTATTTGTTCGACTAAATAGCAACTTTTTTTTTTTTTTTTTTTTTTAAATATGTTTATTTGGATTGGTTTGGTTTGGCTTCTCTGAGTAAAACAATGACACCAAGCCAAATGGTACAATTGATTCCTACAAAGGAACAAATGAAAACTTGACAGGCTTCTGAACCTTCTGAAGTTCAAGAAGGCCAAGTGCAAGGTCCTGCACCTGGGTCAGGATCTTGTGCAGTACAGAGTCGGGGATGAATGGATTGAGAGTAGACCATTGGAGAAGGGTTTAGCGATATTGATGGATGAAAAAGTGGACATGAGCTGGTAATATGAGCTTACAGCTCAGAAAGCCAATTGTATCCTGGGCTGTGTAACAAAAGAGGGTGACTCATTTTTTTGGTGATTCTTCCCCACTCTGCTCCATTCTCATTAAAGTCCATTTGGAATTCTGTGTCCAGGACAAGAAAAACATTGACCTGTTAGAGCAGGTCCAGCAGAAGACCATGAAAACAATGGTCAGAGCACATCTTCATCTGAAAAAGGCTGAGAGAATTGGGGTTCTGCAGCCTGGAGACGAGAAGGCTCCAGGGAGATGTTATTGCAGCCTTTCAATATGTAAAGTCAACTTTTCCTTGCTTTGTTCCCAGCTTTATTGGCCCATGCATTTCAATCTCTGAAACATGGAGAGCAACATTTACACATCTGTACTGGATTCTCTTCTTCTTTTTATTTTCTCTTATCAATATAAAGAATTGCTTGCAAATAATTTCCCTCACATGGCTTCATAAAGCAGCAATAAAATGTTGTAATGCATAATTAATGCTACTTAAAATTAATTTTCTATTGTTTTCTTCAGAAGCAGACTAAGGAATCAGAAAGAACTCAAAGCACAAAAGGCTCATCCCTGCATTAGTGAAGACAACAGAAACCATTCTAACACTGTAACCAAGAAACACTATCTACTAATGAGTAGATATGTATTTTGGAATTGATTTAATCTGTGAACAGGAATTTTCCTACAGCAAAGGCTTTTGATGCTTAAATGTTCAGTACCTAAACTAACTCAGTGGCAAAGTTTAAAGATTTCCCATGAAGATTCTTAAATCTATTTATTTTTTTAGGATATCAACTGGGAGATGTCTGTCCTGTTATATTTTGTTTCAGTGAATCAAAGGGGTCAAAACTTACCAGCTCAGAGGGAGATGGAAAACCACAATGTGTTGGGTCATCTCAATCACAAGTTGTCTATACTTAGATAGGTTGGTGCTTGTTCAGTCAACACAGATAGCTACTTTCCAGAGTGCAGTTCAATTTTTAGAATCTTCAAAAAGAATACATTTAGGAACTGTGACATTATTTTGGATTTAACTTAGTATAAACCAAACATATAGATGAATAGAAAGAAATGCAGCTGAACCTTGTTTTGTGTTAAGATACAAAGAACGTCACAGCCCCTCCAGCTCGTTCTACACTGTCAGGCCCAATGACTGAGTGAAGAGACATGAAAGTGCAAGACACTAAGATAGATTTGAACTGTTACATTTGTTTTAATCAGAAACGTTGAGTCACAAATTTGTTGCTAATACTGTTTTCCCCTTTCACTCCACCTGTGGTCACCCAAGCCTCTGCCACAGTTCCTGTTAGTGTCCCAGATTATGTTGAATATGGAAGGCTACAGAGATGATAAAACTGAAATTAGAAATACCTGCTAGTTTGTTGTGTGTTTTTTTCTTCTCTCCTGAATACAGTGCATTTTTTAGGGTCTTAGTACAATCTCATTGAAAATTCCTACATTTCTGTTCTTCACAGAATAAATACTATTGAAAGTCAGTCCAATCATCACCAACATCACTGAATAAGTAGAAGCCAATAAGAGAAATAAGATTTTTTTTTAACCTTATTAGCCTTTAAATGGAAACTGTAATCTAGTGACTAGGACGTAGTTACTCAAAAGTGATAATTAAAATGATCTTTTTTATATAAAGAAGTTTTGTCATGAAAGAAGAACAAGTAATGTGTGAGAGAGTTTTACTTGCTTTACCCATCTTTAAGGAACACTGTCAAAGGAAAGTGTGAGCAGCAAAAATGGAGGAAGAAATACATTTCGTTTGTGCAAAGTTAGAGTAGAAAACTGATTAAATGGGCTTCATGCATGAGTAATCAATGGTAAAGAGTTAAATGTCAAGTCTTAGTTTTAGAGATCTTTATGAAAAGCAAGACTGTTAACCAGAGGTATGTGCTTACATACTATAAATGACATTCACTACTCATTATATTTTATGTAATGATGAATAATGAATGATTTTATCTCTGAGGCTAATTGAACATACTGATTGATCAGGCTGAGGGTAGCTGTCCCTTTCTTTCTGTTGTCGTATCAGAACTAGAAGTCTTCCAAGAGGTACTCTTTCAATGTATTTGAATTTTGCTTGTTTATAATCTGTAAAATTTGGATTAATTTTTTTTACTAAATTGAGGACAGTTTTCATTGGAATCTTGATTAATTCAGTGCATGGAGGACTGTGGAATCTGACTGTAATTTCTTAATACTTTTGTCCTCATTGTTCAGTGAGTGGCTGTATTTTCTTCATACCATTAAAGTCTTGAAAAAAAGAACTTCATTTTTTACAAGTTTATTTAGAAAAGATTTGTCTCAATACACTATTTTTATATGAGTAAATTGTTTTCGAAGGTACATCGATGTCTTGTAAAAAGGCACTATAATTATCATCTCTTTTTTATATGTATGGAAATAAGGTACAGAGATAAAGACCAGTATTGTCAAAACTGTAAATTA
This sequence comes from Lathamus discolor, assembly GCF_037157495.1. Taxonomy (NCBI): domain Eukaryota; kingdom Metazoa; phylum Chordata; class Aves; order Psittaciformes; family Psittacidae; genus Lathamus; species Lathamus discolor. Next base: position 52,031,829 of record NC_088909.1, on the reverse strand, counting down.
AGTTTCTGTGCCATTTCAATAAATCTGAGCCTTTTATTTGTTCAATAAAAAGTTAGCAATGAATTTATTGACTGATCCCAATCAACACTTTTGCAAGTTCAGTTACAAATCTTCGAATATACTGAACAGTATCTGAAACCTTTCTGAAATGCTACAGAAAAGTCCAAATGGGGAAAAACTGGTCACAGTTTCTGCATGTTGTTCTAAGTCTCTGTTTCACATTTTAAGATTTCTTCTATTTTTGCTAATAAAGTCAATGAGTTCCTTATAGACTTTAGTTGCGTAAAGTGTAAAACAGATGTCATTCAAAGGCACAGCAGAAATTTCTGTTCATTTTAAATTTTTCCTAAAAGTCTGTCTAGCACATTAGAATACTTAGTTCCTACCTTTTGTTCACAGTCTGAATGAATAGTCTCATGTAGGGGGGACAAAATGTGGCTAGCTGTTGCTTGTCTGATTTTGCCTAGGAAGACATACATCACATACTTCAACAGCAGAGCCCAGCAAAAGATTACAGATCTGCAGACGTTTTTCATATTCAGATTTTATTACAGACATCTCAGGTTTTGGCTGTACGTCAGAGTGTCTTTTATGACTTCACCCATATAATATATGGGAAATTATATGTTTTACTTTGGATTCTTGTCTCCAATTGATTATTTTTTTTAAGTCTGTTTGTTCATTATTGCTATCACTAAACACCAACTTCATCCTTAGGTAAACAGCCAAGCTGCTTTTTCTCTATTTTCTATTTTATTATTAGTCATGATTTTTGCAGTTGTCTTTTCTGACTTATCTGCTTTTCTGGTACATTCCCTTTCCTAGCTCTGTGGGCCTTTCTTACATTAGCTTTTAATTCATTTCAATGTTTTCCATGAAATTTTGAGGTCCTGCATATTGCTGCTTATGTCATGGAAAACTGGCATATCTTCCTTAGTGTCTTTTGTTGTTCAGATAGGTTTCTGTATAGTCAGTTTCACATGCACATATATATTCAAACCTCAGAATTCATTATATGACCCTAATAAAGAAAAGTTCTTACTAGCTTCTATTTTGGTACTGAAGCAGTTTTTCCTATCTCCCCTGAATCAATGCTTCTGGACAATGCAACTGTAGTACTATAAGACATGTTTGTCTTTCTCTTCAAGTAGATCGTTTTCAAGGAAACAGAATGCATTCGGGAAGTAAACTACAATAGCTGCAAAGGTGTAGAGTTAAATACTTTTGAATTGTTACGAGTTTTGAAGATGACCTCTGGTTTCCCTTATCCGCTGACATCCAATAATGTTATTAGTCTGTAAGGTACAACACTAGGGTAGATGCAAACTAAAATGCACTATCAAAACAAATACAAGTATTACGTGCAGGGTGTTAAATTCAAGTCTCTGCTATCTTTTTGAAAGCCTGATCACATTTTTTATTTTTTAAACCTACTTTTCCTGTTTTGAGTTACTCTGGTACTATTATTTAAATAAACTTTCTGAATAAAATAAAACATGGGAATAGTGATATTGTTATTATTCCCTTCACCTTGAAGCAAAAAGGTTACTTATACCTGTACTACAAGACTGAAGGGGGCATTTGAAAACACCTTTCTAAAGATGATGAATCAAAATACTACATCTACAGTCAGAAAGAATTAAAGCTCTGTTAATCTCCACAGAAACCTCCAGAACCTTCAGAAACTGCCAGCTAAAAATTTGTTTCAAACATCAGAGTATCAGGATTGTATCAGCCATTTTGTACCGTCTGTTTTAAATGGATTAATATGCGATGCTGTAACTAGGAGAACTCTTTAGAAACCAGACAAACACCACCAGCTCCTTTTACTTGGTTTTGTTGTTAAATTATTTGTTTTCTAGCCCTGGTTCCTAAATGATAGTTATGCCCTGACAATGTCTTTGCCCTCAGCTCCCAGAAAATACTCTTAAGTTTTTTGTAAAACCCGAGCACTGCACTTACATTCCACAGGTACCTTTGGTCACACTGAAAAACTAAATCTTGTTAGGAAATGAACCCACTGTTTTCTCTGATTGTTTTACACTCTCTAGTGGGGTTTTCTCCCTTTGTTTACGTCAGAACTAATAGCTGCCATTCTTTGTTTCTAGAGAGATAGAGGATTTCACTTTCTGTTCAAGAGAGGTCATGTGTACACATTGAGGAGCACAGAGACAAGCTTTTACTCCACCTTTTTTTCTCCCTTCCCTGACTCAGATCCTTAAAAATTGTAGCAATTTCCTTGTTGCTAGAATGCATAGATTATGCTTTTAAACATTTAGAGCATTTATTTTGCTCTTCAAACAGTCTTTTAAACTAAAGACCACAGAGCATAGTCTTAAAGAAACCCAGTCCTGGTCTAATTTCTACTCCATGCTTTTTCATCAATTATTTTGCAATTAGAGAAATACCTCCTACTTCTTTTGCAAATAAAACAGCTTCCAAGCTTTCAGCTCCAAACTTACAAAACTCAGTAACTGTTCTCCATTCTTTATCCCATCCACAAGTTTCTGTAACATTCTTATAGGTTCCTCATATATCACCTTCCAATTTTCAAGTGTAATTAGGCTATTTTCATATATTTCATTTCATCTGAAAGATTACTTTAAAGTACTTAGGACAGACTGTTTATTTCTTTTATCAGGGGCTGAACGTGTAGGAATACTCATATCATCATGGGATGAGAGCATGACCAACACACACACAGGTGCTCCAAGAATGTTACTGATTTTTCTAACTGAGGTTTAGAAGATGAATAAGCAAGAAAGAATTTACATTTATTTTTAGTTAAACTGATTTCAAATTGTTTATATCTTTTGGGATAATTTTTTACAATGAAGAAATTTGGTATTTAGGGAAACGCAGAATTTCTGAGATTGAAATCACCTCTGGAGATTATAACATCCCAATGCCCTGCTCAGAGTAGGATCACCTGGGGCAGGTTGACCAGGGCCATGTCTAGTCAGGTTTTGAATATCTCTGGGGAACCTGCTGTAATATTTCATCAGTCAATGTGAAAAAAAAAAAAAAAGTTTTTTTTAAGTTTAAATGGAATTTTCTGTGTTCCAGCTTGCATTCATTGCCTCGTGCCCTGCCACACCCTTACATATATAAAATCCCTCTTGATCTTTCTCTTCTCCAAGCTGAATAGTTTCAACTATCTAGTCCTTTCATCATCTCCTTTTTCCTCCTTTGGACCCCCTTCAGTGTGTCCACTTCTTTAACGCACCAGGTAACCCAGAACTGGACACAGCACTTTAGTTGTGTCTTGTCAATGCTGAGTAGAGTAGAAGGATCACTTCCCTTGACCTGTTGTTGACATCCCTTCCAACACAGCCATAGATACTTCTAGCTGTCTTTGCTGCAAGGACACACAGCTGGCTTGTGTTAAATTTGGTGTCCACTGGGACTCCCAGGTCCTTTTCTGCAAAGTTGCTTTCCAGTGGGACAGCTGCCAACATGTATATGGTGGTGCCTCAGGTTGTTCCTCCCCTGTATAGGATTATGTATTTTCATTTGTTGAACTTCTTGATGTTCCAGTTATTCCATTTCCTCAGCCTTTTATGGCTCTTCTAAATAGCAGTATTCCCACCTGGCGTATGAGACACTCCTTCCAGTGCTGTACCATCTGCCAATGGTGCCTCATGACCCATTTCTAGGCCAGTGATAAGGATTTTAAAGAGTATTGGCCCCAGTATTCACCCTGTGGGTACATTGCTAGTGGCTGGTCTTCAGCTGGACTTCTTGGTCCTGCTCATACCATTTCAGTTCAGCCAGTTTTCAGTTTGTCTCAATGTCTGTGAAGATTTTATGGGAAACAGCGTCAAAAGCTTTATTGAACTGAAGATAAACAACATTGACTGTTCTTCCCTCACCCACCAACCTAGCATTCTGTAAGTGGAAGACTATCAGGTTGGTCTAGCATAACTTACCTAATATAGTCACCGCTCCCAGTCATTTTATTAAGCTAGGGAACAACATTTCCACAAAAAAAAAAAAAAAGAAAAAAAACACCCTGATTTTGGAAAGAAGAATGTTCACTTACCACAAACCAATCTGCAGCTGTCAGGAAGATAAGAAATTAGTATATTTTTAAGGAATAAATAGATCAGGAGTTCAGTTTGTCCATTCAGTATTGTCTTTTGTTTTTATTTTAAATCAAAAACGACTATCCGTTTTCTCCTTCTACCCCAAATTATATTTTTATCTCAAACTTTCCAAAAATCACAAAGAAGGTGGGTATTCACATACAAGAAGAGTATTTCAACCCCAAAGTTATTACTTCAGGAAAGTATAGTTGACTGAAAGTAGAGATAAGGAACTGAATATTTTTGCATATTGAAGTTACTATTGAGATAATAAAAATACTAAAGAATAAGTGCATTCTAGCAGAAACACAAAGAAATTGGAATCTGTGACTTCACAATGTGAAGTACACATCTGTCCTTGGTTCAGCAGTGGCAGTTATTTTTCTCCTTCTTAGTAGCTGGTGCAGTGCTGTGATTTTGACTTTTGGCCTGGGAACGGTGCTGATAACACCGATGTTCTTAGTTGTTCCTAAGTCATGTTTACTCTGACCAAGCACTTTGTGAGTCTAATGCTCTGCTGGGTAGGAGGAAAAGCCATGAGGAAGCAGAGACAGGACATCTGACCCAAACTAGCCAAAGGGGTATTCCATACCACAGCACGTCATGCCCAGTATATAAACTGGGGGCAGTTACCCGGAAGGGCTAGATCACTGCTTGGTCAGGCTTGGTGTCGGTCATAGAATCATAACATAGTTAGGGTTGGAAAGGACCTCAAGATCATCTAGTTCCAACCCGCCTGACATGGGCAGGGACACTTCACACTAAACCATCCCACCCAAGGCTTCATGCAACCTGGCCTTGAGCACTGCGAGGGATGGAGCACTCACAGCCTCCCTGGGCAACCGATTCCAAGTGTCCCACCACCCTAACAGGAAAGAATTTCCTCCTTATATCCAATTTAAACTTCCCCTGTTTAAGTTTTAACCCGTTACCCCTTGTCCTGTCACTACAGTCCCTGACAAAGCGTCCCTCCACAGCATCCCTATAGGCCCCCTTCAGATACTGGAAGGCTGCTATGAGGTCCCCACACAGCCTTCTCTTCTCCAGGCTGAACAGCCCCAACTTCCTCAGCCTATCTTCATACAGGAGGTGCTCCAGTTCCCTGATCATCCTCGTGGCCCTCCTCTTGACTTGTTCCAGCAGTTCCATGCCCTTTTTATGTTGAGGACACCAGAACTGCACACAATACTCCAGGTGAGGTCTGACTAGAGCAGAGTAGAGGGGCAGGATCACCTCCTTCGACCTGCTGGTCACGCTCCTTTTGATGCAGCCCAGGATACGGTTGGCTTTCTGGGCTGCGAGCGCACACTGCCGGCTCATGTTCATTTTCTCATCGACCAGCACCACCAAGACCTTCTCCGCAGGGCCACTCTGAATCTCTTCTTTGCCCAGTCTGTAGCTGTGCCTGGGATTACTCCGACCCAGGTGTAGGACCTTGCACTTGTCGTGGTTGAACTTCATAAGGTTGGCATCAGCACACCTTACAAGCGTGTCAAGGTCCCTCTGGATGGCATCCCTTCCCTCCAGCATATCAACCGAACCACACAGCTTGGTGTCATCGGCAAACTTGCTGAGGGCACACTCAATCCCACTGTCCATGTCAGCAATGAAGATGTTAAACAAGACTGGTCCCGACACCGATCCCTGAGGGACACCACTCGTTACTGGTTTCCAGCCGGACATCGAGCCATTGACCACAACTCTTCGTGTGCGGCCATCCAGCCAGTTCTTTATCCACCGAGTGGTCCATCCATCAAATTGATATCATTCCAATTTAGAGACAACGATGTTGGGTGGGACAGTGTCAAACGCTTTGCACAAGTCCAGGCAGATGACATCAACTGCTCTACCCCTGTCCATCAGTTCTGTAGCCCCATCATAGACGACCACCAAATTGGTCAGGCAGGATTTCCCCTTAGTGAAGCCATGCTGGCTGTCACCAAGCACCTTCTTGTTTTTCATGTGCCTTAGCATGATTTCCAGGAGAATGTGCTCCAAGATTTTGCCAGGCACAGAGGTGAGACTGACTGGTCTGTAATTCCCCAGGTCTTCCATTTTCCCCTTCTTGAAAATGGGGGTTATATTTCCTTTTTTCCAGTTGTCGGGAACTTCACCTGACTGCCATGATTTTTCAACTATGATGGCCAGTGGCTTAGCAACTTCATTTGCCAGCTCCTTCAGGACCCGCGGATGGATTTCATCGGGTCCCATGGACTTGTGCACGTTCACATTTTTAAGACGGTCTCAAACCAGATCCTCTCCTACAGTGGGCCCAAGGTCTTCATTCTCACAGTCCCTGCATCTGTCTTCTAAGACTTGAGTGGTGCAGTCAGAGCCTTTGCTAGTGAAGACCGACGCAAAGAAGTCATTCAGAACCTCAGCCTTCTCCAAACCCAGTGTAGCCAGTGCTCCCGAGAGCTTCCTCAGGAGGCCTGTGTTGTTCCTAGTCTGTTTTTTGTTTGCTATGTACCTGTAGAATCCCTTCCTGTTATCCTTAACATCCCTGGCCAAGTTCTAAAAATTCTAACTGGGCCTTAGCCTTCCTAACCTGGTCCCTAGCTTCCCGGACAACATCTCTGTACTCTTCCCAGGCCGCCTGTCCTTGCTTCCAATTTCTTTAAGTCTTTTTTTTCATTTGAATTTTCCTCATCAGCTGCTTATCCATCCAAAGAGGTCTCCTGGCCCTCCTGCTGCACTTCCTTCTAGTTGGGATGCAGCACTCCTGAGCTTGTAGCAGGTGATCCTGGAATATCAACCAAGAGTCTTGGGCCCCCCTGCCCTCCAGGGCTATATCCCATGGAACCTTTATATATCCTACAGGTAGAACCAAAAAAAAAAAAAAGTAATAAGAAGAATGTAAAAATTGAAAACTTCTAATAGCATTAAAAACAAGCACATCCATGCACTTTGGTAAATCCTTCACAAGATCAAATGCACAAGTCCAGATATGAAATGAATGAATGAATATGAAAATGTAATTTTGTGACAATGATCTGGACAAGCAAAATTCAATTTATGTGTGCTGCAAGAATAAGAAACTTTAAGATCAATTCACAGAGAAAAATAAAAGCTCCTAACTCCTGGACCCGTCTTGTAGTTGAAGTCACTACATTCTGTTTCCTAACTGACAACATTTAAAGAGAGCAGAATAGAACCAAACTGATTTTCAGAATAAGCCACAGTGTTTTCTCAAAATCTAGGTGCTGGAGAAACAGTACTTTTATCTAAAGAAAACTGCGGATCCAAATTTCTGGTTTAAGATGTCAAGTTTCTTACCTACTGGCTGACATACATGACGATTTTTAAATCCATTTCTCACTTTATAAGATGGAGGTGAAACACTTCACTAAAAATGCAAAGTACTGCAGCAAACAAACACTTAAGTGAGCAATTCTGCTATTTGATATCAAGCAGCTTCAGCAAACTTCATGCACTTTTACCTGCGAAAATACACCAATTTCTTGCCACCCAGAAATTTAGTGATCAGTTTTCCACCTGCTGCACAGCTACAAATGGCCTACAGATCCTAAATGGGTTCTGTCTTGACTCGGTTGTATCAGAGTCACAGCAATTTCAAAACTGAGTCATACAGTCACACATGGCATTTGAAAAAAAAGTCTCATGTGGTACTGCAGAGGGCAGTCTAGAAGGGAGGCTCCACAAAATGCCTCATTTTTCCCTCTATCTCAGGTAGTCAGAACAACTTAAGTCAATCTTGTCTTCTCAGTACATCCTTAGGCAGACTAGCTTTAGAAATACCTCGCAACAAACAATGTACTGCATTGTTTTTCAAAATCAAGAGCATGGGATGGAAGAGTAAGTTACAACAGCTCTCCCATGCACATACAGCACATACCAGGCACCTAATATTGTAGTGTCCAAGCATGTGGTTTTATGCAATATAGGCCTCCAACTACAGCATCTTTGGCTGTGGTGTCAGCCTAAGTTGAAATGGCACAGGAACTTTAATAACTTATTTTCAGCTGAACTAAACAACACCTTTTCAAGTGGCAGAGTGAAAGAAGTATGCGAAAAATTATCATGACTTCTGCAACGCAATAGTAAGCATTTAAGATAAGAGACTGCAGTCTAATGTTCATATAAACAAGAGTTTAAAGCTGTGTTTAATATAGTTAAGATAAGTGGAGGGGTGGGTGGGGTGGAAGCAACAGCAATTTTTCATAAAAGCTATTTATTAAGCTGCTGAACATAATTATATGCTCCCTGTAGCTCACTCTTGCATCATAGTGTCTTAAGTATCCAACTCTTCCTTGCCTGACCAAATATTGTCAGCTGCTGTACCATTTTTCTGTTCTATCCAGGACAAGAGGCACTGAAATGTAGCTGTCCTTCATTTCAGCATTCATTTTCTCTGTTAGAAAATGTTATATATGAAGTGCTATTTCATATCAAGGAGTGATTGTAGTACTTTAGCTATTCTTGTGACATTGTAGTACTTTAGCTTTTTTATCTCCAAGAAGTACTCACAGAATCTTAAAATTGATTAGAACTGATTTGAGATCATCGAGTCCAACTTCTTTGGCCTAGCTCTGCAAAGTCCACTACTAAACCATGTCCCGAAGTGCCACATCTACACATCTTTTAAATACTTCTGGTGACTCCACCACTTCCCTGGTCAGCCTGTTGCAAAGCTTAACAACCTATTTGATGAAGATTTTTTTTTTCTAATATCCAATCTGATCTTCTTCTGGTGCAACTTGAGGTCATTTCCTCTCATCCTATCACCATGTAACCCACCTTGTTCCAACCTCCTTTTGCATAGCTGTAGATAACATTAAGATGTCCCCTAAGCTTCCTTTTCTACAAGCTAAACAGCGGCAGTTCCCTCAGCCACCCCCTCATAAGACCTCACAAATCCTTCACAAGCTTTGTTACTTGTTTGTGTCATCTTCTTTACATTCATTCTGTGTTCTCCACAAGACTGCTATGTAAAAATAAAGTGTCTTCCAACTAGCAGTACAGGTTTATTCCACTACTGTGAGATGCCAACATTTTTGGTTGTTATTTTACTTTCTTTCTTAACTTTAAAAGGCTCACTTGAAAGACAGGCAATAGATATTTTATTACTGCCTTTGATCATAAAATATTAACATGGAGGGTTCTTTTCCTGGATAAAATACATGTTTTGAAATTAAATTTAAACATTTATCATGCATAACCAAGGAATTTTTTTCTCTTGTTTAAACTTTGTTAATATTGGTTACCTTTCTTCTCCCAAAAGAAATACAGCCTACAGATTTTTAAAAGTTTTCAGTATTGTAAATTCCAGTTTCACACTGCCGATATCACATCTTATATAACATCCTTTTTGAACTTTTTTGTTTCAGAATTCTTAGTGATTAGGATTTCTAGCAATCATAAACAGTTACCCAAAGTTATTCTGAACATCAGAAGGTGTTTGTAGTTCATTAATTTGACCTTGCCCGAATTTTGCATAAAATCACACCAGTAAAACAGTTTCTTTATACTTTGACAGGGTTCACTTTCACCCCATATTTTGTCATATTGGAGAATTGCATCACCACAACTTTCGATCAATGAGAAGTCTACAGCACACATATTCAGGATGTGAGTCATGCTATGGACAAAGAAAAGTGTGAAACAAGATTGTAATTCTCTATTCTCTGAACTGTAGTGCATTTAACCTACAATTATTAACAAATAAAGTTAAATAAAATAACATAGAATAAAAGCTTTACTCTTTTCTCTACAAAGCTGAAGACTCTAGGAAGTTCTTTCAAGACCTTTAAAATTTATTCTCCTACTTATTTCTGACATGTTACCAGATGATATGACGTAACCAGTGAAATTTTAACTGTAACTTCCTTATAGAAGGATTTTTTTTTTAATTTTTTTTTTTCTATTTCACCAAAAAATCAGAGAATGCCACAATGATTTCTGGTAGCCAGCTGGCAACTGAAATTGGCAATTGGCAATTGAAAGCCAGATTTATTTCCCTTCTTGTATTTCTCTGAGGTACTTTTGTCCCAGTACAGTATGTGCTTTTCAAATCCACTTTCATCAGCTGGTTGTGTACAGATATGCCTGAACTGGAAAGTCAGAATATTTGCTACCTACATTATTTTAAATTTATACGCACAGCATTACAGATTGCATCACTAAACAGCTTAAAATATGCAATTTTTCTCTCACATTTCACATTACTCTGACTTTAGTGTTCATACCACAACTGAAGTTAATATAACTTATTTATTTGTAGCCTACCAGTACCTCACCAGCATCTAACTCCATTCAGTACTCACACCTTTTAAAAATAAGTAAAAAACAGTTGTGTATACAGGTTCAGTGCATGTGTACCTCATCCAAATTTCACGGTACATATTCTGAGAATATCTATCAAAGTTTCTCTTGTGAACAGTACTGCATGCCAGGCTATTGTTCTTTCCATATAGAAAGGATTCCTTTTATAGGAATGAGCTTACACCTGCATACTGCTGCTTACAAAGATCTGCCAGTGCTGAAACTTCCATTTGAAAGCTTTCATCTGTCTCATCTGATGACTAGCAAATCCCAGACTTTTGCAATGAAATTTCTTGTAGTAACGATAGTTGCAGGTCAATATAATGCAAAAGCATCTCCCAAATCACACCATAAAGCTATACAGATTGACAATAAGAAAGAAAAGTATCAAAACACTAGCAAGCTAATCTGTTACAATGTATTCCAAAGTCATGCAGCTTTTTTATCTTCTCATATGAAACTCAAAGCCAATTTTCATATCAAAAGCGTAACAGGAGTGAGAAAAGGGAGGTTAAGGACTCATCATTTTGTACTGTGAGAAAACTAAAGAGCTCCAGAAAAAGAACCAAAAGAAAACCTACTTGCAACCATGAGTTATACACAAGGCTCACTTTCCAAGTTACCTTTGAATCATTTAGAAAAGAGAATATTAATACAGACCTCTTTGTTTGTTGATATATTCTAAGCAGTGCACATACCTCCAGCTTCCTAAGAGTGTACTCTAGAATTTTACCAGTTACAGTTAATCACAAACACAGCCTGGAAGTTCTTTCTGAGAGGAATATATCAGGAACAGTCCCATGTGACAAATCCAATTTGAAAGTCACTTGATTAATGATGATTAAGCTGTAGAGTATTTATATTTTTAATTTCATACATTGTGACAATATCCCAAGAAGCCACTATTTTACAGAATTAAACATTATGATTTATGGAATATATTAAACATCTAAATAGAGCAAGTCTGCCATAGTGACTCTTTGAGTAAAGTACTCCAATGATAGAAGTCTGCAGCAGTGGGGTATCAAAGTCCAATGACTTCAGGTTCTTTTGAAATTTGTATTGTTTATTAATTACTTCACAGAATGCTTTGAGAAACAATTTCTATTTATCAACAGTAATTATATCTGCAAGTCCAAGGAAGGCTGACTTGAACACTGACTTGATGATGTCTATTGAAGGACTAATCTGAACCACTGTGCAAAGCAAACACCTTCAGAAGTATGTGATCTTAATCTTGAGTGCAAATCAGTGAAGTCATGGTGGGCTTCTATATTTCATTGTGTCCACAAAACAGGATGGAAGTAGTGTACTGCAGCAGACCATTTATTATTTCATTTCAAAGATTATAGAATAGTTTGGGTTGGAAAGGGCCCTAAAGATCGTCTAGTTCCAAGCCCCCTGACATAAAAGGGACACCTTCCACTAGACTAGGTTGCTCAAATTCACATCTAACCTGGCCTTGAACGCTTCCAGGGTTGTGGCATTTACAACTTCTTTGGGCAATCCTGTTCACCCTCTCAGTACTTGGGAAACCTGCAGTCACCTATCAGGTCATAATTACAACATGCATCTGAATTTCTAAGTAACTATGTACTTTATCTGATGACTTGCTATTTGTTTCATTCATAGCATGTCCTATTTTCACCACATTTTGGCATGGCCGGAGCTTGCCTTTATAAAGGGAAGCTCATTTATGTCTAATTAACTCTTCATGATGGTTTACTTTTTTTTTGCTCAGAGGTGTACAAATCATCTGTGCCTCTAACACGTTACTCTTAAAAAGTATCTTAACAACTTGTGTTATCTCTGAACATTTTCACTTTAATCTTCAGACTTCTAGTAACATTTTTATGTCTTCTAACTCAAATCAGAAACATTTAGACTTCCAAATCCAATTATTAAAAATCTAGTGGAAAGCTACACCTCTAAATAAATTTCCATTAGTTGTTACATGAATTTTTGTGGTAGCTGTTAGTGCAGAGCTTTTCAGACACAAAGCCAACCAAAGTGTTAGAAACACAATGATTAACATAGTCACCAGAGTTTAAATACTTAAATTTCAAATTAAAAACAAGTAGTAGCTTCTTTGTTGTTTGGGGGTTAGGGAGTGTTGATGGTGTTTTTCTTTTTCTTTGTTTTGTTGTTGTATAGCAGGAAATCACTCTGTAGAAAGACTTGTCTTTCCTTGTTTTCTTAAAGTTATAGCATATCTCTGGGAAATAAAGGAAAAATCCAGTCACCCCAGTGACCCTCAAAATACTCTGTACTCAAAAAGAGAATGCAAAGAGACAGAGAAGCCTTTCCCTCATTCTCCACCTCACTGCCTTGCAGAAGAGCAAATCTGCATTATGCTGGAAAAGAGTGTGCTTGAATACACTTCCTGTTAAATATATACTTTCAGAGAAAGTATACAGATTCTGCCTTCATGTCCTTGTTAATTGGCCTTATGAAAGTCAAATGTGTATAGATCTGTTTTGGAGCACAGAAAAGCAGAGGAAGCTATACTGGAGAGAGGGCATGATAACAGTATGTCTGGTCCTTGTGACCAGAAGTCATGCTTCTAGACTTGCTAGGCTTTTTCACAACAGGCCTTTGATGCTAACAACGAAATATTAGAAATATTGTACAACTAAATAGAAAATGATATTGTTATGTATTTAGCTGAGGTTGTGTGGCCACATTTTATGGTTCACTTTAAGTCAGTGTCCAAATTCAAGATACCAGGTTTTGATACTGCTAACAGAAAGAAAACTGTTTCTAGTGAAAAATCCTGATACATTTAACTTTCTGTTAAGGAAACTATTATTTCTCTGGCTTTTTTTTTTTTTTTTTGTTTGTTTGTTTTGGGGTTTTTTTAGCTTGTTAGCTAAATTCAGGCCCTAAAATCAATACCTGGGTTTGGGGAGCTTAAATTTTGTTGTGACATTTTTTTTTACTGTGTTGGGTTTATTTTGGGTTTGGGGTTAGGGTTTGTTATTTTTTTTTTTTTTTTTAGCTATCTCCTTGTCTTTTTAAACTACTTTTAAAGAAATAATATAAGTTGTAGGAAAGTGTTTGTAACCATTAAATTTTCTAAAAAACAAACTATGAATAGTTTGATCAAATTATCTTTCACCAGCTAAATAAACATCACCAAAAATTGTGTACCTTACTGTGTAAGAAGTGTTAACCTGCTGAAAAACCTAGCACTAATCATCTATGTCTGATATCTTTACTTTCATTCCTATACATGTATTTTATGCACAAATTTCACACCATTCCAATCTCAGCTTCATAAGAAGGGAAGAGGTATTCTTCCAGCCACTCTTTTCTTTCTATTTGTCATTAATTAAATTAGCCTATTTGATGTAGCTTAATTGACAACTTCTGATTCTTCTGTGGCAAGGAGTCCCCTTATAGCAAGAGCAATACACTGAACTTAATGACAATCCTTCCAAAAGATCTAGTTTTCACACAGAAAACTTCCACAGAATATTTAACACTGAACTCTATACTTACATAACTGACCTCCTTTTGCAGTTAAGTCAAGCACGAAGTAAAAAGACTGAGCTTACAGCTACTGAACATGTAGTCTATAACCTCCTTAAAATCAGTCATTAATTGGTTTGTTAGATAATTCTCTTCACTTGGTGCACAAGGGTTGTCAGACATCTCCGATGAGCTGGTTGCTGTCTGTGGCTTTTGTAAATGATTACTCTAGCTTTAAAGAGACCAGGATTACAAAAAAGATCTAAAAAATCCTTAAAAATATATACATATATATATATATATACTGTTTAGCATGTTTATGTGGCTCTACAAAGCAACATTTTATTAGAAGTATATTATACCTTTAAATAAGTAGAATATAACCATGCTGTAAGCCAAATATTTATTATTAATTAAAAATAAAGATAAGTTGAAGTTGTCCCTACTCTTTGCAGGGGGATTGGCTGAGATTACCTTCAAAGTTGCCTTCTAACCCAAGCTATTCTATAATTCTATGATTCTATATACTAAGAATTACTGTTGAATTCCTTTAGTTTCTAGAAACTTACTTCTACAAAACTTAATAAATACAGTGACATCTTTAAATGATTTTTTTTTCAGCCTATATGTTTAAGAACAGCGTGCTGTGCTTTTCAGTTACAACCACTATGTGTGTTTTTACCTCACCAGAAATGTTCACACAGTTTTAATATCACCACCAGTCTCTAAAAACATAGCTTTTCTTCTCTTACAGTGCAACAATGTTATGCAAGACTTTGGATCAAAACCAGCTGCCAGCTGTTGTTCCTTTTTAACAGTATTTCTTTCTGAAATTCTTGGATTCTTAGACATAAAAATATTATCATTTGATTTGAAGAAGTAGTTACCATTTTAGATGAAAATTATTTTGTTACAGTAAGGTAACCTTCACAGAAAATGAGTCCTACTCACTTTCAGCCTCTGGTGTCTTGAAATGTCCTTTAAATGCAGAAAGATAGAAGACTGATTAGGGCAGGCAGATGACAAGCAGGAAAGATGATACTCACTATAAACAGGTTAAATTAAACCCAGTTTTTAACTTTAAATATTTTCTTGGATAAACCTTTCTTTATGCACATGTAATCACATTTAAAAAAAAATGAAATCCTTAAAACCTTTGTGGCTATGCTGTTCTCAGGGTTCGACTGAGGAAAACCCCAGTTCTAGACTCTGTTTCAGTTTGTGATTCCAAGAGTGGAATTAAGATGCAAATGATGTCAAGTACTGTAATCAATTAGTAAGTTTATAACAAATTACAAAAAGTTGTTATAAAAAGGCGAAATTATTGTAATAAAGGGGATAGCGATAGGACAGATTGTAAAACAAGTAGAAAATGAAGCAAGGATTCGGGGTGCAGAGAGAAAGAGGGTCACCGTCGTGGATCCAGCGGTGTCCTGGGAGTCCATTGTCGTCATCATCGACGGTGTGCATTCTTCTGGGTTCATAGTCGGTATCAGAGCAGAGTGCCCCCCAAGAATCCGTAGCAGTAATTAGAGGTGGATGTCCTCATGGAGGTGTCCTTCTGGAGTCATCCCTTTGAAGGTACCCTTAAAGGTGTCCTGATGCGAGTTGCCCTTGTGGTTATGCCTCATGCAGGGTGTCCCTCAGGGTAAATAGTAGTCATCGGTGGAAAGTGTCCTCACGGAGGTGTCCTCCTGGAGTCATCCTCATGGCAATGGCTCCCTGGAGATGTGCCTCTTAGTGATTACCTTTTCCTTTCTTTATAGTGAGCTGGGAGGCCTACCTCTGTTCTTCATGTCACCTATTACATGTTCCTGGTGGATCAGCTTTCCTGATCTTGTAGCCAGCTCTTTAACTCCATGTGTCTCCACACACACAGGTGTCTGCAGCAGCTCTTGGGATAAGGGGTAGCAATTCCTCACAGCAGTCCTGGAGGCAATGGACTGAAGAGTCTTAGCTCTTTCCCACTCATCCCTCAGGCAATGGATAGTGGAATCCCAGTTCAGGTCCTCGCACCCTTCTCCCAGGCAACGGATATTGTAGTCTTATCTCAACTTCTCCCACCTATCTCTAAAAGATAGGTGGAGTTCCACCTCAGTTTCTCAGACCAATCTTTGAAACAATAGATGGGAGAGTCTGATTTGAGATCAGCCTCTCACAGCTGTATTAGGTAATTTCATAAATTGTATTCTTAACATGTTACAATTTTCTAGATCTCCACTCCTGCTCCCTCTCTTTAGAATAATGTTTAAGTCTCTGTAAAGACAAGGTAAAAACATTTATCTCCAGAGGCCTATAACTGTTTCTGCCCAAACAAGCTTCTCCTCACCAGCAACAATGCTTATACACCTTTCTGTAACATACACTTGATATTTGTCCAGAAGGATCAGATTATGCTTGCATGCAGTTGAACGGAATCTCAAAGATAAAAGTATTATGCTGGAAAGATTCTTTTGACAATAACAAATTTGAACATAGGAGGTTTCTAAATTTCTCTTGGACGTCTTTCAAAAATTAACAGAATTGACTGTTGAGGAAGCATTAATCATAGACATGTTTATCTTTATTTTAGAGATGTACCTATCTTTAACTTATTTGCTGCCTGTTTTCATTGCGAAATTTCAAACCAACAGAAAAGGCAAAAAGAAAAATTCTAGAACATTATTACATTTTGTGAACTGACATCAATGAGAGAAAAAAAAGAACAAACAAAATATTATGTGAATGGAGAAAAGGAAAGCAAAGGATGTTTCGGCTACCTTCTAGTTTTGCTGTAAAGAAAATTTTCTATAAGACTCTATTTGCTTTCCTGGTATTGCCAAATGAAAATTAGTCTTCTCCCAGGTCTTATCATTTAACAACCCTGAGAGTCTTTATCTTTAGTGATAAAGAATACATATGAACAAAGATATCATCCTACAACTTTGAAGCATGCAAAATTTGACATTTATATCAGCATGCTGCTGAGTGGATTTTGTATGTGATTTTTATCTAGAGACCTTCCAAGTCATGAGGTGTCCTGGGAAAAACCTAGGGAGAGTGGAAGAGCAGAGGAACCACATTAGATGAAAAATGTGTTCCCGTTGACTTTGGGAGCACTCCACAGAGCAAAGTCTCAAGCCATCATTACACCCTAACAGTTTAATCTGGAGTTCCTAGTTCTTCTACTCAGGATAGCTGCTATAGCATCTGACTGGTAAAAGAGCTGTCACATTGTCTCACTAACAATGTAGATGTATACTTACAGATCTGTAAATAATAACAGCTTAGGAAAACATACCTCATTTTACTGCTAAGAATATCAGAAATGCTATTGGATGTTTAAAATATTTCATACTTATGGGAAACAAACATTATAGGAAAAAAAAAGCAGCATATCACAACTTGTAATTTTCAGAATTTTCTGTTTTGTTCACAATTCAGAGTTAAATGAGCAATTACATCTGTGAAATTAATCAATGTCAGAAAGAAGTATATGTTTTCTGTAATTTTCTTGTTCTCAGATGACTTATTTCTAATATTCATCTCAATGTATTAATTGGTTGTGATCAGAGAAAATAGCCTAGGAATTACTTTAATTCCATTTCTACACACATTGACTTATAGATAGATAAGTATAGTTAATTAAACTCTATCTAATATTGCTGTGTAGAACATGGTCCTCCAGTTCAGAGCATATTAAAGGAAAATATCAGGATCAGCTGTGTGCATCGTTCACAAGCCACTGGACGATAGTCCTGTAAGATAGTTTTCATGGCAATGTATTAGATATTTAATTAACATTGTAAATCTGATTACTTGCTGACCTCCAAATCAGTCACCCATTTGCTGATTTATAATACAATTTAAAGGTGGACTAACATGCATGAAAAATTCATTTTTTACTGAATCTTTTATTCTAGCAGAAGGTTCTGATAAGGTTTTATATTATAAAAGAAAGATCTGAAAAAAACACTTAAGTCTCCAGATTTAAGGGTGAGTAATAAGATTCCATAATATCAGACAATTACATGCTGTGAAATTGTATGCATTTATCTTTATCTTTAATAATTTTTCACCTTAATTTCATCTTTCCCTCACCCTCTTGAGGCAGTACATATAAAGATGTAGACTAATTTTAAGGTGTGTTTTGTCACCTTTTAAAAGGAAAAAGATAAAATAGGATTAATTACATAAAAATGTGGCTAACTACCAATTGATTGGTTTGCCCATAATCAGATATGCTTTGTGTAGATATTCAAGCAACAGTAAAGTTCTGGGTAGAGAAGAGAGAAATAAAGTGAGGTGTTTACTATACGTTTTATACGGGCTCCAGACGAAGCCACAGCAATTAATGTTAAATGCTATTTGGTCAATAATGGATATATAGATAAAAAAATTCACATCTGTGAGGAAAAGAAGATTTATTGATCACTCAACTCAAAATCAGAGAAAATATATTCAAATAAAATATTTTCCTTCTATTATTCATGCAATATTACAGTTCTTGCATAAGAATGATTTAGCTTTATTTCTATAGAAAAAATTAAAGAAAATTATAGCTCAAACAGTGTGACTTCTTTTATAGCAAGATGTTATCAAGGAGTTTCTTGATAACAAAAAATGCCTTGTCTTTGTTTAAACCACAGTACTTAAGAAGGCATGGAACTTCTATAGTATTACTACAAGAATTTGAATTAAAAGAATTCCTGCAGTTTTAGTGTTCCAGGCTTCCATTAGTAGTAACCACATTATTGGCTTGAGTCAATAAGAAAAATCCATATGATGTTTATACCCATGTTGTCATCATTGTAAATCTTTCATGAAAGAGCTGATGCAGAATCTCTATCATATCATGATCAATGATTCCCTTTCAATTCTAAATTCTAACTCTGCAACACCTTTCAGACCAATTTTTTTCTGTGGCAAAGAGTGCATTGATTTTTTATTGGTTTTGCTTCAGAATGCTTTATTCTTATAGCAATGTGTCTTCAAGGGACAGCTATGGAATCACTGAGTTTGGAAGGTCAGGTTTTGATTCTCAGTTCTGTATAATCTTCCAGTTGCTCAGGGTGCTCCCTAGACTATCCATCCAGGTAATTGATGAAAAGGTTAAACAGTGTTGGTGGCAGTATCTACCTGTGAGGCATACCACTGCCACTTCCAGCTGCTCATCACACTCCTGTCTACAGCCCTTTGAGCCTGGCAAGTCAATTTTCAATCTACCTCACCGTTTATTTATCTAAACTATACTGCATTGTTTTTTTTTAATGAGGATTTTGTGGGTGGCAGTGTTAAAGGCTTTGGTAAAGTCAAGATAAAGAGCATCCACTGCCTTCCCCTCATTCAACGAGCTGGTCATCCATTGTAAAAGTCTATTAGGCTGGTCAACATGATTTCTTTATTGGAAATTCATGCTGATTATTCCAGATCACCATGTTACCCTTAATGTTTGGAAATGGGTTTCTAAGATCAGCTTCCCACAACCAAGATGAAGCCTTCATGCTGTTTTTGACGACAGCAGTGACGTTTGTTCACTTCTAGTCCTGAGAGACCTCGCCCGACCACCATGATTTTTCAAAAACAATTGGGAGTGCCCACACAATAATATGGGGCAGTTCCCTCAGCACTTGTTGTTGCATTCCATCATCCCACAGACTTGTGTATCTCTGGTTTGTTTAAACATCACCTAACTTCATTCTCCTCCATCAGGAGTAAGTCTCCCTTTTTCCAGACTTTCCGTTTGCTCCTAAGAACCTTAGGATTGCTAAAGGCCAGTCTTAAAAGTGAAGACTGAGAAGAAGAATCTTTCATCATCTTGGCATTTTATGTGTCTTTTGCACCAGGGCCCCGGCAGCAAACCCACATTTTTGCTGCTTAAGTACTTCAATAAGCCCTTCTTGCTGTCATTCATGTTCCTTCTCAGCTTCTCTTGCTTTAGTTATAAATGTCATTCTTTACATATGTTTAATTCCTTTACTGGATTGGGCAAAATTCTGTTACTATCGATATCAGGCACCTCTTTTTTCCCCTGAAATCCAATAACATCTCTGTACTGAAAAACAGTTATGGAAAAGTCTTTCCCAAACTTTATACTTTTTTGTAAAATCTCTTTCAACTCTGTTGGCCTTCAGCTGAGAAAGCTTAATGAGAAACATGCTTAGTCAGTACATGTCCCACTAGTTTATCTTGGTGACTAGGCATATGTAAACTTTCCTCAAAACATATTTTGAATAATATAATGAATATCTAACTTATTACTGTCTTTTTTTTAAAGACTAAAAAGTTTTACTGGGTATGACTGAAGAATCTGTACTTTTAAATAGTTTCTCTCACTTGTTATAGCTCCTCAATGAAGCTTAAAAACTAGGGCTGACCTCATTATTTTGCTCAAGACAGAAACAAAATCGAGACTTTTCCTTGTTCTCAGACATATATTTATTCCCTATCTTGAATAATTTGTCCAAAAACACAATATAACATTTTGTCCTTGGATTTACTCTGCCAACAGGCATATCAATCCTTCACCATAAGGACAGCTGCTTGAATTTGCTTTGCATTAGGCAACACAATAGGCAAACTGGGTTATTCATAACTCAGCTACCTATTAATCACCTTTGAGACTGCAAAGATTTAGAGGAATACCAGGTTAGGCCTTATCTGTACTGGGATATTTCCAGCATTAAAATTGGTAAAGATTTTATAAGCTTCTGATAGGCTACAGAGGCACTTCAGTGCTTCAGTCCACCATTATTTTGGTTTGAACATGGAGGATGGAAATGGTAAATTAATTCTGCTAGCCTCATTTAAATGGCAATATTTCTGTAATCAAGTCCTTATGGCTTCATAAATGTAGCTGGCAAATTCCTGAGTGAAAACAAACTATTATATCTCCATCTAAAATAAAACTAGACTGATTTAAAGGGATTGAGAATCTCCTATAAATTCCAGGTTGTTTAACTATAATACACTACATATTTTCTGATTTAAAAGACAATTCCTTTCACTAAAGATTTTCTATTACATAAAGAATATTTTTTGGTAAAATATTCTATATATTGATAACTAGACAGCAAATCCTAGGACATTTTTCTATGAATTAATGTTAATCCCACCTTTCTAAAAAAAATATAAATAAAATGCACACAATCATCAAGCAATGAGTTAAGTTTTTAATATTATACTCTACTCTTCCCTATGTCTTACTGTGCCCATTAGCACAAGCAGAACATTTGGCCAACATATCAGTAGTAAGGAAAAACTGAATCTCTCAAAACAGCATTTTGTGCTTTTTATGGATCATGTACAGATCATAATTTTTTTTTTTTTTACTATCTACACAGAAACTAGTCATGAAGAAAATAAAATTATTATTATAAATAATATTAAAATATTAATAAGATTAAACAGAATGCTAATGCTGGGATGCATTATTTTTATAATATAGGGTAATGTTTTACTGAGCAATGAGTAGATTCTTAATGAACAATAATGTTCATGCTTTTCTCTGAAATAAAACTCTCATTTTAAGTCTCCTAGCCTGTGTATAGGAAATTTGCATCCTAGCCTAATGACTGAAAATGTGGAGACATCTTTCAGGAACTATATATTTTATTTTAAAATACTGTATATTGAAATAGAGTTATGGAGATTTTGCTGTTATATGTTTTTTTTTATGCTGTTTATTATGAGTCATGAAATAATAAAATCATATTTCATATTCAAGAGTACCACATTATTGGTGAATCTTGTGAATCTAATTCTCATTCGAGCCTTGGAATGATTTTTTTTTTCACCCAAAAAGGTACATTAGACTTCAGGAGTATGGTCTTGGAAGATAATGTTCTCAGGCCCAGACAGAAAGGCCATAATAGTACAGCCTGACAAGCTACCCAGCAAGAATGCAGTGTGATTTTTTTATGGTAATTAGTTCATATAGTTAGAACAATGTGCTTCCTGCTCCAACAAAAATGGTACCACCGACTGCCCTTCACTTCTGCACAGACACTATATTCCAGTATACAGTGTGATGCACGTAAGGGTCAGCTGCCACCCACCACATAATGTCATGGGACTGCCACCATCTCGTAATGATAAGCAGGGAAAGCCTCGTGCTGATAGCAAATGAATTCTCAGATTTAATGTAAAACAAAGTGACACTTCACATAACCCTTTATTGTTGCACGTGCCTTTATTATTGAATCCTATAAGATCTGCTAAATATACTTAGCAAATACATATTGTTGGGTGATGAGAAACTGAACACGAGCCAGCACTGTGTGCTTGCAGCCCAGAAAGCCAACCATATCCTGGGCTGCATCAAAAGGAGCATGACCAGCAGGTCAAAGGAGGTGATCCTGATGCTCTACTCTGCTTTTGTCAGACCTCACTTGGAGTATTGTGTGCAGTTCTGGTGTCCTCAACATAAAAAGGACATGGAACTGTTGGAGCAAGTCCAGAGGACGGCCACGAGGATGATCGAGGGACTGAAGCACCTCCTGTATGAAGACAGCCTGAGAACGTTGGGGCTGTTCAGGCTGGAGAAGAGAAGGCTGCATGGGGACCTCATAGCAGCCTTCCAGTATCTGAAGGGGGCCTATAGGGATGCTGGGGAGGGACTCTTCAGTAGGGACTATAGTGACAGGACAAGGGGTAATGGGTTAAAACTTAAACAGGGGAAGTTTAGATTGGATATAAGGAAGAAATTCTTTCCTGTTAGGGTGGTGAGGCACAGCCCAAGGAGGTTGTGAGTGCTCCATCCCTGGCAGTGTTCAAGGCCAGCTTGGACAGAGCCTTGGGTGACATGGTTTAGTGTAAGGTATCCCTGCCCATGGCAGGGGGGTTGGAACTAGATGATCTTAAGGTCCTTTCCAACCCTAACTATTCTATGATTATATGATTCTATGAAATATTAATCATTAAGAATATTACAGTTAAAAGAGCGTGATATCAGATCTTATATGCAGGGAAGTTTGGGTTTCATTGTTGTGTTTTTTTTTTTCAGGGACTTTTACTGCATCTTCACGGAGTTAGTTCAGGGTCATCTTTCTTCTGGTTTTGGTTTTCTTCTACACCCCCCTATACTTAACTTTTGTCAGAAAGGACAAAAGGACAAAAAGCTTTTGTCAGAAAGGACTCTGTCTGAATGGCAGACACCACAAGACCACAATCACAAGCAGCAATGATACACACAGCTTTATGTTTTACCCCTTGAGCAGGAACAATCACACAAATAGAGATTTCTATCCTGTAAGGCACCCACAGGATGCACCCACACCTCCGATTGCATGCGGAGGATAATCGCTCCACCCACTCAAGGTGCCCAACCCCTTCCCTGTGTCCTCAGCAGTTCCCTCAAAGGCTCAGCCCCCTGCATGCTGTTAGAGGTCCATGTTTATGTCTCCTCCCAAGCAACTAATGTTTGCTCTTCTCACAGCTCTTTAAATTAAATCATCAGCAAAGGCCACCCATGGTCCCACTAATTGTGTAGTCCTATCCAACCTTGTTGGCTTTTCCAAGTCAGAAGGCAATTACTAGCTGTCATCAGGGTCTCTGTTCCCCTCTGCCCCTCTGTCACAGATCTGTTATGGCAAGTGTGACATTAGCAACAGTTACATCACATACTCTAATGTGTTAATCTCATTTCAGTCTGGGCAGAAGTACTCCGGGTCTCATTTATCTGAGCTGTGCTTTGAGATAGTCTTCATCCTGTGACATCTTCAATGACAATTTGCTAGGCAGAAACAATTTTCTTTTTTTATAAATCAGGATTCACAAAATCATTGACCTTTTATGAAATCATTGACCTCTGTTTCTCTTTTCATGTGGGTTTAGCTCTCATTTAACCTGCACTGCGTTCTTGCCTTTATTTCCACATGTTCAAACTGCCTTGCTCTCGTGTATGTTAATGCTCGGTTGAATTAAACACAAATCATCCACTGTTACTGAGTAATTTTTTTCTTCCTAATTACTTGTATGGCATCTGTCTGGAAAAGTCATTTTGACACTTAGAAAACAGTCGAAAACCATAGTAAACAAGCAAGGACATCCATTGATCAAAGGGGTTGATTTCTCACTTTACTGGCATCAACAGAATAGTATTTAAGGAGTTTTAAAATTAACAAGCAAAGACAATTTATTTATGGAACATGACAACCTAACAAGCTTATTTTACAAGTTTCTTAAAAATATCTGTTGGAGGTTTTGAAAATATGGACCCTTATCCTTGCCTAAAAAACTGCATACACAACATTCAGTGAGCGCAACATAGAGTCTGAAAATAACAAAGATCTAAAACAAGCTTGGTAGCTGCATTATGCTTCTTTCTTCTACTGACAAATTCAGTCTGTAACTCCCATACGGCATTTCGTTTGCTCTTAGAACTCACAGTATCTTGAAAAAACAAAAAGCAATGGATGTAAGAAATTTGGGACATTTTGCCTAATACCATAACCCACATTTGTAGTTTAAATTACACATAGAATACTAGTAGTTTCTCCTGGAATTTTCAGATGTACATATTTGTGCAAAAGGTGGAAATAGCCTCATTGACAACCAAAGAAAATAATAGCTTTAATGCTCTATTTCTATAAGAAAAAATTTCTTAATGTTAATTGCAACGCCAACTATGCCAGTCAGTCTTACCTCAGTGCTCAGCAAGATCATGGAGCAGATCCTCCTGGAAGCTATGCTAAGGCACATAGACTAAAAAGGGTTGATTGGTGACAGCCAGCATGGCTTCACTGAGGGCAAATATTGCCTGACAAATTTGGTGGCCTTCTACAATGGGGCCATTGCATTGCTGGGTAAGGGAAGAGTGACTAACAACACCTACCTCTACCTGTGCAAGGCATTTAACACTGTCCTGCACAGCAATCTTGTCTCTAAATAAGACAGGAGTGAATTTGACTTATGGACCACCCAGTATATAAAGAATTGTCTGGATGGTCACAAAGAGTTGGGGTGAATGGTTTGATGTCATAGTGGAGACTGGTAACAAGTGGTGTTCCTCAGTGGTCAGTATTGGGACTGGCTCTGTTCAATGCCTTTGTTGGCAACATGGACAGTAGGATTGAGTGCACCCTCAGCGAGTCTGAAGACAACATCAAGCTGTGTGGTGCAGTCAACATGCTGACGGGTAGGGATGCCATCCAGAAGGACCTTGACATGCTTGAGAGGTGGGCCAGAGCAAACTTCATGAAGTACAACCGGACCAAGTGCAAGATCCTGCACCTGGGTCTGGGCAGTCCCAAGCACAGTAACAGGCTGGGCAGAGAGTGGGTTGAAAGCAGCCCTGAGGAGGACTTGGAGGTTCTGGTCGATGAGACACTAAACATAAGCCGGCAGTGTGCACTTGCAGCCCAGAAAGACAATTGTATCCTGGGCTGCATCAAAAGGAGCGTGGCCAGCAGGTCAAGGGATATAATTCTACCACCTACTTTGCCCTCATAAGACCCCACCTAGAATACTGCGCCCAGCTTTGGGGTCCCCATACAAGAACGACTTGGCCTTGCTTGAGCAAGTCCAGAAGAGGCCACGAAAATGATCAGAGGACTGGAGCTCCTCTCCTATGAAGACAGGCTGAGACAGTTGAGTTTATTCATCTTAGAGAAGGCTTCACAAAGACCTTAGAGCAGTTTTCAGTGCCTAAAAGGGGCTTACAGAAAATATGGAGAAGGACTTCTTAGAAGGTCATGTAGAGATAAGACAAGGGGGAATAGTTTAAAAGTAGAAAGAGGGTGGATTTAGATTGGATATTAGGAAGATGTTCTTCACTGTATAGGTGATGAGACAAGGGAACAGGTTGTCCAGAGAAGCTCTGGCTGCCCCGTCCCAGTTAGTGTTCAAGGCCAGGCTGGATAGGAATCTGAGCAACCTGACCTAGTGCAAGGTGTCCCTGCCCATGTCCATGGTTGGAACTAGGTGATCTTCAAATTTCTTCCAGCCCTAACCATTCTGTGATTCTATGACTACATTACACTTTGGTCTGTAATCTCAGAACAGATTTTATTTGCCAAAAGAGGAAGCCAGACTTATACAAAGGTTTTTGAGGGAAGGAGAAATTCCTTACAAGATTTTTTTTTTGACAAATCTATCTTCTTTAACCCAAGTGTGTGCATATGCTTCAAAATATGCAGTTATAATCTGTTAATCCACTCTAAACCCTTAAAAAAAAAAAAAAAAAAAAAAGGATCTGTTTGTTCCAGATGGCTTCTATCTGTTTGTTCCAGAGTTCTATCACCCGGGTTGCCATTTCCAATGGCAATAAGTAGGTGAAGTGACTTATCAAACCTGGAGAACCTGCTTAGGAAGGCTGGGCTGCAACTGACCAAATGGGAATACTGCTGAAGGAGATGTCGCAGTTGCTCTCCGCAGAAATATTTCCTGAAAAAGCCTCACTGCTAAAACATGCACACAAAGCCTTTGTCCATCCAGAGGCTTGTATTTCAGTACAATGCAGCAGATGTTCACAGAAATGTCTAAAAAGTTGTCGTGCTTATACATTCACGAAAGGAGCATCTGCAAAGATGTATTTCTGCACAGCACCAGTTAGGTAGTTTTGTTATCACAGAGTGGTTGAGGACACTGGAACTTTTTTGATTTATGACTTAGTCAAGACTTGTAGACAGTTCTAATTCAATTTAGCTGCCCCCTCCTTTATTGCTTTTGTTGTTCTTTTTAATGTAAGATACCAAATCTTAGCTTCTTAAACGGTGCGAGTGTACGTCAATGGTTTTAGATAAAGTTGTAGCATACTTGACATATGCATAAAAGTAATGAAGATTTATTTATTCACAGTGGGGTGTTTTAATTAGGGCTCATTTACATAATTGTAGCTCCAGATTCGTTTTCAAATGGTTTGGTAACAGCAAGCAATTATGACCCATTTCTATTTGCTGATTAACTAGATCTTCTAATTCAGAAAAACAGTTTACTTTTCACTGTGCCTTACTTTTGCAAAGTGACTTATGACTTTGCTACCTTCATTACCCCATACTTCAAGTGCTTCTGATTGTCCCAAGCTGGCCAAATAACACCCCTGATGAAAGGTACAGCTACATATCAAAGGGAATATATGGCACTTATTATGTCGTATTATAAAAATATATTGTATGCTTATGCATTTGTATTTCTGTTATATTGAAAAGATTTATATTATACTTTTATATTATATTACATTGTATCATATTAGATTTGATTATATTGGGGGTTATTGAGTTGAAATGAATTGAATTGATTTTTTTTTTTCATTCTGTTAATTTCTCAGCACTCAGTTGTATCTTCTCTGCCCATGTGAATAAAACTTCTGTGTAGCAGGAAGTCTCTGGTGTAAAATAACTCTGAAAACGTTTAGAGAAAAGTTTTTTCTATTATTGACAGTTACAAGTGAGCAGAAGTTACTTGGAGAGAAAAAGAAAAAGCAGGGAACGTGTAGCCCAAATGGGGAATAAGAAACAATGGAAGGGGGAGAGGAAAAAAAAAAGACAACACAAATAAGAGAGAAATGCAAAGGATTACTGGTGAACAGCATTGGAGAAAGGGGTAAAAGGAGCATTGAGTCCTGCCACATGAATGTATTACACTAATATCTTGGTCTACCTTGGTGCAATGACAGCCTGCAATACAGCAATGTTCCACTTCCATAGTGTGATTTTATGTATTCTTCTGAGTAAAATCACTTGGCAGAGGGTTGTAGAAAGACATAGTGAGGCTCTAGGGACAGGAGAACAAATGAAAAAGATTTGATGACTCAGTGAGAGCTGTTACTTTCATGTTAATTTCTATGACAGTGTGAAGGTTCTTGGCAAGGACAGAAACCAGGCTTTAGAACAAGGCAAATTTTAGTGCGTAACCAGATGATTCTTTGACAAAAGGCAAACATGCCCTTCTTTTCTTCTTTTATTACAGCTGCTATGAAGGAAAAAACAGACATGGCAGATGGTAATGAGGTCAGGCACTCCTGACCTCGTGAGTCACGTGTTTGCTTACTTGCAAATGAGATATGAACCTGTAACCTATCTACTGTCTTCAGGGACACAGGTTTAATCTCCATACACACAGAGCCACAATTCATGTGTAAGTAGTCTAATGCTCTGGAAATAATCTCATGTGCACATTCGTTGGCCTGCTCTCAAACTTTTTACACCTATGATTAAAATAAAACAAAATTCAGACATTCACAGAGCATGTCTTTTCCCCTTCATTTGCTCCAGTACAAACATGTCAGAACTTTTATTTTAGAACCATCTGGATAACACAGAGGTTGTTAGTGGTAGAATCATATCCATGCCATTAGCAAATAAAACACATAGATCCAGTGCAAATAAAATGCATAGATCCATTGCTCCGGAAGTAAAAAAGCAGCAGTTGGACCATTTTGACAGCTAGAGGGTATGAACAAGTTCTATTCTCATAAAGCTGAAGAGTGGATGATCTATTTAAGGAAAGCAACATATGTTCTCTCCAGGACAAGCCAAGTCCCAGATCCTGGCTAAAAACAGTGCAACCCTACAAGTTTAATGATATCTGGAAGACAGAGTTCTGCAGCAGCAGACAAGGAAAAGAAACTGAATTGTGAGGGATAAAGGTGAAAGGAATGGTCTCGTTTTCAGAAGAAGGGGGTACATGTGGTACATATTTTATCCATCACACCAGTCACAATCTTCTCCTTCTTTCGCCACCCACGTGTGAAGTATTAATTTTGAAGCACTACGCAGTGTCAACCTAAAAATTACATGAGTTTATGCCACCTAATTGCTGCATGCAGAAATGCAGTGCACTTTATACAACTTGGGGAGAGAGGAGGCTTTCTATGTAGGAGCTGCTAATTGCACACAAATCATTTATGCTTCTAGTCTAAATTAGCCTGTATTCATTGTAAAATTTTATGATGAAAATCAAAGTCTCTGATCATTGCTTATTAAATTTTAATCATTTACATGTATACTCTGACTGTAACTTGTACAAATACATTATTCAGGGGAAAGCAGGTAATTTCTATCTCCTCATTTCAGAGGCTTGATTATTTTTCCTTTCTCTTCAATTCATATTGGTTGTTATTATACTCATTAACACATTGCCAGAACTTCAGAGTTGAAACATCCATTAATCAAGAGTTCTAATAGAACATTAAACTATGCATGAACCAAAAAGAAGACTTTGTGGTTATCTTGTTCATTACAATATAAAATAAGTGAGACGCTAACTGAAGCTATGCTCATTTCCTTGTGAGAAGTGAGGAAGGAAGAAAAGGAGAAAATGCAAAAAAAGATCCTCTGGTCCTTTGGGACTAGTAAGTCAGAACTGCTACACCCTTGATGACGCTGATGTTCTGACTTTAACTACAGAAAATTAAGCTTCCTCCCCAAGAACAGATCATAATCATGCCCCTATTTTTATTACCTTGTTTTGGCTGTTTTTTTTGTGAGGCTCAGCTTGAGATCAATTTTGGATCATTTTCACACTTCCTGTATAGTAGATAAAGCAAAGGAGTAAAGCCTTACACTAACACAGAGATAGTGGCTCTCATCAATGCTATGTAAGATTTCAGTCTTCTGACACAAGCATTTTTAAAGGACAATATTTATTAACAAATTCCTGCTCCCAATGGTACACTTATTTCCCTTTGTTTCTTCCTCTCCCCTTAATGTAACATCCCTGATTCAGTACATGCTGATGTCAAAACCACTCTAAAATATCAAGGTGTCAGGCCTGTGTAACTATAAAACATAACCTCTGTGGCACTTTGCAATGCAAAAAACTCCACAATGCAACTGCTCTTGTAACCTGCTGCTAGCAGACTCTTTCCAACGGGGATGTGAAGCATTCATCAGGTGATTGGTAGGAAAATATTTGTATTTGCTAACAACTTGGAGACCCATTTGGAGAATGCTAGCTACCATTGTCATCCACCCCTATCCTCTTCCTTCTTTTTTTCCTCCAAACCTTTTGTGATGTGAATTAGGTGGGTTTTAGGAAATAGTCTATTAAGTACTTAAAACTGCTCAAGCAACTCAAGATAAGCATCCCTCATGATTTAGATCTGTCAGCTATAATTAGAACTGAAACTGTGAGCAGTGGTTTGCTTGCCGAACACTCCAACTGAATGTTAACTCTAGTTTATAACTACTAGCTAGTCTGCATAAAGCGTAGTGTAAATAGGATAAGAAGAGAAGAATCCAGAACATTGGATTAATAAGTGGTTATCTCCAAAAATTGAAAAATTATTGAAAATTTATTGTATAGAATGACTGTCTCATTTCATAATAGTATAGCAAGCAGCACTTGAATCCAGAAAGATGAAAAACATGAGTTTTCCTGCATTGCTTCACTTCTATTTCTTTTGTTAAGTCTATAAATCCAGCTTGTTGTAGACCAGACTCCCTATAAAAGTCTATGGAACTACTACTTTGCTGTGCCATATTCAGTTTCAAAGAGGGGGAAAGGGGGTGCGGAAGGGGCAGAATTTAGAGCACAGTTTTTATGATCATGTTTCTGAATGTCTATGCCAGTGACTGCATAAACACAATCTTTCACAAACACCTTTTCCTGCCTTATGGCAACATTTTATCTTTTTCTAATACACATCGTCTGCCCTTGAACTCATGCACTGAAATGCTGTTTTTCTAAAGAGTGAATGCTACTCATTCAGCTTTCTTTTAATGACTGGGTTTTAATGCTGTTTCAAAATCAGTATTTTAAAATAAAATATCAAGAGATTTTAATATTTTTTTGCTGTAGAGTCTGCTTTGTCTTGATTTGAAAAAGGAGCATAAATTAAAGACCAAAAAGTGCAGACGGACATATCAATCCTTATTTTAGTCTGATCATAGCATAATATTTACCATTTACTGGGTATTATGATCAATGCCATCAAATTTCACCTGATTTTTCTGTTCTTGGAGAATGGAGCTATATTGAATTGAGGAGCACAAATGACCTTCGATAACCATCCTTTATCTTTTTGCGACAACCAGAGTTGATTGAAGCAACAGCTTTTACAGAAACTTTTTCTCATGCTCTACATCCACCTGCAATGGGAGCGTCTACTTCTGTGTGGCTTTGACCCGCCACTTACATCTGTGCTGGAATATAACCATGGTATTCTGATGGAGAAGGACTTTTACAAGGGCATGTAGTGGCAGGAAAATAAGAACGGTTTAAACTGACAAGGGGGAGGTTTAGATTAGACATTAGGAAGAACGCTTCTCTTCAAGGCCAGGTTGGACAGGGCTTCGAGCAACCTGATCTAGTGGAAGGTGTCCTTGCTCATGGCAGGGGGGTTGGAACAAGGTGATGTTTAAGGTCCTTTTCAACCCTAACCAGTCTACTTTTTTATGTGGTATCATGCTATGTTGTGCCCAGGTATATACCAGGTACCTGCATAACCTACGTAACAGGAGGAAGAGACTGAGGTTGAAAACAGTCCTATTAGGCTTGACAGACCATTGCAATCTGCTTCCCTATAAAAATGCAGGTAATTTCTGACATGCTTGCACAAGTATGTAGTGATCTGACATCATACTAGCGCATTTGCTGATGCAAGGATATGGACACAGGTATGTGTAAGCATTTGAATAGCCAGAACAATGATAGTTAATTCAGATGATAAGTATCTAATCACACAGGTTAATAGGAGGGTTGTGGATAAAACTCAGCTCTTGACAAAAGAGTTAAAATCACTTTAAATACTTTAAATAGTGAGAAAACAACATTCTATTTAAAAAGACAAGAGAAAGAGGCACTTTCAAGAGGAGGAACATGCCTAACTGTTTCTGTCTCTGAAAATTGCCACAATATTTTCAGAAGATATTATCATAATGATTTCGAAACACGTCATACTCATGAAGAATATTCTCATAAATAAAGAATGGGTTTTGAGAAAGCAAAATAAAACTAACAGGCTAAGTATGCTGAACTAGTTATACGTATCAAGATGGATAGGAAGAAAGAGTGAAAAATCCAACATATAGTAACTGTAAACCAGGATATTCATATTCTGTAGAAAACTGTGTATTCAATTGTTATCAGGAAATAGATTGTGCTAGTTGCATGGATCATCATTATAAATCAAAGAATCATATTTTAGAATAATGGAATAGCTCAGATTGCAAGGGATCTTGAAAGATCATCTAGTCCAACCTTTCAATGAACAGAGATCCTAGATGAGATTACCTAGCACACTGATCAATCACATCTTGAAACCCTCCAGTAATGGGGAATCTACCACTTCACTTGGGAAGTTCCAGGGAATGATTGCTCTTACTGTAAAAGACATTTCATATGTTGAGATGAAACTTCTCCCAGTAAAGCTTGTTCCAGTTGCCCCTTGTCTTTTCCATGCAGTTCCTTGTGAAAAGAGAGCCTCCATTCTCTTTGTAACCATGCTTGAAATACTGGAATACTGTAATATATTAGAACACTGAACGCAAACTTACTTTTTGTTGAAAGACTAAACCAATAATTGATCCACTTTAAAAGTTTTATGTATATGGAGTATAATTACTTCTGTTAAGAAAAGCACTGCTCACTATTTATTGACCTTTTTATTTCTGATTTTTATTCAGATACCTTTTACAGCAGTATTAGAATTCAAATAATAATACAAAAATTATAGTTTAAAAAGGAAAGTATGAGAACAATATTAAGAAAACATATTTTTTCTTTTGAAAGCTCCTTATTTAAAAGAGTGTATTACAAGTATTTAGTCACTGAGGTACTCTTTGCTACCACCAAAGTAAATACAAATATTGCTGTAGGGTTTTTTTGGCCATCAAATCAAGTAGTACACTACAAAGTATATTGGTTACATCCATGTTGATATGCAAATTATGGTAAAATGGTGCATAAAGATAAGGGTAATTTAGAGAGGCTGATGTGGGCGAAAAACATAAAATAAAATAATTCAGTATTCTTGAACCTAATACAGGAAGAGTATTTTTACTTTTTTATCATTAAAGCTCTAAATATCAGATAATCTTAAATATCAGCTACATAATATCTAAGTTTTAGCCATATCTAGTCTCTTCTAAATGTTGCCTTGAGGATTTCTGAGATTTACTACTTTTTCTAGGACAAAAATATGGGAATTATTGCTGTGAGTAATAGAGCTCAAAAGTCATTATAATTCTCGTGTCTTCTTTAATGGTGGACCATCAGGTGAAAATTGTTTTTACTTTCTAAATTTTGCTAATCAGGCAAAAACCTGAGAATTTGTGGACATTTCAGACCTCTTTTAATCCCTCTCAGTACCTGGAAGAACCCTGAACTCCAGATACTTTTGTGAGATAATATAAAAAACCAGCTACTTTAGATATGCTTTTTTTATTTCTTATTTCTGTCTTTATTTATGTGTAGGCAAAAGACTTCACTGTGTGGTTTGATCACCTTTACCTCTGAACAAGAAATAAAAATTAATAGCTGTTTTTTGCATAAGCTTTCAAGTCTTGAGCCTTAAAATCTCAAGGTCTTTTGGTCTATCAAAATACCATAGCATAGTCAAATATTGCATCATTAGCATATGTCATTTAAAATGAAAGATACTATTGAAATACTTTCCTAGCACCTTGCAACAGATATAATCCAAAGAAAACCATACAAAATAGTTCACAAATGCTTTTACTATCACACTCTCAAGTCTTGAAAACAGTGGTATGATACTGTAATACATTTATATGGCAGGATGACTATATATGGGACTGAAGCACAATAAACTCAGATGTTGCTTTTCATGGTTAGGCAGATCTGTGAACTTTAATTACATGTGACAATCCAATTTCTACACTTGTTATTTAATAGATGTTTCTGTGTCTCAAGAGCATATGATATTATACTACTGATATGCTAATATAATGGTCATTAGGTCAAGACAGAAAGGCACATGTACAATCCAATTATTTTGTAAACAACTCAATATACTAACTTAGAGGATTGAAATGTTTTGAGGTTTGTGAACACAAAGCTGTTGTACAGTGCAAGAAAGAAGGGAGTTTCCCTGGCATCACTTGAATGCTTAGGGGGATTGAGAACTCTGAACCATGTACAAAACTAGTGAGAGACAGCAAAACAACAAAAACATCTGCAGAAAATATTATTTCAGGGAATGGGCACTGTTTGGTGGTAGCTGGTTGTTGTTATTGGTTTATTATTATTATTATTATTATTATTATTATTATTATTATTAAAGTAAACTGTGCATAAAAAGTGGTGTTTACATTTTTTTCCTGTTTATGCATATCAAGCTCAATTAAACTGTTTATTAGGTTCAGACTGAACCCGTCACTGAAACTCAGTTTTTCCTCCTTGAAAAATGTATCACAGCAGAAAAGAGATTCATAGACTCTCTGTGGGGAGATAAAGCTTGGAGAAATGGGAATGAAAGGTAAGAAACCCCTTAAACAAAAAGAAAAAAGGGCTGAATAAATTGATACTTTCCAAACTCTTTCGATTCCTTGAAAGCACAGTATAACTACAGTAAAGTGGGCTTGCTGTGTTAAGGGACTTACACAAAAGTTAATGTCATTGGGATTCAGCTTCAGTTCCACTACATCTCCTACATAGCTTTGGGAAGGTCTGGTGCACAAATTATTCAAACATGGAGCCGGCAGCTGCAGCTTTTCCGTTTTAACTAAAATACTTTAATTGTGCCTCTGAGTTCAGCCTTTACTCCCACAACAAATGGCAGGGCCCAATAAATCATGATGAAAGAAGGAAACAAGAAATTAAGATAGTGAAGGAAAGGAGATAGTAAACTGTGTTGTTGAGAAAAGGACAGACCCAAGCAGCAAGCTGACACCAGCAGTAGAGATCAGTAAAAAACACTGTTGAACTATGATACTGAAGAAAGTATTTTAGGTATCAGTGGACTTTGGATCAGGCCCTCATAAAAAAAAAAAAAAATAAAAGAAACAACTTAAAGTAGAAGTCTCTAATTTTTTATTCTTCCAGCTGGACCTTCTTGGTGAGGAAGCACAGACTGAAGCGCTTTGCTGAGCATGTGCCAAAGGAAACCTGAAAAAGGTGGGAAAGCAGCAGATTCACGTATCCTAAGATCAAACATGGTTGAATAATTCTTGTCATTTTCATGGCCAATTTTTAAGATGTCATCAAGCATTTACAGAAGACAGCATTTGTCCTGTTTAGCATTTTATTTGAGTTGAGAATGAAATGTTATAAATTTGGCAGTGGGAAACAGTTTTTCTCTCACACAAGTACATGAACAAGCAAGCACCTAATCAATGTATCAAAAGCTTTTGTTCTTATTGTTTGGCAGCATTATGCCTAATTCAAATAAGAAGCTTCCTCCTCAAAGTAGAAAGCTTACCTGCACAGGAAACAAAAGCTATTCTACTGTTCTCTGTAGCATGTGTATTGAAGAGAGGAGTGAGTGGCTATATATTTCAGGCAATAATATGGCTAAAGGTTATGAAAACAATACTGAACTTGCAAATTTACCAAATAAACAAATAAAAAAGAGAAATGTAGCACAGTAATTTGCATTCAAGCAAATATGGCCCAAATCAGAAGAGAGCAATCCATCCAGCATGAATAAACCAGTGTCAATACTGGTCAATAACACAAATGCAGCAAAATGTCCTAACATGGTACAGAAAGATGAAAGTGAGTCTTGATCTTTCAGCTGCACACTAATTTCTGTGTGTATGGGTGTACA
Organism: Lathamus discolor; assembly: GCF_037157495.1. NCBI lineage: Eukaryota > Metazoa > Chordata > Aves > Psittaciformes > Psittacidae > Lathamus > Lathamus discolor. The sequence goes on along the minus strand of NC_088909.1, from coordinate 51,996,342 downwards.
TAAATGACTATTTTATTTATTTATTTATTTTCAGAAGAATCCAGTACCCAGAACAGGGTGTAAACAGCGAAGTACTTTATACAACTGCTTCAGCTGCAATGAGCACTGACCTTGGTGTACATAGCAGAATGGGGAGACAAATTTACTCAGTGTTTTGTGCTTCTCAGAGACAGGACAAAAGAACCTATGAACCCTTTTAATGAAGGAAAAAGGTACACAAAAAGACCCTGATGACTCAGACATATGACTTGTTTAAGTATTTTCTGTAGTCTAAAGTATGCCTTGAGACCACTCATCAAGGGAAGTAGATGGAAATATCTCTTTATAGCCTATGACTTGGAGGTTCCGCAGTAAAAATAAAAAAAAATCATAGGATCAGATCTTGAGGACCGCGATGCAAACCATAAATGGCAAGTACCTCTGTACGAAGTTTTATGAAAATACTTGTTTTGTTTTAGTATAAATTCAGGTGAAATGAACATATTTCTTAGAGATGGCAATATTTAAATTTTATGTATGGCCTGTGTGTTTGCCTTTTTGTCACCATTGTAATTTCTTTGTCTTGTCTCTTTATACTGTAACATCCATTGAATGCTCTCTTCTGAACTTTGCTGAATAACAGATTTAATGAGTATTGAGTATGGCCCATGCAAAACTCATGAAATTCAACAAAGCCAAATGCAGGATTGCACAACCCCTAGTATCATCAGTACAGGCTGGGAGATAAAAGGATTGAGAATACCCATTCTAAATGAATCTACTAATCTACTAAATTTAAACAGGGGAATTCAGGTTAGATATAAGCAAGAAGTTCTTTACTGTGAGGGTAGTGAGGCACTGGAATGGGTTGCCCAAGGAAGCTATGAATACTCTATCCCTGGAGTATTCAAGGCTGGTCTGGATGGAGTCTCAGATGACACGGTTTAGTGTGAGGTGTCCATGTCTATGGTAGGGGTGTTGGAACTAGGTAGTCTTGAGGTCCTTTCCGACCCTAACTATTCTACGATTCTATGATTCTACTAATAAAGAAGATAGGCTTGAGTGAGGGAGAAAGAACATGGATTGTGCTTTCCTTGTGCTTTCCTTGGAAAGGAAGAACAGAAACATCTAAACACTGAGACACAAAATAACATACAAACCCCTTTCCCTTTAATATCTTCATCAGTGACATAAACAGTGAGATTGAGTGTGCCATCAGCAAGTTTGCAGATGAAACCAATTGAGTGGTGCAGTTGAAATGCCCAAGGGATGAAAAACTATCCAGTGGTACTCAGACAGGCTCAAGAGATGGGCCCATGCAAAACTCATGAGATTCAACAAAGCCAAGTTCAGGATGGTGCAACCCCTAGTATCATCAATAGAGGCTGGGAGATGAACGGATTGAGAATACCCATCAGGAGAAGGACTTGGGGGTAATGGTGGATCATATCTTGGGCTGCACCCAAAGGAGTGTGGCTAGCAGGTTAAAGGAGGTGATTCTGTCCTTCTACACTGCTCTGGTGAGACCCCTCCTGCAGTACTGCATCCAGCTCTGGAGTCCTCAGTACAGGAAAGACATGGACCTGTTGGAGAGGGTCCAGACAGCCACAAAAATGATCAGTGGGATGGAGCACCTCTTCTATGAAGAAAGGCTGAGACGGTGCTGTTTAGCTTCGAGTAAAGAAGTGAGACCTTATTGTGGTCTTTCAGTTCTTAAAGAAAGATGGGGAGAGAGTTTTCAGCAGAATCTATTGCGATAGGACAAGGAGTAATGGTTTTAAACTAAAAGAGGGGAGATTCAGGCTGGAGAAAGAATTCTTTACAATGAGGGTGGTAAAACACTGGCACAGGTTGTACAGAGAGGTGGTTGGAGGCACCACCCCTGGAGACATTCAAGGCCAGGCTGGATGTGATTCTGGGTGACCTAGTCTGTTAGAAGATGTCCCTGCTTATTGCAGTGGGGTTGGACTAGGTGACTTTTAAGGGCCTCTTCTAACCCAAACTACGATTCTACGATTTTGTGATTTTTATTTCAATATATTAATTACATTATCTACCTGACAAAGGTTAATATTCGGCTTCTCTAATGTGTGTCTGTGTAAGCTACATGCATACCCATGTGTCAAAATAAGTTGTTATATGTATATCTTAATTTTATGTAAACCAAATAAATAAGCTACACCTGGACTGTTTTTAGGATTTCACTTCAATGTTTTTGATGTGTGTTCTCCCTTGCCCCAAATTTAAAATTACCAGGCATCTACTGATGATTGCATGGTGTCTCGTACAGTGTATATTGAACAAAGCTAGCAAACCTTTCTAGCTGTGTGTTGATTATTCTGCTTATAATAACCTTCGTCCTCAATTAAGCTTTTGTTTTGTGGGTATAGATTGATTTTAATCATCCTAATCAAACACTATCACACACTAATTATTCATTACGATTGCAGAGTATCTTTGCAACATCAGATTTTCAACATATATGATTTTCAACTTTGTCTTAATTGCTAAAGTTAATTAAATTAATTGTGGATTAAGTTACTTTAGCTAAGCTGATGACATACGGATTAATTATTCTTTCAATAAGAAAGTCGTTAGCATTAATTAGATAAGCTTCATGATTGTTTTGCAGTACAACATTGATAGATGAATGCCTATCACAGGTTGTCTGAGTGTAAACAAAAAGAAGCATCTATGGATACCTAACTACATTTAAGGTGTAGTACATGATCGGAAGGCACTCTTCTCAAGACATTTTAAGACATGTATGAGATAGTACTGTGATAATGTTTTTAAATTCCCCTCCCTTTTTATCTTATTTGAGATCTGATTTTCTTTTCTAAGTATTTATCTTGTTGTATTGGAAACTTTAGTTTTGCAATTTCTCGAGGGAAGGTTATTATTTACTGCAATGTACAGTTTTGATCAGTTTAGCAATAGCATATTTTATTGCAGTGGGATAAACCTCTCACAGTTGAAGCAACACTGAATGTAAACTTTGATACCTAGAACCTGGACACCACCAAAATGACCTTCCCATTTCCCTGTCAGCTGCTGTGCATAAACTGTCAGAAAGGATCAGGGACAATGTCCAAAACACATATGACTGAATCTACTGCAGTTAGATGAGGGCTTGTCATGCATGACCTATGGCACAGATGAACTTAGTTTCAGCTGGAACTGAATGCAAAGAAATGTTAAAATTGAATCGGTTGTACAGAAATGAGAGATCAATGTTTCTCCCACACATAACAATGAGAAAATGAGCTCTATGTAAAAGACAGGGTTGGGGTAGAAAGAGGATTGAACTCAGAGATATTGTGAGGTTATACAGTGACCGTCCTCTTAAGAAGACATAGTATGTTTTAATTCTACTCAAGTATTAGGGTGAGGCAACCTCTCAGAACGAGTTTTTTCTAGTTTTTCATGTTATAAGTAAATAAACAAGTTACTACTGAGGTGTAGTTGTTTGTTCTGAGATGTTAGAGTGTGTACTACTGTCTTTGTAACAGTAAAAGTCTCTCTGACCAAATTAGAATAAAATCATTAGTAGATTTTAGATAATGTGTAGCTGCTATTTAGATGCTGCACCAGCATGAAACTTTGCACAATACTTTCATCTGTAAATTTGGTGATGGGGCATCTATGTTTAACCCTGATAATGTAAGTCCTTATTTATAGTCACTTGCACCTTGAGGAAACACAGACTATGGGGCTCCACATAACCATGACTAATACCAGTAAGAATTTGGTGGGTATTTTCAGTTTCCACCTTTAGCTTTACAGACCAAGGCTCCAGAAATTCTTCTGAGTAATTTGATTCTCACCTAGCTCTAACAGTCTTATAATGAAATAGTCTCCTGATAACTTTTGAACATCTACATTGGTTCTTAGACAGAAAAAAAAAAAAAAAAAAAAAAATCACTTGCCTTCCGAAATAAAAAAAACACAGAATGTTAACAGGCAGGTTTATATCCAGACGGCAGGCATGTGTATGTCAGTGGTCTCTCCTCAAAAGCACAAAGCTCAGTGCTGTTTAATATACCTTTCATCTTTTGAAGAACTGTACGCTGATTTTTCAAGTTATGCATATTTTTAGCCACTTTGTGTCTTTCCCTGGCAAACACTTCTACAAATCATATCCTGGAGCAGAACAAACTACTTGTGATGTATGCTGCAAAGCCCAGTTTAAAGTAATTTGTCAAGGCTCCTGTAGAAGCTCTGTGGCAGAACTGCCACAAGACATTGCTCAGTTGCTTCAGCTGGAACATTATTCTTTCTCCTTGTTTTCTTTACCGGACTGAAGACATGTTTACCCCATTCATTCATAAACTCTGGGTTATTCAACAGGTTAACCTAAAGCATATAGGTAATATCCTTCTGGAGTCAGCAATTCTGGTGTATTCTTAAAGTGAGGCAGCCTGGCTAAACTATATTAGAAAAGGGCACTGGTGGTAACTGGATACTGTGATGAAAAACTGCATGATAATGTTCACAAGAAAGATAGATGGTATTGCTTTTCAGCATTCAAATAATTAATTTTTAAATTTCTGAGTGCTTTGTTTTATACCCTTAATTATTAAGTTTAAACATTAAGAAAATAAATGGAATTACTTAAAAATGAATGGGGAGCATCTTATGTTGCTGCTATTATATAAGTATGCCTGAAATCTAAAATTTCTTATATCTTACCAAGGACCATGGTCAAAATCCAGAAAACTACTGGGAAAGTACTAAAAATGTAAGAGTTCAGCTAGCACTAAAAGTGCTGCAGTATATGTATGTTGTTTATATATAAAAAATACACTTTTCCAAAAGCAATTAAACCTTTCCATAATCTTTCCTTCTTTAAATATTTATAAGACTGAACATGCATCATTTCTAATTAACTTCCCTGGGTTACGGCATTTACAGGAAAATGCTAATTGCGGCAATATCCACAGCGGTTTCATATACATATCACATATTAATTTCAGAGTGCAATTTTCTGCCACCATTTATTTGTTACATATTTATTTTTTTCACCAGTTGATTTTGAAAATTTTAGAGGAATTGTTAGGTTCATACATATAGTATATAGGATATATATATACTATATATATATACATACATACATATATTTCAAGATGGATCTTGAAAAGGAACATTTTAAATAGAAATAAAAATATTAGGGTCATTAGTAAACAGCAAAGAACGCATGCTTCTGGAGACAAACTTCTCTGACAACTGTCTACCTAAAGAGGCATTTGTGATACTTAGACAGTTTAGATTAGCTAAGTAATGAACTATAGGTGCAAAATATAAGTATAGTTTATACCTCCATTCCCCAGTGAGGAAGAATGTAATTCTGTAGAATGATGGAAGCATTACTTGATACACTGGGATAAGTTTACTCATGCAAAAAATGAGGGTTAAATTCTGTTATCTTAAAATCCTGCAGAAGGATTTTAATCACTGAGACAAACACACGAATTTCCACCTGTTAAAAAACCCTCACCAATCCAATGAGGAGGGGCTCCATTAAAATTGGTTATTCTATTGATTCTTCTGTATTGATTCTATTAAAGATATATTTAACTGACTCCCAGACTTATGTAATCTTAGTAGAGGACTGAAGGTGCAATTTGTGCTGTTTTCAGTGTTCGTTTACACATTTTCAGATGCTCAGATTCCAAGAAAGCATCCAAATCAGACTTAAATAAAATACAAAAGTAGATCTAGTCTGGCAGACCTGAATTGCTAATGTTAAACAGTAAAGTAATCTGTCATTTGAAGATATAAAAAGTAGAGAATTGCGTGCTGGACTAAATCTTCTTACATATTTTTAAGCATATCCTAGAAAACAGGCAATGTTTTACACACTCTTTAGAAAAGACAGGCCTGGCAGGCGGGAAGGGGGAGTTGCCCTTTATGTTAGGGATAAGCTGGAGAGTATGGAACTCTGGGGACAGCTGAGCAGTTTACAGAGAGTTTGTGGGTCAGGGTTAAAGGGAAAACAGCCATTTGAGACATTACTGTGGGGATCTGTTACAGACCGCCTGATCAAGGAGAACTTGCAGATGAAGCACTCTACAGACAGATAGGAAAAGCCTCATGCTCACAGGCCCTTGTTCTCATGGGGGACTTCAACCACCCTGACATCTGTTGGAACGATGGCACTGCACGGCACAAGCAATCCAGGAGGTTCCTCGATTGTGTGGAAGAAAACTTCCTTCTGCAAGTAATAGAGGAGCCGACAAGGAGAGGTGCCATGCTTGACCTTGTGCTCACCAACAGGGAAGGGCTCGTTGAGAATGTGATGCTCCAGGGCAGCCTTGGATGCAGCGATCACGGGATGATCAAATTTGAGATCCCCAAGACAGTGAGAAGAGCGTGCAGCAAGCTCACTGCCTTGGACTTCAAAAGAGCAGACTTTGGCCTCTTCAGAAGCCTGCTTAGTAAGGTTCCATGGGATATAGCCCTGGAGGGCAGGGGGGCCCAAGACTCTTGGCTGATATTCAAGGATCACCTGCTACAAGCTCAGGACTGTTGCCTCCCAACTAGAAGGAAGTGCAGCAGGAGGGCCAGGAGACCTCCTTGGATGGATAAGGAGCTGCTGAGGAAAATTCAAATGAAAAAAAGAGGCTTATAAAAAGTGGAAGCAAGGAAAGGCTGCCTGGGAAAAATACAGGGATGTTGTCTGGGAAGCTAAGGAACAGGTTAGGAAGGCTAAGGCCCAGTTAGAAGTAAACTTGGCCAGGGATGTTAAGGATAACAGGAAGGGATTCTACAGGTACATAGCAAATAAAAAACAGACTAGGGACAACATAGGCCCCCTGAGGAAGCTCTCGGGAGCACTGGTGACACAGGATTTGGAGAAGGCTGAGGTTCTGAATGACTTCTTTGCGTCGGTCTTCACTAGCAAAGGCTCTGACTGCACCACTCAAGTCTTAGAAGACAGATGCAGGGACTGTGAGAATGAAGACCTTGGGCCCACTGTAGGAGAGGATCTGGTTTGAGACCGTCTTAAAAATCGGAACGTGCACAAGTCCATAGGACCCGATGAAATCCATCCACGGGTCCTGAAGGAGCTGGTGAATGAAGTTGCTAAGCCACTGGCCATCATAGTTGAAAAATCATGGCAGTCAGGTGAAGTTCCTGATGATTGGAGAAAGGGAAATACAACCCACATTTTCAAGAAGGGGAAAATGGAAGACCCGGGGAATTACAGACCAGTCAGTCTCACCTCTGTGCCTGGTAAAATCTTGGAGCACATTCTCCTGGATGGCATGCTAAGGCACATGAAAAACAAGAAGGTGCTTGGTGACAGCCAGCATGGCTTCACTAAGGGGAAATCCTGCCTGACCAATTTGGTGGTCATCTATGATGGGGCTACAGAACTGATGGACAAGGGTAGAGCAGTTGATGTCATCTGCCTGGACTTGTGCAAAGCGTTTGACACTGTCCCACACAACATCGTTGTCTCTAAATTGGAATGATATCAATTTGATGGATGGACCACTCGGTGGATAAAGAACTGGCTGGATGGCCGCACACGAAGAGTTGTGGTCAATGGCTCAATGTCCGGCTGGAGACCAGTAATGAGTAGTGTCCCTCAGGGATCGCTGTTGGGACCAGTCTTGTTTAATATCTTCATCGCTGACATGGACAGTGGGATTGAGTGCGTCTTCAGCAAGTTTGCCAATGACACCAAGCTGTGTGGTCCGGTTGATATGCTGGAGGGAAGGGATGCCATCCAGAGGGACCTTGACACGCTTGTAAGGTGGGCTGATGCCAACCTTATGAAGTTCAACCACGACAAGTGCAAGGTCCTACACCTGGGTCGAAACTATCCCAGGCACAGCTACAGACTGGGCAAAGAAGAGATTCAGAGCGGCCCTGTGGAGAAGGTCTTGGTGGTGCTGGTCGATGAGAAAATGAACATGAGCCTGCAGTGTGCGCTCGCAGCCCAGAAAGCCAACCGTATCCTGGGATGCATCAAAAGGAGCGTGACCAGCAGGTCGAAGGAGGTGATCCTGCCCCTCTACTCTGCTCTTGTGAGACCTTACCTGGAGTATTGTGTGCAGTTCTGGTGTCCTCAACATAAAAAGGACATGGAACTGCTGGACCAAGTCCAGAGGAGGGCCACGAGGATGATCAGGGGACTGGAGCACCTCCTGTATGAAGATGGCTGAGAAAGTTGCGGCTGTTCAGCCTGGAGAACAGAAGGCTGAGTGGAGGCCTCATAGCAGCCTTCCAGTATCCGAAATGGGTCTATAGGGATGCTGTGGAGGGACTCTTTGTCAGGGACTGTAGTGACAGGACAAGGGGTAACGGGTTAAAACTTAAACAGGGAAGTTTATATTGGATATAAGGAGGAAATTCTTTCCTGTTAGGGTGGTGAGACACTGGAATCGGTTGCCCAAGGAGGCTGTGAGTGCTCCATCCCTGTCAGTGTTCAAGGCCAGGCTGGATGAAGCCTTGGGTGGGATAGTTTAGTGTGAGGTGTCCTTGCCCATGGCAGGTGGGTTGGAACTTGATGATCTTGAGGTCCTTTCCAACCCTGACTATTCTATGATTCTACCACATTTTTCTCTGTTTATAATAGAGATGTGATGTAGGTAGACAGCAACATAGAACAGCCCCTGTTGAAACAGACCTCAAAAGGCCCTGTGGTCCAGCATTTCAGGGGAAAGGGTCTTGGGTGAGGTTATCTATCATTCTGAACAGTATTCTTAACACTGCTTGAGTGACTGCACCAGAGCACACCTTGGGAAGCTGTACCTTCCACTGTCCTCCACCTAGGAGGCAGGGGCACATTTGCTGAAGTCCTCCACCTGCGTAGTTCCTTCCCTGATAGGAAGCTCTGTTTGGGTGGCCACCTTCATGCTAGCCTAGCTAGGCAGCCAGTTTCTGTCAGCTGCATAGACCACTGTCTGTTTCCTATCACCATGCTTCTGACAATATCAGAAGACTTTCTATAACAAGCTCTCTGGAGACCTGAGGTTGCTGGGTAGACTTGTGCAGCCACCAGTTAGGTGAATTGACAATTGAGGCTGCAGCCTAAGCCTGGGGGTGAGCAGAGCAGGCAGCAGCCCAATAACTGGCAGAGTGCACAGCCCTTCCTGAGCACTATTCCACAGCTGCCATGAAGACTATCATACAGCTCCCTGCTTGCATGCACACCCTGTTTGCTGGTGCTTGCTATGGGCTGATTACAAGCAGCTTCTGGCAGTCTGAACTGCCCATGAGGACTGCTGGCACTGTTTGACTCTTAGATGCCTCTCTTGCAAGACCTCTTTGCTGCCTGTTTGCCCCTACGCACACAACTTGGGGAGAAGGGGACTCAGAAACACCTTGGGGATCTCACAGGCCTCACACTCCTCCCAGCACATGGCAAATGCTGCTGCTGCTAGCATTAGCTTCTTGCAACAAATATTTTAATAATAAGATAACGTAAATGTTCAAAAAATGTCTGTGATTTAATTTTTGAAAAAGGGTAGGAAACCATCTACACTTACAGCATAATAGGGACATTCAGTAATATATGAAGTGAAAGGTTATAGAAAGCCATTTAATGTTCAGATCAACAGAAACAAATTTGACTGACATCCTTGCTCAGATATCTGATTAACATGAAGTCCCTGGGTAATTCTGAGAGTTGGTATGAGCGGAGACTCTCACAGGACATTTTCAGGACTAATCCATAGAATTCCTTTTCACATGCACCATTTCTTGGCCATGGCTTTCCTGATTATACACAGGGAAAAATATCAAAACTAAAACAAACCAAAACAAATGTGGTTTTATAAAATGTGATTTTTAGGGTTACTGGAGCACCTAAAGTCTACAGAATTGTCTGAAAAACAAAATTATCTAGAATTTTCTTTAGAATTTCATTGAAAATAGATCTGCAAATATATCCACTGATATCTCATCTTGCTTTTCAGAAATGTTTCAGGATTTCTGTTAATAATATGATAAAACCCCCAAAAGATTCTTACTCATTGAAAAACACAGCAAGACAAAACAAAGAAACAAAAACCCAAAAAGGACTATTTAAGATTTATTGAGGAAACAATTTGACACAGATGATGAAAGAAGCAAACTTTTTTCCACTGGAATTTAGCCATCTTCCACACCTCAGACCTCTTGTGGAAACTTCAGGATTCTTCCTAAACTCTCTGTGTAGTGATCAAGGACTACTAAAAGAGCTGCAGGGCCCTGAGTTGCCTACTTCTTCCCAAACACTTTTCTACATGTGTAAACACCATGACAAATGCAGCTTTCTAGCCTGGATGCAAATCCCCGTCTTCAGTAAGGGGACCCTCACAAGTTCCTTAACTACAGCGAGAATAATCTTTCTTGCTGCATTTCTGAAGTCCTGGGAAGGTCTACCCTTTTCTTAAGCCCTTCATTCCTCTTCAAAATTGATTTTTTTTTTTTCTGTTTCTGCAGGTGGTTTCGAGTGGACTTACATTGACACAGGATTTCATGTAAGAAGGTGAAATCTTTCTGCTTTGTGCCCTATCAGCATCGCCCTTAACTTAGAGCATTCCCCTGTGAACAATTTACTATTGCTCTGAGCAGCAACGAGAAGACAGATGGACCTTCCTCACCCCATCACAAACTCAGGTGCTCTCACACTGTCCAAATGTGTGCATAGGAGGAAAAATAAAAAACAACACAGAGAGCAGCAGAGGGATAGGTAACAAAACAGCATGACCATAGAGAGAAGATGTATGACAGTCACTCAGACATTTGTGCAAGGTGAAAACTTTACAAGACAAGGGTGTAAGCACTTCCCAAAAGTACACCAAACTGTTCCAGTGAAATCTCTCCTATTATTGTTGGCAAGTAGAATAGCCTTACACTTTTGTAAAGAAGCTAAACTCAAAACTGGTCATCAGGAAAGTCAGGAAGGAAAGCAATGTTAAATTATCCTGCAGAATGAAGTGGCGCATGACTATTTCCATGCTGTTTCCATTTTCAGACGTGTTTGTTTTCAGAAGGACATGTATGTACTAATATGTCTTCTCAAAAGGTGACTTTTAGAAATACAATATTTTACACTCATGACATTTTATGATAACCAGCACAAATCAATTGCATTCAGGCTTGTATGCTAAATTGAGGTTGCTTCAGCATCTTTTAGGTTTTACTAACAAAATGGTAGGGACTTTTTTTTGCACCTACCCCTCTTATTTTTTTTTTTTTTTTTTTTTTAATGTTTGTACTGGAGTATCATTGGTTTGTACTCACCCTCTAGAACCATGAGGGTTTTTTTTCTAGAAAACACACTTTATCTGCATAGGCAATAAAACCTCTCTAACATAGATGATACAGATGTTGAGAAATAACTTAAAAATTCACAGGGAGGCATCCATGCCCTTCTACATGGAAGCAACAGCTGTAATCTCCAGAATGCTGAGGTTGGGACTAGTGAATTGCAATGCAGCAGACTACTGACTGTTATAGGAAAAAGAAACCAAACCAACATATCCTTTCACTAAGCTGACAAAGGGCTCATGAAGGTAAAAAGCTGTCTTACGTAGAATAGGCTATGCATAAACATAAAGCACAAACAGCAATGATTGCTGTGATTTGAGGTGCATGGTCCATGGGTCGGTGGTTTCTGTTATGATATATTGCCAAACTTTAAACAAGTCTCTTCAAGTGCTTTCTACCCCATGCCCATAATACACATGACATTTTCTAGCTGAAATACAGCTTCTGGCCACCCATAACATCTCATATGCTTTCCCTCTTTTTCTTGGTTTCAGTTCCTATTTCATGCCCTCAGTACCGATTCCTATCTTCAGCCCTCTTTAGCTTACCACCCTGCCCCACCATCGTATGCTGGGTAATGCTATAAGAAAGTAGTGTCACAAGGAAAATAAAGATGAAATGTAGCTAATTATTCCTAATGTTCATGTGAGTTGTTTTCAAAACTGAAAATAGTTATGTATTTGTTATTGCAATGTTAACTTCTGAAACAAATTTTTAAAATATTGTGCAAGTTTTTCTTTTCTGGAAAAATAATGACACATATTTCAAAATTAATTGATGCTGGTTAGCAAGCTTTCTGAGTAGATTTTTATTTTTTTTTTTTTTAAGCATACGTTATTACAGTATTCAAAACAAGCTAGTATACTAACCTATGTTTTCACAAAAAGTTTTGAAAAACAAATTTTCTCTTTAAAAGCTTGTTACTGATTTCTTGAGATGTATGCAAGGTAATCTTTCCTTCTCCTTCCCCCTCTTCCATATGAAAAGAAAATAAATCCATCATTTTTTTTATTCACAAATTAAAAACATGGTTCTGCTAATGCAGTTTCTGAGAAATACACAAAAATTCATACCTGTTCCCACTGCTAGTAACTATTGTTGCTGTAAATCCATAAGATGTTCCAAACCGAGAAAAGTCACTAGAAATTATAGCAAACACAGACACATCATTGATACTTCAAGTACCCAGAAATTTTTAAAGTAGAAAATTGATATATTGTACACTGGTTTCAAATAATGGTATTCAGAACAATGAGATTTGTACTACTAATAATAACAATGCTATTGAGGCTTGCTGAGCAATCTAAGTAGCCATTTTGTAGGTTAATTTACTCAGAGGCATAAAACCTTTGTACAGATAATATCTCCAGAGTTCCAAAGAGGACAAAGATTTTGTATGCTTTTGGTATCTAACGGCTTTCACTTTTAAAAACCAACTATCAGTGAAGAATTACTAAAAATCTATTTATTTCCTTTGTTATTTAATAAGGTGCAAAACTGCACTGTTTAATGGATATGGTTAAAAAATCCATAAAGTTACTAAAATTTGACTTCAAACTCCTGCTTAGTTTTACTGGTGCTAGCACATCGATATTACTATGCTAGCAGACAGCCGAGCCCAACATGGATATAAACTGAATGAATCAAAATAATTGAAAGATTTTTTTTATTCACTGTCACATCATTTATAACTTATTGAATTTGTACAGAATGCAGGAAAGAATAAATCAAGGCATTGCAGTGATCCGTGGGAGCTGTAACAGTGCTCAGGACAAGTGCTCAGTCCATGCTATCTTCCTGCTTGACAGAGGGGTAGGAGAGACACTGGTGTGCGCACTAACCGTGTGGACTTTGCCCACTAAGGAATCCAAGGCAGTTCTGCAGCAATTTGTGCTCTGACTGTTGGCAAGCACTTTGAGTGCAGTCTGCTATTATGTTAAAGCAACGACACAGCTTTAGACTTCTGACCAAGTTGTGCATTCTGATTGACACTTCATTCAAGACACAGTCATCCAGGCAGGAAGAATTTGCAGAAACCGGTCAGTTACTCATGCACAGATGACCTTTTCTTACTGGAAGTTCCTCCAGAATCTTACCTAATAACAAGGATGCTTCACGTCCAGGCTACATTATAAAAAACTAAGGCACACATCTTCAGGTATGCAATTGCTTTTATGATTGCAACACTCTACAGACATGCTTTATAAAATCTTATTTCCTGAGTATTTCCTTTTGTCTCAGGTACATTTTTTATCTTAAGCCAAACTTTGTACTTCTGTAGGGAAACTGAGTTAAATCCTAATGAGACAGGTCTACTTTATGCTATACTTTTGAAAAAGTATTAATTTTCAAAATGTAATTACTGCATGTTAGAAGGTACTCTAAGGAATATGCGAATTCAGCATTTGTCTTGTTCTGTAAAGTATCTGGCTGAAAGAGATAAATGTAAGAAATGTTAGTACTATTCCAATATTTCTGGTATTAAAAAAAAAGTGAGCATACTGGTCTGAGCAGATGCCCAGTATTTAGTATTTGCTTTTGGATCAGTCGTCTACAAAAAAAAGCCTGCTTCCAAAAACAAACCACCACCTCAGTTTCCCTACCCAAAATCCCCCATGTCTGTCCATCCTGTGCAAGATATTTTGAGTGACTGCTTCTTCATAACAGCTTCACCACAGTTTCCACTTCTAATCAAGCTGAAACTGTGTGCGCATACTTTGCAATCCTTGAGAAAATTAACCACACCACACCTCACAGTTTAGAGCCTTTCAAATAGTCTTGTTTATAAACAGATTGATTTTCTTACTTAAAGGATCTGATAGCTCTTTTGCTGGCCTTCCATTAGATTCAGAAGTGATTAGTGTCTGAAAGTAGGTTTGGTTTGGGGGTGTTTCCCCCCCCCCCCCCCCTTTGATAGGACAGCTCAAACTGCTACAGAACTCCTGCTTTCAGCCTAAACCTTTCTGCTATTTGGATATCTATGTGGGCTGATATTTTGAGTGACAGTTAGTTTACATCATAGAATCACAGAATCATAGAATCGTAGAATCATATAATCATAGAATCACAGAATCATAGAATAGTTAGGGTTGGAAAGGACCTTAAGATTATCCCAAAATCCAGATTAATTTACAATCTTCCATTTATTAAGACTGGTATAAAAACTATTCAAGTCTTGGTAAGACTATTTGAAAGACAGTGGAAAATTTTGATACAGAAGGTTATGGAGCAGTTTTCAGGCAAAGAAATATATGAAGTTTTTTTTGTGTTTCTAATACTCATTCACACACACTGCTAAACTACATATCACTTGAGCCCTTATCTAACAACAAACAACTCAGTATTCAATTTACTGTAGTCATTTCTTTGAAAAACAAAAAAAGACAAATATTTTGGGCAAGCTTTGAGAGATCGAGCTAGAGGTCATTAAGGTGTTTGTTAACTGGTCAGTGCAGTGAGTGGATTAATAATTAACTATCTCATACCCTGTCTAAGCAAAAACTTTCAGCAATTTCAGCAAAGAGTGTGAAAAAATCACAGGAATATTTTAGACTCTTACAATTAAAAAATTGTGTAGGTCCTTACAGATAACACAGAAAATACATGTCCTTCTATAAAAAATATTATTAAAGACTCGTAGATGAATGTTTGTCAACAACTATTGTTGCAGAAATTATAATAAAAATATGTATATAAAGTGTATTTTATTCTATAATGATAAATTTCTGACACAGATTATTATAAAACCCCTTTATGAGCTTTCTGAGTTGCTGTGAACTAGAAATATGTAAGGGGGTTCATTGCTGCCTGCCAAAACTCCATAACGGAGTCTGTATGCATCCAGTCCAACTATACATCAAAGAATGCTCTGATGTTGTGCTAAGCTACTAAGCATCCACTCTTGACAAACTTACATGGACACGCTGCCAAGGAAGATGAATTTTTATAAGCTTCCAAACAAAACACTGATAATTTGAAGAGACTATGTTGTTTCCATTAATTCTTTATTCACATCAGAGGCACACCTCATATCCTGTGCTACAGGATATGCATAGAGCGATTGGGATCTTTATCACATTTAAGTTCAGAATAGTTTGGGTTGCTGAGGTATAGAAAAATATTTTGCTGCAGTAGTGAACCTAACTTTGCCTTTCTTACACAGAACAAGCCTACAGCTTTGGCACTCAACCAAAAGCACAAGGGTAATGCATTGGAGTACTTCTACAGCTGTAGCAGCCTTGCACAATTAGAGAGACAGAAATGAAGCCCACAAAGAGAACAGTGCACAAGAACACTTGCAAAATATTGCATAAATGTTACCTGTAAAAATGCATCAATATATTTTTAGCTACATACCAAAAAGCAACAAATATAAATCTGAAATATAGGAAGACAGTAAAAGTCAATTAACATCTGTTCAAAAGCATCTTAATTAGAAAAAATGTTTTAATATGACACATGATTTTGGCCACTGTTTGTGGCAAGGATTTGTTTTGTTTATACTTCATAGACATTTACTTGAATTTCTACTCATGTTCATGTTCTTGTTTGTACCACAAACACAATTTTCAGTTGTGGAAAACTCTGAAAAAAAAATAAAATTAAAAGTTCAGGAAAAAAATTATTATAAATATTCAAATAAGAGAATGAGTTAGGAAACACAAAGAAAGGAGTTGCAAACAGCAGCATTGTATTTTCTGTGTTTCAGATTCTGTTTTGACTCCTGAAATTATACGAACTCTCTGATCTCACCTATGAGAACTAACACTGGAATGTCATTTAGCACACTTAATTCCTATTAAAAGTCAACATAATTCTGAGCCTTTAAGAAATACTGTGAGTTGTCCAGGATTTTGAAAGATCAAATTTTGCTGAAAAAAATGGCTTCCCAGAGAACTAAAATTTACACAGCTAACTGCAGCCTCACATATCTATGTACCTAAATACATGTATGTACTTAAATGCATATATCATTCTAGATAGCCGCTTGGAGTTAATGAAATGCTAAAAGTACTTGGCAAAAGGAGAGTTTATCAGCAGGACCCTGCTCTCACAAACCTGAACTGTTTAACAAAGGCTTGTCTGGAAAAGAGGCAAAACTGGGACTTCTGTTCTGTCTGCTTTAACACCATTTAGGATAAAAGATCTTTTTTTTACAAAATGAAAAGGAATTTGAAGCTAGGGCTATTCCTGTGTTGGCTGGCACCACAGCCAGCAGGATGTGGAATGACTGAAAAATAGCCTTTGTTCCTATGTGAAATCGAAGTGTCCTTGACAGAACAAGAAAATACGGAATTGTCATTCTCAGTGTAGACATGCAAGATTTCCCATTCTTTACCGGTAGAATAATTGAGTAATGTCTCAGTTTCCTTCATCAGCAGTAATGAATGTTTGTTTACAGCTAACCAGAATGTAGTATTTTCTGTTTCAGTTATATATTCAAAATTTTTCTACAGTACATCTGCCTACAGTGCGTTTTATTAACAGAAGTAGGACTACAGCATTTGTGAATACAAAATATAGCCCTGTAAGGATTTACAGATTAACTCACAAAATTTTTTTTAAATTTATGCATTAATGCACCTTTCTAAAGGTTACAAACATGACAAACTCATGCACATTACAATGTGACTGCCCAACTATGGTGTTCCTTACCTCGTTTCTGTCAATCATGCAATTTGCATGAATTTAATAATATATTTCAAATAGCCTATTTTATTTATTTTTTCATTACAATAAGAAGTTCGAAAGTCAGTTTCTGTTCTTCCATTTTCTGCTTTTTAAATTTATAATAAGGCAGAGAAATTACTGAATATGAAAAAAAAAAAAAAGATCATTAATGGAAAGTCTCTGCACCTTGTTTTTTCAACCTAGTCTATTTCAATTTAGTCTAATTAATGCCTTCCACATGTTGAAATCTATCTGTGTTCTTACTTCACTGGAATTTTTCTTGAGAGTTACACCAGGGTTAAAGAGTAGCTGATAGACTAGAAGGTAAAACAACGGCTACAGCATATATAAATTTAATGGGGCAGTTTGCTGTTGCATTGCGTATGACTCCAATATGTCTTTACTTTGCAACTTGTTCGTTTTGATAAAAAAATAATATTTTAATCACTGATTAATATAGATAGGTAAAAGCATCTCAGAATGCATTGAACCTTGGAACTGCAGGTTGCTTTTGAAGTATGGGTGAATTTCCAGTTAATTTTTTCACAAGTGGGCTTTGATAAAGTACCATGAAGCTGATTTCTTCTACCTTCATTTATAGAAAAGATACTAATGGGAGACTAATGGTAGAAGGTTTCTTTTTTGCTGTGGAAAAGCAGCTTGGGTCAACAACAGCAGGAAGAGTGAGGCACCTCAACCTGTTCTATTTAAAAACTCTTCTAACTAGAAAATCTTCTAAGTAGAAAATTCCTGGGTTTGTCTAGCCCACCAGAGTTCCCTCATTTTGTCCTCGTATTTCCTTCCTTACTCATTTGCTTGTTAAAGAACCACAACCTTCACATTGGCACTGTCCTAAAGGTCAGATAGATGATAGGTTTCTGTGAAGAAAACACTAATTTTGATTCACATGGTATTGCAGTTGACAATTACCCTGTTGTAATCCCCTGATATTGTGTTTAATACTCTCATAATCCCTCCAAGAGGCACTTGGTCAGGTAAAGGAAGAGAGCTGGCCTGAGCATTTCTTAACTTTGACATACTACTTGGGAAATGTGCAAAGTCAGATTATTCCCAGTTTCTAAAAGCCATATACTGCCATGGGGATCCTAAGCAAAAAGTCACTGTTGAAGATTTAAATATTTAAATACATAAAGGGCTATGTGGTTAGTAAAACAAATATCATTCTTCAGACAGTTTCTAAAATAGTATAGGGACCAAAGTTGTGCAGCTATGATTGAATAACTCTGCTATTAAACTCAAGATTAAACTGCTTAGCAGCCTATAGAGCCTGGAAAGGAGAATAAACAAGAGCTGAATACCTGCATTTTTCCTGAGGCTTTCTAATAAATGCATTCCTTTGAGAATATCCTCTGCTATCCTGCTGTGAATTCAAGTATTCCACCAAGAGCAATAGAACTCAGTTCTGAGCCTATATTAGCATTTTACTGTGCCTAAGTAATTCCTTCAAACCCATCTTTCTCTATATTCATATCCTTTTATGCAAAAAGGAAGAGACAGATATTTGGACATTATTCATCACTTACACTGTTAGCCACTTTTCTTCATATTGTTGAATTTCAGAACTGATAAACAAAAGAACATTTACTAATCCATTCACAAACTCTGTTAGCAGGACATGGAGTTTTGGCCAGGACTCCTGGATCAATACAAGTATTATTTAGAATGACAGCCATAGCCTTTATTGCCACATTATTCCATTTCCCTACTCAAAACATGTCTGGTAACTATCAGTGATCAATTTTGAACTCCCACACAAATATATATCTGATGAGCACAGATACAAAGACTTTCAGGAGATGATTAATTTCTTTTCTGCATTTTTCCTGATAGATCGCCGGACTCATACAGAGATAATGAGGAGGACATGTCATGTTCAGGAGCTAAATTGTATCCAGATTCTTAAACTGACAAGTAATTTCTCTGCTTTTAGTCCTCCTTTCTCTCAGTAATCCTTCCTTACCCATGCTTCCCTCTTAGATGGTATAGATAAAACTTTTGGGGGTTTTGCACAAAAATGATTCTGTGTGTGGAGTAACCATCACCCTCAAGTCCTGACTGTAGTACAACTGAAACAGTGATAAAACATCTAACATACTTGGTTGATCAAGACATAAATCTAGATAAACCGAAAATGAAGCATTAGGTTTTAAGCAACTTGTCAATCAAAAACTTCCAGACAGCAAGTAATGCCATTATTAAATCTATGCTTATGGTCATTGGTAATATGTAGCTAGAGATGCCTTTTTATTTGACTGTATCTGTGGATTTTGTCTGCTTTTGCAGATGAGGAAATTACTCGTTCCCACAGCTTAGGTCTTTATGGTTTTTGCCTGCAATTTCAGTAGAAAATTAAGGAGGGAATCTAGTTAGCTGTGTTACAGTCTCCCCTCATTAGCGTGCCACATTGCTGATCTAAAATAGGAAAGGAGGAAATATGAATATTATAGAAGTGCTGGTTTGATGTACTTATGTTTGTGCATGCAGCAGTCCACGTGCTTTAGTTCATCTGTTTCGTTGACCTGTTCTAGAAATATTATGTTCATAACTTGAAGCCATATATGTGAAAGAACTTACTATTATTGTCAAAGCATATTAATTTTGAAGGCCTTGCTTCTGATTTTCCTTTTGTCCTCAAAATACTTTTCTGACCCTTTAGTTTCTCCTAAATTTGATAAATTATTTGATAAATACCTATTATATGAGGACCAGTTCAAATCAAACCTTGGGGTGATAGAAAGAAAAAGAAGCCCACCATATTTGTAGGTTACAGGTAAAGCTCCTCTTTAAAACTTTTAACTAGTGAACATCCTTTCCAAAGAGCATGGTGTCTTTAGGAAGTACATACCCCTTCTTTAATGCTTGTGGTTTCTTCTTGCATTTTCAGCCTCAGCCTTAGCTAATAATGCTCCAATTTCTGAGAGGGTCACTGAAGGACTCAACATTTTTTTATCTCATAAAAAATGTATAAGCCAAGTTCTCCCTTACCAAATGAAAATAGAGATGTAGCTACTAGTATCAGTAATACTTCTGAGCCTTTTAGTATCTATATATTTTAGTAAGCTGAAACATACAGGTTTACAGAAAAAGCTTATTCAGATCTTCAGTGCTAGAAAACATTTCATCAGGGAAAATCTTTTAGAAAATAACTAGTCACTTTTGCTGAAGTAAAAACTGAGCACAAATCTGTTTCTAAGCGAAGAAACACCTCTTGGGACAATATCAATGCTATTCACTAAAAATAGCTAGATTTTCAGAATCTGACTCTGTAAGTGTGAAACCCTTTAATTACCAGAAATTAAGCAGTTGGTAACTGAGATCATCTGAGCTGCAATGTGAGGTATATAGGCATGCTAAGGCAGTTTAAGCTATTGTGATTTATAAAAGCAGCTGAAAGAAACCCTGCAGAGAAGGCCTATGGAGTACTGGCAGATAAATAACTAGACATGAGCCAGCAGCATGCACTCACAGCCCAGAGAGACAGCCATATCCTGTGCTGCAACAAAAGAAGCATGGCCAGCAGTTTGAAGGAGGTGATTCTCTCCCTTTGCTCTTGTGAGACCCTATCTGGAGTGTTGCGTTCAGCTCTGGAGTCCTCAGCACAGGAAAGACATGGACCTGTTGAAGAAGGCCATAGAAATTATCATAGGGATGGGACATCTCTTCTATCAAGACAGGCTTAGAGAGTTGGAGTTGTTCAGTCTGAAGAAGAGAAGTCTTGGGGGAGACCTTGCAACAGGATTCCTGTACTTTAAGGGGAATTATACAGAAGATGGTGACAGGCATTTTATCAGGGCAGCTAGTGATAAGGCGAGGGGTAACAGCTTTAAACTAAAAGAGAGAAGATTCAGGCTGGATGTGAGTAAAAAAATTCTTTACAATGAGAGTGGTAAAACAGTATCACAGGTTGCCCAGAGAGGTGGTTGGATGCACCATCCCTGGAGACATTCAAGGCCAAGCTGGATGTGATTCTGAGCAACCTGGTCTACAGTAGGATGTAAGGGTGTTGGAGCAGAAGATGCTTAAAGGTCCCTTGTAACCTAAACTGTCTTATGATTCTATGATTCTGTGATTAGCCCACTCCCAGTGCCCCATCTTGTTCCAATAACAATATATATGTAATAAGTTTCAAACACAGTATCAGGGTAAACAAATGGGGAACTTATAACCTTAAAACCACCTTCCTCATTATTGTGAAAGAGCAATAAATGAAACAAATTGTAATTTGCAAATCAGTAGAAAAACAAAGAAAGAGATGTAATCTATGAAGGTAAGCAGTTTTTTGCAAAAGGAGAAGCTTCTTAAACACAAGGCATATAAAGCTCAGTGCTGTGCTTCACCTGTTACACCTAAATAAAATATGTAAACATGCAGGAGTCTGAAAGGCAATGAAATGATATTACCATCTTCTATTACACAGAAAGCTTCAATCAATCACATCTAAGATGATACACTCATTTTTACTTAAGGAAAAAGAATGTTTCAAAAGAGACTTCTGTTTGCTTTGATTTATTTTCTTTACAGTACATCCACAGTTTTATAATCAATGCAAACATTTTCCACTGGAAGCCCTGGGACTTCCCAAAGAAATTTCCCTGGAAATTCAGAATCCACAAAAAGAAACAGAAGACTCACTTTGCAGTCAAGAGCTGCGCTGAATGAAAACAAGCTGAACTTCAAGGAAAACATCACCTCTGCCACTCTGGGACATACCTTCTGCCACAGCTGAGCCTGTCATGACAGGTCCTTCCTTGAGCTGGTTACCCCCAGTTCAAAGACAGAATCATAGAATCATAGAACCAGTCATAGAATTATAGAATCATAGAACCAGTTATAGGATCATAGAATTGTAGAATCATAGAATAATGTGGGTTTTAAGGGACTTTCAAAAGTCATCTTCTCCAACCCCCTTGCAATTAGCAGGGACATTGTCAACTAGATAATGCTGCTCAGAACCATATTCAGCCTGGCCTTGAATGTAACATATAACATTACATAATATAACATTCCACAACACAACATATGTAACGTAATGTAGCGCAGCACAATGTTAACGCGACACATCATAATGTAACTTAACGTAACAGATAAATAGCAATACAGAAGTATATACAGGAATCTAGAAACCTCTTAAAGTGGGGAAGAACAGCATCACAGAGTGGGAGTTGACAGGGAGATGGGTTGCATCTCTTTATCCATTGAGAGCTGCCAAGTAACCATGGTGCCATCTTCAGGGAGATAACGTATAGTTTTCTTGAATTATTTTTGTCAGTGAGAGATATAGCAGCATGGCACTAGGATTTTGCTGGGTTTTTTCCCCCCCCACAAAATTCTGCTTACAAGAAAAATGTCATCAGAACTTGCAAAGCAACCCAGAGCAGCAGGTTAAACTTCATTCCGAGACAGCTTATTTATACTGGAAAGCTGTGTCTGCCTGTATTTATAACACGTACAACAGCAAAAATAAATGAATAAAAGCCATAACCACTGTAATACTTTGATTCCATGCTTTTATAAATATTTGAATCTTAGATGTTTATACAGGAAACAAAAAGGCATAAACATAATCAATTTAAATAAAAATACCAACAGCATGATTTATAATTTTTAAATAAGATCACTTGAGCTTAAGATATCCATAAAGTAATAAAATTAGTGGTTTACACTGGGCTGAATATTTCATAGTATTTTAAAAATAAAATAAGAAGAGTAGCAATAAAAAGCTGTGTTTCTCTGCTATCAGAGGGCAATTTTTCCATCTTTTTCTGTCAGACTGGTACAAAATGATACCTCTTTGGTAACAGTGAAACATTCCAGAATATAATGGATATATAAAGACTTTATAGCCTTTATACCATCTATATGCTATGTTATCTCTTCTGCTGTTCACTTTTTTTTAAATAAGAATGAAAAGATTAGAAAGCTGAGCAACGTTGGAATGCAGATTTTTCAGTTTCCAATAGACCGTAGAAGCAATAACACTTACAATATCCTTCCAAGGATCTACAGAATTTCTTAATTCAGAAGTGATACAACCAGAGATGTTTTCAGAATATTTCTTCAGTAAAAAAAATAATTAATTAAATAAATAAAATAAAAAAAGTAAGGGTGGATCTTCAGCCATTTTGTCGGTCTGGAAGTTCTAAATTCCTGTAGAGGGTGAATCAAATTCCTGTTACCCAGGACCCACTGACTGACTGTTTACCATGACACTACCACTGAATTGCCATCTGGCTCTAGTTAAGCTATCTGATCTCAGCTTGTGCAAAAAACCCTGTTCTGTCCTTGTAGGCATCAAGCTTTCCCAGGTGAGGATTACCTTATACGGCTTGTTAATAATAAGAGATCAGCTCCCTCTGAGATGACGCCGTAGGTCATTCTGTAATATAGCGTTTATCACTACTAAAAATAAAGAAAATTTTTGAGAGAGCTAATTCTCTGACAATCTGAGAGGTACAGAATTATTTTTTTGTGGGAAAAGGGCAGGTAGACAGATGAGGCATAACAACAGACTGCAAGGGCCTGTGACCACCATCCTGTCTTTGCATTTTATGTTTCTCTGTTACAGCTACAGAACTGTTCTCTGTAGCATAATGAGAAGACTTCTGCTTGTTAAAGCTAGCTATCAGTATTATTGTTTTTGCAATTATACAGGCACCGTATATCTTGAAGCAAGAGATGTCACTGGGTTCATTATAATGGGAAATACACTTCCAGTTTATTAAGTTGCATGTTACTGCCAGGATATTTCAGTGCAGTCACATCAGACTTACTGAGTGTGCTCTACACAACCACCTGCCAGCATTTTTTAATAGTATATAGAACTTAGGTTTTAATTCAAATGTGGGTCCTATTTTACCAGCCTCCATTTTGTGGCTCAGTCAGTAGAGCCTATATAGGAACAAATTTTCTGTCAGGACCTGTGACACCGTAGAGAACCCATTCTGGAGCAGTTCATGAAGCACTTTAGCTTGTGAGAAGGACCCACATTTGTGTAGTTTATGAAAGACTGTGCCCAATAAGCGGAACCCCAGGCTGGAGCAGGGGAAGAGTGTGAGAGACAACACATCATGAACAGATCACAACCCTGGTCCCTCTTCCCCTGTGCTGCTCAGGTGAGGAGTTAGTGAAATTGTGCACAAGAAGAAGGGAAAGGGGGAGAAGAAGGTGGTTTTAGATATGTTCTTATTTCTCATTATCCTACTCTGATTTGCCTGGCAATAAATTAAATTAATTTCCCCAAGTCAAGTCTGTTTTGCCCATAATGGTAATTGCTGAGTGATCTCACTGTCCTATCTTCACCCATAAGCTTTTTGTACTGTGTCTTGTGGTGAAGGGGATTGAGAGAACAGCTTGATGGGCACCTGGCAATCAGCCAAGATCAATGCACAAACTGTTGCACAGATCAGTGTTAGAGTCACTGAACTCTTGCTTTAGAGTCCATTGATTGGCTGCTAATGCTTTACTACTGCAAAATAAAGGAACCTCAACATTCTTGTTCTGGCTGGCTAGATTTTATCTGAGAACACAAGTTGATTTTAAATGATAAATGTTTGGGTTTGGGTTGGTTTTATCATATAGACCTATAAATGAGAATAATAAGCATTCATTAGTAGACTGAAATATTATGTCTTTGTCAAAACAAATACTTTTGGCAACGGCAGCATATCTGGATGTGGCTTGCTGGAACTGGGAAACTAGAGGTAATCACCAAACCAACCTGATGTGTGTCAGGCACATGTGTGACCTCAAGCACTATGAAGTGGCATGCCGGAGGAATCATTTGTCATAGTTCCACTTCATTAGAAACTGGTTTGAGGTTTCAAAAGTTTTACTCACATCTGAGCAGGTCGTATCATGAGCCAAAAAAACCTCTTAGGAATAAATGCCTATGAAAGGCACAAAGTTTTACTGACATATTAATCCTTGTGAGAAAAGTGTCTTCTGGGGTATAAAATATTACATAGCAAAAATGTCTGTTCATTTTCATTACCTCTGTGAACCAGAAACATAATTATCCATAGACTTTATCTTACAAAAGTCCTTAATAGGTGTTTGCTTACTGTTCTCTTTGTGCATATTATTAAAACCCTTTTAATAAAACTACTTCTATGTATAGTTTTGCAATTTACAATGAAAGTCTGCCTCTGATGAGTACTGACTGTGACAAACTCTGGTACTGCCTATTAACTTGTCCTGTCAGGTGGAGCTGTGTATCGAATGTGCTGTCATACTTCCACAGTTATTCCATGGAGAAATGAAAAAAAAAATCCCCCCCAAAACCACAGCAAAACAATAAACAAATTCAAAGAAAAGGAAAACAGTGAAGATTAATCATTTAATACATTACAGCAGATGAATCCTACCTCCCATGTTCTGAGATGATTTTTAGGGTTGGGAATGTGCTTATGTTATTTCACAGATCAAAACAAGCAGACAGATTTGCTTCAGCTCCTTCCATGATAAACGTGACTATGTTTCATGCCCAGTGATTACCATGCAAAATGGAAGTCAGGAGGCTTTGCTTAGCTGGTTTCCATTGCTCCACACAGGAAAGCATCTGCTTCTCCTCCTTTTAAGGGAAGGCTCGTTTAACTTGGAATTATGTGTAATAGTTTGTTTAAAGACCACAACCAGAGACTTAAACTCACTAAAACAGATGAAGAGCCACCTTCTTTGCAGTACAAAAGAAGGAGTATGACAAACTATACAAAATTCTCTAATAGGTGACAATAAGTCAGAAGGAAGAGAAGGTACCCATGATCCTAAAAAGAGATTTTGACTAATACAGGTCATAAATAGTTAAAAAAAAACCCAAACAAACCCAAAACCCCAGAAAGAGCAAATCACAAAACCCACAGGGTAAAATGAGTTCTGCCGAGTGGCAACTTTATTGTGTTAAGATACTTATTTTTTTTATTGTGCTATCAAATTCAGTTAATTTCTCTTTAAAAATGAAGATAAAACTCACATGCTTTGCAAACATTTTATTTCTTTTAGGTACAGTAAATGTATTTTTTCTAAAAGAGGAATAATGAGAATTTTGAGGATGTTCTTTTGAAAGATTGTCCTGGGTTTACCAGTAGCCATTTTACTCCTTCTTAGTAACTGATGCAAGCTCTGTGTTCTGACTTCAAGCCGGGGAAGAGAGCTGATGACACTGATTGTTTTTAATTGTTGCTAGGTAATGTTTATTCTGGCCAAGGACTTTGTGAGTCTCATGCTCTGCCAGGGACGAGGGGAGGCTGGGAGGAAGCAGAGACAGGACACCTGACCCAAGCTAGCAAAGAGGTGTTCCATACCACAGCACGTCATGCCCAGGGAGGTAACTGGCAGTTACCCGGAAGGGCACGGGCTCCCTTCGGGGGGGTTGAAATCTTTCGGCGGTGGTATCGTATTCTCTTCTCTTGTTGTTTTCTCTTATCACTGTTGTCATTGGTGGTAGCAGTAGTGATTTGTGTTGTACCTTGGTTGCTGGGCTGTTCTTGTCTCGGACTGTGGGAGTTGCATTCTCTCGGTTCTCCTCCCCATCCCTCGGGGAGCGGGGAGGGTTGGGGTTGGGGGGGGGGGGGGGGAAGGAAAGAAAGAGGGAGAGAAAGAAGGGGGGAGTGAGTGAAAGGGCTTTTATGGTTGGGTTTAAACCGCGACAAAGATATATATTATTGTTTCTGCAAGTACTGCTAAATCGGAAATAAAACACTATGCCTTGGTTCTCCAGCATTGCGTCAACCAAAGAATAATGAAATCATGTTGTATCTGAGACAGATACATCAAAGCAACAAATGTTACACAGCTGGTCTCAGAATTAAGAAATGGTCTCAGTAATTAAGCAATGATGTTACACTCTGTACATCTTCAAAGTCTTTCTATTATTTTTTTTTTTTTTTTAGTTTTTAAATTGTATCTTAATCTGTCAAGATGGGATTTATTTTGTATTCTGTGGTAGCAATGCTTTATTCTGGTCTGTAGCTTTGTCTCCTAGCAGCTTTACATTGCACACTGCTGTTGGAGCCAGCAAACTGGTGAATTACCTTAGCTGCTGATCCTACTCATGTAAATGATAATGCGTTGCAAAGAGGGTTGCAGGCTGGGAAAGTCTGTCAGGGTGAATTATAATTAATATACTGAGTTTGCCAAAGGAAATAAGAAGATATTAAAACTGAAAAATTACTAAATCTATCCATTGAGAATGTGGACCTGCAAATCTAGCAAACACAGAGAATGTTAGAGGATGAGGATGAAAGAGAGAGGAAAATAACCTAACATAGATTAAAATAAGTAACAGCAATAATACCTATATGTAGGAAGGTAAAGCCCTCCCCTGTGTATAAGATGTTTTCGGTATGTAATACACAAATGTTATAGCCTTCTGATTTTACACCAGTCAAATCCTGCCAACTTGGAGTTTCCGCACAAAGTTCAGATAACTTTTGAAACTGTTCACATTGGTACAGGAACAGTGCATGGACGGGGGTTCTGGCAGAGGGTGGCAAACCTGTTATATGGCGAAGGAAGGAAGATGAAAAACACAGTATTCTTATGGACACTTTGTAAGATAAATGGGTAGGAAAATAAGTAAACATCTTCTGACTATTTGTAATTTCTCTACCTGGTTCTGGCAGGTGGGATTTTTCAAAGGTGCTGTAGTGCTTTTCTCTGGGGTAGAATTAATATTTTTCATAGTAGCTTGTTTAGTGCTGTTTTGGATTTGTGTTGGGAACAGTCTTGACCACACACCAATGATTTAGCTATTGCTGAGCAGCACTTACGCAGGGTCAAGGACCTCTGCTTCTGACACTGCCCTACCAGTCAGTAGGCTTAGGAATAAGATGGAAGGGGGCATAGCTGCACAACTGTCCCCAGCTGAACCCAAGGGATATTCCATACCCTATGATGTCATTGCTTAGCTGCAAAAGCTTGAGGGTGAGCTGGAAGCATATCAGGTCTGCCATTGCTCAGGGACATCAGTTGGCTAGTGGTGAGAAATTGGGGGGAATTTTTTGCATCACTTGTGATTTTATTTCATTTTGTTTATTTTCTTAGAGTTTAGGGGTTTTGCTTATTGTGTATTGTTATTTAGTAAACTGTCTTTATTTCAACCCAAGAGTTTTCTCACTTTTACTTTTCTGGTACTTTCTACCAGAGTTGAACCACAATAGACACAAATGGTGGCGTAAACAATGAACATTGACAATTCTTCTGTATTCACTAATAAGTCGAGGAAATTTTGTCACAAAACAGCTAGGAGACATTTCTGTTCTGCTGCATCTCACAAAATAGATAGTGGAGATTTATTTTTTTTCTTACAGGAAATTTAAGTTGCTTTTCCCTCAATTTACTTGGAAAGAATAAAAGGAAAAGAAAAAGCATCATTTATGAATTAAAAATGCATAGTGAGAGAAATTATTTGTTTTTCAAGGAGACTGGACCTATAATTGTATTTTGAATGGAATAAAATCCACAGAATTTTTTAGTCTGTCCTTGATTTAAACATCCTTGTTTTCTTTTGGCTTTAGAACTAAGCAAAACACTTCTTGCTTATAGGCATATCAAATCAGCTCTGAAGGGCTCAGTTTTGACTTCTGTTCCCTTGTGAATGATTCTCTTTGTCAATCATTTATTTTATGAATAGCCTACAACTATGCATAAAACACCTAAAGCATTATAATTTATGGGAAGGACAGCTGCTGTAGCTGCAGCACCTTTGGTTTTCAATAGTCCTTCACTTGCAAGGTGGGGTGTGCCTGCGTATGTAATTGCATGCACTATAACAGACCAAGAGATCTCATCACTCTTCAGGTGAGAGAATCTAGGGCTTTTGATGTTGGTTTTCTTTCACCGTTAAAAAACTTGTTCCCCTGGGTCCTTGTGCAAGATATTTATCATCATGGCTTGACTTCGTGAATGAAGATTTGGGAAGGGCTTTACCCATGCTTACTGCAAGCGCGCTGATGACTAAAAAGGCTAATGTGGGATAGGCAAATCTGGTTGCAAAAAGCATGGTGAAAGGTCTCCTTGGGTGGTATAGGCAGGGCACGATTCTTTCTACGTTGTCTTTTCTCCTCAAGACTAATTCCACATGAGTTCTCAAAGGAGACAAGGGCGTTATGGAGCCACCAATGTCCTGAACCGCCTGCATGCAGGGTTGGGTCTGCCACTTCCAATGTACCTTATCACCTGCCGTTTTGTCCCTTGCCTGTCGCTACAGGGCTTTGAAAGTGTGGGTAAACCCTTCAAGCCTCCTCAGTGGATTTTTTAGGTGAGGAACAGAGTGTGCGGAACTGGCATGATCTTTACATGATTACCCTTTACATCTTTACCCTGAGGTTTATTTGCCAGGGCCTAGTGAGCTTGGACAGTGACAGCAAAGTCCTCAGGTTGTAGGTTTGATTAGAGTGTCCTTCTCTTATATGGATGACCTTACAGAGCTAAATAAGCTCCATCTGCCCAGGTCTGAAGTTAGAGTTGTCCTTCTCCTAGGATGGTTGCCCGAAGGCTAGTGAGCCCATCCTGCCCATGGACACGCTTTGTGTGACCCTTCAGTTGAGACCTGTCTGGCATGGGAGACCCTACCGGAGGCATATGCCAACACTAGCATAGCTCCCAACCTCACAAGGGCACGCAAGCTCTTTCCCCATGACAAGGGGTGTCCATGAGAGTAAGATACTTATACATAGTATAAAACAGTCTATTTGCCATTTTTCTATAAAGTTAGAAAAAAATGCCAGCTATTGGACATTTGACCACTAGTCAAATGTCACACAGAGAAAACAATGGATCTATCATGATCTTAAGAGTTTTGCTTCTGATAAATAATTTTCTTCTCTTCCTCATAATTAGCATCTTTTGAAAGAGGATCTAGTGATCAAGTCAATAGATGGTTCTATTACAGCAGAATTGACAACTCCCTACTGTACATCTCAGGTCATGAAAATTGTAAGTCCTTTTTTTAATGAGATCTGACAATGAACTTCAATTTATGAAATACTCAGATTCTTCCAGAATTTATTTTTAAAATTCCACTGATCTCAGTGGCTGCAGTCAACATTTTTCAAATCTAAATGTTGCTAATTCAAAATGGAAGTAGAAAGCATTACAATTTGAGTTAATTGTGAAATGTGGGCTGAAAAATAAATAATTTAGAACATGAGTAGAGCTATGACAAAGCCAAGTGTCATAGTAAAGTACTGTAGAAGGTTCCAGGAATGATCCTAATGAATACAGGTGTAGAAGTGGACTGTTTGTTAGGTTTCCTTAGCAGCCTGTTGTTAAGACTGCTATATTATTCTGAGAACTAAACATTAAAGCTTGCGTTTTAACTGTGAAAAAAAACCCACATTGATTTTTACCCACAAGTAATTATTTTGGTCTTAGAGATCTGGCCCCTATGAACCTCCTGAACTTTAAAACGACGCTGTTCAAAACCCTGACTGCTATATGCAGAGCTATGATTGTTCTCTCAATAGAAAAAAATCATTCAGTGCTCAAATCTGCCTTTGGCATGAATCTTGAATAAACATATGGAAACATACATCTTTTTACAAGGTGAGGCATCTTTCCTTTGTGTTCTGGGTTCAGCAGTAGCAGTCATTTTTCTCCTTCTTAGTAGCTAGTGCAGTGCTATGTTTTCATTTTTTGGCTTGGGAACAGTGTTGATAATGCTGATGTTTTCAGTTGCTGCTCAAATGTTTGGTCTGGCCAAGGACTTGCTGAGCCTCATGCTCTGCCAGGGAGGAGGGGAGGCTGGGAGGAAGCAGAGACAGGACACCTAGACCAAACTGACCAAAGAGGTATTCCATACCACAGCACGTCATGCCCAGGATGTAATGGGGAGTTACCTGGAAGGGCGAGTTCACTGCAGGGTTGGACGAAGTATCGGTCGGTGCTCGGCTGGGGGGAGTGGGGCGAGTTATTGGTCAGCTGGTGTTGAGGTGTTGTATTCTTTCCTCTTGTTATTTCCTTTATCATTATTATTATTGGTGGTAGCAGTAGTGGTTTGTGTTATACCTTAGTTACTAAACTGTTCTTATCTCAACCCGTGGGAGTTGCATTCTTTTCTATTCTCCTCTCCATCCCTCCAAGAGCAGGGGGAGGGCAAGAAGGGGGAGGGAGTGAGTGAACGAGGTTTGTGGTTGGGCTTAAACCACAACACTTCGTAATTAAATTTTCCGCTGAAATAGCATTTTAACAAAAAAAAAAAAAAACAAAACAAACCAAAACAAAACAAAAAACCAAAATACCCAAACCACAAAAAAGGTACTTTTTAACTAGAAAAAAAAAAATTGAAAATAGAACCCATAAAAATGTTATTAAAATAGTTTTAGGAACTGTTTAAGTACTGTAAACTTACTGCATTTGACATGTCATTCTAAAGCATGGAACTTTGCAATGCTTCATTTCCAAATAGGTTTCTAGCTAAAGAAAACATAAAGAAAAGTAAAACAATGGATATGGAATTATATGTTTCAGTTTGTGTTGTAATTCATCTGTGTTGTCACTGCTCCCCGTCTTCAAGCTCTCTAGTTCAACATATCAAGGAAAAAAGGAAAGGAAAAAAAGATTAATTTATTAGAAGTAGAAAAAAATATTTTAAATCATTATATTTCCCAAGAAACATACTTTTTTAACTACTTCTGTTCTTGTAATTTTGATACTTTTTTTCTCTCTTTGCAGATACTTGTTTTGTATGTAAAACTTGGGTTTACTGTCCAACTGCTATCTAGCATGTCACAATAAACATCTGAGTTGCAGAAATTTTTTTATCAAATTTTCTCTATTATTATGTCTCTAAGATAGGAAGATTTGTTTTGGAGAAGTCAGGGGATGAGTTACTTATTTTTTTCCATATGGACATGCTTTTTTTTCCATTACATTCCTGGTGACTTCTTGGTTTTCCTCCATTGCAGGTGTTTATAGTGTTCTAAACCTGGACTTTAAAGTGTGAGACTTTAAAGTCTCCCAAGAAACAAGAGAGACAAAAAGCCTTCAGGAATGATGCAGAGAAAGAAACGGCAAAGCTAATATTATTTTCAGTATTCAAATAAATTTCCATGCTTATTATTAGAAGAAAACAAACTCCATGGCTCATGAAAATGTATCCAAATCTCTATTTTCCTGAAGAGTGTCAGTAAGATAAAAACCTGAATGTCTAGAGTGATGTCTCCACAACCCTTCAATTTGATGAGCCTGAAGGGAGTCCCAGACATATGAAGACTGAATGAAAACAAAACTTCAGATATGATCAAACAGTTGTTAAAAAATCATGCATATGAAACGTTTTTGGTTGCTGCTTTTTTGGGTTGTGGGTTTGTTGCTTTTTTTTTTTTTTTCGAAAAGAAATATGGTAGTTGATTGGAAGCAAGGAAGCAAGTCTGCAGGAACACAGACGAAATATATTTATTGCTATACTTTAGGAAAACAGTAATAAAAAAAAAAACCACCAACCTCTAAGTCTTGTTTTAGAACTCTTGTCGTTTAAAATATCTGCATTGCTAAATTACAGACTGAGACAACTTTTCACAAGTTTAGCGATAAAACTGTAGTGGTAAATCTGTTCATGATATCACTACCCTATCAAAACTCCACAGATCAATTCAAGTGTTAAAAAAGAATAATAGAAAAAAAACACAACTAAGCCAAGATTCTTTACAATGCCTTTCAGACGCCCTGGTGTGACCCATCCCACCTGCAACCCTCTGTGCCTACATTATGAATGCTTTCTGGCTCCTCCTGAAAAAGAGCCTTGCACTAATGAGGAGGCAGGACAAGAACTCTTCATCGTCTGAAGAGTATTTCTGTCGCAACAAAATTTATTCTGAAGACTCAAAGTAATGATTTATTTAGAGGCTATCTAGGCCACAGCCAAGTGAGAAGTTTTTGGTTTTAGCAGTTAATATACACTTTGTAAAAAAAACCCAAAACAAACCAAAAAATAAACCATTTTTTTCAATTCTTGTTCCCAGATGGATTTGAAAATGTGTCAGCTCCCTCCACTAGCTGAATGTCACCTGTTACTGAGATCTCAGTTCTACCCCTCTCTCCCAGATGTTCTTTTATTGCATAAGTGTGGAAAACAGCAGCCATTAAACAGGGTGAAGTATTTTCCAGATACCACATGTTTAGAACCTTTAGAAAGTTTTCAAGAAGGTTATAGTATGATATTTCTGACTGTTTGGCTGTTCAAAACTTCTCTACTCCAACTCCCTCTCTGAGGCAGGCTCAGCCACAGGGTCAGACCAGGTTGCTCAGGTCTTTAGCCAGCACAGGCTGGAAACCCTTCAAAGAGGGAGGTAGCAGCAATAGATACGACCTAGCGCCTACCACCTCGGAACCCAACTGCCCAATCATGTATTAAACAACCTGGCAAGGCATCAACCCAGGCACCCTAATTTTCAGCTTGGCTACAAGGACGTTGTGGGAGAACGCTGGAGGCTTTGCTGACATCCGCTGTTTTCCAGTTACATAGAATCACAGAATCATAGAATAGTTAGGGTTGGAAAGGACCCAAAGATCATCTAGTTCCAACCCCCCTCCACTAGTGAGGCAGGGACACCTCACACTAAACCATCCCACACAAGGCTTCATCCAACCTGGCCTTGAACACTGACAGGGATGGAGCACTCACAACCCCCCTGGGCAACCAATTCCAGTGTCTCACCACCCTAACAGGAAAGAATTTCCTCCTTATATCCAATATAAACTTCCCCTGTTTAAGTATTAGCCCGCTACCCCTTGTCCTGTCACTACAGTCCATGACGAAGAGTCCCTCCCCAGCATCCCTATAGGCCCCCTTCGGATACTGGAAGGTTGCTATG
The DNA here is from genome assembly GCF_037157495.1 of Lathamus discolor. NCBI lineage: Eukaryota > Metazoa > Chordata > Aves > Psittaciformes > Psittacidae > Lathamus > Lathamus discolor. Next base: position 51,962,593 of record NC_088909.1, on the reverse strand, counting down.
AGGCCTCCACTCAGCCTTCTCTTCTCCAGGCTGAACAGCCCCAACTTTCTCAGCCTATCTTCATACGGGAGGTGCTCCAGTCCCCTGACCATCCTCGTGGCCCTCCTCTGGACTTGTTCCAGCAGTTCCATGTCCTTTTTATGTTGAGGACACCAGAACTGCACACAATACTCCAGGTGAGGTCTGACTAGAGCAGAGTAGAGGGGCAGGATCACCTCCTTCGACCTGCTGGTCACGCTCCTTTTGATGCAGCCCAGGATACGGTTGGCTTTCTGGGCTGCGAGCGCACACTGAAGCCGGCTCATGTTAATTTTCCCATCGACCAGCACCCCCAAGTCCTTCTCCACAGGGCCGCTCTGAATCATATCTTTGCCCAATCTGTAGATATGCCTGGGATTGCTCCGACCCAGGTGTAGGACCTTGCACTTGTCATGGTTGAATGTCATAAGGTTGGTGTCTGCCCACCTCACAAGCGTGTAGACGTCCCTCTGGATGGCATTCCTTCCTTCCAGCGTATCAACCGAACCACACAGCTTGGTGTCATCGGCAGACTTGCTGAGGGCACACTTAATCCCACTGTCCCTGTCAGCGACGAAGATGTTAAACAAGACCGGTCCCAACACCGATCCCTGAGGGACACCACTCGTTACCAGTCTCCAGCCAGACATAAAGCCATTGACCACAACTCTGTGTGTGACCATCCAGCCACTTCTTTATCCACCGAGTGGTCCATCCATCAAATTGATGTCTCTCCAATTTAGAGACAAGGATGTCATGTGGGACAGTGTCAAGTGCTTTGCACAAGTCCAGGTAGATGACATCAACTGCTCTATCCTTGTCCATCAGTTCTGTAGCCCCATCATAGAAGGCCACCAAATTGGTCAGGCAGGATTTCCCCTTAGTGAAGCCATGCTGGCTGTCACCAAGCACCTTGTTGCTATTCATGTGCCTTTAGCATGCCTTCCAGGAGAATGTGCTCCAAGATTTTGGCAGGCACAGAGGTGAGAATGACTGGTCTGTAATTCTCCGGGTCTTCCATTTTCCCCTTCTTGAAAATGGGGGTTATATTTCCCTTTTTCCAGTTGTCGGGAACTTCACCTGACTGCCATGATTTTTCAAATATGATGGCCAGTGGTGCACAAATCCAGCCATTTTATCACTGAAAGCAGCAAAGTTGATCAGGCACCAACTCCTGTTCAAACCACAGTGGCTGTTCCCAGCACTTTTGTCTCCCTCATGTGCCCACAGTTGTTCCAAAGAGGATTCATTTCATGATTTTCTTAGGGACTGAAATCAAACTGTCTAGCTCACTGTTCCCCCACACCACCTTTCTTGCCTTTTTGAAGATGGGTGTGATATTTGTCTTTCTCAAATTGCGAATAATGTCTTCTAATATCCACAGTTGTTCAAAGATATTGGATGGTGGCATTTACAAGGATGCCAGTCAGCTTGCTCAGGTGTAGCCCCCATGATTAGGTCCCACAGAACGCTATGGATTGGGTTCATGTAGAAGTGCCTGAATCAACCCTCATGTACTGTTGGCCCTTCTTAAACTACTTTTCTAATCACCTTGGAGGTGCTGATGAAAACGGATTTTTTTTTCTTTTAATTAGGTGCTTGTTTTCAGGAGAACAACAGCATGAGGCTTTTCTGACATAAAAATCCCTGTTAAATAACATCTATAGTACAAGAAGTCTGTGTTTTATGTAGAGACACAACACACATTCACAATATACATGCACATACAACACCACACTCCACAAACATATGCATAAAAGAGAGAACTTAGCACTGGGAAACATATTAATTTTTTGATAAAAATGTTGAAAAAAGAATCCCTATAAGCTTCTCAAAACATACCAATATTTTTGTTATTACTTATCATCATAGAGATATCCATCTTTTTCATACTCAAACTTCTCTTTTTTATGTTTGACATGCTCTGAATATTTTGTTTTATAGAAATGGTTCCAATCTTGAAAGCCTGTGGGGAAAAAGTCAATGAAATAAAACAACTGACTGTCATATAGGGTGTATTCTGAAGACAAAACAAGCCCGGGTTTTAATTTAAATATCTGCAGTTACAATACATTCTTTAACTAGATCCATATGCATCAGTAAAAGCACAAAAGATATCACAGTGAATCATATGAAAAATTACAGTGTGCAATTTACATTATACTACAGTATGATTGCTATGCACACAATTTATATGTAAGCGCTTGGTTTGAACAATAAGAGAAGAAGAAAACTATTCTGTTGTAAACTTAAATTAAAATGTTTTAAACCATTTACAGTCGCATGTGCTGAAGGTGGAAATGCTTGCAGACTGTTACGCATATAGTGGGAAATGCTACTAATGGTTGGCATGGTGACTCAGTAAGAAAGCCAGAGGGCTCACTTGTAAATCACTATGAACTCCAGAGACAGTGCTTTGATTCCTAGAGCTATCAGTCAAACTGAGAATCACAGCCATGGCAATTAGCAGCGTGTTTCCAAAGCTCATCACAGAAAGTAGTCTCATTTCTTCTTCTAGTATTTGCCTTCCTGAAACCAGGCTGTAGTGCAGGAAGAGAGTGTACAGCATTATCAACAGATTGTCAGTCAACAAGAGTCCACTGCAGGGAATTTTAAACAGGGTTGCAATCTCATTATAAGGCCTTGACAAGTCACTTGATCCAATTTCCTTACAGGGGTTAGAAAAACGCAAAGAAAAGCAGGAAAACTTGTAGGGGAGTTATGATGATGCTGGTGCAGGAAATTTGACAACAGAAGTGTAGAGTTGTGGGTTTTCGTCCTTTCTCCTCTAATGCATAGCATAACTTGGTGTAACATTCCGGTATATGCAGTACTTTTGCAGTGCCTCTGGGACTCAGTTATGTGCAAGAAATCAAGGCATGTGCTGGTAGAAACTGGCAATTGCTTGTGTCCAGGAAAACCAAGTTGGTTCAACATCTGAACTAGGAGGAAAATGGAAAACGGAAGGTGGCATCTTCCACCCAGAGAACTGGGTGAAGAAGAGGGATGTGGTGGAAAGAAAGGGAAGGGAAAGGGAAGGGAAGTAGAAGGAAAAGGAAGGGAAGGGGAGGGGAAGGGAAGGGTAGGGAAAGGAAAGGAAAGGAAAGGAAAGGAAAGGAAAGGAAAGGAAAGGAAAGGAAAGGAAAGGAAAGGAAAGGAAAGGAAAGGAAAGGAAAGGAAAGGAAAGGAAAGGAAAGGAAAGGAAAGGAAAGGAAAGGAAAGGAAAGGAAAGGAAAGGAAAGGAAAGGAAAGGAAAGGAAAGGAAAGGAAAGGAAAGGAAAAGGGAATGGACAGGAAGGGGAAAAGATGGGGAAAGGAAAGGGAAGGGAAGGGGAAGGGGAAGGGAAGGGGAAGGGAAGGGAATTCTAAAAGTTATTTCCCGTAGTCTGTCCTTCCTTACAGTCACTGCACTGGCCATAGTTACCCAGGCTGAGTAATTAAGTTTTAAGCATGAATTTTAGCCAGCGGTACAGCAATGCTGGGAAATCTTGGGTTCTTTTTTTTTTTTTTGCCACAGGGAAAACCCAAAGGTTCATCTGGAGGTGAATAGTCATTCAGGTGTTCCAGAAACCTGACTTATCTGTTCCATGTTAATCTCTCAGGAGTTGAGCTGAGGGTGAATGTATCTTCTTCAGAATATCCCCTGGACTTTTCAACTTCAGCAGGCCTGAAAAAGCAGATGCAAAATACACTTCTTTGGAGTTTAATCACCTTTGCAGGGGAGGGAAAAGGGGAGCACTGGAAAAGTGAGAGATATTTCTGCATAGCTTTCATCAAAAAATCCATGAGAAGCCCAAGCTTTCATTTACAGGGCCACCCTCAGTGCAACCGCCATGCAATAAGAAAAGGTTTGAATTTCTATGCTGTTTTCGTATGAGCTAATTTATGGAGATTATTTAATTAGTAGAATCATCAGACAGTTTTAATTGGGTCCTGGACATATTAAACTGAGTTAAAATTCCTTTAATTCTATAAAAACCTAAGATAGCCAAATCTCATTGTCTCAGCTGAAAACTTGGGAGAGGAAGCTCAGGATAAAATCATTCCTTGGACCTCCTGTTAGAGTTTCAACTTGTGGTCCTGTGGAAAAAGAGTGGATATGGAATTTCCTGAGTGATGTTCACTTTGGAGACAAAGAGAAAACTTTCTAATTCTATCCGTTTATTTTGTTTGCATGCAATTTTGCTAACCACAACACTCCCCAAAACTTTTTATTAGGAAAATGGAAAAAAAGAGGCTCTATAATTTTTTTTACTGTCTTTAACCTAAGCATTTTCTACACTGCTCCACAGAAAAAACAGTGATTGAACCTATACTGTCTGCTTTGTACATGATCACACTAGGACTGGGCAGGAGTATTACTTTTGAGTGGACTATGGATCTTACCATTATGCAGGTTTAGAACAGATTCCCACATGTGTGAGCAATTTTTTATATGGAGCAGTATAACACAAGAACTAGCGACTTAAAGGAAACAAAATATGCATCCAGATTATTGGATATGTTTCTTTTAAAATACCTGGTGTTTATTATAAGGAGAATAAATGTGTAACTATTTGCATTTCTGCAATAATTATGATCCATGGTTTTAGGAGATACCAGCAGGAACATTGTAGTGGAGAAAGTAATAGCATTTTGACTATAAGGGAAAAAGAAATATTAGTAGAATAAGAACTAACAGAAAAGATTAAAAGAAAAGAATGTATATGGGAGATACCCCAAAGAGCAAATCATGTAAAAATACTCTCAGCAAGACACTGAATCAAATAACCTTGAAAGAATGAAACTAAAATTATCATTATACAAGCTGAAGGGGAAAAAACATGAAGAGATAAAGCAGGACTTGTAAAAACAAAATTAAAGAGAGAAAAAATAATTCAATTATAATTAAATATAGATTGAAAATGTATTAAACTAAAAATATTTTTACAAACCAAGAGAAAATTAACGTGATAATTCCTGAATTCCAAAGGAAGCAACATAAAATGTGTGAAGAAATAATGAATGCAGGATTTATTCCATAGGCAATAAAACTAGCATGCCCAGAACTTACACCAAGAGCAAAATGGTTGACTCTAAAGTATAAAGGAATGAAATTACTGAAGATGGACAAAAAATTCCAAGTATACCTTTAACATGTTCACCTATTTTATATGCATCAAGAACATCTTGTTCAGTTTCATTTGTACAGGTACAAGTGGATAAAGAGAAGAAATGAAATGGAGGCAAAGAACATGTAATTTCAGAATCAACAGCATAATTTTCAAGGTTGCATATGCAGGAGCAAGATCTACCAAATACTTTTTATAGGTAAAAGTAAGGTCCTTATTTGTTTTATAAGCAGGAAGGATGCCTGATTTGCTATAGGAGTCTACTCTTGTCCATGCAATCTGGCTATAAGTGCTGGGAAGCTAGAGCAAAATCGGCTACCAACACTGCGGAGTGACTTGTACCACCCAATCTCTTTGTTGTCCAGGAGACAAATACACTGTTGTTACAGACTGATTGCAAAAGCTTCATAAGAAGAATTTACAACTGGGAAAGAAAGCCTTTGGTTCAAAACCTGCTGCAAGTGCAGGTGATGCCCAAGTCTTCTCATTATTTGTAATTATTTAGAATATAGTAGGATTTCCATGCAATGGGCTGGATGCCGTACCATTCCTACCAGCCTTATAAATTTAAGATTAGGAAGATTAGCGTTTAAGTGTTGTTTTACAAACAATTATTTAACAGCAGTTACGGCATAAACTGTCATTGTTTCTTCCTGCTTGTTCATTGATCATTACAATAACTCACGCTTTGTGCTCACACAAGAGTTTTGACAGTGGTATAATAAGTTTTTTCAATATTCAATTCTAACTATACTGACTCTGGGGGAGTAATAGGCGGAGGAGGGCTGTGACTTTTTAAACCTGTTTACGCCATACATAGGAACCAACCATAGACTCAGAAACAACACACGAACCACGCAAACCCTGATTTTTTGCTATGCTTCTCATTCCTTACATCTCACCAATCATTGCACCATGACACACTATTTGTACATGTGCAGTAGTAACTAAGTAAAACAAATGTTCTGTCTTTTAGATGGAGTAAACTAAAAAACTCTGAAGATTCCCCCTTTTTTTCTTTTTTTTTTTCTTTCTTTTTTCTTTTTTTTTTTTAATTATTTTATGTTGTGAAAGGAGATATGCAACTAATTGGTACTGCTGAATGGGTGACTGTTACAGCTGAATGTTGTGGTAGAAATACAGAAAGATGACAGTGAGGAAAAGGCCAGTGGAAAAAGAGAGTCAGTGACACTTTAAACCGCTAATGATACTGTTAGTCACCGTATCAGTCTAGAGACCCATTTAATATGCAGCTAGGTAGAGGAGACCACATTAATCTGAGCAACAGAAGACTTTGGGTAAGTGCAGATTACGAGAGTAGATAATAAAAATGAAAACATTAACCGTGAAAGCTCTGCAGGAAAGACCATGGTAATTGTAAGAAGAAAAAAAGGAGTACAACAAGATGCAGAAACAAACAAGTAAGAAGGAAAGTCTTTTTCTCTCTGCCTTTGAAATACAAAATGCTATGCATTTTCCAGCTGAAATGCACTTGTAAAAATTATATTTTCTTCTTTTATTTTGCATATTATAGATTCTGTCAGAATACAAAGGTCCTGGCTCGTACCATGACTTTAATATTACAGTGATATCATTTGTTTAATACATCAAACAGTTAGCATCACTCCATTCTTTTTAAAGTCTTCTTTTTTGTGTGTGCTACTGCAGCTAATGTCTTCTAGAAAAGAGCTGCTGGCTTGGGCTGACTGAGTAATAAACGAGGAGAGCATATCCTTAAAAGCACGTAGTTTAGTCTTCCAGAAAGGTAGTAGAAGATAATTTTAAAGGCTTTTTTCCTGGTAGCTTTTATAAATAGATTATTTTGGAGCTAGATCAGACTCTAAGAATTGCATCACACAAGCAGCTGTATCCGTTGTTTAACAGTGGGGAAACCAAGCAAGGTGATGCATGAAGGCAAACCTTCTGACAAATAGAGGACAGCTTTTCTATCAGAAGTAGAGAAAAGGACCACAAAATAAGGTTTTAGGTGATTAATGAATCTTTATGTATGGTGGAAATGAATGGATCACTCAGCAACATACTACCATGCTAGAAAAGTGTCCTTATGTCATCAGGACCCCTTGCTTGTAAGCAAGGTCACTAAGAGGCTTTTGATATCCAGCAAGCATTCAAGCCTCTGTCATGGGAATTTGGCATGTGTATTGCTCCCACATTACCTGGCTTGAGGATACCTGTCTGCATCAAAGCTGAAGTTGCATATCCTCTGGTTTCTTGGGTCAAATGCCCCCCCTGGAAAGCTGTAGATCACATATGTAGTTTAAGTGAACACTGAACTCTCTCAGTTAGTGCATAATTTGCTTGCGTGACATGTGCATCACTTGACTGCAAGATGGGGTGCACTAAGGCATAGCAGAAAAGCCAGCAGCAGAGACAGATTACTATGACATTGGACCTTTTATAGAACCTCTGTGAGTCTGATGAGGAGATCCTGCCTCCAGCCACCTCTGTTTCTCTTGGCACCTCAGTGGTTAGCAGGCAACAAGGATCTGATGTGGAGTAACATTTGAGAATAGTGTCTGTGCCTTCTGAGCCAAAATGTACATCTCAGCAAGAGCACAAGTGCTGCATCTCTATCACACTGGTAATTCCATTCTCCTTGACCCAATCAAACAAATGCCCCAGGGACAGAACTTCTCTGTCATCCCCTTAATAATACCTAAAAAACCAATAAATCTGTATGAAAGAAATTTTGCGAGCCCTGGATTCTACTGATTCTTGGAGCCAATTTTTTTGTTACATTAAACCAGTAAATTTCTGGTAGAGGTTCATCTGAAGAAAAGCTTCTTCTGTTTTCTAGAGATTACTTTTATCCTGTGTTTCTGTCATGGTTTAACTCCGCCTGGCACTTAAGCCCCACGCAGCTGTTTGCCCACCTTCTCCCAAGGGAGAGAATAGGAAGGTAAAAGTGAGAAAACTCATGGGTTGAGATAAAGACAGTTTAATGGGTAAAGCAAAAGCTGCACACACAAGTAAAGCAGAACAAGGAATTCATTCACCACTTTCCCATGGTTAGGCAGGTGTTCAACCATGTCTAGGAAAGCAGGGCTCCATCACATGTAACAGTGACTTGGAAATACAAAATGCTATCACTCTGAATGTCCCCTTCCCTTCCTCCTTCTTCCCCCAGCTTTATATGCTGAACATGATACCATATGGCATGGGATATCCCTTGGGTCAGTTGGAGTGAGTTGTCCTGGCTGTGTCACCTCCCAGCCTCTTGTGTCTCGCCAGCCTACTCACTGATGGGGTGAGAGGTAAAAAAGGCCTTGGCTCTGTGTCAGCACTGCTCAGCAATAGCGAAAACATCCCTGAATTATCAACTCTGTTTCCAGCACAAATCCAAAACAACCAAATACCAGCTACTATGAAGAATATTAACTCTACCCCAGCCAAAATCATCACACTCTTTTATTTCCCTCTTGTGACCCTGGCTGTAATACTGTCTCTCATTGGAAGAGTAGGAGAAATCTAATTCAATCTTATTCCAGGGGACACTAGAAATTTTTTTAAAAGTAAGAAGGACTATATGAATTCCACAGCACAAATGGATTCATTCTAAATATACATGTGAGGGGGAGATTGAAAGAAAAAATAAAAAACCCTATAACTTGATTATCTGTAAAACTCAGAAAAAGATAGTAATAACACTGGCTGTTGGATTTGGGCAGCCTCCAAAGATGAGCTCTAGGTGATTTGCATTGCGCAGGTTCTCTGCTAAACTTCTTGTATCTGGATTGGTGAAGATGCTTTTGTCTTCTAGGTTTTCCTCAGAAAGTACTCTTATTGGAAGGAAAATTATGCCTGTCTTTGCCATTAGACATAATGCAAAAAGACAATATCACTAAAAATATGGAACATCAAACATCAATATGGCAAAATACTACTAAACAATGAAAAAGTAGAGGGTGTCACAGCTGCTGACCTACAACACAAGCATTTTTCCCTTTTTCTTGTAGCCTACCACTTGGCAGAGCCGAACTGCCAAGGAACGCATTAAGAAAAGAATTTTGCTGTGAAGAAAGTTTGAGAAAGACCAAAAAAGTGCTGAGTTAATAGTAAAATTATGGTCCTGAGCCACAAACTGTAGAACAGTGGGAATATTGTGTTTCAATACTTTCAAGATTTAATTAGGAAAACTTGAAATTCAGAGGTTATATTCAGATTTATAGTAAAGAGTAGTAAGATTGATGACTAGACAGATAATCATATTTTAATGTTAAGAGGATGCAATTTATAAATGTCAGATTTTTCAGGTACTTTTATAGAAAGGAGCAGACCTGAACTGCCAGAGGTATTCTCACAACAAAAAGCAACTCCTGTAGTATTTTACAGTGTGTGCTGCCTGTTAGGTGCAGGACAAACTTGTATTTTTTATAGACGGCCAGGGTCCCAGGGATACAGGTGGCATTTTACCTTCCCAAGTCACCATTACTTATGATGGAGCCCTGCTTTTCTGGAGATGGCTGAACACCTGCCTGACCATGGGAAGTGGTGAATGAATTATTGTTCTGCTTCTCTTGTGTGTGTGGCTTCTGCTTTACTTACTAAACTGTCTTTATCTCAACCCACAAATTTTCTCACCTTATCCTTCTGATTCGGTCCCACATTCCACTAGGGAGAGTGAGCAAGGGGCTGTAGGGCTTAGTCGCTGGCTTGGATTAAGTCACAACACTGTTCCATGCCTGTTTGTTTTCCTTGTCATTCATATTCTCTCACTGTTTGCTCAAATGTCTCCCCTCTAGGACCAGTCATCTGTTCTTTACAGGGTGTGCACTCTTACCATAAATGACATGTTAATTTGTTTAAAAAATACGGAAAAGATAGATTTTTATTTATGGATAGTTATAGTAGGAATCTGAATGTATTGCTCTTTGTGTTTTAGACGAGAGATTAAGAGACTAAGAATGAATCACTAGCTCTTAAAAAAAAACCCACAAAAAAACAGTTCTCAAAGAGAAAGTTATATTTTTCTGTAAGCCTCTGCGTGTTTTAATTCTGTAGGACTCAAGGTGCTAGGCACCTGCTATTCCTAGAAGTGCCAAAAGTGTTCTGTGAAGGGTAAGAATTTTTTCTGAGAGTAATAAAGAATAGGGTTTCGTCTCCCTCAAAGCTTACCATTTCTCTTTTTTCTCCCATCCCACCATTCATTTTCCTGGTGGAAAACACTTCTGGATACTATAAAACATAAGCACTTTTTTTCACATAGACAAATACAGCCGCTTCAAATTTAAACAGTATGCAAGTTTCATGAGGCGACATAATACAACTTCAGAAATTGTGAATATTTATAATCTTACTTCTTTAGAAAACAAAAAAACAAAAATGTGTGGAGACGTGGATGGAGAAAGACATGTCCTGAAACAGTGGACTAAAGGGATGACTATCTGACTTCTTTCATGAGAAGCTGACATGGAGTGTTCAGCCATTATCGGTTTAGGAATAGGACTGTTGCTAAGCAACAAGTCTCACATAATCTTGCTCAGTTTTTGTAGCTGAAGAAAATTGAGGCAAGGAAAAGTTTGGAAAGCTAATGAGGAAAAAATAGCTTCAGTGCAGAACAATCAATAATGCACCTGACCAGAAAATAAACTATTAATGGGGACAGAGAAACCAAAGCTACTTATAGATATTTAAAAACAAACTTACTTCTATCAGGTATGTTTAATTGATTGCACACTGTTTTTCCTTTATCTCTGTGTCTTTTAAAAAAGGCAGTACCACTTCCTTGGATGTGATTTCAATAAAATGCCCAAACTTTCCTGATCAATAATATTTAACAAGAGAGAAAATAATGTAGTGTATCTTTTAATTTATGTCATTTAAGCATTCAATAAACTGCACATATCCTACAAAAGCACTGAAACAATGAATGGCATCACTTTTCAGTTTTGCATTGATTCCCAAAATTAAAGTTTAAACTGGACAAATATTCCTAAACATCTTTTAAAGTCAATATCAGATATTGACTTAAATGCACACTACTGGTTTTAGAAGACACTGTGCCAGCCAAAATGCATGAAGACAGCAATGATATTTTCACTTTCTCCTTGAATTCAGCTATTCTAGTATTGAGCCTGATAATTTATTGTCATAGTATTCCTACTCAGGCTTAATGGTCTGAAGATTCCAGCCTATGGCATCCAGTGAAAATCATGAAATGTGCTTTTTTTGGTAGCCTGTAAAAGATCATAGGTTAGATGATTAACTGCAGTTACTAGAACTAGAAATTATAATGAATTATTAGGGGCTTTTTTATTGTTATGGTGAAAGTAGTGTTATAAATGCAAGTCAGCTGGCTATAATTTTTCTGTTGACTCACATCAGTCTACTCTGCTACTAAAACAAAGTAAATGTAACATCAACATGATCTGTGCAACTTGACAGCCTGACAGACAAGTGCTTTAATCTTAAAAGACCAACAATAATTCATAATGTGAAGGAAGGCAAAAATCTGGAGCCAAATTTTACCAATCCACAGATTTTAGCACAAGCTAAAGCAAGATCTCCATCATGTTTTAGCAGAAAATGTGATTAAAAGAAAAAGCAAAGGAAAATAAACAGAGGTGCCATTAATCATGGCTACGTACTTATTAAAGGAGAAAAGAAAAATAGAACATTGGTACATAAAAACTCGTTTTAGTTATAAACTTCCTTATGTCTTTTTGTATGGAAGCCTTCAGTAGAGCTTACACTTTTTCAAGGCAGACTTGCTTTTGGAATAACTGAAAAAACCTTATTCCCAAAACTGATAGAGTATCACATGAGTACAATTTTTAAGTCTTTAAGGTTGAGAAACATGATCTATCCTACTTTCTCAGAAGGAATAATTTAAGGAAAAGTCTTGGAACAAAAATGATCATTAAGAGTGCTGAATTCCAATCAATCTTATAATTTCTCTTTATTTGTCAAGTTTATCATAAGCCTCCCTATTGACACAACAAAGTCGAAGACAGTTTATTAGAGGGATAAGCCATCAGTACACTATAAACAAATCAGTATCAAATTAAAGTGATGATAATGAAAACGTTAACCTCATTTGCTAGGAGCAGTATGGCAAAATTCATCTCTCCATGGCACTGAAGTGGAAGGCTGCTTTTTCTTGATCTTCTCTGTTTCTGTTTGTTTGGTCTTAATGCTGCTGTTAGTGGCTTGCTGGCAGGGATGAGCAGGAAAGAGCTGTAAAGTTGAGTGATGGGATCAGAGCATGCTGCTGCTTGTTCATTGCTGAACATTCTATATTCTTTTCTTCTGGAATGAGGAAAGCATATTTCTGTCATGGCTTACGAAATTTAAAATATCTGTGCCTGTCATCCTTTTATTTTCCCAGCACCTTCATGAGATTGCTTTGCCACTTTTAACTTATGGGTAGGTGCTATGCTTCTATGCATATACGCCAATGATTTTTCCTCAGCTTGAAAGTTTTCTACTTTTGACTTTGTTATAAGATATTCCAGGATACATTCAAACGTATCTTATGTCTAAATTAAGCTCTGATTTCCTCTTTGGCTTAGCAACATTTAGTAGCAGTTTAAATCTCAGATTTATCTTTTTGTTCTTGTTTTGCATGCAAAGTTATTCTGACCTCATAGGTCCTCTGTGGCGCAGTCCTTTCACAGAATCTTTAGCCTTTGTTTATCTTAAAAGAAGGCATCATCTTTGTTGTGGTTTAAACCCAACCAAAAAGTTCATTCACTCACTCCCTCCACCTTTTTTTTTCTCCCTCTTTCTTTCCTTCCCCCACCCCCCTGACCACCCCCGCTCCCGGAGGGACGGGGAGGAGAATGCAACTCCCACGGGTTGAGATAAGAACAGCCCAGTAACTAAGGTATAATACAAATCACTACTGCTACCACCAATGATAATATTGATGAGAAAATAACAACACAAGAAAATACGATACCACCGCCAAACGAGTTCGAACCCCCCGAAGAGAGACCATGCCCTTCCGGGTAACTCCCAGTTACCTCCCTGGGCATGATGTACTGTGGTATGGAATACCTCTTTGGCTAGCCTGGGTCAGGTGTCCTGTCTCTGCTTCCTCCCGGCCTCCACTCATCCCTGGCAGAGCATGAGACTCACAAAGTCCTTAGGCAGAATAAACATCACTTAACAACAATTAAAACCAGTTGGTGTTATCAGCTCTCTTCCCAGGCTGGAAGCCAAAACAAAGAGCTTACACCAGCTACTAAGAAGGAGAAAAACGGCTACTGGTAAACCCAGGACAGTATCCACCCCTTATTCCATATCATTCACATCATGCTCAGATCCCACATTTTCAATACACCATCTCTCTTACGTGTATATATATATATATACATACATTCACATACACACACAGACAAAGAAATCATTTCTTAGTGCATGGACCAATCCCTATAATGCTGTCAAGTCCATTCGGTCCATGATGTCAAATTCTATCCCTTGTAACAGTCTTTCAGAGCAGGAAAGACTGTGTGTAGTATTGGACTGTTGCCTGCTGATGACACCACGGTCATCATCTGGTCACTGCTGAGCTTGTATGGTTTTGTCAAAGTTCATTCTTTGTTGGAATGATGGTCGGAGGGAAGTCAGGGCCAGTCACTGGTGACCTGAAGACTTCTAGTTGGTGGCTATAAAAGTGCTACATAGCAGGCAACAGCATACAATTAAATTCATTGGCTGTTTTCCCCTAAAATCGAATCCTCTTGAGGTATACATCGGACTTCCCCATCTTCCCGCATTACCCACCAAGTATATCTGGGTCCCTGAGCAAAAGCAATCCCACGAGTGGGTTTGCCTTTACCTGAAGCAGGAATAACCCAGACTGTCTTCCCCAGCAAATTCTTCATGTGCACCACAGGAACTTTGTCCCACTCTACAGTACATAAAAGTTCTGACTGGGCTGGGACAGCTCTGTTGGCAGATCCTCTGGTGTTGACCTTTGGTAACTGTGTATCCCAATGCTTGAAAGTTCCCCCACCCATTGCTCTCAGTGTGGTTTTTAACAGCCCATTGTACCGTTCGATTTTCCCAGAGGCTGGTGCATGGTATGGGATGTGATATACCCACTCAATGCCATGCTCTTTGGCCCAAGTGCTATAAGGTTATTCCGGAAATGAGTCCCATTGTCTAACTCAGTTCTCTCTGGGGAGCCGTGTTGCCACAAAAGCTGTTTCTCAAGGCCCTGGATAGTGTTCTGGGCAGTGGCGTGGGGTACAGCGTATGTTTCCAGCCATTCAGTCATTACTTCCACAATGGTAAGTATATGGCGTTTGCGTTAACTGGTTGGTGGGAATGTGATATAATCAATTTGCCAGGCCTCCTCATATTTGTACTTCAGCCATCGTCCTCCTGGTGAAAAACCAGGGCTATAGTGTCCATTGTTAAGTCCACCCCTCAATCAAGAGCCCATCTATATGTTGCATCTCTGCCCTGATGGCCTGAAGTGTCATGGGCCCAACGAGCCAAAAATAATTCACCAATCTAAGTCCGTCTGTTGTCAATCTAAGTCCGTCTGAGCCACTTCAATCTTAGCAGCTTTATCCACTTGTTGGTTGTTCTGGTGTTCCTCAGTGGCCCGACTCTTGGGTACATGTGCATCTACATGGCGTACCTTCACCACCAGGTTCTGCACCCGGGCAGTGATATCTTGACACAGTGCAGCAGCCCAGATGGGTTTACCACTGTGTTGCCAGTTGCTTCGCTTCCATTGCTGCAACCACCCCCACAGGGCATTTGCCACCATCCATGAGTCAATGTAGAGATAAAGTACTGGCCACTTTTCTCGTTCAGCAATGTCCAGGGCCAGCTAGATAGCTTTCATCTTGGCAAACTGACTCAATTCACTCTCCTTCAGCAGTTTCTGCAACTTGTCATCAAGGACTCCGTACAGCTGCCTTCCTCTTCTGATGCATTCCCACAATACAGCAGGACCCAACAGTAAAAAAGGCATACTGTTTTTCACTTTCTGACAGTTTGTTATATGGTGGGGCCTCTTCAGCATGCATAACCTCCTCCTCCGGTGACATTCCAAAATCTTTGCCCTCTGAGCAGTCCATAATGACTTCTAGAATGCCTGGATGACTGGGATTTCCTATTTGAGCTCATTGTGTAATTAGTGCAGCCCATTTACTCCATGTAGCATGAGTTGCATGATGTGTAGAGGAGACCCTGCCTTTGAACATCCAGCCCAGCACGGGCAACCGGGGTGCCAGGAGGAGCTGTGCTTCAGTGCCAATCACTTCTGAACCAGCTCAAACCCCTTCATAGGCTGCCAGTATCTCTTTCTCAGTTGGGGTATAGCTGGCCTCAGATCCTTTGTATCCCCAACTGCAAAAGCCGAGGGGTCGACCTCGAGTCTCCCCTGGAGCTTTCTGCTGGAGGATCCAGGTAGGGCCATTCTCCCCAGCTGCGGTGTACAGTACATTTTTACATCTGGCCTGGTCCGCACTGGTCCAAGGGCTACTGCATGAACTGTCTCGCGTTTAATTTGCTCAAAGGCTTGTTGTTGCTCAGGGCCCCATTTAAAATCATTCTTCTTCCGGGTCACATGATAGAGAGGGCTTACAATGGAACTGTAATTTGGGATGTGCATTCTTCAGAACCCCGCAGCACCCCAGAAAGCTTGTGTTTCTTTCTTATTAGTTGGTGGAGACATTGCTGTTATCTTGTTGATCACATCTGTGGGGATCTGTCTATGTCCATCTTGCCACTTTATTCCCCAATGTTGAATCTCGTGTGCAGGTCCCTTGACCTTACTCCGTTTTATGGCAGTACCGGCTTTCAGAAGGATTTGGATTATTTTCCTCCCTTTCTCAAAGACTTCTTCCGCTGTATCGCCCCACGCAGTAATGTCATCAATGTATTGCAGGTGTTCTGGAGCTTACGCCTGTTCCAGTGCAGTCTGGATCAATCCTTGGCAAATGATAGGGCTGTGTTTCCACCCCTGGGACAGTCAGTTCCATGTGAACTGGACTCCCCTCCAAGTAAAAGCAAACCATGGCCTGCACTCTGCTGCCAAAGGAATTGACAAAAATGCATTGGCAATATCAATTGTGGCATACCACTTGGCTGCCTTTGACTCTAATTCATACTGAAGTTCTAGCATGTCCAGTATGGCAGTACTCAATGGCAGTGTGACTTCATTCAGGCCACGATAGTCTACTGTTAGTCTCCACTCTCCGTTAGACTTTTGCATTGGCCATATGGGTTTATTAAAGGGTGAGTGGGTCCTGCTGATCACCCCCTGACTCTCCAGTCTACGAATCAGCTGATGGATAGGAATCAGGGAGTCTCGGTTGGTGCAACATTGCTGCCGGTGCACTGTTGTGGTCTCGATTGACACTTGCTGTTCTTTGACTTTCAGCAACCCCACAACAGAAGGATCCTCTGAGAGACCAGGCAAGGTGGACAGCTGCTCAATTTCCTCAGTCTCCAAAGCAGCAATACCAAAAGCCTATTGGAACCCTTTTGAGTCTTTGAAGTACCCTCTCCTGAAGTAGTCTATGCCGAGGATGCATGGAGCCTCTGGACCAGTCACAATGGGGTGCTTTTGCCATTTCCTCCCAGTTAGGCCGATTTCAGCCTCCAGTACAGTCAACTCTTGGGATCCTCCTGTCACTCCAGAAATATAGATGGGTTCCACCCCTTGACGGCTTGATGGCATCAGGTACACTGTGCACCACCGTCTACTAGAGCCTTATACTTCTGTGGGACTGATGTGCCAGGCCATCTGATTCACACAGTCCAGTAAATCCGATTATCCCCTACCTCCACCTGGCTGGAGGCAGGACCCATCTAATATTCATCACAACTTTGAACACTTAAGTCATGTTGAAAGGGATTATTCTTCGTTGTCACAGGAGCTGGAGTAAAGTCAGCTCTTCCACTCCATCTGGGGACCTGCTCACCAGAGACTGAAGCTGCAGCTCTCATGGGATGATGAGTCTTGGCCCTTGCTCCCCTCTTCAATTCATCCACCCGTTCCTCCAAAGTTGAAGTAGGTTTTCCATCCCACTTCATCATGTCTTCTCCGTGATCCAGCAGGTAAAACCATAGAGTGGGCCGTGGCGTATACCTCTTGTATCTTCTCTCTCAAAGAATAGGACGCCTTTTGTTAATAGCTGAGATATGTGTTGGTACACGTGAGGAGCTGGATAAATCAGATAGATGGTCCCTCAATTGTTTGAGATCCTGGGACAGATTTTTCATAGCTGAGATGATGGAAGGGGTGAGGTTGTCTTCGAACTCTCGGAGTTTATGAATCATTTCGTCCACTGTTAGTGGTACTATGTCATTCCAGGTTACTGTTGCCAATGAATGGGCATATGATGACAGTGCATTCCGTGTTAGTTTTCGCCACATGGGTCATGTACATTCAACTTCATCTGGGTCTATGGGTATATCCCGTTATTTGGCTTGATGTGATAGATCATCTCTACGATGGCCGATTCCCTCAGAGACTGTATGCCTTTGTCTAAAGTAGTCCACTTGGCCAAACGACTCATAACATCATCCTTGTATGGAAACCTTTCTTTCACAGCTGCCAAGAGTTGCCTCCAAAGACTGAGGGACTTTTTCTGTCTTGCAATTGCTTTGTCAATTCCCCCTTCTCTAGCAAGTGATCCCAGCTGCTTGGCTTCCCTACCTTCTAGTTCATGACCATCAGCCCCATTGGCCCAGCATCGGAGCAACCAGGTGATGATGTGCTCCCCTCGTTGACGGGTGAAATATTTTTGCATATTCCGTAGCTCGGTTGAGGTCCAAGGTGGAGAAGTCACCTCTTCTTCTTCTTTGTCATGTGATGATGACACCTGATCAAATGTTGGACCGAATGGTGAACACATTGTTTCTTCATCTTGATTTGTTCTTCTTGCTTCTTTTTTGTTTTTTCTCTTGCTTACAGGGGCAACCGATATTGGTACAAATTGGTCCTCTGGTTTAGCTGCAGTGATTATCACTGTGGTTTGAGTAGCAGTTGTACTTGTCGCTGATGGTGGTGTAGCTGCTGTGCTTGGAGCTGGGGTAGCCATGCTGTCTGTTGCAGCCAGAGTTTGTGTAGCGACTGTACTTGTCGCTGGAGGTGGTGTAGCTGCTGTGCTTGGAGCTGGAGTAGCTGCGCTGACTGTTGCTTTGCCCCCAGATGCAGGGGCATTTTTTTCCTTTTGAAGGTGCTGGATAGTGTTGAACAAGGCCCTGTAAGCATAGGCCAAGCCCCAGCACGTTGCCATGATTTGTCCATCTCTGGTATGGCCAGACTGACCACACACCTCATTTAAGTGTTTTATTAATTCTTCCGGATTTTGCACTTGTTTGTTTTTGAAATTCCAAAGCACTGGAGGAGCCCACTGACTTAGACACTTTCCCATACTATCCCACACACCCTGCCACTCATGGCTGTCCAGCCTCTGGGAAATCTCTTGGCCCTCCTATATCGTCATTTAACCCCAGAAAGGCCCAAACCTGACTCTGCTTAACTCTTGAAATCAGACGAAATGGTCATGGGCAAAACACACTCTGTATGTGTGCCAACATGGTGATCCCCATCACAACCAGCAAACGGGTCTCAACAGTATTAAAAGGCCATTCAAGAACTTCAAAACTCTCAAATGATGCTGTAAATCGTCTGAGAAGGGGGCTGGGAGGGTAAAACAATGTCTCCTTCACAGGTTGACCACCCGAGAAGGACAAAAAAGATGTGTAATTGCTAAGCACCTTTATTATATACCTCCCAAAGTATAAAGGTGGTGACCACACTGGGAACATAAGCCAGATCAGTTTCATGATTAATGATTCTATTGTATTACAAGTCATTATCATAAAGTACAATGAGACAAAAACCTTAGCCCAAGCCCCACACTTGAAAAACACCAACACAGCAAAAACCAGCTCTATGTAATGTACAGAATAAACATTACTTAGCAACAATTAAAACCAGTTGGTGTTATCAGCTCTCTTCCCAGGCTGGAAGTCAAAACAAAGAGCTTACACCAGCTACTAAGAAGGAGAAAAACTTCTACAGGTAAACCCAGGGCAATCTTTTAATTAATTTCGTAGAGGAGATTGTTATCTGCTTTAGGTAGATAAATCACTGTTTAATAACAAATTAAGTTTCTTATTTAATTTTGACATTTTATGATGACACATTTTTCTTAATGAAGGAGCTGTTTAATTCACCCTGATATACTTGTGTATCTCATAGCTACAAGAAAGTAGATGCTCCTGAGATCCACAAATTATTTTAAGGGGAATTTCTCTGAGGTAGGCTGATCCTTTCTGCACAGCTCCTCTGGCTCTATCTAAATTCAGTTTACTCAGCCAGTAAGCACAGTCTGACCAGTCTGTAAGAAAATACTGTCAAAGTAAGAAAACAGGATTCAAAGTCATGCTTATGCTGAAATGCAAGCTGTTGATTACAATTAACAGTGTTGGTGCAACGGGCAGGTGAAGAGTCTCAAAACAAACTGATCTGGGGAATAGAATGGATTCTAACATGAACACCACTGGCAAAATGCCTTGTTTTACTTCAGAATAGTGTTCAGTACAGTAACACAAGCCTAACAACAAATATGGGCAGTTAGTAAGTGTTAAATTCATGTCACCTTGCTTTCACTGTATCTACAGCAAACTTGGTCAAATTAAGAGCTATCATGGTTGTGTCTCCTGTCTTATACAGTTTCGTTCTTATTTTATTAACTAGTTTTAAATATGAAACAAATACATTTAGTCTTACTAGGAAGATGAGCATCAAGTTATTATTGTTTTGACTTTTGTTTAATTAATTCATTAATTAAATAACTGTAAATGCCAACTTAAAAGATTTTTCTTATGGTGTCCTGTGTTCAGCAGTAGCAGTTGTTTTTTCTCCTTCTTAGTAGCTGGTGCAACACTGTGTTTTTGATTTTTGGCCTGGGAACAGAGCTGATAACTTTGATGTTTTTAGTTGCTGCTCAAATGTTTGGTCTGGCCAAGGACTTTCTGAGCCTCATACTCTGCTAGGGAGGAGGGAAGGCTGAGAGGAAGCAGAGACAGGACACCTGGACCAAACTGACCAAAGAGGTATTCCATATCACAGCACGTCATGCCCAGGATGTAATGGAGAGTTACCCCGAAGGACTACTTCACTGCAAGGTTAGATGAGGTATTGGTCAGTGCTCAGCTGGGGGGAGTGGGGAGAGTTATTGGTCGGCTGGTGTTGAGGTGTTGTATTCTTTCCTCTTGTTATTTCCTTTATCATTATTATTATTGGTGGTAGCAGTAGTGATTTGTGTTATACCTTAGTTACTAAACTGTTCTTATCTTAACCCATGGGAGTTACATTCTTTTCAATTCTCCTCTCTGTACCTTCGGGAGTAGAGGGAGTGAAAGAAAGGGGGGAGTGAGAGAACTAGCTGTGCAGCTGGGTTTAAACCATGACATATGGTTATTAGATTTTATGGTCATTACACCTTTCTTATAGTCATTAGATCTTAAGGCCAGAAGACCTTTCTTATGGTCACTAGACATTATATTACATTACTTATTTCTGTGGTGAGCCAATTAAGAAGCCTTTACAGTCTGATTTTTCCACCCATAGCATTTCCATCTCAAATGTCATGGCAAGATGATGACAGGCAATGAGAGAGAAGGAAGATGTATCAGAGAAGAAACATGCTCTCTGGGCTTCCTTGTGAGCCCAAAATTGGAGCTTCCAGGAGAGTACCAAGCAGTCTGAAGAGGTATATTCCTTAGAAATTAAAAAATAGTTCTGTTACTGACACCTTCACTTACCAGTGTGACCCTTTTTTCTGTGCATAAAAACAGGACTAAAAAAAAAAACAAACAAAAAAAGAAACCACAAAACCCAGACACCCCCTCAAAAAAAAAAAAAAAAAAAGTTAAGACAAGTAAGACTATTACCGTTACAATCATTACGTTCGCTGCAGAGATAAAGTTTGTTGAACCAGCAATTATTATAAAGTCCCAGACCAAAGAAGTTCTCCATATATCATTTTGGGGATGTCACACTATATATATTTTCATATTATAATATGCATCTGCTTGTTTTTTGTCTTGATCCTTAAGTTATTTATGGTTAGAAATCTTTTAAAATGAATGTGCACACTTCTGTCTTTTCACAAGAAAGAGTATTCCATTCTGTAAATATATTTCAGTCTATTTCTGTAATTATGTTTCACCAAAATCTGCTCTTTACATCTGAGTCCCTCAGATATTGCCTTCTAATGAATGGGTGCATAGCAATTCCTTCTCAACTGTCCAATGACACCTAATGTTAGACTGTAAAAGCCAAAATGGTTTCCAGTAGAGCGTTGCAGCAGGGAAATCTTCTGGTGAGGCAGATTACTATAGGATTTTAAAAAGTAATTATCATTCTTTTATATTGTAAATTGTAGTTCTAGAATTGAATGCAAAAGAGGCTTAACCTATTCTGTCTGCGCTGCAGTGGAAATCTGTACTGCCATCCCGTAGTCATGCCAGACTAAGTAGCAGTGCCAGACTAAGGCAGAAGGAGTCAAGCAAAGCCAAGCAGAGCCACCTCCACATCAGAAGGTCCCTGTCTTTTTGACTTCAAGGTGGTGTCATGGCAGTCGTATCTACCGTGAGCAGTTGCAGTGACCCAGCACAGCTGCTGCACACACGATAGGCGAGTAGCTGGACTCTGTGGCCATTGTTCCCATTCATCATCCCCAGCAGCAGCCACCACAGCCTCTCTTCCCGTTCCCTCTCAAGAGTTCTGCTGTTGGCATGTTCTGAGTTTTGTAGTACACATCTGTGTACTACATGTCTGACTCCTGAAAATGAGAAACTAATAGCACTAACTAGAGCTAAGCACACCACAGACAGCTGCATTGTGTGTCTTCCCACATGGCCTTACCAATATTACTCACTTTTGGCCTGTTGTATGTCTCCTATTCTGGTCCCATGCTATTGTTTGCCCTCTGGTTCCTGTCAGTCATGTCAAATAATCATGCTATTTTTTTTTATTCTTTAATGGAATAAATGCTAGCTAAATGAAGAAGTTGGAGACCACCATTATTAACCTATTATGCACTTTTAATTCAGGCCTCCAGGGATAGAAAGTTCTTGTTGATTCATCTCAGGATGGAAGGTATCCCAGTGGCCATCTACATTCCTTCAGTTTTAAAGCCCTATCTTTATTTATTCCATAATAATTTACATGCTGTAAATTCTAATAAACACCTTTCCTTACTTGCTTACTGTTCTGTTTTGGGATTTTTTACTAAACTTAAAACTACTGCGTGGGTGACTAAAGAACTTTTTATTCACCATATATATTCAATAATTTAATACAAAATATAAACTAACCTTACTGGCAATATTTAACAATTTTATATCTTTTGCTTTGGAGGGTGTCAAATAATACCATCAAAAAAGTTATGTTACTTTTAAACTCCAAGGGCTTTTATAACCTTACATATATTTTTGAAACTTTAGGTAAAAAATAGATTCTTCTGAGCTTTTTGGGGAACTCATACTTCATACATTCAAATTCTAAACTACAGTTTTAAATTTTTACACCAATACTCCCACAGTTTGATTTAGGTTTGTTTCTACTGTGCTTACAAATACTCTTTTGCCCATTGGGCAAATGAACTACACAAAGGTCAAATAAATGATTTCTTTCCAAATGGCGTTTTCATGCCCAGGTTCATTATTTGCAATGCATAATTTGTACTTGCTCTGTTTTGCACTTTACTAAGTCATTGGTGAGCAGTATTTTATTCTACAGTGTCCTATAAACTGTTCATCTGTTTCAGCTGCTAACAGCATTGTTGACACTTTTGATAAGCATTGCAGTAACCAGCACTTTAAATGAATGCATTCAGTCTGATTTCAGATAGCATGCTTCAGGTTGAAATGGGACACTGAGGGTCTGGAAACTGAGGGCAAAGTAATTACTAAGGTGTCAGCCACCGGGAATGTGGAACAGTGCAAAAAAAAGATTATCAGGGAATTAAACATGTTTCAGATAATTATCCAGATAATAATAAAATGAAGAATTCATTGATCTTAGGCTTTGCGCTGCTCTTCTAGCCTTCTCTGTACAACTCCCTTGGACCATTTAATCTAGCTGAGAAAGAACAAATATTCACCTTATTTTACTTCTGGAGCAATCTCTCTGAATATTTTCCCTGATGATCCTGCTTTATCCCCTCTTGGACAGGACACTGCAGCCAGTCCAATTTTCTACTTCCCTTACAAGATTTTGACCACAGTAATATTTTTTGGAAAAGTTAGAGATGGGTTTGCTGGTTTGGAGAAAATAAAGATGTCTTGCTGTACACCCCTGGCAAACACTACATCCTGTTTTCTCTGAAGTGTTTACACTGTCTTTGTCCATTTAATCATAGAATCATTATAGAATAGTTAGGGTTGGAAAGGACCTTAAGATCATCTAGTTCCAACTCCTTTGCAATAGACAGGGATGCCTTCACTAAAGAAGGTTGCTCAAGGCCCTGTCCAACCTGGCCTTAAACACTGAGTGGGATGGAGCACTCACAACTTCTCTGTACAGCCTGTTCCAGTGTCTCAGCACTCCCACCATAAAGAATTTCTTCCTTATATCCAACCTAAATCTCCCCTGTTGAACTATTGCCCTATCACTACAGTCCCTGAGGAAGAGTCCATCTCTAATAGTTACATGTGCTTGTTATGTTGAGGACACAAAAACTGCACACAGTACTCCAAGTGGGGTCTCACAGGAAACTTGCTCCGTTTCTTTGGGAGCTTTTCCGTATGGTTTTCCTGGCCCTGTGTACTAAGAGTCAGTAGTGAAATAGTCAGAGTGCGATTGAAGATCTGCACTGACATTTGACTTAGCTGAAGAAGGGATTATTGTTTCAAGATATCTGCTTGCACAGACATGCATTATATGCATTATCCTGGAGGTATCATTGACATTTTTTAAACCTCTTTCTGATAATTTAATTTATACATCTGTAGCAATTCTTTGCAAAAAAAAAAAAAAAAAAAGCCAAAACTAAAACCAAACAAAAGCAAACAAAAAATCCCCAACCCAAACCCAAGAGCAAACAACTAATCTACTTTGTCCTTATAAATAGTCTTCTGCTACAGTAATTTATTTTTTATTTCACAGAATTTTTTTTTCTTCTACAGTAAAATACAGACATCAAAACTTAAGTTGCATGCTATAATTCTAAGATGAGATTCCAGAGAAAATTGGCTATTCACAGTTAAAAATCATGGTTTATGGACAACAGGTGTAGAGAAAGATGCAGTTGACAGATTCTCTGATTAGAAATTGTGCAGCTTCTCTGCTTTCCTAGCTTTCTGTGGAAAGTTTTCTGAATATAACATTTACAAGAGTATTTGCTTAGTTTTCATCAAAAAAGACAAAAGAATATACATTCTTTACATACACAGCTGAAAGCCAGAGGTAGATCAACGTTGTAAGTTCTAACGAGAGATCTCACAGAAGAAAAAAAACCCTAAATCTGTAATGAAAAATGAAAAAAAATTATAGTCTTTAACACCGCAGGAAGATGGCTTTCTGCATTTACTAATCATTGCAACATTAGGTCAGCTAAAACACTTTGTAATCCTAAAATGAGAAGGATTGCTTCTTCTAGCAAGGTATGTATTGCAAACCTTATTCAAATGCTTAACTTAAAGTTAGTAACTTAAGCTGACTGACTTCACAGATATATGTTTGAGGCTGAACACATGGTAAACCCGCATATGGTAAAAGCTCACAGATCTCAACACGGTGTCAAATGTCAAGATAAAACCTTTTTTCATTTTTTTTTTTTTTTTAAGAGGAAAAAATAAGAAAAAAATTAAGTTTTGAAAACCGAAGGAAGAGCAAGAAGGTCAACATCCAAATATCTCATCAGCAGCTTGTAACTGTATACTTCACAAAAGCAACTGTATAGGAAACAAATTAATGTCCATCCATCAAGTCTGTTCCAAGTAGAGCAGTTCACTGTTTAAACAGTCAGTAGTTTGGAAGCATGAAAGGTGTCACTGATGTCAACTGCAGTATATTGCATCAGTGGCCTAATTGAAACTTTACTGTAGCAGAATACTGTATTTACAAGGACAAAGTAGATTAGTATTATTTTTTTCCTGTAAAATATTGTTATAGGTATATAAATTAAATTAATGCACAGAGGTTTGAAAAATGTCAATGGTGCCCCCAGGGGAATGTATATAATAAAGTTCTGTTTGGCTAAATTAAATGTAAACCTGAGACTCAGTGAAGTCAATGGCAAAATCCCTGCTAAGTATAAAAGAACCAGCAATTTGCCTAGAGGAATCTTCTAACCAAAGAAAGATACTAACTGAACTTATTAACTAAATTTCTCCATAAGTGTTGCACATCCTTTACATGGAGAATGGGGCTAAAGGGGTAAAATGAAGTATTCCTGCAGCTGCGTTAGAGTATTCAATTCATTATTTGGTTTATTTTCAGTCATGCAATATAATAATGGTCAGCCTGCCATCTTTAAAGAGTTGTATGTGTGTCAACAGGTGAACATCTAGCTGACAGCAGTTTGCTTTGATCTCCATTCATTTTCTCTTTTGTCTCAATGGCTCAGTTAAAATAAGCTGCATCAGCTTCTTAAGAGGGTTAAGGACTGTGGGCAGATGCTAAGGACAAATCTGGTTTGAGACAATAGAGTATTCTCATTGTCAGTGCTAAAATCTGTACTACCTCACCCGTGGAAAAATGGTGGTTTCTCATTTGCAGGGATATGTGCAGGGACAAAGGTTATTTGGTACCTATAGAATTTTAATCTAGTATTTCTTTTGACCTATACTTACTACCATGCTAAGCTTGCATGTAGCTTGTAAGATGAAAAGCATGTAGTCTGTACAGACGTATCTTTTAAAATATATAGTAAATAAATAGGAAAAAGCTTCTTCCTTTAATAGTCAGAGGAATGTACTTTAGCCTTCTGAAAGTAATTTGTGAAAAGCAACTTCCGCTGAAATTAATAGGTATAGTGTCATTGACACAGACATTTTAACTGACATGAGTTAACTATCTTCACATAGCTTTTAATCTAAAAGCTTAGAAGTCCGTTTAGACAGATAGCATTTATTTATTGACATTTTTTTTCTGTTAACTCTCCACTTTCTATTAGATTTTAAATTCTAGATGTTATTTTCAGGACATGGATAGTGAGATTAATTTTTAAACGTGAACAATGAAGAAATGGAGAGGCTGATACTGAAGTTTTGCTATGCTTATTTGAAAAGAGTAAAGTCTGCTGCTAGGTGCTATCTAGTACAGATATAAATGTGCATGTGAACGTAGTTAGGACTTATGACTGACCACACATTTGCCCCTTCAAATCTTTTTTCTAAAATTTAAGCCTATTCTGTTTCTTAAATATATTAATCTTAAATATATTAATTCACTCTGCATGGAATAATGCAGGATTATGATCTTTCAATCATCACGTGAATAAATTCTAGAAAAAGAAAAAGAGATAATTTTTAATACAGCTGGGAAAAAAAATCAGACTTGTGAATAACAAGCCTAAGCTCATTTAGAAACCTCTGCAATTTCACTGATTTTTTCTGCTAAAATACAAGAACGAGATCTCCCACTGTTGATTCATTTTAAGCAGTTGTTTTATGCGCAAATGAAAGCAGCCACAAGAAAAAAAAAAAAAAAAAAGAAAAGTTTTGTTAGCCAAGACAAAGAAAGTCTTGTTATGTCAGTTAACATATCTTGGCTCCTTTTAGT
This sequence comes from Lathamus discolor, assembly GCF_037157495.1. NCBI lineage: Eukaryota > Metazoa > Chordata > Aves > Psittaciformes > Psittacidae > Lathamus > Lathamus discolor. Next base: position 51,935,728 of record NC_088909.1, on the reverse strand, counting down.
TCTTGGAGATTATTCTGTCATACTACTCTTCCGAGACTAACTAGTTTAGAAAGTTTTTGCATAATTAGCAAATAAATTTTTTAGTTCACTAGTTCTCTTGTTTGGTGGCTTCACCAAATGTCAATGCATAGAGCATTACAGTGCATATACAATGTGTCAAGACAATGCCAAAGTTCAATGCCAAAATGTAACAACAGAACTAATATCCAGGCACCACGAAACCTCTATGAATACATTCAAGAGAAAAGCTCAAATAGAAGTGTTTGTAAAACAGCTCACTCTAGTAGGTTACTGGATAAAGATTTATAAAAGCTTGAAGAAAATATTAGGAGTTCTGGTACAGGTCTTTTTCACAGAGCTCATCTGACACCCAATATGATCCAATTTCATGAACACAAGCTGTCACTTTGGAAATTAGGCCTACAACTTTCTGATGGCAAAACTCTTCGTATAGAATCATAGAATAGTTAGGGTTGGAAAGGACCTCAAGATCATCTAGTTCCAGCCCCTCTGCCATGGGCAGGGGCACCTCCCATTAAACCATGCCACACAAGGCTGTGTCCAACCTGGCCCTGAACACCGCCAGGGATGGAGCATTCACAGCTTCCTTGGGCAACCCATTCTGGAGACTCACCACCATAACAGTAAAGAATTTCTTCCTTATATCTAGTCTAAACTTCCCCTGTTTAAGTTTTAACCCATTACCCATTGCCCTATCACTATAGTCCCTAATGAATAGTCCATCCTCAGCATCCCTGTAGCCCCCCTTCAGATACTGGAAGGCTGCTGTGAGGTCTCCACATAGTCTTCTCTTCTCCAGGCTGAACAGCCCCAACTTTCTCAGCCTGTCTTTATACAGGAGATGCTCCAGTCCACTGATCATCCTCGTGGCCCTCCTCTAGACAAAAACCCAACAAATTAGATAGGTCTGTAATGAAACAAGTAAACCAATAAACACTAGAGTTTTTGAAAGAGACCTCTTTTCTTAGCCATTTCTCCCTTACCAGTTAAAAAACTGAAGGGCCCCAACTATAGTGCTTGAGGCAATTCTTATTTTAGATTGTAAATATGTACACAAAATCCATCATTCTTTATGGTTTTATTCTTATTACTGCTAACTTTAAGCATCCAGAGAACACTAAAAGAATTAATAAAATGTGAATTTCTTATGAAGAAATGAATTTATCCCTTCAATTTTCTCTACAGTTTCAGGACTGTCATGCAGAAAATCTATTTCCCTTTTATTTAGCTGTACACAAGAAATTTAGAGGTTTGTTTTACATCTATTTATTCCTATGCAAAGTATAAATCAGGAGTAATCAAGACCTTTCGCCCACAAAACCAATATTGTGGAAATAACACAATCAGAGCTTAGACGTACATTCTGACCATATCTGTTACTTACGCAGCGTGTCTTTTGGCAAGCTTATTTTTATTTTTGTTTTACATGTCATAATAGTTTTCCTATATCTGTTCCATCAACTTTGTACTATGGTAAAGCTGGACATTCAATCCTTTGTACACAAGCACCTAAGTCCCCAGTGGGGCTTACACTAGGTGTTATGGGATATGAGGGCTGCAGTTTTCATATCCTGAAATAGTCTTTAAACAAACTTGCAATGGAATAGTCATGAGACTCAAGAACCATTTGAGTCTAGTGTTAGCACAGAGACAGAACTTCAGTTGTTTAAATATATACAGGGGGGAGGAAAAAAAAATCTTGGCCTCACAAGAGATTTTTTTATGGATTAACACTTACTTAGAAGATTGCACATTTTAGCCAACATGAAAACTTTACTGAGTTTTCAGTTCCGTGATGGTAACAATACTTTAGAAATATACTCTTGCTATTACAATGTCATTTGCTTGAGCAGGCAGATGTAAGAAAATAAGTCATTAATTATTTTTCCTCCTCATACTAATATATACTTCTTTATGCTCCTCATACTGATATATACTTCTTTATCAAGAATTTTAGGAAAGATAACTTCAGCTTCCAATTTACAGTTATTTTCGAATACTGCTCAGCTATAACAGCATAATAGTAAGTGGAAGATTTTCCTGCTCACTCTAATGCTGTTCCATCACTGTTCCATAATAAACCATGTCAGATTCATTTTCATGTGGCCATAAACATCATCAGTGTCATCAATCAATTACATCCAGAATGTCCTGTCATAGATTCCCTCTCCTATTCTTGTTTTCTTATACTGAAAAGACTGACTAGCACTGGGTCCTTGAATGCCAGGTGCATTTATGAGAACAAAGTTTTGTTGGTTGTCTGCATATTTAAGCCAATGTATGCCATTTAGCAACCTTCACATTTAAACACGAGTTAGTAAAATACGTATTTTGCAAATTCAGATGCTTTTATCAGCTTTTTAATGAACAGAGTCAAAATGCATTGAGCTCATTTCCACTTCCATCACTTGTCACTGTGGACTTAGCAATTTCCAGCTACCAGTGTGAATATTGTCTGTATACATAATACGTTGTATACAATTCAGTATATACAATGTAAATAAGTATTACCTGAACAAAGACATGGTACACAGCCATCCATCTGACTTTTATCCTCTCTCCTGGTTTTCAACACTGGCATTTGGAGCTCTCGGTGAGACATTAAGACTACATGATTCAAGGACAACAGTCCTATAGGGGTAGTCCCAAAGTGAACTATACAAAGCAAACTGTCTCTTAGATGCAGGCTGTCCTTTGGCTACACAGGACTCCATTAACAGGGTTATACTTCAGTGAAAAATAATTGATGAACAACAAATGAAGGTTCTTTTAAAGTGGTGCCAAAACCTATCAAAAACACACACAAAATGCATACCCCTAAAATTCATACTTCACAATTATTACAAGATATTAATATATTCCTTTCCATACTTTGCAAAATTATTCTCAACTACTGTTAACACAATTTCTCCCTTGTTCCTCATACTTATGGCCCCAGGTTTCGTGCTGAGAGCATTATCTTGTGCTTTTCAAGCCATTTTTACCTTTCAAAGAGCTACTGCAATAAAGCTTGTCTGTTGTAACCAGCCCTTAAAAGAAAGCTTTTGTCATTCATGTTTTTAAATGAAAAGGGGAAAAAAAAAGATTAGCAATTTTTATATTATACAAATATTTGAAAAGTAGCCACAGAAGAGGCTTTTATTTCACTTGTTAGTCAAAATGGGAAGAGATGGCATTCTGACAAGGCATTAGTCATAAAAGAAATAAAATTACAAGAGAGAGTGGATGTACCTCAAATACTTGAAGTGATGGATGAGCACTTTCCATATCTATAGAAAGCATCTTATGCCTCTGTGACTTGCTCTCTTGGCACCTTGAGATTAGATCAAAGAAAGTCAGTCCCTGGTCAAAAGCTTAGAGAATAAAATTTTTCGTACAGATATTTCCTGAGGAAATCAAACCATTACTCATACATGGAGAAAGCAAAGGGCAGAAAGTAGATAAGTTACATTAAAAAAAAAAAGAAAAAAAGTAAGTGACAAATTTAAAGATAAGCAGCTCTGAATGTATTTAACACACCCGTAAATTAAAATAAAAAATATAATTGTAATGCTATCACATGGGGCACTGGCAGCTAGAAAACTTTTAGTACAAATAATGGTACGTATTAAAGAAAATACGTACACATATAAAAACCCTCATATTCTTACAATGAAAAGTCAAAACACAATTTTGTTTCCTTGAGATATTTCATAATACAATTTAAACTTTATATCAGAAACCATTTCCCTGAACACTTACAGGTAAAACCTTGTGCATTCATTTCATAACCTCTTTTCTTCTCCCAACCATCTCTGTCAGTACCATTTGCTTTCAAAACCTTCCCTTAAATGACTTTCTTACTACGTCAATAAGTTCAAGACACCCTCTTCCTGAAGGGCTGCTTCCTGGTCTTTTTTCTCATCTTTCATCCTAAGGTTTGCTTTTTGATGTCCTCCAGGAATGTCTCTCAGTGTTTCATGTTCTTGAGCTTCTTATTGACAGTTGTTCTCTTCTGAGTAACAAGCATTGTTTGCAGGGATAGAAAATTATATACAAATAGACAAGGCAGTTATTTAATAGATTTTCACAATTTCATAAAAAAAGACTGTTTTCCGCTTCATATATGGCAGCCACAAGTCTGTAGTCCTAGGAAGTAAACTGTCACATTAGTAAGTCAACTGTTATACCAGTGTCGTACTTTTATTCTAATCATAGATAACATAATGCTTCCTCATGGATGGAGAAAGAAGTGTTACATGTCTCTCTTCCTTACCTTTTCACTTCACACAGTGTTTATGCAACAACAGAATTAAGATTTTGATAATCCTGTTTTTCTGTTTTATGGGCACCTTGAATCTTAGTCAGTGTTTGTAACTCAATTTTGAATTCAATGAGTAAAAAGTGTAATAAAAATGCTTAAGGTTATCAATTATTATTAACAAAATGCAATTAGGAGAGACAAATGATCTGAGTACTGCCAGCTCTTTTATGAAGACTTACATAGCAGTTGCCTATACTGTTTTGACTGAGTAAATCCTCAGTAAATTCAAGATACCACAAATAGAATTTTGATTACCCTTTTGACACTGTCAAGGTTTAGAGCCCAGCCACGAGGTCTCTCTCACTCCCTGCCCTTCATCCTGCTCCACCACTCCCGGAGGGAGGGGAGGAAAATGGAAAGAATGCAATGCCCACAGGTTGAGATAAGAACAGTCCAGTAACTAAGGTATAACACAAATCACTGCTGCTAACACCAATAATAATAATGATAGGGGAAATAACAAGGGAAGAGAATACAACCACTCACCACCCATGGACTGATATGCAGCCAGACTGAGCAGTGATCTAGCCCTTCCGGGTAACTGCCCCCAGTTCTATATCCTGCGTATGACGTGTTGTGGTATGAATACTTCTTTGGCTAGTTTGGGTCAGGTGTCCTGTCTCTACTTCCTCTACTTCCCCTCCTCCCTGGCAGAGCATGAGACTCAGAAAGTCCTTGGTCAGACTAAACATGACTTAGCAACAACTGAAAACATCAGTGTTATCAGTGCTGTACCCAGGCTGGAAGTCAAAACCACAGCACTGCACCAGCTACTAAGAAGGTGAAAAATTACTGCTACTGCTGAACCCAGGACAGTATCCACCCCATATTCCATACTATTCATGTCATGCTCAGATCCCACATTTTCAATATATGATAGAATCGTAGAATAGAATAGTTAGGGTTGGAAAGGACCTTAAGGTCATCTAGTTCCAACCCCCCTGCCATGGGCAGGAACACCTCACACTAAACCATCTCACCCAAGGCTATGTCCAACCTGGTCTTGAACACTGCCAGGGATGGAGCATTCACAACCTCCCAGCCTCAACCCATTCCAGTGCCTCACCACCCTAACAGGAAAGAACTTCCTCCTTATATCCAATCTAAACTTCCCCTGTTTAAGTTTTAACCCGTTACCCCTTGTCCTGTCACATCAGGGATGATGAAGAGTCCCTCCCCAGCATCCCTATAGGCCCCCTTCAGGTACCGAAAGGCTGCTATGAGGTCTCCATGTAGCCTTCTCTTCTCCAGGCTGAACAGCCCCAACTTTCTCAGCCTATCTTCATACCATCACTCTTATCTCATACATATACATATATATACATACACACACACATACACAGAGAGAGAGAGATCATTCCTTAGTGCATGGACCAATCCTTATAAAGCTGCTGAGTCTATCCAGTTCATGACGGCGGGTTCCATCTCTTGTAACAGACTTTCAGAGCAGGAGAGACTGTATGCAGTGTTCACACTCGTGAATAACATGGGCAATAGTGTCCATTGCTAGGTCCACCCCTCGATCATGAGTCCATCTCTATGTTGCATCTCTGCCCTGATGGGCTGAGGTGTCATGGGCCCAGCAGGCTCCAAATAATTCACCCTCCCCTTCATCAGTTTCTGCATCTTGTTGTTGGGAACTTCCATACAACTGTCTTCCATCTCCGATGCTTCCAAAGCACTGGAGGGGCCCAGTGGACTAGGTACTTGCCCATACTGTCCCACACACCCTGCCACTCATGACTGTCCAGCCTCAGAGAAAATCTCTTGGTGGTCCTCCTATATTTTCATCTAATCCTAGACAAGACCCAAACCTGATTCTGCTTAACTTTCGAGATCTGACGAAATAGTCATGGGTAAAACACACTCTGTATGTTTGCCAACATGTTGATCCCCATCACAATCAGCAGGCAGGACTCAAGGGTACACAAAGGCCATTCAAAACCTTCAGAACTCTCAAATGATGCTGCTGTACTTGTCACTGGGGCTGGTGTAGCTGTTGTGCTTGGAGCTGGAGCCGCTGCACTGTCTGCTGCAGTTGGAGTTTGACTAGCTGCTGTACCTGTTGCAAGGGTTGCAGCTGCTGTACTTGGAGTTGGAGTAGCTGTGTTGTCTGCTGCGGTGTGAGTTTAAGTAGCTGCTGTACTTGTCAATAGGGTGTGTGAGAATGTCTCCCTCAAAGGCTGACCACCAGAGGAGGGGAAAAAAGATATGTAATTACTAAACACTTCTGTTATATACCTCCCAAAGTACAGAGGTGGTGACCACACTGGGAACGCAAGCCAGATCATTTTCACGATCAATAGGTCTATTGCATTACAAGTCATTACCATAAAGTACAGTGAAAGAAGAACCTTAGCCCAAAGTCCCCAGCGGATAAACACTAACACAGCATATACCAGCTGCAAGTAAGGTACAACATGCTGAAACTGTGAGATCAAGAGTAACAACTCTGAGAGCCCATAAATCAGCATTGTGACAAATGACTATTAATCCAAAAAAACAAATGCTTATCACAAATACGATTGGACACACACTGGTCAGATGTGTTGTTTTCTCAATCCTTTGTGCCCCACGTTAGGAGCCAGTGAGAACTGTTGTGGTTTAGAGCCCAGCCATGAAGTCTCTCTCTCGCTCCCCCTCCACTCCTGGAGGTGTGGGGAGGAAAATCGAAAGAATGTAACTCCCATGGGTTGAGATAAGAGCAGTCCAGTAACTAAGGTATAACACAAACCACTGCTGCTACCACCAGTAATAATAGTGATAAGGGAAATAACAAGGGAAGAGAATACAACTGTTCACCACCTGCCAACCAATACCCAACCTGACCCAGCAGTGATCTAGCCCTTCTGGGTAACTGCCCCCAGTTCTACATCCTGTGTATGACGTGCTGTGGTATGGACTACTTTGGTTAATTGGAGTCAGGTGTCCTGTCTCTACTTCCTCACGGCTTCCCCTCCTCCCTGGCAGAGCATGAGGCTCAGAAAGTCCTTGGTCAGACTAAACATAACTTAGCAACAACTTAAAACATCAGTGTTAGCAGCGCTGTCCCCAGGCTGGAAGTCAAAACCACAGCACTGCACCAGCTACTAGGAAGCAGAAAAATGACTGCTACTGCTGAACCCAGGACAGACATTCGTAATGACTGTCCTTTAGAATTATTAACTCTTAACTATGCCTCAATGAACAGGCATTGCAGATCATCCAGCTGTGCTGGGTTGATCCCCACTGGACATCAGGTGCTCCACCAGAGCCACTGTGACACTCCCCTTCGGAGCTGGAGAGGTGAGGTGAGAGAAAATACAAAAAAAGGTCAAGATAAGGACAGGCAGAGACCAGTCACCAATTGTTATCATGGGTGAAACATGAGGGAAATTAGTTTAGTTTATTACCAATCAAATTGGATTCATATAATGAGGATTAAACTCTAATAAAAAAATCACCTTCCCTTACCCCTCCCTTCTTCCCAGACTTAACCTCTCTCCTGATTTTCTCTACCTCTTCCCCCAAAACAAAGAAGGGGGACAGGGAATAGGGGTTGCAGTCAGTTCATCATACATCTTTGGTGCTCCTTCCTCATCACATTTGTTCCCTGAACCAAAATGGGGTTCTCCCCATGAGAGACAGTTCACAAACTTGTTCAGTATGAGTCCTTCCTATGGGCTGTAGTTAGCTCTTCACAGACCGCTCCAGTGTAAGTCCCTTCCACAGGGTGCATGTTTCAGGCAGAAACTGTTCCAGCACGAGTCTTTGTGAGGTTGGTCGCAAGTCCTGAAGCAAACCTGCTCCAGCGTGGGCTCCTCTCTCCATGGAGCCACAGTCCCTGCCAGAAGCTTGCTCCAGCATGGGCTGCTCATGTGGTCACAGCCTCCTTCAGGAATCCCCCTGCTCTAATGTGGGGTCCTCCATGGGCAACAGGTGGACTCTGCTCCACTGTGGACCTCAGGCAGGGGCACAGCTGCCTCACCATGGTTTGTACCACAGGCTGCAGGGGAGCACCTCCTCCTCTCCTTCTGCACTAATCTTAGACTGTGCAGGGCTATTGTTCTCACAGCTTTTTATTTCTCTGTCTACAGTTGCATTTTTGCAGGATTTTTTTTCTCCTCTTCTTAGCTGTATTATTCCAGAGGTGCTCCCACCATTGCTGGTGGGCTCACCCTTGTTCAGCAGCTAGTCCACCTTGGAGCTGGCTGGCACTGGCTTTGTTAGACATGGGGGAAGCTCCTGGCAGCTTCTCACAGAAAACACCCTTGTAACCTCCCCTGCTACCAAAACTTTGCCATGTAAGCACAATACACTACCTCCTTCCCAAGCTATGCTGTGTTAAAAACCGATGGACCCCATCCTCAACAGGTGAATCCAGATTTTCACCTTTCCTGAGTGAAAAATTACCTCCCTGGGAACATTACATGTTTGAAATTCTCACAGAGAAAGGGACAGAGATAGGATGTACAACAAATTCAGAAATATTGCCATTCTGTAACCCACTTTCCTCTTGTCCTAAAATGCTCCTCTTTCTGCCAGCATGTACCAGGACACCCCCCGGGTTTACCCTTTTGTTCAAAGAGTCTTGTCACTTCTGGAGTAAAATTTTCTTTATGTTGCCTCGGGGTAGTTGTGCTACTTTTGAAAGAATCCAAGAATGAGGGCTGGAGCTGCAGGATACCTGATCCCATAGATTTTTCATTCTATCAGAAGGCTGAGGATATGTGCAAAGCCCAGTCTGACAACAGCTGACCTTGCTCATTATTCACTTGCTATATATTGATACATCTCCCTGCTGCTTGTGTCAGTGAAGTTTCTGTTTTCATTTCTCATGCAGGAGAGATACATATAGGGTTTTAGAAAGACTCTCAGTGTCTCAGTGTCAGCTAACAACCAGCTGACAGCACAGAGTAGCAACTATCCCTGCAGATGTAATGTTTACTCCAAATCAAACTAAAGGAGAAGTCAGTGGTTGAAAAACAAGTGGGAGGCTAAAGGGGACAGACTGGGAATGTTTGTGTTAAATGTTTGAACACTAATATAGCTGAAAATACCTTAAGTCTGTCCTGGAAGGTAGTCTGCTTTCCAAGGATTCCTTCTCACATTGTAGACTAGAAGGTGGCATAGGACTGTGACAGAGGGCAAAGCATCTCAGCCACCATGGACTGGAACTGTCACAACCATAGAAGAGGAGATTGCTCCAGTTTCTGATGGCTTCTCAAAACTGGTGGTCTAAAATTACACTGAATATCATGCCTAGACTCCCTGAAGAAAGTACTAATGGGAATTTCTTTGTAGTTGCAAATTTCCTGAAGCCATACCGAGGCAAGTTTTGTAGGCTCTGCTGCATCAATGGTTCTGCAAAGATGAAGTAAGCTCGTCCCTGAGAAGTTGTTCCTCTTTCATATATGTCCCATCTAAAGATGGGAATCATGAATTGAAACTAACAAAATTATGTTCTTTATAAGGAGAACCTTTGCACTGGATATAAAGTCAGGTACTCTACATAGGTGTGACTTTTTGACCAAAGAGAAAAAAAATATTTAAAATACCTGTTTCATCCAGTTGTCTGAATGTGCAACTGGAGTTCACCTTCTTTAGGACTTTTCACATCAAATAACAAATGAGGAGGCCATAAATTGCTACTAACACCCCTTCTAGTCATTCAGTGCCGGTCTATTTCTTTTGTGGATTAAAGAGGTAACCTTTCATTCTCCTGGGTACATAATTCCTCAGAAAGCTATATTACCATTAAGGAAATAAAAGGGGAGAACAAATGACTCCTGTTGTTCTGCTTTATCTTCTGATTGAGGTTTTCTCCAAACTGATGTGAACCAAATTACTTAATTGAAGTGCTGTAAAGCATTTTTCTTCTGCATAAGAAACATGAAGTTATCATCTTCTTGCAATAAAGACTCCTCTGGATAAGTGAACACCAATATTTCATCAGATAAAGTTGGCACATACTATCCATCTTGGAATAAAGCTTGTTTTCCTGGTTGATCCAAGAGCGTCCTGCAAGCAGATCACTCCCACATGAAGTGACAAGCTCCTGTTCAGATGTCCACTGTCCACTCTGGCCATCAAGAAATCATCACACCTACTAGAAATACATTTCTTTGTTATTTCAGGGTCATATTTCTGAAGAGAAACTGTCAGAGAAAATGCACATCTCCAGTAACTGTGGGACAGACTGCAGTCTTAGGAAAGCTGAGAATTAATATGGCGTGTAACAGCCCTTGCTGTTTGAAAGACATCTAATTTTGGTTTATCTCTTTCACATATACATATACTATACACACACATACACACGCGTTTGTGACGAGTTTCATTCTGGCAGTAGATTTTCATCATGACTGTTGGATATCTTGAGTCAGACTAAGCCTATGTAAAGATCAAAGCCAGATTATAACTTTATTTTTTTTTTTTGCCTCTGTATTGTCTTGAGAATACCAGCAGCATCTCACACACAGGAAGCCGTTCTTCACTTCTTCTCTAACCTTGAGCATAGCCTTTTATTCTGCAAAGATAGAGGGACAGCTCAAACCTGCTAGCTGTTCATAGCAGTATGTATTTTTATTTTAATGTATTCAGAACAGGGACCTGGAGGCACAAAGTGAAGAGTGACACTTGGGAGCTGGATTCTGTCAAGGACTGAAAATACACTCCCATGACAACTTGAAGGCTTTTTTTATCCTTCATGAATGAAGCTTATGATACGTGTAATTCTTCCCAGAGCATTTCTTTCTATCTTACAGCTATTTTGTAACTGTGCTCTGGATCCTCCAGAATCTTAAATGCCATACTACAACTATGACAGTGAAGCATTAGATGGAAAGCATGTGTTAGCAATGTTATAGGTTTCTCGAAGGGTCTATTTTCCTTTATACAGTTTACTGTGTTTAAGCCAAGATGTTCTAACAGACTTAAAATTAGACTGTAATTGTTGTGTTCTAGACAGGACATTTTGAGCTAGTTTCCTTAATCCTAAGAATTTAAGAAGTGTTTTCTCCCCCTATACCAAATTTGTTCATCAAGGTAAGTGCAGATCATTTTTATAAAACAAAGCTAAATTTTCTTTTCTTTAAAAATACTTGTATGACATACTGGCTTTTCTTTTCTAATGGGATTTCAGCTTTATCATTGCTGTTTCTAGAGCAACATATTCATATCAGCCACAGGATTAAGTAATTAAGATGCAGTTCAAATTATTTCAGTTATTGTTTCAGATAACTACCAGGCCTCGATAATGGTGGTGGAAACAAACAAGACAGAAAGATGAAATCACAATCTTGATTCTTTAGCCAGTTAAGAGACATAAAAGATAATACAAATAGGCCCAGAAATAAATTTTAAAACTAGGAAACAAGTACTGTTTCACTAAAAAAAATCCTGCTGCTTTTTATATGCAGAAATAATTGTACCCTGCTGGTCATTGTTAAGAATATTGCTTTCTTATCTGAGGTTTGCCATCCTATGGATTATAAGTCCTTTTGGCTTTCTCTCCCTCCTTCCTGCCACTCTCCTACTCTCACTTTTCTGAGCTACTTGGATTTATAGAAGAGAGGGAAGATAAAGCCATGATGAATTAAAAGCAAACAAGCAAACAAAAAAAATACCAGCAGGAGCATGACCACCCAGGGGCCCGGGAGATGAACAAACACATGGTACAAGGCACATTCATCTGACCTTTATCTTCTCTCCTCCTGGTTTTTAACAATGGCATTTGAAGTTCTCAGTGAGGCATTGGGACTACATGATTCAAGGCTGATTCTTCTACAAGGAGAGTCCAAAAACACCTGTATGCATATTACACCTTCAGTTTCATAACATTTCCTCTAACCCAGCATAACTGTGTGTAAAATACAGGCATACGCAACTGTTACAAGTGTTACTGTAGTTTACTGACATGTAGAAAGCACTTTGAGGTGAATAATTAGAACTATTCTAAAAAAACCCCCATGAACTAATGTCTAATACTTTGCACCCATTTTGTAAATGGTTGTATCCTTGAAATACTTTGAAACAATCACTGTCTTCGACAGAATTAAGGAGAAGGTTGGGGGGGGGGGGGGGGGAGGAGAAGAAAACACCAACAAAACCAAACCAAACAAACAAACAAAAAAAAAACCCAAACAAACAAGCAAACAAAACCCCAAAACAAAACTAAACTAAACAAAACCCACAAACTTGTCTGCTATAAACTGATCCAATTTTACTTACCAAAAGAGAATTTTTGCGCTTTACGTCAACCAAGGACTTTGTCTATTTAAAATCACTGTACAGTACTCTAAAAAACAGCTGAGAGGAATCTGGTATTTTCAGCAAGACATTTTCCATACGAATAAAACACTTTCTATTGCTGCTGATATTTGTGCAAAATAAATGTTAATACTATTTTGTGACGAAGAGAATTTTTTCATCATGATTTTAGGTTCATTAAACAAGACAGTTAGAGATAATATGACATATGTGACCTTTTTTTCTTACTGATTCTATGTTAATGTAAACCTTTAGGCAATCAACACAAGCTCTGCAATCTAGCATGTATTGTTTTTATTCTGTTTTCTAAATACAATTCTTTGTGGCCAGAATCATGGCCAAAAGTATAAGAGTTGTAGTGGTCAGGAAAAGTTGTTATTTTAAATGAAGGTTCAATACTTTTACTGCATCTTTTCAGAAGTGTTTGACAGAAACATCTTCAGAGATACCGCCACATGACCCTTTTCAACGCCTAAAGACAATCAGCTAATTATTCAATGTGAGTGCTAACAGAATGTTGCACCTGTCATTTCATTTTCATATCTCACAAAATTCCTTAATATGAAAGAAAAAGAGTTCTATGTAAGAAATTAAAAATGCTTTTTTTTCTTTCCCATTGATCCCCTGTACTTTACTCATTCCAGGACACTTCCAAGAAATGCTCCAGTTAACAGTCCAAAGAAAGAAGGTCCAACATCTGGTGTCTTTCTTTCATATTCTCTGCCTTCATTCCCCCTCAGTTCCAGAGATGATGTCCAAATGTTTATCTTCCCTTTATGAAGCATATGTTTGTCTTCACATCATTGAAAAGAAGAGAAAGCAAACTGTACACCTATCTAGATGAGACGTCTCTGTTCTGTTTTCATGCAGGTTTGAATCAGAAGGCTCCCATCCAGTCCCAGGAAATTAAAAGGCAGGAAACAAATTTTGAAATGAAAAGGCCATATTACAAACTTTCCATATAGTGATCTAACTGCTCATAATGCGAGTACCAGATAATGTTTTGTGACATAAGATTCTATTTCTGTGAAAAAAAAAGTATTCTAGATTATTTATAAAAAATATGTATTATGTATTATTTATAAAAATATGTATTGTATTGTATATTAATAATAATAAAATTACAATACATATAATGATAGCTATAATAATAACAACTATAAAAATAACAATGCTACTTCACTCCTGTAGTAGAAAGTTATTTGAGGATTTTTTTTTTTCCAAGGATTGTGAGAAATCTTCTTAAGCTTTACTTTACATCTTATTTTCATTACTTACCTTACATCTTACTTACCTTGCCTTTTCAAATATAGCTGCGGAAAGAGCAATGTGATGACATTTAGGAAAAAGGTCAAGAAAAATGGAATTTTCCTTGCAATCTTTAATTTACTGCTATGCTAAATTTATGGCTTTTCAGGAGAATTGACTACAGCTCCTTTGAAAAAAAGAATCAAAATTCTTTTTCCATGATAGATACAAGGTGAGTTCAGAGCATCATCTCTCTGGTTTACCAGGATGAGCATTTTTATAGAACACCTGGTTAGAATTAAACAAGCTTACAATGCTGAAATGAGTTAACTCATTCTGAGGTATAAAAATACACAAATGTTTCTCTATTTGTAAAGAAATAATTCTGAAGATACAGTAAATTACCTGAACTCTGGGGATGTTTCCATTTATTTTAATTTTGTTTGAATTTTTTCTTTAAAGAATTTTAAGATGATTTTGAACTTTTCTAACAAACCAGTAATGGAAAAAGTAGAGAAGGGATAGTGTATTTTTCTGCATAGCTGTTTTGTGGTTTGACCCCAGCCAGCAACTAAGCACCCACAGCTGCTTGTTCACTCTTCCCTGGTGGGGTGGAGAACAGAATCAAAAGTGGGAAAACTCACAGGTTGAGATAAAGACAATTTAAAGGGCAAAGCAAAAGCTGTGCACACTAGCAAAGTAGAACAAGGAATTAATTTGCCGCTTCACATGGGCGGGCACGTATTCAGTCATCCCCAGGAAAGCAGTGCTCCATCACGAGTAATAGTGACTTGGGAAGACAAAATGCCGTAACTCTGAACGTCATCCTCACCCTTCCTTCTTCTTTTCCCAGCTTTACATGCATGAAACCATATGGTGTGTGAAATTGCTTGGGTCGGTTGGGTTCAGCTGTCCTGGCTGTGTCCCCTCCTAGCTTCTTGTGCAGCCTGTCTCCTCACTGGTAGGGTGGGGTGAGGAGCAGAACAGACCTTGGCTCTGTGTGAGCACTGCTCAGCAATAATGAAAATATCCCTTTATGAATGAATTATCAGGACTGTTTCCATCACGAATGCAAAACACAGCACCATACTGTCTACTATAAAGAATACTAACTCTACCTCAGCCAAAGCCAGCACAAGTGGCTTTTTGTTATTGGTTTCCTAAAGGTACTGCACCAGGTCTTTCTTTTCAAGAGAATTTAAAAGTTCTCTGTACCTCATCACAGCAGAGAGGAAAGTTGCATATTTTTTTCAATTACAGGGAGATTAGGGTTAAGAGAAATAGAAAGGAAGAAAAAAATTAGTAAATATGTGACATGCAAGTGTGACTGAACAATTGTATTTTAATCATGAAATAAATTGGGCAGTAATGCAGGTAATGTAAGGTCCTCAGTGAAAAGTTTCAAACCATACATACTTTAAAATCCAGGTAACAAATTAAGAAGAAAGAAAGCATATAGCAGAGAAATTAATGCATTTCAGAGTCTACATTTTCTTTTTTTTTTTTTTTTTTATACTGTTTTGGGGGTTGGTGATTAGTGTTTTGGGTCTTTTTTTTTTTTTTTTTTTTTTTGCAAACCCCTGAAAATATGACTATATTTTGATCTTTTTTTGGGGGGGAGATGCCCCTAAAATTACAATATAAGGCCAAGGTTCCAGGATATGTTGCTTTAAGAAAGCATTAACAATATTTCCCTACATTCCTTGGTACAAACAATACCACACTGACCATAGCTCTAAATCTGGTAGCCTGCTTTTCTGTCTGTGGTTATGTTTTGCTCCCACAAATGTATTAGAATTTCTGACAGTGTCATTACTTTGCACTTCCCATTTCCTGTATTTAAAATTCAGCTGTGCCTCTGCTGCACCCATTCATTGATGTTCCTTAGCAGTTAACCTGTAGGTTCTAGATCAGGGAAGAGACAATAATCATAAAATCATAGAACTATAGAAATGTACAGGTTGGAAGGGATCTCCAAAGACTACCTGGTCAAACCATTTGTGGGAAAGGAGATTATCCAGCACCCTGTTCAATCGCATCTTGAAAACCTCCAGTCATGGGGACTCTACCACATCGCCAGCGAGGGTGCTCTGGTGAATGATTGCTCTTGCTGTAAAGAAATTTTGTGTTGAACTGAAACTTCTCCCTGTGTAACCTGTAGGTGTTACCCTTTTTCTTCTTCACACGGCTCCTTGTGAAGAGAGAGCCTCTGTTCTCTTTGTAGATGCCCCTAAAGTATACTTCCACAATGGAATACTGTATTGAGGTCCCCTTTAGCTTTCTCTTCTCCAGGGAGAAAAGGCATAGCTCTTCCAGCCTTAACTTACAGGACAGGTTTTCCAGCCTTTTGATTATCTTTGTAGTCCTCCCCTGAACCCACACTCTGTGTCTTTGTTGAATTATGGGGGCCAGAACTGAACACAGTACTCCAGGTGTATCCTGCCAAGCACTGAGTGGAGTGGAATAAACACACCCCTACAGATGTTAGAAATATCCCTGTGTATGCAGCCAAGGATCTAATTTACCAATTTACCTTTGTTGCCTCATTGGCACACTGCTGACTCATGTTCAGCTGCTTGTCCACCAGGACCCTCAGGTCCCTGTCAGCAACACTGCTCCCCAGTCACACAGCTTCTGAGCAGCTCCTAACATGTACTGGTACAAAAAAAAAAAAAAAAAAAAAAAAAAAAGGGGCAGGGGGGCGGCATAAAGGGGGCTAAAAGCATTTAGATTAAATTATAGAAACTATAAAAGACAAAGGTGAGAGTGATTGTAGTGTCTGGAATATAATGAACCAATTTGACGCTCTGGTTGTGGTAACAGGAGGACTGATTTGAAAATTGCTCAGTAGCTGCAAAAGAATACTTGCTGCAAAACTCTGCCAAAGGAAAAGGCAACAATGGGAAAACAAGACTCACTCCGAAAAGAAAAAAAAAAAAAAAGAAAAACAGGTGTCATCTTAAAATAACTTTCTTTTAGCACTTGGATATCATTACCTTGTATATGTAAGCTCTGATACCACAGTAAGGAATATTGACTTTGGTAGCAACACCACAGCATCAGGCCTGCTGAGAAAAGTTTCATTAGACATCTCAGAAATTCTCTGTGCTTACAGTACTGAGGAATCTGACATACGGCTAGGGGGAGTTTTCAAATTGTGTCCTTCAAAGGTAATTCAAAGTCCAAATACTGTTCCACCAGGTTATTTAGAGAAAGAAGAAAATGTCAAGGGCTGAAGAATATTCATTACATTTGCCAGGCTTGTTTGAAAAATGCATAAAATTTAGGAATATGTATTTGTTACTCTGGAAACTGTAATTTATGTGGGATAAGGAAAGAAGTGTCTTGACTTCCAATATGCCTTTGCATACTCTGTTTCTGACTGAAAATATGCTCATGCTGCAAAATACGAATTGCACCATTTTCAGTCTAGATTTGGAATGTCCTTGAAAGAATTAATTAGAATAATGAAATTCACAAATTGCTTCCCAGCTATAACGAATGCCCTATGAAGATGCATCTTTGGAAAGGATGAGAAATGTCTCCATTAGGCTTGTTTAGTTTGTTGAATTTTTTTCACCTGCTTTAGACAGATTTTCATTATCCTTGTTTTAGGATTTTGCTTTTCAAAATGCTGCTGCAACCACTTTTTTAGATAATCCTTAAGGCTTTTTCCTGCATCAAGTTCTTTTTCAGATATGTGGATAACAATACCATGATACGTACATCACTGGCAAGAACCTAATCTTCCAGTGCAGTGACATAAAGTAAACCAAGCCTTTTGTACCCTATGAAGGGCAGGTAGGTATCATGGGGGAAATCAGCAAGAACTGGTGATTACCAAATCAGTGTTTTTATAGGAGTTGATGACATTCCTGAATGATAGTCATCAATGATTTAGAAAACAATACAAAATTGCAGATGAAAAAAAAAATTACACAAAGGTTTTTCAGAATTATAAACAAGGAAGATCTGACACTAAAAAAGGTTAAATCTTGTTCAATAGGCAGTGAAATATGTATATATATATGCAAATTTTTAATTTTTTGAGTGCAATGTGCTATATGTATAGAAGTGGAGATGATATACAGAAAATGGTGACTCTGTAAACAGTCCAATGGTCTACTTAATATGCAGTACAGCATATGTATGATGAACTACTGTGACAAAAATTAACACAAAGCAAAAGAACACTGAGTAGACTTAAGGAATGGACCTCACCTCTAAGTAAGGCATTCTGTGTGATGAGATATCATTCAGGTAGCTGCATGTTAATAGAAACTGAGAAAGAGAACAGATGCAAAAGACCTGAAGACATTTATTTGTATGTGAAGAATATTAAAAAAGAAACATACTAGTAACTGATAACAAGGAATAATTATTTTCATAAGAAGACAATAAAAGGCTTTAAAAGGCCCTTTGATGGTTTGAAGGTAACATTGAACATGTTCAAATTAGAACTAAAGAATAGCTTTTTAAATGTAAGGTCGATTAACCCTGGAAACAGAATATCAAAAGAAAGGTTGAATTTTTTTCCATTTCTGGTAACTTTAGACTGAACTGGAATCTTTAGAGAAATTACGCTTTGGTCAAAACCATGATACAGTCAGTGCAGAGGTAACTGAGGGAAACTGAAAGTGTCTGAAATGTGGGGTGGAAGACCAGATGACCCATAGCTCTTTCTCAGTCTTCAGCTATGATTCTATGATAACACACATCTTGCTTGTGAGAGCAGAAAGGAGTTTTCTTTATCTTTCTAGCACAGTGTCACAGAAAAGTATAGAGATGTTATATTAGGTTTTAGAAGTTCAGTACTTCAAAGGCTCATTTCCTCCCAGTTTGGCAATATCTTTCTTTGTTTCATTGCTTTTTAACAAGTTGAAAATGTCACAGCCATTTCCCGCAAATATCACCAAATGTTTTTTTGAGTAGCACTGTTTCTATGATAATTTGGATGGTCTCCACCTTTCTCGGTGAGTGCATGAGAGAGAGAGGCAGGATATCCCATTTCAATTTTTTTAAAATCTTATCATATTCCCAAAGGAGAAATATTTCTTTCTTGGCTGATGTGTATCTTCATGAGCACTCAGCAGACATGAAGAATACTTTTGGCATAGTTCTATAGCTCGATCCTCATAGTTCTTATTTCTGCATGAAAGGTTTTGTGTCGCTACAAAATGTCATTTATTCATTATACTGTCACCATCACTGAATCCCGACTCACTTCACATTTCAGAATAAGCCGCATGTGAAATGGTACTCTTACATTTCCCATTATGATATTTGTCTTTGAATCCCTAAGCAGGGAGTTATTTTTGATTTCTCACTTTACTGATACAATTCTTTTCATAGAAATATAGAATCATAGAATAGTTAGGGTTGGAAAAGACCTTAAGATCATCTGCTTCCAACCCCCTGCCATGGGCAGGGACGCCTCACATTAAACCATGTCACACAAGGCTCTGTCTAGCCTGTTCCAGGGATGGAGCATTTACCACTTCTTTGAGCAACATGTTCCAAGTCCTCACCACCTTCACAGTAGAGAGCTTCTTTGTTAGATCTAACCTGAACTTCCCTTTTTTAAGTTTAAACCCGTTACCCCTTGTCCTATCACTACAGTCCGTGATGAAGAGTCCCTCTCAGGCATCCTTATAGGCCTCCTTCATATACTGGAAGGCTGCTATTAGATCTTCACACAGCTTTCCCTTCTCCAGCCTGAACAGCCCCAACTTTATTATCCTGTCTTCACACGGGGTGTGCTCCAGTCCTCTAATCATCCTTGTGGCCCTTCTTTGGACTTGATCCAACAGCTCCATGTCCTTCTTATGTTGAAGACACCAGAACTGTGCACAATACTCCAGGTGAGGTCTCACAAGAGCAGAGTAGAGGGGCAGGATCACCTCCTTTGACCTGCTGGTCATACTTCTTTTTATGCAGTCCAGAATGCTGTTGGCTTTCTGGGCTGTGAGAGCACACTGAAGCCAGCTCATGTTCGGTTTCTCACCCCCAAGTCCTTCTCCACAGGATTGCTCTGAATCTCTTCCCTACCCAGCCTGTAGCTGTGCCTGGGATTGCCCCGACTGAGGTGTAGGTCCTTGCACTTGGCTTGGTTGAACTTCATGCGTCTGGCATCCGCCCACCTCACAAGGGTGTCAAGGTCACTCTGCATAGCCCATCCGGAAGTCAAGCCATCTAAACTAGTAGCTCATTCTATGAAGGCAACCTGCTTTCAACAACAACAAAAATAAAAGCCAAAGAAAAATGAAAGACTAAGATTCAGTGTGTCTAAGTCAAACAACACAATTGACTGACGAATAAGTGTTAATGTTCCACTTCACTTTGACAAAAGTTCACAAATATGTAAAAAAAGTGAAGAATATAATACTTGCATATCATTAGCATTGAATCATAGAATGTTTTGGGTTGGAAGGGGCCTTAAATATCATCTAATTCCTACCACTCTGCAACAGGTAGGGGACACCTTCCGCTAGACCAGGTTGTTCAAAACCCCCTTGCATCTTGGACAGAAAAACGTACAAATTCGTTAGTTCCCTCAGTCCTATATTACCGAATGAATCCGAATTTCTGTTTGTTGTAACTATTCCTTTAGGATATGCAACCAGCTTTTCAGTAATATTTAATTTCATTTTTGCTAGCTAGATGGGATTTTTAAGTTCTGAAAATTCATTCAAATGAGATCTCTAAGCTGCATCAGTAAAAAAATCACTAAAATTCACAGAGATCAATTATGCTTTCATTTATACCAGTATATTTCTACTCGGGTTTATGGTTATCTCCCATTGTACAGTTACATTAAAATTAAAAGACATCATTAATATTTTGCTGTTGTCCACTTCTCCTTTAGTTAATTTGTTTATTTTATTTTCAAGAAATTGGGGTAAAAGAATAAAAGTCAGAATACAAACAAACACAGATTTTAATTTCTGTAAATTATTACATTCAAAATTTATTAAGACGCATTTTGATAAATGGAGATTTTCACAATCCAGGTGTGATTTTAGATAAGATTAAGAGGATGATAAATTTAATCTTAGAATCATAGAACACCAGGTTGGAAAGGACCTCAGGGATCATCTGGTCCATCATTTCTTGCCAAAGCATGACCTTGACTAGATATCTCAGTACCCTGTCCAGCTGAATTTTAAAAGTGTCCAGTGCTGGAGAATTCACCATTCCCTGGGGACATTATTCCAATGGCTGATTGTTTCCACTGTGAAATATTTCCTCTTCTGTCTATAATTTCCTCTGTCTCATCATTTAGATCTGATATTTGGGCTCCCATATCTGCTAGAAAGGTAATCAGTAGCCTTTTCAAAGGGCTATAGGGAAATGTAATTAATAAATCCCCATTTTTATTCTTAGTAAGCCTTTTAATGTATAGCCACTGATCATCCCTTGGCTCACTTACTGACAATGGCAGAGGGAGTTTCCTGTCACTGGGAAGTTGCTAGTCTTGCATTCATTCAGAAAAGCTGTGGAGATTATGGGTTCTCTTGATGCTACAGGGGTTTATTCTTTTTTTGGTGAGCTCTATCTAACAGTCACCACCATTTTACCAATATCTGTAAATTTGGTAATGGTTGTCCATCCATTAATTCTCTGAAGATGCCTTTCTCTAACCCTGCTCCTCACGGCTCCCCTGCCAATATCAGTCCCTGGGGAACCTCACAAGTGACAGTTCACCAGTTTGAGAAAGAGCTATTTACCACCACAAACTGGCTGTGGCCTGTCAGCCAGCTCCGAACAGCTCACGATCCCTGGTTTGCAAACCCAGTGTTCTGGTTAATCAGTTACATTTAAGAGATCTAATACCTACATGCACAGTGTAGATTGTCCAGTAAGTAACAGATTGCAGGTGATAATTACCAGTGAACAGTGATGTTATTCTGTTTATAATATGGTTCCCTGTGAAGCAGTCACTAGTAATCTAAAAGTGCAAAGTCTTGGGTAGCCCATGCTGTATGATACATCAAAGCAAGGTACAGAGTTTTTGGGGTGAATGATCCAGAACACAATTTTTGCAGCTGTTCTTGAAATTTTGACCTCCTTTTGTGGTTGGAAATTATTTACCTCAAAGACTTTCAGAGTTACCCATGGCTTTTTAAATTTTTCTTGTGCTACAAGGTTTCAAGTGTCAGTTATTCTGTGATGGTGCATTACCTACCCCAACCCTCTCTTGCCCCCACTTCCCCTGGACTATTTTACTTCCTCAAGAATTCCTGTTAGGCACCAGCCTTTACACAGATGCAAAGCCGGGTGCTTCCTAGCCATACCAGGAACTCTGGTTGCCTAGCAAAGGTGAGGATTGGCACACAGAGATCAGGAAATTTGGATACGCCCCAGTCTTACCAGGAGTTCTTTTGGGAAGATCAGTCACTCCCTGACAACCTGGAACTTAACTGTTGTGCAGCTGGTGAAACTGACACAGAACTGAGGCCAGGATGAAAATTTGCAGATGACTAAGACAAGGACATGGTCCTACAAACAGTGGTCCCAAGATAGAGACCCTTTGAGGCCTCCTGGACTGCAGCAGGCGGTGACCAGTACCTCCCTCTGAGTGGGACACTTTTCAGAGCCCATAAACTCTTATGTTTATGAAATAGGGGGATTATTACCTAGGCTCTTGCTTCTGCTCACTGACACTCTTACCCTTCAATGCTGAGGAGTGTTGAGAAAGCTGATGTATTTTATTACACTTTTACTTTTCACTGCACCCAAGGGAGATTTCTAACATATGTATGTGTGTGGATGTATATATATGTATATATATTTGTGTGTATATTTATATATGTATTAGTGTGTGTGCTAGTTTAGCTATTTATGTGTGTATATATTAGGTTCAATAATCAAGTCTTATTAGAAATCTTGTGATTCATTTTAAAACTACACAATGTTTATAAATGACATTTGTAGTCCTTTATATGAATACTGTCGACCAAGTCTGAGACTAAGTCTAGATCCAGCTGCGCCTAGACTAAGTCTAGATCCAGCTGCGCCTAGACTCCTAAGAGGCAGTTTAGAAAGCAAGTGGGTCTAGTCTGAACCTCATTACTCAACAGGAAGATTTCTTTATTCTTTATATATTTTTCATTAGACGTAAATGGTTGCCAGATCTGAGGCTAAGGTTGGATTCAGATGAACCTATCTTTCTCTCTGAGAGGAAGTTTAGAAAGCAAGGGAGTCCAATCTGTACCTCATGACACAGTGGAAAGTTCTACTTTATATTTTTCATCTTAAACCCTCTACCTCAATTTCCCTTTTAATTCCATTAGACATAAAATATTCTTATTTGTTTTCTGTATAATACACTCCCTTTATTAATATTCTTTGTGTTGTGTCATGGTTTAAGCCCAGGTAGCATTTGAGCCCCACCCAGCAGCTCACCTATTATCCCCAAGAAGGATGGAGGAAGAGAATCAGACAGGTAGAGATGAGAAAACTCATGGGTTGAGATAATAGGAGTTTAATAGCTGAAACAGAATATAATACTAATACTAACACTAATGATATAATGAAAAGGAAATAAGAAAAAAGGAAATAAAACCTAAGAAAGACAAGTGATTCAAATAAAAATGATCACCAACCAACTGATGTCCAGCCAGTCCCCGAGTAGCAGCCTCTCTGCTAATCTTCCCCTCACTTTATTGCTGATCATAGCATCATATAGTATGGGATATTCCTTGAGTCAGCTGGGGTCAGCTGTCCCAGCTGTCCGCTTCCAACTTCTCGTGTACTCCCAGCCTCCTTGGTGATAGGTGGGGTGAAGAGCTAAAATGACCTTGACTCTGTGTAATCACTTCTCTCATCCCTGAATTATCAACAACTCAGCACAATTCCAAAACACAGCCTCATACGAGCTACTATGAAAAAAATAACTTTATCTCAGCCAAAACCAGCACATTGTCACTGTTCTTAGTAGCAATAGTAGGAAATATGGTAAAATAAGAAGAAAAAGGTCCAGTAAAATATTGAATTTATTATATTAAAATTATTATTTCTTTCCTCTGAAAAAGTATTTCTTTTTACAGATTCAAAACAAAGAAATGATTCTTTATTAGCAAATTCTGCAGTTTGTTGCATCATCAAATACTGTCACATACCACTTTATTAATTTATTTGATGAATTTTAGAACTTTGAGAATTTTATGTTTAATTAATAAGAAAATGCAAGACTGAATGTTGATCTGTATATTTCAAGATATTAGCATAACTTTTCTTCTAAATATTTCAATATAAATACATTAATGCAGTTAATAAGAAAATTACACATTTGATTTTATCTCTTAGCTAAAAAAGAAATGGACCTACAAAGCATACCTCAGAGAAACCAGTCCAATTCTGTTTGGTTTCAGTGTAACTAAAAAAAATAAAAAACACTTTTTGGGCATTTACTCTTCTTTAATAACACATCTAAACGCCATTAAAATGAATGACACAATTAAAAGCTACCTAAGGTAAAAAATTACTTAACTGTCTACTTTATTGTTTTCTTTCTCAGTGAAGCCATATTTGATAGAAAACAACATTTTTTGTTATTTTGAGTAAAGAAGTCACTCTTTCAGACTTCTATAATGTGCTGTTTGCTTTAGGAGAAGACAAACACGCCTAAAGCCCCCTGAAAGCAATGGAAGTTAGGTGAAGAAAATCTGTGAGGACATTGCACTTTATATTACCAAATTTAATTACTATTTCACTTAATTTTCATGTACTCCACCATCTTTAACAGAAATACATTGTACTTAGTTACTAATTATTGCAAAAAAAACTGTTTCTTAAGTTTGTTATGTGTGCATTTGTATAAATACATGCTTGCATGCAGTATTTAGTTTTCATATAATCGAATATTTCAAAAGGGAAAATTGGCTAGAACACATTCTTCTGAACCCATCCGACAGTTTTGCCTGTCACTGTGCTTGCTTTGTAGCTGAAATTTCACTTTGTCTCAGATATGTTGCAATAAGAAGACATTTTGCAAGGTTTAATAGTAAAAGACTTGATGAGAAACGTGGCGTGGATGCTGTTTAAATATGCGCTCCTGTAGGTTTATTTGGAGGTTAGGGCAGGGCTGGAGAATTTAGCAGGACCATGCAGCAGGAAGACTAGTAAGGAAAAATGTTGAAAGCTCAGTGTCAATTTAAATTTTAAATTACCCAGAAAGCAGCAAAAATGTAAAAAAAAACCTGTTCTGTCAATAATTGTTTTCATATCCCAATGTAAGTTTTCATTCCACTTTTAGGAGTTTTACATCCAACTATTCAACTATTAAACATTTTGCTTTGTATAAGGGAATTCTGTCAACATTCCTTGAGGATTGACCTGAGGAGGACGTGCTTTAAGTAGCTCATTCAGGTGCAGATCTGCATTTCACACTTGTCTGTTTCAGAATTTTCCATCTAACTTCTGGAGTTTAATTTCTTTTCTTCAATCTGATCTTCCTCAGCTGTAAAATAAGGTTAATAACACTTATTGGTCCTGGTTTTGTTTTATAGAATGTGAGTTCTTTAGGGCATAGACCAACTTTATGCATTTGCACAACAACATAACGAAATCTTGGCAAAGGCCTTCAAATGCTATTAAAGTGCATAAAATTATAAAAAGTGCATTATCTTTAATTGTTCTTACTTTATGTCCTCCTAAACTCAAAGCAATAATTTTAGTTTAAGAGCAATATAAAATATGATACCAATAACATTGTCTTACAACTTCTGAGAGCACTTTATTCCTTGCACATAAAACCTGCAGAAGACAACTGTTGACAAAGAAATCTCTGGAAGTACTCTTTCTTTTTGAGGCACTGCAGTGATGAGTATTGCTCAGGCTCTATCTTTCTCCTACCTGGCCTAGCTGTTTCTTTAGCCTAAACAGCAAGTTGAGTGAGGTTGTCTAGGGCAGAAGTCCAACCTTTAACAGTTTTTTAACATTTGCTAATACAATAGCAAAACAGAATTCTCTGACAGAAATTAAAAAAAAAAAAAAATCTGGTTAGTGTAATATCTGCTTATCTGAACATCACTATGAAGTATCCTAGCAATCCTAGGCACAGCTGTAGGCTGGGCAAAGAAGAGATTGAGAGCAGGCCTGTGGAGAAGGACTTGATGGTGTTGGTCGATGAGAAAATGAACATAAGCCAGCTTCAGTGTGCGCTCGCAGCCCAGAAAGCCAACCGTATCCTGGCCTGCATCAAAAGGAGCATGACCAGCAGGTCGAAGGAGGTGATCCTGCCCCTCTACTCTGCTCTTGTGAGACCTCACCTGGAGTATTGTGTACAGTTCTGGTGCCCTCAACATCAGAGGAGTGGAGCACGTCCTGTATAAAGACAGGCTGATAAAGTTGGATCTGTTCAGCCTGGAGTAGAGAAGGCTGCATGGAGACCTCATAACTGCCTTCCAGCATCAGAAGGGGGGCCTATAAGTGTGTTAGGGAGGGACTCTTCATTACAGACTGTAGTGATAAGACGATGGGTAACGGGTTAAGACTTAAACAGGGGAAGTTTAGTTTGGATATATGAAAGATGTTCTTTACTGTGGGGGTGACGAAGCACTGGAATGGGTTGCCCAGGAAAGCTGTGAATGCTCCATCCGTGGTATTGTTCAAGGCTGGGCTGTACAGTGCCTTGGATGACATGGTTTAGTGTGAGGTGTCCCTCCCCATGGCAGGGAAGTTGGAACTTGATGGTCTTATTAAGGTCCTTTCTAACCCTAACTATTCAATGATTCTATGATTCTGTGATTTTACCAGAAGTCTTTCTTGCTGACCCTGAAATCTATAAGAATCGGAGGTAACAATGAACCTGAAACTAGTAAGTAATTTTTATATAATGCAGCAATTAAGTGATTCGCAACAGGGACAGAATTGATGAACTGGTTAGGGATAATTTATGTATGTCTTTTATCTTGGATTACTAAACTAAATAAGAAGTGGAAGGAAGGAAAGCCAAGACAAAACAGAAATCATCTACACTGTTCAAATTAATTCTTTAATTCCCTCCAGAGCACTGTAGCCACTGATTTTATTTTTTATTTCTTTTTTTGATAAATCATGTAATCTTTCATACATTCTCTACAGGAATGTAGAATATGAATGAGATCAAGGTGCTGTGTTCTGCTAAGGAAAAATGGGAAAAAGAAAGAAGATTAGGACAAAACTGATTGTGTTAAAGAATAAAATAAGGCAAACACACACTAGTTAGTTTTCTTATACAAATTGTTATTGGCCAGTAAAATTTTAGAACCTAAAGGAGATCCTTTTCTTTAGTACATCTAGTTTCTTTCCCTTGGCTGAGCTTTTTTTCTGCTTTAATGCCAGAATTTTGTAGGTAGCCATTATCTATTATAATCACAGAAATTATTCGTATTTCATAGTTACTGAACTACTCTAAGCACAGATGTACTTTAATGAGCCTTAGGGGAAGTAGATTTAACTTTCTTCTGTTTCTAACTGGGTAAAAACCATTCATGCACTGCTTGTAGAGTCACTGCTTGCACATAGATGTATTTGGTGGCAGTCCTTGTTTCTGCTTTATAGTCTTTGATCACCACAGCTATTTCTTTCTTCTGCAGTTTTTACAACATGTTAATTTTCCTTATATAATTTACTGATGGGCTTGACAGGAATTCAAAGGCAAAAATGTATCCTGCTTTACAAATATTTTCTGAGAGCTGCTGAGTGCCTTTCCTGCATGAAGTGGACTACCACACTTTTCAAGGCAAATACTGCTTGCTTAGCTTTTTGTGAAAGTACTTCATGGAGGCTGTGTATGACTGCATTATGGTAGTAGTGCTCTGCGTGTAGAATCAGGCTATAGATTAATGAGAACAGAAAAAAATAGTTTAGTAAGGAATCATGGCAATTTTTTAAAATCTTTAACTTTAAAATGTTATTATTGAAAGGACTGTAGGTCTTCTGACCCCAGGCTGCTCCTGTATTCATCTATAAACTCTCCATGATAAAAATCATCCTGTGGTTAGATATCTCATGCTACCTAAGGCCATCCCTCTCCTTAGTGTTTTAAAAGAGAAACATACAAAAATTATCCTTTGTTTTTTAATTTGCCATAAGTACAGCAATTAACTAATTAATTAGAACCTTGTCTACTTCCTAGAACCATCAGAGAAATATACACAGATGTTTGCATATATCTGGATTTTCCAGTAGGTATGTTGGTTTTCTAAGCTATAAAATACACTAGCTCAAAAAAAGCCAGATAAATAATTGCTATCCAAATATTGTATTGAGAATCCTGTAGTGTTTTACCTGAGGGATATTAATAAGTTTATATCACTGATAAAGGAAAAGTCTGACAGGTCATCCGATGAGGTTATCAGGGAGACTGAGTTTGTTATGTAAATGCCAGACCACAGTATTTATAAATAACTTAAAAAAATGTCCAATATCTTTTGCTTAAAAAATAATCAGAAGAGGAATTATTTTTTATTTGTCTTTGGTCTTTTCATTCTTTAAGAGTCATGTTTGCAAGCTTTGCTTTGCAACTTTCCTAGAAAAAGGTTAAAAAGTACAGTTGATTTTTTCTTTATGTTGCTATTGGATTCTAGCCACCAAGCCTATATCAAGAAATATTTGTAGATTCACAAAATAGCTAACAAACTGCAAAGACTGTGAAAATCCAATACATTTAACACTGACCAGAGAACAAAATTTAGCTTTTAGATTAATCCCAGACTAGTAGAACAATATTCCAGTTCCAGTTCCAAGTATCCAGACCTATGCTGTAGGGCCAGGTCGATCACAAGGTCACACATCAGACTGTCATAACAACATTCCTGATAGAATTTTATTCCTCTCTTTTCCTTTTTTTTTTTTCCTTTTTTTTTTTTTCATGAAGATGATAAATTATGAGGCAAATCATATGCAGGTGAATGTCCATCTGTATTTTGTACAACCACCCTGTAACAAGTATAACAAGGTCATTTGTGTATCTAACCTAGAGGAAGAATAGCAAAATCTGACCCTGCTTGCCTTCTGCTGTTGATTATATATATGTTCCACAGACAAGAACTGTGAGAAATTTCAAATAAAATAAAAATAAAAAAAAAAAAAATCATTAAGGTAGCAACCACCAGAGTAAGGTATTTGCTGGAACAATCTGTGTGCAATTTATCAGGAAAAGGTTGCATTTAGAAAGTGTTGGTAGGTTAAACACTATCATGAAAAAAACAATAGTGCATGAAATGTTAGTGTAAACTCTATGCCTTTCAAAGTTACTAATACTAGAGATATCTTTAAGCACAAAGTGAGTTTTGGAGGACCATTTTTTGTTTTGGTGGTGACACAAATGATCCATATTCTCTTGCAGGAAAAGACAGATAAAGCAAACTGTTATTTGATTGCCAGTGTGCAAAAGAATGATTCTGATTCTAGCAGTCCTAAAGTAAAGAACAAGAAAATAAAAGTAGACAGTAATCTGTTTTTGAAGCTCCACTTAAAAATCTCGAAGACACAGAACATGATCAAATGGTAGATAATAACTAGTATTTTACTGTTTTGAGAAATAACACTGTAAGTCAGTATTTGTTAGGTAAACACAGTTTAAGTGCGTTCAGATTCTACATTGATTTCACAGACAAAATTTCAATGCTACCATAAATGAAACATTACAAATTAAATATACATAAAAATTGTCCCATTCTAACAACGAATCTTCCGTACTTCCTGTATTTTTAACAAATTCAACATCTTCATCAGCCATTTACTACTTTGTCTTATGTTATCAACGATCAGTGCTCTACAAATTTCAGTGAGAACTTGTATTCCTGCTGGTAGAATTTATTTTCGCAGTGATGTTGTTGGAACGCACAGAAACATAACCTACTCTTGCATGGGAGAATTTTGTGGGATCAACTGATAATAAAATTCTTCAAACATAGTAGAGAAATATTGTAAATAATGTGGCTGGAAACATTAGCTAAAACAAGCATATTTTTAGTCCAATCTTCCAGTTAGGTCTGGTGTATCATGACATCTAATAATAAAAATAATAAAGATCCTTTAATATTGCCAGTTGAAGCTCTTAAAGGTGAAACTTTCAAACTATGCTTTCTCACATGTACACAGATCCTGTAACATTTCTCATAACAAGAACAAAATCTGCCATAACAACAATGAGAAATCTTATAGAATCATAGAATAGTAGGGTTGATCTATAGGCCATTTTCAAATATATCCCCGCAACAAAAATAAAGCAACAAAATGAAAGCAATACTAAAGCATTACTGAGCAAACAAAAGGGTAGCAGAATCTAAAGCTAATGCAGTGACACTACAAATTTCTATTTTGGTGATCAGTTAATCACACTGAGCGACACACCCAGCATTAGTGCGACTATTCAGGATGTCCAGCACTGTCAGAATTTGCTCATGTAGAACTACTTTCTCAGACACTAACTGTATTGCCAGACTACATTTATGGTATAGGTACAGATATTACCTGTGGAAACCAGGTGTGCAATTATTAGATAAACAAGTACAAGTTTTCTTGATAAAGACCACTGTCTGTGGTGATATGTCCACCACTTTTACACTGTATCTGGAAAGCAACACTTTTACTCAGATAAGAGGTTATAAATGTCACCACTTTACTATTTATAAAAGCCTGAGAAGTCACCGATCTGTGAAATATGCACTGAAATACTGATGGACACACTTAACACATAATCACAACCAAGTTTATATTCTGTGATTTCACATGGCATTACAAAACCTCTCAATAGGTATGCAAAAACTTAGAAAAAGTTCTAGTGTTGCCTACATTCCTTCAAACAGTATTTCCCTTTGTCCTCTCTTGTTGGTAAGGATATTTCTTGTCACACAGACAAGGCAGAACCATTACCTGGAGGCCACTTTCAGAAGCAAAACCAGATCTGACTACTTTCAGACAGGTCATTGTGTAAAGGACCAGTGATCTGAATAAGAGTGGCTGTTCTTTTGTCCTCATGTGAAATTATGGAAATATATCGTAAGGCTTCAGCATTCCCTGAGGAGCTCATCTTATGAATATCAAAGAAGGTGATCTAAAGTATTGTGCCCAGAAGATCACCCATTTCATTTCCCCCTTTGAGCAAAATCACTGCAATAGTAACACCAGCTTAATGAACACCCATCATGAATTCAAAATTATATATCTTGACTTCTGTATTTGTTTTGCTTTTCTTTTTACTAATCATGATTTATATAACTGAAACCTGCAGGAAAGTCAAAGTAATCTTACAGAGACTGCACATGGGCGAACTGGTCTGCAGGAGAAATGTGTATTACCATATCATAGTCAAATCGAGATTTCAATCTAAAGTTTGCATCCCGAATGTCAGAAACTTTTGAGCATCTCACCTGTTCTCTGAACTTGTATGCCTTTAAGTTTTAAACTTTTATACTGTTTATTTTTAATCTTAATCAAAATCAGAGCATTTTTAGGGCTGTAGCAAAGCAGAGCAATAGCTTGCAAACGCAAACATGCATGTACGTCAGAGCATTCTCCTGCTAAGTCACAAACTTTGTGAAGGTCAATCACTAAACTCTCTTTTCTTTTTTAAACTGCTGGTTGACATTGATGTTCTGTTTCTATGGGAATAGTAGCACAGAATTATATAAATAAAGGAAACTAGATCCTTAACAAGTCAGCTACTCATGTATCAGGTTCAAGAGCAATTTGTACCAAAGGAGAGCTGTGGTACTTACAAATTCCTTCTTCCTGCAAACTACAATAATCCCTTCAGGTTTCATATAGTTTATGACATTAGTAGTGAGTCATGAAGTTAATAAGAAAATAGAAAAACTGCAGAGATTGTTACACGCTATTAAAAGAGTTATGATTTTGCTTGAGAGGCATGATACAATCAATTGTTCCTTACTCTTACCTGCTTGTTACCTTGTCCGGACTGAAATTTCTATTGAAGGTTGCACTGTAGTTTGAATTCCATTAAGAAGCTACATGATAGCTTTTAATATAGTTATATAGACTCAAAAAACCCCGAACTTCCTGACAGCCTGACAAACAAATCAAGGTGATTTTTAATTCTTAGGTTACCCAATGCAAAGCAAAATATTCTTTGCAAGCAACTGATATTTTTGTAATTCCATTAAGCTTAAAAAACTTCTGTTTACATATTACTGTTTCATAACCTGCTGGTCTCCACAGAAATTTCTTTCAGGAACTGAAAAATCTTCTCTCTTTATTTACTCATTGGGATGTTACTCCTACAGGTGGGAGCAGGAATGAAAAGGAGGATACCAAAAGCCTGCAGCAAATATTCATAGGAAATAATGTTCAGTTAGACAGGCACACACACATAGCTACTGACTACAGCATGCATGTGTTCTTTCAAACAGTAATATTGCCAAGTTGTTTAATGTTGTACTGATAGATTTAAAAATACGATGGAAAAAAAAAAAAAAAAAAAAAGCAAAAGACTGAAATGTATTGAAGAAATCACCCGTCGTGGTTTAAGCCCAGCCGGCAACCCAGAACAATGCAGCAGTTCGCTCACTCCCCGCTTTTCCTCCCCCCCACCCCGCTCCCTGGGGGATGGGGAGGAGAATCGAAAGAATGTAACTCCCACGGGTTGAGATAAGAGCGGTCCAGTAATTAAGGTACAACACAAACCACTACTGCTAACACCAGTAATAATAATGATAAAGGAAATAACAAGGGGAGAGAGTACAACTGCTCACCACCTGCCGACCGATACCCAGCCCGACCCAGCCGCGGTTTAGCCCTCCCATGTACCTGCCCCCAGTTTATATACTGGGCATAACATGCTGTGGTATGGAATACCTCTTTGGCTAGTTTGGGTCAGGTGTCCTGTCCCTGTTTCCTCCCAGCTTCCCATCCTCCCTGGCAGAACGTGAGACTCACAAAGTCCTCGGTCAGACTAAACATGACTAAGCAACAACTGAAAACATGGGTGTCATTAGCGCTGTTCCCGGGCTGAAAGTCAAACCCACAGCACTGCACTAGCTACTAAGAAGGAGAAAAACTGACTGCTACTGCTGAACCCAGGACACTACTACTCATTCAAAATCCAGGCAAACCTTCAGAAGATTTAATACCTTGGTCTCAAGAGTTAATTTATTGCATTTGTTCTAAACCCAAGATCTCTGTGTCTTATGTCAAGATGTTTACTCTGATAATTTTTTTTGTTTCCAAGACAAATATAATTATTATGACATTTAGTCTACGTCTCTAATTAAAGTACTAGATTGGTTAAATAAAACAGCTTCTGACTATGTATTTTTTGTGCACAAAGCAGTAGATGAATGAGTAAATGCCTGAGTGTTTAGCTATCTGTTTAATGCATTTTTTTTAATTAAGGGCAGCACAGGAAGGAGCTGTGGAAGCTGTCCAGGAGTTTATTCCACTCAGCTGGCATTAAAAGAGGTCAACCATTCCCACATATCATGGACCATTCTTGTTCACACAAGAATGACTTTCAAAGAGAAATACTGTATGATATTCGGGTGTGTTTCAAGTCTAGACAATGCCTACATGTGAATGCTCCTACGTCTCTTAGGCAACCTTAAAATATTGACAAAAAATTTCACAGTGTGCAACACAGGGAGCTAGTACATAACTACAGCACTGTTTGCCTCACAAAATCGTGGTCTGGATCACCAATAAACTGCTTCTCTTAATGTTTGAAACTCTGTAATTGCTGATGTCAAACTCAGACTTACAGCACTTTTGCACATTATGGGAAGATGTATGAATACACAGAAATATAGTCCTTCCTAAAGAATAATAGTATCCTGAAATCATGAACATCAGCAATCACGTTGTTTTATTCAGAAACACAAGAGCAAATTATGGGAAAAACCTCTTTGTGCCTGGAAGATGCAGGTGGAATTTATAAATCACATGTAAATAAGCACACTCTGACTTGATTCTTTTTAGAAGGCAGTAGCAAAAGCTAATGTTTGATTGGAATTAATGAACTGCAACAGCATCAAAAATGTATAAGATACCATCAAAAATACTTGTAACTGAGAAGCAAAGTTAGCTATTTTGCGTGTATTACATTCAATGACATTTAGGCTGTAGGAACTTACCACGCTTTTGAAAAAAAATCACCTGGACACTTCAGTCATTTAAAGACTTCAGAAAAATTATCTCCTAACTTCATTTGATAGGCAGGCATAAAGAGATACCAAGTGTTTTAAAGAGGTGATTAAAATCAATTAGCAGATAAGTGGCAAAGCAAAAATCCCAGGCATCCTCATTCAGAATACCAGCCTTCTAAACATCAACACATTGACCTCAGCAGCAAAAATGATGTTAATTAGTGGCTTTTAACTAAACAAAAAAGCTGAAATAAAAGGTAAGGTAACAAAGGAAGAGAGCCAGGATGGGCATTTATCACTTGCAAGCTACATCTTCAGATCATGAAAAACACACATCAAACAGCTATTTAGCAGACTCTGACATCCATTGAAATTATTTTCAGTACTTTTAATGTTGCTTCCTGCAACTCCCAGCACCTGAAAGTGACCATGCTAAAAATTATATTTAGAGCTACTAATTATGGACTGACAAACATAACACTCATTAAATGTACTTGGTACTTTCCATGATATCCCATATCATCGGGATACTTCTGTTGCCTGAAAGTTTCTCTGTCTTCTAAAAGAACAAATACACTCACCCGAAAAAATTATTAACCTATGTATGTAGCTGTGTGTCATGGTTTAAACCCTGTCATTAAGTTAGCCATGCAGCCTCTCTCTCCCACCCCCATCCCCCACTCCCAGAGGGATGGGGAGGAGAATCGAAAGAATGTAACTCTCACGAGCTGAGATAAGAACAGTCCAGTAACTAAGGTATAACACAAACCACTGCTGCAACCACCAATAATGATAATGATAAGGGAAATAACACAGGAAGAGAATACAATATCACCAGCCAACCAAGCCCGACCGAGCAGTCCGTGCCATTCCAGGTAACTCCCAGTTCTGTCCCAGGCGTGACGTGCTGCGGTATGGAATACCTCTTTGGCTAGCTCGGGTCAGGCGTCCTGTCTCTGAAGGCTTCCCCTCCTCTGTGGCAGAGCATGAGGCTCAGAAAGTCCTTGGTCAGACTAAACATTTGAGCAGTAACTAAAAACATTGGTGTTATCAGTGCTGTTCCCAGGCCAGAAGTCAAAAACACAGCCCTGCACCAGCTACTAAGAAGGATAAAAAATGACTGCTACTGCTGAACCCAGGACACTGTGACAAATAATAAATCTGGTCTTCCTTTGAACAGGAAGCACATGGGAACATTCACATAACATTTGATGTGAATTTCAACTTTTTTTAAAAAATATCTCTTTTAATCCAAAATATAAGCAAATCAAACCCTGCTGTAACCTGAAAACTGAATTTATCATTGAAAAAGATATTTCTACCTATACTAGTCTCCTGTAAATTTTCAATAGAAAAAGAAAAAGAAATTATGCAATTTGGTAGAAATTTGGCTAGAAAATGCGCTATTAACAGTAAACTTATCTTCAGACTTAAGAAAGGAGAATAGTCTATTACATGAAAAATACTGATTTATGGCCATTTAGGGAGGTACGTAAAAGACAGCTAAATGAAATCATACAAGTTATTTTTTTCATTACGATGGGAAAAAGTTAATAATTAAAAAAAGGCCATGTTTTATAAAACCAAGGTTCTCTAGCATAAGTATCAAGATCCTGACAGCAGATGTGAGTGCACAGTCATGTCTCCATAAAATATGCACTCAGATCATGAAAATATGAGCTTAGGTGCTGAAGATCTTATTCACTTTCTCACATTTTTCTGGCCTCTGGTAAATTATTATTCCATTAGATGATTTAATCTTTTTTTTGAACTGTATTAAACTTCTGGCTTTTACAGTGTCCTGTGGCAGCGTATTCCAAAGATTAATTATTCATTTTAAAAACTTTGCTTTGCTTAACAAGCTTTAAACCTATTGTCTAATCAAGTTATTTTGCAACTTTAATTGATTTTTGTGTTATGAGACACGTTGAGCAATGTTTCCGTTATTCGTGATATTACAGATTTCAAATACAGAAAACAATAGCTTATTTTATTTCACTAAATGTTTCTCTTACACAGTGGCTGGTTATGTGAGAATCTGTGAAGGAAAAAAGTAACTTTCAACCAGAATTTTTTAAACTTCCCCACAGCAAAAGTGAACCAAGTGGGCTGTGTCTGGTTGTGGCTATAAATAAATCATTACTTCTTTGCCTGACCTATGCAAAAAATCTCCAACAGCCTTTTGGTTGTGCCAGGAGCATATCTTAAAGTCCTTCATAAACTCTCTGTTATTTAAGAAAGCCTTACACTAAAATAATAATGAAAATGTGAAATTTATTATTTTTATCTAGAGCTCTTGCAGAATACATATTCCACGAAACCAACTACAGCTCATTATTCATGCTGTTGTGATAAAAGAGTTGGAGACCTTATATTAAATTAAGTAGAATTGAACTGTAGCTCCTTCACTAATATTTAGCTTCAGTTTTTTACTGTGCTGAAGGTGAAATATAAATTAAATGCTTCTACTGAAGTGCAGTTACTTACAGAGGATCACTTAATGAAACATGTTTCACAGGATGTGTACATATAAGGTAAAAGAATATCTGCAAGCAAACAAATACTCTTAATAAAATATTTTGGTGCAAATGGGGAACTTCTGCAAGGCCAGCATGATTGGCTCTTGGGGCTTGGATATCGGTAGACTTCATAAAAAACCCAGACCAGTTTGGATAGAGGAGAGGCAACAGAGCAAAACAATACACCTGTATTTTAAGAGAGATAACTTTGAAAATGTGATAAAATCTATACTGTAAAGCTCAAGGTTTTCATACTAAAACTGTCTAGGAAGGTTTATTTAAGTTTTGATAGCCTAAATCTTATATTAGGTGATAATGTATTTTACCTGCCTGGTGGATTGTTTTTTTACCTTGCTCAAGTCTGCGGGCAAATGAGAAGAGAGAGCTACCATGGAAAGGTAAAATGTTTTCTGTGGGCTTTGATGTCAGAGCTTTGACATAAAATTTAACTCTCATTGTTTGTTTCAGAAATAGAAAACAGCATATGTGGAGCACTCCCAACAGGCTTTTCAGACCAAACAGACATTTTTCAGGTAGATGGAGCAAGAAATAAATCTGTCTAGAAGATAAATTCAGTTAAAGTGGTGACAAAAATCCATGGAGTCAGGGTAGTGGCACCACAATCAGAAGGAACACATTGTGCTCCAGATGTTTACTGTGGCTGCTATCACTGAAGAACACAAGCAATCTTGAGCCTGCATTGCCTTCTTTCACCCCTTACCACATGCTTAGTTGGCACCATCATGATGTTCCTGTTATTGCATAGGCCTATGGCTGTTTGTCAGTTTCCTCATAGTTGCACATTGTGTCATGTTTGCCATGAAATAGCTGAACTGCTCTTTTCTCACAGTTCAAATATTCCTTCACCTTTCTTCGTTTAACAGCATAAGTTATGACAAAATAATACTTGGCTCATATAATCTTAAGGGTATCCCTAGAAAATACCATCTGAACTCCAAAACCTTAGCACTGCTTAATTTAAAGTAAGCCCAAAGTTTTAACCCTAATACAGATTCTGTTTTCCCAGGCCTCTGTACACACAGGTGACATCTCTCTTTAACTTAATGCTGGGGTAAAAGAGGTACACATAATCCTCTTGTCCTTTCCCACAACAGTTTCCACAGGAGGATTACATGAGCACATAACACAAAAAGAAGCTACTTTATACTCCAACCAGATCCAGTCTTAGTAATCATGGACACTATGAGTCTAAACATACTGTTCAGTGTTATGACTTCACTCATCCTTGATGAGCAATCAGTGGGCTCAAGAAGATCCCCATCATGTTCCCAGCCAAAAGCTGACTGCCAGCAAGCTGCATCCTATCTAATGGAGGGATGACATGAAGGAGAACACAGCTGGATCTTAAATAGGATCCTTGTTTCATGTCTCTTTAATGTTTTTTAATTAACTGCCACTGTATTTGGTATTTGCCTTTCCCACTCACCCCCCCCACCCCCAGCCCCCACCCCGCCTCTTTTCCAGAAATAAGTTACAGGTCTAGTTTTAGGAGGTCCACAAGTTACCTGGATAGAAACATGATTATTTATCAAAGGTCTTTTTCTGCACTCCCACACACATCTTCTACATTTAAATTTGCTCTTAAAACTCTCATCCAATTTTATACAGGAGACTTCTACTCATCTGAGGACATGATTAACCTTCAGTGGTGGTGTTGTGTATCAGTTTAGTGAAGTGTTGTATGGGGAGAATGGATGCAGACCTTTAAGCATGGGTATTCTTTCCTCCTTCACTTAAATATTCCAAAGGTTGATTTGATCTAATTAACACACACATCAGCATAAATCATTAAAATTTCCCATATTGAATTACTCAGCTTCAATCTCCTCATGACTATAAATGCAGACTATATAACGTACAGTTTATTATAACAAATGGAGGAGGCAATGAAGGAACAATAATTAAGCAAGTTTTCTAAATCATTACCTTCTCAGGTTAACAGTGGAAGATGAAGGAGTATGAACAGTCCCTTTGTGGCAGAAGCTAAATATATAGGGAATGTAGTGAGGCAAAAGGGAGAAGGTAGATCAAAGTTCAGTGACAGATTCAGATTAGCATTCAGGCTGACAATGGTAGTGTGCTTATAAAGTGTAATATCATTGCATACCCTTGAGAGACTATGCCTGGTGTCTAGCAGTCATTAAAATGATTTATTATAATTATTTCTTTTTATTCAGTAAATATATTGTATACTGGCATGGACCAATGTTCTTTTAAAGTTCCAACCATAGTTACAATGATATGAGACTAGAAACTGGGAAACCTTTGAAAAAAAAACAAAAAAAACCAAACCAAACTTATAATAAAACAATCTAAGTTTTTCTTAAAACAGTACTTGTGACACACTGATTTTTTTGCCTTGGGAGCAACCACATATAAAACTAAAAACCTGAAGAGGCCTAAGGTAGACAAGCAGGTATCTCCGAATAACACCATGTACACTACGACAAAAAAAAAGTGAATAATCTGCCAATGCTATAATTAAACCACAAAGACCAATTCATCAGATTCTATCACTATTGCACCAGAGGAATCTGCCTACACACTGAAGGGTACTTGCTTATTCTTTATAATGTGGAGCTATTTTGGGATCAACTATTCAAACACTGCATCTTACATTTAGCTCAGTCTGGGACAGATTTTCTTACTGTTTTTATGCATGTGTGCAGCATACCTAGGACAAATGTTGTTGTGTTTCATGAGGTATAAACTTGACCTGGGATTCTTTCTTTACTCCACAAAATGCAAAAAAAAAAAAAAAATTAAAAATGTATGGGTTATTAGAAAGGAAGACAAAGATGCAGAAAAGTAATTTCCCTTATTTACCTGGAGACCGGTAACGAGTGGTGTCCCTCAGGGATCGGTGTTGGAACCAGTCTTGTTTAACGTCTTTATCACTGACATGGACAGTGGGATTGAGTGCGCCCTCAGCAAGTTTGCTGATGACACCAAGCTGTGTGGTCCGGTTGATACGCTGGAGGGAAGGGATGCCATCCAGAGGGACCTTGACACGCTTGTAAAGTTGGCTGATGCCAACCTTATGAAGTTCAACCATGACAAGTGCAGGGTCCTACACCTGGGACGGAGCAATCCCAGGCACAGCTACAGGTTGGGTGGAGAAGAGATTCAGAGCAGCCCTGCAGAGAAGGACTTGGGGGTGTTGGTTGATGAGAAACTGAACATGAGCTGGCTTCAGTGTGCGCTCAGAGCCCAGAAAGCCAACTGTATCCTGGGCTGCATCATAAGGAGCGTGACCAGCAGGTCAAAGGAGGTGATCCTGCCCCTCTACTCTGCTCTTGTGAGACCTCCCCTGGAGTATTGTGTGCAGTTCTGGTGTCCTCAACATAAAAAGTACATGGAACTGTTGGAACAAGTCCAGAGGAGGGCCACGAGGATGATCAGGGGACTGGAGCACCTCCCGTATGAAGATAGGCTGAGGAAGTTGGGTCTGTTCAGCCTGGAGAAGAGAAGGCTGCATGGAGACCTCATAGCAGCCTTCCAGTACCTGAAGGAGGCCTATAGGGATGCTGGGGAGGGACTCTTCGTCAGGGACTGTAGTGACAGGACAAGGGGTAACAGGTTAAAACTTAAACAGGGGAAGTTTAGATTGGATATAAGGAGGAAATTCTTTACTGTAAGGGTGGCGAGGCACTGGAATGGGTTGCCCAGGGGAGTTGCGAGTGCTCCATCCCTGGCAGTGTTCAAGGCCAGGTTGGATGAATCCTTGTGTGGGATGGTTTAGTGTGAGGTGTCCCTGCCTATGGCAGGGGGGTTGGAAATAGATGATCTTGAAGTCCTTTCCAACCCTAACTATTCTATGATTCTAATTTGTCTAAGAGTAAACAGGTATTCTAATATTTTACCTTATCATCACCTTTAGATCATCCTTGGTCACCTGCAGACCAACTGCCTAATTGTGAGCTCCACATCCTTCAGAAAAGACCTTTTCTCATGTGATCTATTTCTGAACTGTATGATTTGAAGAAATCATAAAGTCAGAATTAAATATCTGTGTATTGGTAAGAATTAATTTTAAAATTGTCAGGTCACTTCCAAACAAAAGCAGAAGAAGATGAACCCAGTAAGTTTTCACAGGGTATGATATTGAAATTTAATTATCTTAGCTACCTCCCCTTCTCTCTCTTTTCTCCCTTTGGTTTTAATGATTCTAGGAACAGCTTATACAGCCTCCTTGGCAGTCTCATTTTAAACTAGAATTCAAAATTACTTAATGTATCTTGTTACTAAGGGATCACTGATGAACAGCATTCTCTATGGCTTAGTTCAAGAAATTACTTAAACACACATTTTAACCCCTCTATTTTATCGTCTTCAGCATTTGTTTCAGTAATTTTAAAATGTTCTTAACTGCCATTGGTTATCAGTCTATTGTCACAAACAATCCATTTGAGCAGGTTCCTTCAGAAAGACACTTACATATACCACTAAACATTACCATGCAAGCAAATACTATCTATTCAGTGAATGACAGGTAGCTAAGCTGTCTATTAACTTCTGTTAAATAAAAACATTTTTCTTTCACCTGTGCAGAAGATAAGTTAAAAAATGGAACAACTAACAGGTAATCAGATTTTATGGTGATGAGGAATAACTAATAGACCTACTTGCAGAGAATATTTGGAAACTTTAGTCCACATCAAGAGTGAATAGACAGACAAGGCTACATATAGACAAACATCTTCGTAACAGGTTTAATTTAAAGACAGAGATATACAACTGATTGAAAAGATTCATTATATAAAAAGTTCCTTGTCCTTTCTCCCTGGGAAATTTGGGTATGATAGAAGGAAAACATGCTCACATATCAGCCATGTTTCTGACATTACTTGAAATAAAAGAAAAAAAAGTGTCACTTAAGGAACTCACACAGAGACTGCAGGGGACCTAGTATCCTATAAGCATAGAATTAAACACTTTTTCTGTGTTTGATCTTGCAGGCATTGCTCTTTTTCAGAGGCCAATTGCTGTTACTAACAGTGTTTCAATTGTTTTTAAAGTTATATCCTGTAAAATATTATGTATGATTTTGACATGAAATATTCAACTGCACTGATGAATGTTCAGCCTTTTGGCTCTGTCCAACACAGCTACATTGCAGGGCTCAGTCTCTAAGAGCTGCATCCAGATCTCTGAGTCTGAA
Source organism: Lathamus discolor (assembly GCF_037157495.1). Lineage (NCBI taxonomy): Eukaryota > Metazoa > Chordata > Aves > Psittaciformes > Psittacidae > Lathamus > Lathamus discolor. The sequence continues at coordinate 51,894,118 of NC_088909.1, read as the reverse complement.
CTAGGGTTTTGTTTCCTTAGTTAGGAAAGAATTTTTTTGTGTTTCATTACAATACAGGAAGTAAGATAGAAGTTATGGACAGATCTGTACTGTTTCCTCATTTGCTCTCTTTTGATTCTCTCATGACAAAGTCTGTGCTAAAGGTCATAGACAAAACCATTTTAGAAAAAGTGCCGTACTAGTGAAAAATAAGTGCTGACGAAAGAAAGGATCAGCAGCTTTAAAATTTGACTGTCTATGAGCAAAGTCAACAGATTAATACATGAGCAGCAACGAAGTTAGGCACTCACAGCTGTTGCATGCAATGAGTATGTGAGACAAGGTGAATGACCCCCTTCTTCCTTCCTCATATCAGAAACAATAATTTGTCCACCTCAGTGACGAAAAGGTAATTCACTAATACAGATTTCATAAACCAGCTATTCATAATCCCTTTCAGGATGAAATGGCAAGAACTTTTTAGGAAATCAAATCAGGAGAAGCTGTGCCCTCTATAAGAATGAATAACAGCAGCCTTTGGGATTCCAAGGTTCAGCAGCATTTTCAATCATGACAAAAATTACAAGAAGTATTCACAAGATAGTCTCATTTTCCACTATTTGGTGGGTTTCCTTCTAAGGTATTAGTATTTGCTGTGATATCCCATTTTTATTCCCTTTAAGAAGAAAAGTATTCAGGTGAGTGTGGGAAATTGTGATATTCCTTCTACAAAAATGTGTTTTTATGTGAATGTAGCAACAAATGTTAATGTGCCTTTGCTGACTTGATATGTAAGCATCCATGGTCCTTACAATGTCTTGTAAGAACTGGTTAATGTGTTGTTTACTGAAGCCAGTATCTGTGTCAAATATACTTAATATATATATTCTGTCTTACATTCTCTGAAGTACTTGGTAGCTGGGCATGACTCAGTTGATTAAGCGAAAGTAACTTGTTTTGTATTAGACACAGTGTGTACACCACGCAGCCTTTACCACCAGCTCCAGAAGGAGGAGAGTGCTCTAAGTTGTTTATATCTCCCAGTCTTTGATATCGTAGGGCATCTCGACTACCATTGAACATCCATGTTTATGTAGCTGAGCCCCTCTGTCTAAGCTAGCAGTCTGGTTTTTGTGACCTCTGTAGTACATTATATTTTATACAGTAAATGAAAGTAAATTCTATTTAGTTTACTCAGCCAATTTTCTAGGGAAAATATTTACTGCATACATAATAACACTATTAATTAGGTTAGCTTTTGTATAAAACCAACTTTCTCATAAACTCTTCTGTGAGATGTATTGGAAAAAGGTTTTCAGAACTTCCAATAACTTTTTGCCTCTTTTTTAAAAAGAGTAAAAAGATTACAAAGCATTTAAAAATCTTAGTAACTGGGATGTGGTTTTAGTTTCATTTAAGGCAAGGTTATTTTTGCAGTTTCAGGCTGTGGTCCTCCACCCAGCTGTATGAGTAAGCCTACAGTACTTCTCATATACGTAAGGCAGCTTACAAATGCAAACTCAACTTTAGAACCTTAGATGTGTCCTTTTTTCATGGTTACTTACTTCCCCTTCAATTTTCTTGTCAGAAATAACAACCTAAATAATAATGGAAAGAAGACATTTTTAATACACAGTGTGAATGATACCACACCATTTATCATTCCTACCCTACGCAGGTAAACAGATTATTCAAGAATCAACATTTGAATGAATGCAATATTTGCATTAAAAAAGAAAACCTAAAGCACACAAGTTAAAAACAAACAATCCTCCCATCTAACAGCCGCTTCTAACTTACCCTTTCTCCATGTTATCTTCTAGGAGTGTTCTGATTTAGTTGCCTACAGTTCTAATTGGTGGTGGGATAAATAAGGAGCAACTCCTGAACTGCTACTGAAACTTGATTGGGAAATCATACAGAAACTACATTGAGTAATTCTTCCAAATTGTTAACTTCAGACACAATGACTGTAACAGTCTACATCAGTAGTACTGTTTCCTTTATAAACTGAAATAAGCTTGAGATAATTCTATCCTTCCTACTAGCTGTACATCAGTGATTAATCGGAGGCTTTGTATTCTATCACAGAAGTTCATGAAGCCAAATTATATTAAAAGGTAAAATAAGCTAATAGGTTAAAGTTTCACTAGTGAAAGCACCACGTGCCACCTGCTTTCTACGTCAAGTATTGAATCTTGGATCAGGGAAAATTCTGACTAAGAGCAGAGTTTTCCAATTAGATTGGCCAATTTCCGTTACCAGTATCTCAGGTTAAATCTGTATTATGTATGAATTAAATTCACACAACCATGATATGTGGTATTCATGGTATTTTATCTTATAAAAGTGAAAAACCTACCTCCTAACTGAAAAATCAAGCTCTATATTGTTGAATTCACCCACTGAAATTCAAAGATTAGCATACCCATTTGATCTAATGGTATAAATCCACCCTTAAAAAATTCTGATAAAATCAATACATTTGAAATTTATTTAACAGCTTTTCCAATATGACATATGGTCTCTACAAACTGTAGAAATCCAGTAACTTTTGCATTTTAGCTTATCTGTCTTACACCTTCATCTAAGGAAGAACTGTTAGCAGAACTATTTCACAAATAAGAAAGTAAGATTTTATTTTCATTTTTATGTGTATCTACTCATTTGATGGTTATTATAATGCTCAATAATGTCTTTAATGAGTGGAAGCTTTAAAGTCATCACAATATCATCAAAACATACACATCTGAAAACAGAGGCATATTGCATCATTTTGAAATCTGCATGGCTCACTGGGCTAAATTTGTGCTACATTATTTTCACTTCTCTGGAAGGACGTGCTTGCAGTTAAAATTTAAGACTATAGCCACAGGTCTGGTCTGGTTTCATGGGCCACAGTGTATGCTCTACTCAATCAAAATCTGGGAAGTTACTGAAGTGCTTGGATGTCCTCATTCCAGCTTTACCACTGATGTCAAAAAGGGCAGACTGTTATTCAGAATACACCTCTATAGGTTTAGATGCCATGCAGAGCTCCTTAAAACATGGTAGAGTGGAAAAGACAAAATTTTTGTTTATCTTTGATACACAACAGTTTGCTATGTACACTTTGAAAAGCTTCTCCTACTGCCCTGTTAACATCAACCGTACACATAGATTGTACACAAATTGTCCACATAGATTGGATCGTACTTTTGAAAGTTTTAGGCAGGTCAACCTTATCACTGTGCTACTTGACATGGAGTTATTTGAAAACAAAGAAAATTAATCAGTGGATGGCTTCTTTAACTGAATTTGGTGCTAATCATCAGGAATTATATTTTCACAACTCTGAAGTCTCAACTGAGGCCCCAGAGAGCTACAAATATGAAGGAAAGGGAAGGAAAAAGGAAAGAAAAAAAGAAAGGGAAAAAGAAAAAGAAAGGGAAGGGAAAAGGGAAAGAAAAGGAAAAGAGAAAGGGAAAAGGGAAAGAAAAGGAAAAGAGAAAGGGAAAAGGAAAAGAAAAGGAAAAGAGAAAGGGAAAAGGAAAAGAAAAGGGAAAGGGAAAGGGAAAAGGAAAGGGAAAGTGAAAGAGAAAAGGAAAAGGAAAGGGAAAAGACAAAGGGAAAGGGAAAAGGAAATGGGAAAGGGATAGGGAAACGGAAAGGGAAAAGGAAAGAGAAAGTGAAACAGAAAGGGAAAGATAGACTACCCCCCAAACCTAATTAAAAAATAATGCCAAAATGAACAGGAAGGTAAACATGGAGAACCATGCTTTTGGGTTTGCATGAGTTTTTCTGGTTTAGGGGAGTGTCAAAATAACAACTCTTAACAGTCGATATAGAGGATAAAGAAAACTTAACCCTCACTGGATGAAACAAAGCATGGCTATAATGTGTTGGCTTTGTTTGTTTGTTTGTTTTTTCAGAAACACTAAATGATGCAAATGGAAGGTTGACATTAATCCATATGCATGTATGTTTGCTTTGGACTAGCAAACAATCTTTTGGTGTCATGGAAAATGTTGTGTAAGCAGAGTGTTGTGAGTCTGTAGAATAAAGAATGGAAAACAGCAGAGTCCAGAGAGTGGAGTCTCAGACTTAACTCAGAACCAGTGAAAAAAGCATGCAGCTAATCAGTTGTAACCCGAGACCCGGAGTGGAAAGCATAAATAAGAATTTCTTGAATATCTCTTCAATACAACACTATTGCACAAATGAAGGACAGGGGCAAACCCTGGAAATATTTCCTAACACAGATGAGTAAAGAAATCATTAAGAAAAATAAGAACTATTTAAGATCACCCTTTTTAGGGAAGCTTCAATTAATTTTTGAGGAAGCAGCAATATAGGCTTATCATTTTGAGTGAGGTCTGAGAAAAAAAAATCACTCATTTTAAGTCAGTGTTTTAAAACTGCCTTGCATCAGCAAAAGTCAAGGAAATTAATCGAAAGTGTATTAGCTTCTGTAGCATAATGGCTAATAAACTCATAGATTAATGCTAAGTTTAATACAGTAAGATTTTTATTAATCATGAATGACTCTACAACAGTAGTAGCCTAAATTATTCTTAATTACTTCAACAACCATATGAAGAAGAGTAGTTTTTATCTTTTGGCTTTTATTTTTGTTCTTTCTCTTTGTGTTTAAGACTGTGCTTATGTTCAAACTATTTTATCTGGCAATTTTTCTGTATAATTCAGCTCCAAATTTTATATGATTTTCCACTGTGCATCAGTTTAATCTTTGTGAAATATAAAAGCAGAGCCTCTACTGCTATTTTCAATAATGCATTCTTACTGGCACTGCAGCTGTCCTTGATGTTATGGTGGGATTTTAGGATTTGAAAATAAATAAGTCCCTGATATTTATGTTACCTTCTTCTGTTCTTGCTTATAATTATGTTTTAGACCAAGTCATTTGAATACAACAGTTCTTTCAGAGTATATATTTCAGATGTGCAGAGATCTAAATATTATTTAAAAATGAAAGTGATATTCTTCCTTATTTGGATACTGAAAGTTAAATTATCCAGCATTTGCTGGTCGACTTAACTCCATAGGGATTCAGAGCAGCTGTAAGTTATTTTTTTCTGGCGAATTACACTTACTCATACACTAAATATATGATTGTATGTACACCGAATATATGGGTAGCTGGTGCCATAGAAAAAGGCTTAAAACAGGGTTTTCTTTTCAATTTTTTCCATTTTTTTTTTAATCTGAAATCAGTTCAGTGTCTGAATGTACAGACATAAGAAGTTTTCTAGAGGTACTTCAGTCTTTTTTAATCATAGAAAGAGCCAAAAACTCTACAAGTCCAATTATGATTTTTCTGTAACCTACCAGTTTCAGGAGCAACAGTTGTGCAAAACTCTATGATAGTGTTTTCTAACTTCATAATGTACTTCTTAATTCTGTGAATTTCAAGCACTGGAAAAGTTCTAGTAGTTTTCTTGGCTGGAGGTGTGCGTGTCAAAGGGAGGGCTGGGAGGGCTTGGCGAGGCAAAAAAACCAGTGAAACTGCAGTCCTAAATGGGGTTTGAGTGCCAGAATTACATCTATGTCATAATTAATCGGATTATTCTGGTCTCTGACTGTAAAGACATTTTAGTATTTTTTATATAAATAGTAGCTTAAGCAAACTTCAATGTCTCTGCAGAAGACATAACTTGCTTCTTTAAAATGCCTATATTTATGCATACTGATGTGTTCTGATGGAATAAAGAAGTAGAGAGAAGTCTAAGAATGGTAAATTTAGCATCAGCATTGTTTTGGACAAAACTTTTGTATTAGACAAGAATGCTGGTGGTGATGGTGGTTTTTGCAGTGTCTTCTCAGTGTCCGTATTTTTCTTCTGTGGTAGTATTGCATAGAAATTTCCTGAATAATGGTGAAAATAGTGACCTCATTTAGTACAGATAGAGTTTAAATGAAAAAGTTTGACATCTGAAAGTATTTGCCTATAATCACCACCACAAGTACATCAAAATTCAAAGGAAATACTTCAGGGGTAAGAGGCAGCTTGATGCGTAGGGTTATTGCCATATTTTTATATATGATTTTCTTCAAGACTTTAATTATTTTTGAAAGGCAAATTAATACCTAGACCAGTTATAAAAACTTATAAAAGACACAGTTCTATTGACGTAGAATATAATAGAGTTCAAAAGGTGGCAAAAATATTTTGGCCTTGCAATTAATTTGATGAGTATTAAGTGTTACTATATAATACCTAGCAGCATTGTAAGTAAGCTGTAAAATTCACATAAAACATTATAACTGGTCTTCTAAGGTTACAGTTCTCCTTTGCCTTGAGTGACATGGTTTAGTGTGAGGTGTCCCTGCCCATGCCAGGGAGGTTGGAACTAGATGATCTTAAGGTCCTTTCCAACCCTAACTATTCTATGATTCTATGAATTTGCTGTTTGAAGGCTGATTTAGAAGCACAAAACAAGATGGTAGTGCAGCAGCCGCAGTAACACACTAAGGTCCACTTGGGAATTATCAAGCAATCTCAAATATGACATTAGCTTGTAAAAATTATTCTCCCATTTCATGCAGGAAGAACAAGATTTACATGACTTGGAATGCTTATATTTTTGGCTGTTAAACATGTTTGCTTCTACTTGATTTTTGTTTCCTAAACACATTATTATGCAAGCTGTTGTTCTGAATAACACTAATTCAAACTAATCAAGAATTTGGTTGTATGATCTTGAAAGAAATTATTTCTAAAAAGAATAATGTAAGGATTATATCCTGATACTTGCAGAAGATAAAAAAATCAGAAAAGATTATTCTGCTTAGTAGACTCAAACTCCTCAAATACAACATTGGCAGTACATACACACAGTTATGGAGATGATACAGAAAGCTTAATAATTTTTAACTTTTAACATATTAAGGCAAGAATTAAATATCCTACACAAATATAACAAGTATACAGGTATTTTGTAAGGTTCTTTTTTATTCTGCAGGAGTCAGAAAGGTTTTCCAAACAAAATTAGAAGTACCCCAAAGCTTTGAAACTTTGAAAACCTCATACTAAATTTTTATTCTTTCTCCTGAAATGGAGCATATCCATCATTCCTTTGGTGAACTCTCTTTGTTCCTGTAGTTATACATGTTAAAAATGAAAAATTATGTTTAATTTTTGATCATTTACTTAAATTATATATCAAATAAAAATTAGCTAATTGTATAATTTTATTAATTCATAATACTTCTTTATGCAGGAATGTCATTCCTTAATAAACAATTAGATCACAGAATATAGAAATCATGAAATATCCTGAGTTAGAAAAGACTTAAAAGCATCAAGTCCAGCTTCTGATTCCACGCAGGGCAACCTGAAATTTAAGCCATCTAAGGTCATTGTCAAAATGTTCTTAAACACCAAAAGGTTTGGGACCATGACCACTGCTCTTGGGAGCTTGTTCCAGTGCTTGACCACATTCTCAGTAAAGAACATTTTCTTAATATACAATCTGAACTTCGCCTGATGAAGCTTTATGCCATTCTCTCATGTCCTAACACTAGACTTTAGAGAGAAGAGATCCCTCTCCACTTCCCCTTGTGAAGAATATGTGGACAGCAATCATATCACCACTCAACTCTCCTCACTAAAGCACTAAACCTCCAAACACTATTTCAAAGAGTGATGTGATATCACGTAATACTTTTAGTTTAGTTCTTCAAAGTTTGAATGTTTGTCATGAGATAAATGTCTGGCTTAACTAAACTGCCTCAGCATGACATTAATAAGTGTACTTTTAGGAACTGTTTCTTTCCTTGAATAGCTCTAACATAATGTAGAAACACAGTCTGCAAAAGCGAATGAATCACCTGAGTTACTATAGAAAAGTGCTTTTGAATTTTCATTAAATATTTTCCTTTTTTTCAAATAACTACCAAAAATCTGTTTTTTTTTCCTACTCATTCTTCTTTTCACATTTTCAGTGCTCTATAAGATTTTAAGTTCATCTTCTCAAAAGAAGTAAAACAATTGTGTGTTTGTCAATAACTTTTCTCAGAACTTTTTCAGGTAGACATTTTTTGGCACACTCTAATATCAGATTAGTTTTCAAAGTATATATATTCAGATACATTCCCTTGCTAGAAGTTTGTTTTACTGACAGGTGTGTTCACCATGAATGAGAGAATAACAAAGATAAACATAAACCCACTGCTCACACTGGTTGAAACTATGACCTGACAAGGATGAATTCCAAGCTCATATTTTAGTAGAACCAGTATTTCACTCCCTGACAGTGTTGCAGTAGATTGGCTGAAAATAAGAAAGTGTGGACTGCAGCAAAAGCCTGACTGTGTTCCATTCAAAGACAAACTACCTTTATGCCTGACAGTTATTTTTACTTTTTTGCTTGTCTCTCAATGATTGTTTGTATACCCATTGGTTTGTGGGGAGTTGCTAGAGCATTGCTGGATTAAAAAGTACTTAACCCTGAAAATAAATAATCATTGTGCTTTCTTGTGCTTTCTTGTGCAGGTCCCCTCTTGCACAGCAGGTGCCCATTGCCTCTACTTAGCACAAATCAATGCTCTACCACCTTGAGTTGCCACCTGCAGAAGATATTATAGAATCATAGAATAGCTAGAGTTGGAAAGCACCTTAAGATCATATAGTTCCAAGCCCCCTGACATGAGCACAGATGCCCCACATTAGAACATGTGGCCTAAGGCTCTGGCCAGCCTGGCCTTGAACATGATCAGGGATGGAGCATTTACCACTCCTTTAGGCAACCTGTTCCAAGGCCACACCACCATCAAAGTAAAGAGCTTCTTCCTTAGTTCTAACCTGAGCTTCCTCTGTTTAAGTGTAAAGCCACTACCCCTTGTCCTATCACTACATGTGACATCTCATTCTACATCTCACCTTTTATTGTTGTTTTTTAAAATAAGTTACTGGCAGATACATTTAAACAATGTTCAGAGATTGGTATAAAAGATTTTCAACCCAGGTGAAGTTGATACAGCATTATTGTCATTGTGCCATTGGCAAAAAACTATGTAAGTTAATGGTAAACAAGATTGCAATAATTTGATTTTGTAATGCTGTAGTTTTTACTTTAATTTTTTTTATTGCTTCTGTGTTGTGATTTTCTGATATGTATTTTCAGTACATATTCAAATAAAAACAGCCTTAAAAATTATTACTAAAAGGTACTTAGCCAAGCATAAACGTCTAGAAATAGAATGTACTGTTTACTTTCTAAGCTTCATGTACAAATTCTTTCAGAATCACTACAGAAATATATGTCTTTTGGCTGGATGTTTGGATGAAATCAAAACTTGAAAAGGGTCAGCTTCTTAAGACGTTCAAATACCTAAATGAGCAAAGTTAATACAAGATAGGTAGATTATGAACCCTTTTTTATGATTGTTATTCTGTGACACTCTGTTATGCACCTAAACATCATTAAGATCACTAGTATCAGATTGTGTATAAATAAACATCACTGACTTTCATTAGGAATCAGGGTGCAGGAGATACTAACTCAGAGAAATTAATATAGATACAGACCAGTGAAAGATACAAACATCAAAAATTCAGGTATTGGCCAAGAGCAACTAAATTAAAGGATGAAGTAAGGTGGAGTTTCGCATTTCAAATTAAAAAATTGTTAAATGACATAATTAAAATTTGGGGGGGGGGAGAAACAACCAAACCAAAACCCAAAACAGACCACCCCCCACCAAATTAAGAAATACAAGAAATACATTTAAATGTAACCAAATGTATAAATAAGTTATAAAATATCTTTCTTAGAATCGTAGAATAGTTAAGGTTGGAAAGGACCTTAAGATCATTAGTTCCAACCCCCATGCCGTAGGCAGGGACACCTCACACTAAATCATGTCACCCAAGGCTGTCTAACCTGGCCTTGAACACTGCCAGGGATGGAGCATTCACAACTTTCCTGGGCAACCAATTCCAGTGCCTCGCCACCCTTACAGTAAAGAACTTCTTCCTTATATCCAATCTAAACTTTCCCTGTTTAAGTTTTAACCCGTTATTCCTTGTCCTATCACTACACTCCCTAATGAAGAGTCCCTCCCTAGCATCCTTATAACCCCCCTTCTGATGCTGGAAGGCTACTATGAGGTCCCCACGCATCCTTCTCTTCTCCAGGCTGAACAGCCCCAACTTTCTCAGCCTATCTTCATACGGGAGGTGCTCCAGTTCCCTGATCATCCTCGTGGCCCTCCTCTGGACTTGTTCCAACAGTTCCATGTTGTTTTTATGTTAAGGACACCAGAACTGCACACAATACTCCAGGTGAGGTCTCACAAGAGCAGAGGGGCAGGATCACCTCTTTTGACCTGCTGGTCACGCTCCTTTTGATGCAGCCCAGGATACAGTTGGCTTTCTGGGATGCAAGCGCACACTGAAGCCACCCCATGTTAAGTTTCTCATTGAGCAGCACCCCAAGTCCTTCTTCTCAGGGCTGCTCTGAATCTTTTCTCCACCCAACCTATGGCTGTGCCTGGGATTGCTTCGACCCAGGTGTAGGACCTTGCACTTGGCATGGTTAAACTTCATAAGGTTTGCATCTGCCCACCTTACAGGCGTGTCAAGGTCCCTCTGGATGGCATTCCTTCCCTCCAGCATATCAACTGAACTACACAGCTCAATGCCATCAGCATACTTTCTGAGGGTGCACTCAATCCCACTGTCCGTGTCACCGACAAAGATGTTGAACAAGACCAGTACCAACACCGATACTGAGAGATCCTTACTGGAGTCCAGCCGGACATTGAGCCATTGACCACAACTCTCTGCATGTAGCCATCCAGCCAGTTCTTTATCCACCAAGTGGTCCATCTATCAAACAGATGTTTCCAATTTAGAGACAAGGATGTCATGTGGGACAGTGTCGAATGCTTTGCACAAGTCCAGGTAGATGACATCAGCTGCTCGGCTCCTGTCCATCAGTTCCGTAGCCCCATCATAGAAGGCCACCAAATGGTCAGGCAAGACTTCTCCTTAGTGAAGCCATGCTGGCTGTCACCAACCACCTCCTTGTTTTCCATGTGCCTTAGCCTGCCTTCCAGGAGAATGTGCTCCAAGATCTTGCCAGGCACAGAGGTGAGACTGACTGGTCTGTCATTCCCCGGGTCATCCATTTTCCCCTTCTTGAAAATGGGGGTTATATTTCCCTTTTTCCAGTCGTCAGGAACTTCACCTGACTGCCATGATTTTTCAACTATGATGGCCAGTGGCTTAGCAACTTCATTTGCCAGCTCCTTCAGGACCTGTGGATGGATTCTATCAGGTCCCATGGACTTGTGTATGTTCAGGTTCTTAAGATGGCCTTAAACCAGATCCTCTCCTACAGTGGGCCCAAGGTCTTCATTCTCACAGTCCCTGTGTCTGCCTTCCAAGACTTGGGTGGTGCAGTCCGAGCCTTTGCAGTGAAGACCGAGGCAAAGAAGTCCTTAAGAACCTCAGGCTTCTCCAAATCCAGGGTAGCCAGTTCTCCTGATAGTTTCCGGAGGGGGCTTACATTGTCCCTAGTCTGCCTTTTATTCACTACATACCTATAGAATCCCTTCCTGTTATCCTTAACATTCCTAGCCACGTTTAATTCTAACTGGGCCTTAGCTTTCCTAAGCTGGTCCCTAGATTCCTGGACAACATCCCTGTATTCTTCCCAGACTACCTGTCATTGCTTCCACTTTTTATAAGCCTCTTTTTTCCCTCAAAAGTTCTCAGCAACTCCTTATCCATTCATGGAGATCTGCTGGCCCTCCTGCTGCACTTCCTTCTATTTCTGATGCAACACTCCTGAGTTTATCTCTTTCTAAGAGATATCTGTCTAAAAAAAAAAATCTCAAAAACAAAACAAAACAAGCAAACAACAAACACCACCTTTCTTTTAAAGGTTTCAATCTTTCTTTTTAAAGCTGTTGTCTTGTACCTGAGTTTTGAGGTAATAGACAAGTTTACACATAAATAATTTACAAAATGTTTTTGTCAGTGTTATACCTAGTTTATCCTGGCTATAAAATACAGTTAATATGAGTGGCATTAAGCAACACTATCCAGTTCTCTGAGCAGAACAGAAAAGATCCGAATGATCTTTTTAGATAAAAATTGTTTTCAACTTGTAGTGCTGATGGTTCTAAAATATATTTTAAAGAGTTGCTGCAGTTATATCTCTTCTTAGAACCTATGTTTTCTGTATTAAATACAGGTTCTTAGTTTTTCTATCCTAAAGATAAACAGTGGAATTCATTGAGAAATGCAACACAAAATGTATTACATTTAGGTTGAAATTATAAACACAGATCTCTCATGATCTGGAAGGGGCTCACTGATGTTAATGGAACATCTGAAAAAAAAAGTGGTGGTGGCACAACCAGTTGTGGTAGCGGTTTTCAGGCATATTTGAACATTTTGTAAAGAAGCGTTTTACACATAATTGGATGTCTTTAATATGCAGTTCCCTTTTTTCTTCCTTCATATCTCAGTCCTGGCCATCCTTATAATAAAAGCTGAATCTGTGACATTTTTTGGCTTCTAGGATATATGGTCAAACTCTTGCCTAAGGGAAAATACCCTAGACATCTTTCCTAACTCTTGCTTGTTTGTTTTTCTATTCTTGCTTTGGCGGTGACAGCCACTGCCAATATTTTTTAATTTTTTCCTACCAAAAGTCATTAATCAAACTTTGCTATTTAAATTAAATCTAAATGACTACATTTATCCAGTAGCATGAAAAAGAAACCGCATACTGCTTATAGCTTTGGTCTGGAATTTTCTTCTGCATTTTTTGATTGAGTGGTTGTTGGCTTGGTTTTGATTTGGGGGTTGGGTGGGGGAAGGTTTTTTGGTTTTAATTTTGTTTTCTCTCAGAAATTGCAGTGCAAGCCTCATTAGTTAGTCAAAGAATGCAAGTAAATTTTTACTTGAGAACTGTCCACCAAGATATGTCCTGGATGGGCACCACATCTATAAGCATTAAGTTCTTCTCAAAAGACTCTAATCTGTAAATACTCCAATTACTTCATGAATGATTATTCCATTTTCCAAAGAAAAAAGTGCCTTGGCATTTTTCCTCTCAATGTTTGAATTCTCTCCCAGTAAACCTGTGACATGGATGTGCAGAATCATTGTTGTAGAATGCTAAAGCATGTCTTAAAAATCAGATCCTTGAGAGAGGTAAGAAAATGACAGCAACTAATGACAACAAAGCAGACCAAATTTTACCAGCTGTCTCAGGTATCAGTTTGACTGGGTTTGATCAAAGGTTGGCTTTAACAGCTTGATAAAATTCACGCCATAGGGGAACTTATATAGACACCTTCAACTAATTATAAGTGCAATCTGGAGAAATGAGAAGACATGAATCTAGTAAAAAGTAAAAAAATAAAAAAAAAAAAACCACAAAACCTCAAAACAAATCTAAAAAAAAAAGCCAAACCGCAAAAAAATCCCACTTAAATTCTGTGCACAGTTCCTTCATATATCATCCATTATCACTTCTTTATATACATACGGTCTTTATGGTCAAAACACTAGAAGCAGACAAGACTTTGTGTAATGTAGAGAACTTTCCCCTGAAGTGTGGAATATGTATGCGTATGATTCAGAAAGAGTTGCTATGGCTTTCATAAAGACATACATACATGCTCCCAGAAGTCGTTAATTCTTTGGGTGCATGAATCTTTCACTGCATTGCTTCTGTTCTGGTCATTACCTGGAGATAGAGGCAGTGTCCTGATTTTGACTGAGACAGAGCTAATTTTCTTCCTAGTAGCTGGTGCCGTGCTGCGTTTCAGCTTTAGTCAGAGAATAATGCTGATAACACACCAGTGTTCTAGTTGTTGCTAAGCAGTGCTTACGCTGGTCAAGGACTTTTCAGCCTCTCATGCTCTGTCAGTGAAGAGGGGCTTAAGAAGCTGGGAGGGAGCAGGGACAGGACACCTGACCTGACTTAGCCAAAGGGATATTCCATAATACAGAGATCATGCTTGGTATATAAACTGGGAGTAGTTGGCTGGGAGCCACTGATTCCTGACTGGGGATGGGCTGGGCATCAGTTATTAGGTGGTGAGCAGCTTTATTGTGCTTTGTTTGGGATTTTTTGTTTGTTTGATTGATTGTTGGGGTTTGGTTTTTTTTAATATCTATTTCCTAATATTACTGTTGTTGTTATTATTAATCATAGAATCATAAAATAGTTAGGGTTGAAAAGGACCTTAAGATCATCTAGTTTCAACCCCCATGTCATGGGCAGGGACACCTCACACTAAATCATGTCAGCCAAGGGCCTGTCCAACCTGTCCTTGAACACCGCCAAGGATGGAGCATTCGCAGCTTCCTTGGGCAACCCATTCCAGTGCCTCACCACCCTTACAGCAAAGAAAAGAACTTCTTCCTTATATCCAATCTAAACTTCCCCTGGTTAAGTTTTAACCCGTTACCCCTTGTCCTTTCACTATAGTCTTCAATGAAGAGTCTCTCTCCAGCATCCTTATAGGCCTCCTTCAGATACTTGAAGGCGGCTATGAGGTCTCCACACAGCCTTCTCCTCTCCAGGCTGAACAGGCACAGCTTTCTCAGCTAAGTTTTCAATAAATTTTCCGCAGGCCTATTGATACTTTCTTCCAATAAAGCTACTGCTGAACCCAGCACACCAACTGTGCAGCAGCAAATGTCAAAAATATGTCTGTCTTAGTTTGTAACATTTTACCACTAAAATATAGTTTTCTTTTCTGGAGTTGGCAGATCATCTTAATTTTAAAGTATCTACTTATGCTCATATGACTAGTGGTTAAAAATTCTAATATTAAAACAATATAATTTTATCAGCTTTCTTTTTGACAGTTTTGACATTGAGAAGGATAAATAGGTGTTGATTTAGTAAATTCCCTCTTTCACTTCAGCAAAGGAAATAAAAAGTTCCTAGGCAACTGAACAGGACTTGCAACAGAAATACATATATCTTCCGACAGAGGATCCTGATGTTCCAACCTCACCAAAGCAACAAGTATGGATAACTACTAGTTATGTATTACTATTAAATGTCAGTATGGCAAAGATTTTGCCACAGGAATTGATTTTATTTCTAATATTTTTGCCATTAAAGGAAGAGCAAAGACGTAGGTGGAGATGGAAGTGCCAGTCACTTCATTAAAGCAAAATCTGATCTTTTAACTATTAAAAATAATTTTAAAAACCTACAAATTATGAACATTAACCAGTTACCTTTCTCACTTGCTTGTCTTTCACAATGCACTTAATCCTTCTCCAGATACATGGCTTACTTTAAGAGTAAGCTATCACTACATGGGCATGCAGTGCCTAGCCAACATCACGCGATAGTAAATGAAGTATACCCTCTTTCAAGTTGTGCATTTTTGATTTCTTTTGATTCTCAGTTAAGCCAAATAGGTAAGTTTGTTCACTTTTTGATTATCACTGCACCCAGTCAGACTCATGCTATTTGTGGAAATGAGCATAAGCATAATACAAATGCTTCCAAAGCATGTTGTAGGCAGTGGAACAGAGTATTTCTATGTGTTACAGCTCATTTCTTTGCCATTAATTCAGAACATAACTGTCACAAATTCTTAATTATTTTAGTAATTAGAAAAGGAAATTGACAATGCTTAAAAAAAGATAGCTACTTGCAATTGTTCCTCCAGGATGTTTAATGTAGCATGCCTATAAGACTTAATCTCTAGATGGAGAAGGAAAATAAGGCAGATGGATAAACAAATACTGGTTCATGCATTATGTATTTGGCTCCCTGGACTTTCTCTTTTACTAACTGTATACAATGGGAGTAATTATCTCTTCTTGCCCTGACTGAACTCAAAGGACCAGGCAGCCACCTGCTTCTTGACAAGCAATTTTGAAAATTTGTTGCACATCTTTAGAATTGCAAATATTTCTCTTGCCTTTTCTTTATAAGGGCTCAATGTCATTCATCAAAAAAGATGAAAGATAATAATTGAAGGTAACAATTGCAATAAAAATAAGTCTTTGTGTAGAGTCAAGCACATATTTAACTCTCATAAACATATCAGAATCAGGTCTTTTGTCAATAATAGTGAACTATGTTCACTTAAAGATGATTGGCATGTAAAAGTTTTATAGGGTTGGATTTTGCATTCTTTTGCTACTGTTCAATAATTTCTACCATGAGTGTTCAATGAGGACATGTGGAGACCTAACTCTGCTCTCAAACTAACAGGATACTGAACACATATTGGAAGTTTCATAACAAGGAATAGACTATGCCACACGTTTTGTGTACTGTCAAAGTAACATGGTATGCAGTAAGAAATTTGATTTCTCATCATTTCCATTAGGACATTGTTCATCACAGTCCTGGGTGCTAAGAACAAATATATCAGTTCTTGTGAACTGATTCACATCAAATCACAAATGAAATGGGATTGCCAGAGTCAGAAGCCAATACATTAATTTTCAGCTGATGGTTATTAGGCCGGTATGGAGCCTCTCTAGGAAAATGGGAGGAAGGAGGACCATGGAAACTACAGGCCTGTCAGCCTGACCTCAGTGCCAGGGAAGGCCATAAAGCAGGTCATCCTAAGTGTTATCAGGACGGGGAAAGGAGGAAAGGGTATCGCTGTTTATGTCAGTGCCCGGCTAAAGTGCACAGAGACTGGAGATGAATGAGGAGCAAACCGAGAGTTTATGGGTCAGGATTAAAGAGAAGGCAAGGACAGGAGACATTACAGTGGAAGTCTGTACAGGCCACCAAACCAGGAAGACGAAGTGGATGAGGGCTTTATAGACAAGTAAGGCAGCCTCATATTCACAAGCCCTGGTCCTCATAAGGGACTTCAACCACCCCAGTGTCTGTTGGAGAGACAATATAGCAGGGCACAAGCAATCCAGGAGGTTCTTGGAATGTGTTGATGGTAAACACTTTCTGCAAGTGACAGAGGAACCAATGAGGAGGGGGGCTATACTAGACCTTGTCCTCACAACAGCTGGTGGGGAATGGATGACAACTTCTACTGCAATGACCAAAATGGTAGGGTTTGAGACCCTTGGGGCAGCCAAGAGTGTGTGCAGCAAGCTTGCTACCCTGTAATTCTGCAGAGCAGGCTTTGCCCTCTTGAGGGATCTGCTTGCTGGAATGCATGGGATAAAGCCCTGGAGGGAAGAGGAGCCCGAGAAAGCTGGTTAGTATTCAAGGATCACCTTCTCTAAGCTCAGGAGTGATGCATCCCAACAGAAAGGAAGTCAGGCAGGAATGCCAACAGGCTTAATGGATGAACATGAACTCCTGAATAAACTCCAGCATAAAAGGGACATCTGCAGGGGGTGAAAAAAAGGACTGGTAGCATGGGAGAAATAGAGAAATAGTCAAAGCAGCCAGGGATCGGGTAGAAAGCTAAAGCCCTGACAGAACTCAATCTGGTCAAGGACATTAAAGAAATTTCTACAGGTACACTGAGGATAAAAGACGAGGGAGAATTTGGGAAAGAAAGGGGAGACCTGGTCACCTAAAACATGGAAAAGGCTGAGATACTGAGGTGACTTTTTGCCTTGATCTTCACCAGCAAGATCTGCAGCCGTACTGCCCAAGTCACAGAAGGCAAAGGAAAGGACTGGGAGAACGAAAAAGAACCTGCTGTAGGAGATCAGGTTTGAGAACATCAAATTATTGTAGCTAATATATGCACACATACAACTAAATAGCTAAATTAATACACACACTAAGATATATATATATATGTACACACGCATATGTTAAACATTTCCTTCAGGTGCAGGGAAAAGTTAAAGTATAATAAAATTCAGCAGCTTTCCCAGCACTCCTCACTGTTGAAGGGTGCCAGAAGGAGCTGTGCTTCAGTGCCAATCACTTCCGAACCAGTTCGAACCCCTTCATAGGCTGCCAGTATCTCTTTTTCAGTTGGGGTATACCTGGCCTCAGATCCTCTGTATCCCCAACTCTAAAAGCCGAGGGGTTGACCTCGCATCTCCCCTGGAGCTTTCTGCCAGAGGCTCCAGGTAGGACCATTCTCCCCAGCTCTGGTGTACACTACCTTTTTTATATCTGGCCATGCCCGGACTGGTCCAAGGGCTACTGCATGAACAATCTCGCGTTTAATTTGCTCAAAGGCTTGTTGTTGCTCAGGGCCTCATTTAAAATCATTCTTCTTCCGGGTCACATGGTAGAGAGGGCTTACAATTGAACTGTAATTTGGGATGTGCCTTCTCCAGAACCCCACAGCACTCAAGAAAGCTTGTGTTTCTTTCTTACTAGTTGGTGGAGACATTGTTGTTATCTTGTTGATCACATCTGTAGGGATCTGGCAACATCCATCTTGCCATTTTATTCCCCAAAATTGAATCTCGTGTGCAGGTCCCTTGACCTTACTCTGTTTTATGGCAGTACCGGCTTTCTGCAGGATTTGGATTATTTTCCTCCCTTTCTCAAAGACTTCTTCCACTGTATCGCACCATTGTCATCAGAGCAACCAGGTGATGATGTGCTCCCCTGATTGACAGGTAAAATCTTTTCACATATTCCATAGCTCAATTGAGGTCCAAGTTAGAGAAGTAACCTCTTCTTCTTCTTCTTCATCACGTGATGATGACTCCTGATCAAATGCTGGACTGGGTGGTGAATACATAATTTCTTCATGTTCCTTCACCCTTCTTGCCTCTTTTTCACTTTTTCTCTTGTGTACAGGGGCAGCTGATATTGGTACAAATTGGTCCTCTGGTTTAGCTGCAGTGATTATCACTGTGGTTTGAGTAGCAGTTGTACTTGTCGCTGATGGTGGTGTAGCTGCTGTGCTTGGAGCTGGGGTAGCTGCGCTGACTGTTGCTTTGCCCTCAGATGCAGGGGCATTTTTTTCCTTTTGAAGGTGCTGGATAGTGTTGAACAAGGCCCTGTAAGCGTAGGCCAAGCCCCAGCATGTTGCCATGTTTTGTCCATCTCTGGTATGGCCAGACTGACCACACACCTCATTTAAGTGGTTTACTAATTTTTCCGGATTTTGCACTTGTTCGGTGGTGAAATTCCAAAGCATTGGAGGAGCCCACTGACTTAGATATTTTCCCATACTACCCCACACACCCTGCCACTCATGGCTGTCCAGCCCCAGGGAAAATCTCTTGGTCCTCCTATATCGTCATTTAACCCCAGACAAGACCCAAACCTAACTCTGATTAACTCTTGAAATCAGACAAAATGGTCATGGGCAAAACACACTCTGTATGTGTGCCAACATGGTGATCCCCATCACAACCAGCAAACAGGTCTCAACAGTATTAAAGGGCCATTCAAAAACTTCAAAAATCTCAAATGATGCTGTAAACAGTCAGGGGGTGGAGGGGTGTGGGCTTAGAAGGTAAGAGAATGTCTCCTTCACAGATTGACCACCCGAGAAGGAAAAAAAAGATGTGTAATTGCTAAGCACTTCTATTATATACCTCCCAAAGTATAAAGGTAGTGACCACACTGGGATCATAAGCCAGATCAGTTTCATGATCAATGATTCTATTGTATTACAAGTCATTATCATAAAGCAAAATGAGACAAGAACCTTAGCCCAAGCCCCACACTTGAAAAACACTACCACAGCAAATACCGGCTCTAAGTAAGGTACGATATACTGAGACTGTGAGATCAAGAGAAACAACTTTGAGGGCCAATAAATCAGCATCGTGACGAGTGACTCTTAATCGAAAACAATGACTGCTTATCACAAATACAATTAGACACACTCCAGTCAGATCTGTCTTTATCGCAACCGCTCGTGCCCCATGTTGGGCGCCAAAAAAGAATTGTCATGGTTTAAACTCTGTCGGCAAGTCAGCCACACAGTCTACTCACACACCCCCCCCCCACCCCCAGAGGAATGGGGAGGGGAATTGAAAGAATGTAACTCCCATGGGTTGAGATAAAAACAGTCCAGTAACTAAGGTATAAAACAAAACTACTACTGCTACCACCAATAATAATAATGATAAGAGAAATAACAAGGGAAGAGAATACGATACCACCCTCCAAAATAAGCCCAACCGAGCAGTCCTTGCCTTTCCGGGTAACTCCCTGTTACATCCTGGGCATGATGTGCTGTGGTATGGAATACCTCTTTGGCTAGTTTGGGTCAGGTGTCCTGTCTCTGCTTCCTCCCAGCTTCCCCTCCTCCCTGGCAGAGCATGAGACTCACAAAGTCCTTGGCCAGACTAAACACCAACATTACCAGCTCCGTTCCCAGGCCGAGAGTCAAAAACACAGCACTGCACCAGCTACTAAAAAGGAGAAAAAATGACTGCTACTGCTAAACCCAGTACATCGTGTCAGTTTCACCAGCTGCACAACGGTTATGTTCCAGGTTATCAGAGAATGACTGATCTTCCCAAAAGAACTCCAGGTGCTATAAGAGAGTATCCAACCTTGATATCTTTGTGCGCTACTCCCTACTTTAGCTAGGCAATCAGAGCTCCTGGTATGGCCAGGGAGCACCCAGGTTTGCATCTGAGTAAAGGCTTGTGGCTAACATGAATTCTTGGGGAAGCAGAAGAGTCCAGGAGAAGGGGGTGGAGGGCAGGTAATACACCCTCATAGATGTGAATCACTGAAGGTGCTGCATAAAGCAAATTGTATCCTGCCACAGCCTAATTGCTAGGAGTGAGTTTAATTGCATATTAACAAAGCTCCTATATTCCTTCAATTTGAAGACAGCATTGTAGTCTTGAGCATCATGGTCCGTCCAGCAAATTCATGGGCACACTTTCCTTCTTTATAGCTAAAGGGAAGGCAAGTTTCATGTCATGATACCATGAGACTAGAGAATGGGAAGCCATATTCTTAGAGAGTAATAAAGATATCTCTCTATCTTACAGCACAAAACCTGTCTTTAAATTACAACTTTGGAGACTTTATCTAGTAGCTTATGAAAAGTATTAAAAATCTGAGCCTTATAAT
Source organism: Lathamus discolor (assembly GCF_037157495.1). Taxonomy (NCBI): domain Eukaryota; kingdom Metazoa; phylum Chordata; class Aves; order Psittaciformes; family Psittacidae; genus Lathamus; species Lathamus discolor. The sequence goes on along the minus strand of NC_088909.1, from coordinate 51,873,200 downwards.
TTAATTCTAAAGTGTACGTTGACAGAATATGACAATGAGCAGCAGAATCTTTTTGACAATGACCCAAATCCATATAAAATTGACAAAAGTCCTTTATGTTGTTACTGCTTCTGTTTTAGCAGATTTTCTGGTGTTTCTAATGTACTGATCATCATTATTGACACTAATGGATTGCTTTGTTTAATGCATATATAAATAAATGGGCATGGAAAGGGATGGGAAGTTTATTTTTGCTGAGGCAGGGGCATTTTTCGCTCATATTTAGCTTTATCAAAATTAGCCAAATGGGTTGACCACTTAAGCAGACCCTTAAGTTCAAATTAGCAAAGCCTGTTTTACATAAAGAAGCTTTAAAAAAACATTTATTTGTGTATTTGTTTTGTATTCCAATTTATGGGACCTCACATGTTTTGCAACTTATAATGTAAATGAATTGCTCTGTGAAGTGCAAAAACTTTAAATTTAAAGCAGTAATTTTACAACATATAACTACATGCTTGTAATATTGAGTAAGTGAGGAAGGTATCAGAGTTATGGTACAGGAATGTAAGAAGATGAAGGTAGCTTATATATATATGTATATATTTTATAAAGACATATAAGTTAAAACTAGACCCTTTAGTAATTTATTTCCTTTTTTGAGACGTGCTGTCACCGATTTACATTCACAATATTTTAAAGACAATATCTTTTACTCTGAGACCTGTTTAAATGTGGAGAGTGCTAGAGACACCAAATTCCATAGATTCTCCGGGAACACAGTCTGTATGATCCAGGTAAGAAATATTTATTTCTTTTATCTTACCGAGGTTTTAAAATTTACTGTGGGAGAGAAGGTAGGGGAAATCTTGCAGGACAACACCAAATTTAAAAAGTCATGTGTGACTCTGAAAGCATTCAAGGTAAATCATTTCCAGCCACAAAAGGAGGTCAAAATTGCAAGAATCAGGAAGTTGTAGAATCATATTATTGTCAGGGTTGGCATATTTTGTAATACTAGTTTTATCAATATCACTTATATTTGCTTCTGCAGTCAGCGATTTGAGCTATTTGTATGTTACTAGGTATCTGAAATAATGTATTTTTAATTTGTATTGTCTTATACTAGCTTGCATATTAAAACCGTTTACCCATGTAGAGTATGAACCTAAGGAGCAAATGTGCTCTGCGGTACACTACAAGAATTTTCATTTACATATGTTAGAAATGAAATGTAACAATTCCCATTAGAAGCCCTGTATCAGTGTGTCTGAGATTCTCATGGCTTAATTATCTGTCACTTGGAAAGCTTACTTACTGCAAACCAAACCTAAGGATGTATAAGTACATGGGCTAAACTGGGGTGCTATTTCTATTCACTGTTTTAAAAGACTTTGACTATCATAAAATGTTCTCAATTTCTTTAATGACAAAAGGGGAGTATTACTTAATAGTCAGAGTCCATGGGCCCAGAACATGAAATGTATATGGTCGTGTGGATATATAACTAGCTAGATAGGTGGGTGGGGAGGTACATAGGTAAGTAGAAAGAGAAAAAGGGGGCAGAGAAAGGAGGGAGAGAGGAAGGGATAGGAACAGTGGGGAAGAGAGAGGGAGAGGAAAAGAGGGGGAAGGGAGGGAGGAAGGCAAAAAGAATGAGAGATTGATTTGCAAGCACACATTGACATAGAGTCAATGCCTAGGAAGTGCTTCCAGCTCATAAAATAAAAGAGATAAAATATTTTTGTACACAGAACTGTAATAACTGACTGGAATAAACTACAAATGCTTGTAAAATCCTTTAGAAGCCTTCATTAAGTAGAAACATAGAATCATAGTAATGAAAGCTGGAAGTAACATCTTGATGTAATCTGCCAACCTCCTGTGCAGTGGAAGTCCAGTGATACAATGTTTTTCAGGCGTTGTACATCTGAAGCTGGAACATCTCCAGGAAGGTTCCATCACCTACCTGAGAGCCTGCTCTGATGTTGTAATACTTTCATAGACAAAAATATGATATTAGAATTCACATTCTTGCGAACTGCGTCAATTGCATTTTGACTTTCTATTTTGTCAAGAAGAGTCGTCTCCATCCTGTCTACATTTTCCCATTAGATAGCTTTGCAAAGCTTATATTTCTTTTTTTTTCCAGACTGAACAAGACATTCTTTCTCAGCTTCCATTTGCATTGGTTCCAGCCACCAACAATCCTCAATATCTGTTAGTGAGTTGTTCTGGTATATCAGTATCTTCCTTGTACTGCAGAGGCCAAAACTGAGTGTGACTGAATGACATTTTTTGTGGAAGAATATCATTTATATTTAGAGCTAGATATAGTCTCTATTGACTCTATGTCTAGAGGAAAAATATACTTTGATACGTATTAAAATCAGTATTGTAAAGCACGCTTCTATGACACTTGAGTAAAAATATTCCAGTTTTCCACTATGTTATTAAAGCATACTTCTCTAACCAAAAATGATATTTGAATATCAACTTAAAATTCTAAACAAATTTTTAATATTTGAGTACCTAAAACTCTAAGGTAAAAATGGTGACAAAAGCTATAAAGTTAATGCTTAACTTGAAGTGAAAGTTATATTTCATTTAGGCTAAAGGCAGATTTATTTGATTCATTCCTTACCAGTAGAAATTGAAAGCCCTGTTAAAAATGATCGGTAAAATCATTGAAACCCAACATCATTTTCCCTTTTGTGACAAGAAGGATCTGAGTGTAAACACTTAGATCTTGTATTTTGCAGGAACATAACAGGACTTCAAAAACTACACTTTGAAGTATAAAATGGAACCAGTCAAAACAAAGTATTTAGAGTTGGTTTATGTGGTAGCTCTGAAATCTGAAAATCCATCATAAAGAAATAGTCATGGGCTCTTTCAGAAAAAAACACACCCTAAATTATCTTTCATTTGACATCTTAGTCAGATCTTAATCTTAGAGAACAAAAAAGTACCCTAATATTTTGTACAGTACACTTTCACAGCCTTTTCTGGCCTATCATCTGTACTAGTTTCTGCTAGTGAAATTAAAGCCTGCAAGAAGAGTAGCTTTTTTATTATTACTTTCCATGTAATGAACCTACTCTAAATGTCTGTGAATGACTAGAACTAATTTATAGCTGATTAGCACTCATTCCTGCTGCTAAGAACAGATTTTAAAGCTCTTTTCTTCCTATGGTGAAAGTTATTAGAAAATGGAGTTTGGGATGACGACCACAGGAAAATTAAAGCTCTAAGATGCAGCCTGAAAAAAGACATAATCTGCTATGTTGTAATTGCTTTTATTTTTATCTTTGGTGAATGTAACAAGACTTTTTGTTCAACAGACCCAGATGGGAGAATTGAGTAAAAATTGTAATATTTTTCCATAGGATATAATAATTTGAAATGTTAAAACCAGAGCATTCTTGATGAAGAAAATGCACTGTCAATAAAAGGCCCATCAAAAATAAAATGCCTTGTAACAGCCCACAGGTGATAGGAAGTAGTTGCAATACAGAGACAGCAAAAGCTGTAAGAAGCTAACAGCTTAACAGAAGAATCTCACAATCACAGAATAGTTCGGGTTGGAAGGGTTCTTCAAAGGTCACCTAGTCCAGTCCCCTGCAAAGAGCAGGGACATCTTCACGTACATCAGAGTGCCCAGAAAGAACCACATCCAGCTGCCCTTGGACATCTCCAGGGACTGTGCCTCCCGCACTTCTCTAGGAAGCCTGTGCCAGTGTTTCACCACCCTCATTGTAAAGAAATTCTTCCTTATATCTAGTTTGAATGTATTCTCTTTCAGTTTAAAACCATTACTCCTCCTCCTATCACTGCAGGCCCTACTAAAATACTATCCCCATGTTCCTCATAAGCTCCCTGAAAGTCTTTAAAGGTTGCAGTAAGGTCTTCCTGGAGCCTTATCCAGGGTGAATAACCACAACTCTCTAAGCCTGTCTTCACAGGAGAGCTGTTCTATCCCTCGGGTTGTTTCTGTGGCCCTCCTCTGGACCTGCTCCAACAGGTTCATGTTTTCTTGCACTGCGGGTCCAGCACTGGATGCCATACTGCAGGTGGGGTCTCACAAGTGTGGAGCAGAGGGGCAGAATCACCTCCCTCAACCTGCAGGCTATGTTTCATTTAATGCAGCCCACCATAGGTTGGTGGTTTGGGCTAAAAGCATGCATTGCCAGCTTACCTCCAGTTTTTCTTCTATCTGTACTCCCTTCTCCTCAAGGCTGCTCTCAATCCCTTCATACCCAGCCTGTATTGGTAGCAGGATTTACCCTGGCCCAGGTACAAGACTTTGCACTTGGCCCTGTTTAACTTCGTGAGATTCACATGGGCTCACTTCTTCAGCTTGTCCAGGTTCCTCTAGATGGCATCCTATCCCTCAGGTGTCAACCCCACCACTCAGCTTGGTGTGATCTGCAGATTCATTGAGGGCGCACTCAATCTCACTGCCCATGTCATTGACGAAGATATTAAATAGTACTGGTCCTAGTATGGAGACTGGAGGGACACTGCTCACCAGCAATCTCCATCTGGACATTGGGCCATTAACCACTGAATGTAATCATCCAAACTATTCCTTGTCCACTGAACAGTCCAGCCATCAAATTCATATTTCTCCAATTCAGAGAGAAGGAGTTTGAGGGGCACTTTCAGCCTGTATACATAGAAGAGGTACTCCAGCCCTCTTAATCTTCTTCATGGCCCCCTCTGGAGTCGCTCTGATAGGTCAAAATCCCTCTTGTGTTGGGGGCCCCAAAGCTGAACACAGTACTGCAGGTGGGATCCCACAAGGGCAAAGCAGAGAGGGAGAACCACCTCCCTCAGCTTGCTAGTCATGCTTCTTTTGATGCAGCCCAGGATACAGTTGGCTTTCTGAGCTGCAAACACACATTGCAGAATCATGCTGAGGTTCTAATCAACCAATATTTTTCTCCTCAGGGCTGTTGTCAGTCCAGCCTCTGCCCAAACTGGTTCTGTGCTTGGGATTGCCTTAATCCAGGTGCAGGGTCTTGTACTTGGACTTGTTGAACTTCATGAGGTTTGTTCTGGCCCACCTCTAGAGCCTATTAATGTCCCTCTGGATGGCATCCCTTCCCTCCTTTGTTGTTAGCAAATTTGCCGAGGGCGCACTCAATCCCTCTTTCCATGTTGCTGACAAAGACGTTGAACAGCTCTGGTCCCACTCTCAACCTCTGAGAAACACCGCTCACCAACAATCTCCACTTAAATATCAAGCCATTAACCATAACTCTTTGAGTATCACCATCCAGCCAATTTTTGTCCACTGAGTGGTCCATCAGTCAAATACATGCCTCTCCAGTTTGGAGACATGCATGTCTTCAGGACAGTGTCAAACACTGCACAAGTCTAGGTATGTATGTCTAGGTATATATATGTAAGTGACGGTATATAAATCTGTACATGCAAGAACAAATAAAAAGACCCAATCTGGCACTTTAAGATGGTAATATTTTTGACCAATATTTTGTCCATGTCTGCAGTGTTTTACAACAGGACATTTCTGTCCAGAGACTAAAATGCTAAGCTTAAAGGCAACAGACAGCTCTCAGGACATTTGATAATGTCAAGTGTGAAAATTAATATCCTTATATACATACATTTTGGTTTTTACTAATATTGTATGTGAGCTCAATTCTACGTTTGAAAGACCGTGTGCCTTTTTGTGTGGTTACAAAGTAAATAGGTTTTTTTCAGTTTCACCTAGATATCCATGTAGTTACCATATTGTGCTCAAAAAAATTACTTTTGGTTTTGTTTTCATTGTTGTAACTTTACATGGACAACATATTGCATCTTGGTATTTTCCAGCCACCTGAAATCACCACAACTCACTCATTAACTACTTTTTGATGTAGAACCCAAGTCTATTTAGCAAAATACTAAAAAAAAAACATTTATTGAGCAATCAAATATAGAAATATAGTGAACACAGCTGGATTATACTGAATTAACACCAGAGTTATGAAGAAGCAAACCAAGAAAAACAAAGAAACATTAAATTTTAAGTGATGTTTAAAGGTGAAATTCAAATGCTGATTTTCAGGCTGTACAAGATTAGTCTAAGAAACCCATTCTTGATGGCTGAACCCACACTTTAGAAGTTATTTGCAAAGCTAATTCTTACGTTCTGTACTATTTTTTCAGGATGTATATAAATGTCCTTATAAAGACTTCTTCTCTGCATTCCTTATGCAGCTAGGGATAGAATTGAACATGATTAGCAATCATCATAGTCTTTTTATGTAATTTTGCATGTGACTTTTGTGGCATGCATAACAAATCCTTTTTTTATAGTTCTGTATGCTAATTTGTACATTTCCTGTATGTAGACCTTGCAAGGCAATTGGTAGTAGGATCCATGCTCCTTCTGGGTGCCCGAAAGCATGTGTCAGTTATTTTCAGGAGTGCTTAATTTCTACTCAAGTAAGTTTAACTCTCATATATGATTTTTTTTTTTTTAAGTAATTTGTAAGGCTTGTTCCTAACTTCTGTGGACCTTATTTCTTAATCTGCAAAACCAGACACCCATTATTTTTCTTTGCCTTTTGCCTAATGCTTTTCAGCTTGTAGGCATTTTGCAGCATGGTTTATACTTTACTATGTACACTCAAGATGTATACTCACTCCTGGCTGCTGTAATAAAAACTGCAAAGGTATGTGTGGTGGGTTGACCCTGGCTGAGACACAAGGTGCCCACCAAAGCTGCTCTGTCACTCCCCTCCTCAAATGGGCAGGAGAGAGAAAATATAATGAAAGGATCATGAGTCAAGATAAGAACAGGGAGAGATCACTCACAGCTAACTGCCATGGGCAAAAGAGACTTGACTTGGGGAAAATGTTTATTACCAAACAAATCAGAGTAGGATAACAGAAATAAAACCAAATATTAAAAATATCTTCCCCCTACCCCTCCTTTCTTCACAGGCTCAACTTCATTCCTGATTTTATCTACTTCCTCCCCTCCAGCAGTGCAGGGGGACAGGGAACTGGGTTTGCAGTCATCACATCACACGTTGTTTCTAATGCTCCTTCCTCCTCAGAGCAGGAGTTCTCACACTCTTCCCCTGTTTCAGCATGGGGTCCCTCCCATGGAGAGTTCATAGAGACAGTCCTCCATGAACTTTTCCAATATGATTCCTTCCCACAGGCTACAGTTCTTCACAAACTGCTCCAGTGTTGGTCCCTTCCACGGCTCATCCTCCAGGAACAGGCTGCTCCAGCATGGGTCCCTGTGAGGTCACAAGTCCTGCAGCAAACCTGTTCCAGTGTGGGCTCCTCTTTCTATGGGGCCACAGCTCCAGCCAGGAGCCTGCTCCAGCACAGGCTGCACACAGGGTGAGAGCCTCCTTTGGACATCCTCCTGGTCTGGTGCAGAGTCCTCCACGGACTGCAGGTGCAATCTGCTCCACCGTGGACCTCCATGTGCTGCATGGGCACAGCTGCCTCACCGTGGCCTGCACCATGAGCTGCAAGGGAATTTCTGCTCTGCTGCGTGGAGCACCTCCTCCCCTCCTTCTGCACTGACATGGGTGTCTGCAGCGCTACTGCTCTCACATGTTCTCACTCCTCTTTTTGGCTACAGTTACCATTCTGCGGTGTTTTATTTCCACCTTAATTATGTTATCCCAGAAGCACTCCCACTGTTTCTGGTGGACTTTTCCTTCTTCAGTGCATGTCCATCTTGGTGCTGGCTGGCATTGGTTTTGTTGGACACAAGGGAAGCTTCTAGTAGCTTTTCACGGAAGCCACCACTGCAGCCCCCCCCCCCCCCCCCCCACTTCCAAAACCTTGCCACACAAATTTAATATACTATGGGTAAATCCTTAGCTGAAGCCCTTGAAGACACATAAAATATGTCTCCTAAACTACAACCTTCTGTCTTCCCTCTTTCATCCCTTTAAAGAGGAAGCGTGAGAGCTCTTTCCACACTGAATCACTTTGGGTTCCATTAACTTACTCTTTTCAGCTGTGGCAAGCAAATCCTAGCATGTATTTTTGTACCTTTCTAAAACGCATTTTGGCTCATTACCAAGCCATTACTAAATCATTCTTTTCTCTACTTACTGGAATGGAAAAAGAGTAGTGGAACATGGTAATTTTACCTCACTGCCCAAGACAGGCTCCTTATGCAGGAGATAAAGGCTGTTTTGAGCCCCAGAGCTTTTAATATATGCTCACACTGTTGTGTAAAACTTTGTATAGCTCTTTGTCAGAGAACTGAATATAGAGTCTGGCTTCCAGAGTGCTCTGGTTTCAGAGATATTTAAAAATGTGGGTAGTAACTGAGTAATGGACTTGAGTGGTTTTCTTTTCTTTCTTGTTTTTTATTTTTTGTAATTCTTTATTTTTATTTTATCTTTTTATTATATTTATTTTATCTATTTTATTTTTATCTTTATTTTTATTTTCTGTAATTCTTTATGAGGCCTCATTTTCATTTCATTTTTTGAAATTCCTTTGATTTTATTGCAGGGACACACCTCATTGAAAGGGACTTTTTTTTTAGTAACCTAAAGCACTCTTAAAATAAAAAATTTTGGCCGCTGGTGAACAACAGCAACAATGAAAAAATCTGTCTTGAAATTTGCATTTCTGATGCCTTAAATTTTGCCCTCATTTCTGAAGAGAGAAAATCTCAGAATGACATTTATATGAAAGTTAAGTATTACATAACTATGTTGCCAGGTGGGAATTCTTGGTTAATAACTGAATAAATGATTGTGGTTTAGGAAATAGCACTTAAAATCTCCCAGTGAAGTATACTAAAATTCTCTGATTTCTGTCCAAAATAAGAGAGTGTGCAATTCTCTTTTTTATTTTCTAGCATAAATAAAAATTCTCTGATTTTTATTGTGTGGGACTTTTTTAACAACACAATCATGTTCTTAAATCCATTCTCTTTATACAGAATATAAATGTAGGGGAAAAAATACATCTAAAGGAACAATCAGTTTGAACCCACTACTCTAATCAAAACAAAGGACAGTGGAGTAGGCTTTGTCATTCTTCTCAGACTGGGGAAAATACAGACTACTAGTTTCACTATGCTCTCAAAGGCTGATGTCTTTGAATTTTCCCTGCTCCTGATCCATCATAGCTATATTGCAGCAAACATTGGGTCGTATGGAAAGGGTCATATGGAAAGGTCTAAATGAAAGAATGATCTGATGTTTAGGTCATGAGTCTGGATATAGAAATGGTCAAAAGTTTATTTTCCTATGTCATAGGCCGCTAATTTGCTCTTTCACTTCCCATCAGTAGCACAATGACATATACATGACACACATCAGAACTTTAGAGGTTTACAACACTGAAATGTGCCAAAGCTAATTTATGCTTCATTTAATTTTCAGTAGTGTAGTTCAGAACTTATGCTACATTTTGCATGATGTTGTAGAGGAATGGAAGAGAAGCATGATCTTCACCTGAAGGTTTTAAGCTATAATTTTTTTTTTTATTTTCTTTTTTATTCCCCTATCCGGTATATTTCATCCTTCTCCAAACAGTTAAACCATCAACATAGTCACCAATGTTATACTGGTATACCAATAGCAATATACTTATTTACTGTGGCCTTTGTGTATTGGGCTCAAACATTTTCACAATGAAAACCTTATGACTTGATTTATCATGAAATATATAATAAAAATTAATTAAAAATAATAAGAAGACAATAAAAGAACATTGCCATAACACAGTAAAATTAACACATCCCTCTATGTGTATTTGTACACTGCATCAGAAAAAGCTCATTCTTTTACTTCTGGCAAAACCACCTAACACTACTTAAACATCTTTTGCTTGCGCTTTAAGTCAGGAAACCTACAGACTCTCTACAAGAAAGACATTCTCTTCAACAAACTCTAGTGTCTCTTCAGCATTGTGGAAATTGCCAGAAGTCTGATAAATGTTTATTATCAACATGTGTGCAATATAAGATATGATTCATCATTGTGTAGTAACTGATTTGAACATTACCAGAAGCATAATAAACATTTCCTGGCAGCTTGTTGGCAATAGGGTTTATTTAGTGTTGACATTTATTCTATTCAACTTTTTTAAAGCCAGCATTCTGTGTGGGTGGTGTGTTACATACCAATGAGAGCAGCAGCAAGGAGAGACTTGGCCTTGGACTGAAGCTGTATAACATTCAACACTTCCTGCAATTTAAAATTTTCTATATCATAGAATATCATAGAATATTTAGGGTTGGAAAGGACCTCAAGATCATCTAGTTCCAACCCCCCTGCCATGGACAGGGACAGCTCACACTAAACCATCCCACCCAAGGTTTCATTCAACCTGGCCTTGAGCACTGCCAGGGATGGAGCACTCACAACCTCCCTGGGCAACCCATTCCAGTGCCTCACCACCTTAACAGGAAAGAATTTCCTCCTTATATCCAATCTAAACTTCCCCTGTTTAAGTTTTAACCCATTACCCCTTGTCCTGTCACTACAGTCCCTGACGAAGAGTCCTTCCCCAGCATCCCCATAGGCCCTCTTCAGGTACTGGAAGGCTGCTATGAGGTCTCCACGCAGCCTTCTCTTCTCCAGACTGAACAGCCCCAACTTTCTCAGCCTGTCTTCATATGGGAGGTGCTCCAGTCCCCTGATCATCCTCGTGGCCCTCCTCTGGACTTGTTCCAACAGTTCCATGTTGTTTTTATGTTAAGGACACCAGAACTGCACACAATACTCCAGGTGAGGTCTCACAAGAGCAGAGTAGAGGGGCAGGATCACCTCTTTCGACCTGCTGTTCACACTCCTTTTGATGCAGCCCAGGATACGGTTGGCTTTCTGGGCTGCGAGTGCACACTGCCAGCTCATGTTAATTTTCTCATTGACCAGCACCCCCAAGTCCTTTTCTGCAGGGCCGCTCTGAATCTCTTCTTTGCCCAGTCTGTAGCTGTGCCTGGGATTGCTCCGACCCAAGTGTAGGACCTTGCACTTGTCATGGTTGAACTTCATAAGGTTGGCATCAGCCTACCTCACAAGCGTGTCAAGGTCCCTCTGGATGGCATCCCTTCCCTCCAGCATATCAACCGAACCACACAGCTTGGTGTCATCGGCAAACTTGCTGAGGGCGCACTCAATCCCACTGTCCATGTCAGCGATGAAGATGTTAAACAAGACTTAAGTAGTTTTCCATAAGCTTGAAGAAGTTTCATTCAGCCTCTGAATTAATTCCTTATTTACCCTAATAGGTTCATTTAAGGGATAGAATTTCATTGCTGAGTAGAGGGATTTAGTCACACAGCTTCTATCAATGCAAATTATAGCTATACAAAAAAATCCCCTGGCACTTTCTTTACTGTTTGTGTAACTTGATGATGGATTTTGAATTTGGGTGAAGTGCATAATTGCATAGCCCTCACTCTCCCAGTACCTACTCACAATTCCAGATCTCCCAGACTCATCAAGTAGCTACAAGGAACCAAGCTGAAAGTGATATGTCTTCAGGACACCTTTTCTCATCAGGGTGATAGAAAGGTTCAGGTTTCACTAGGAACCATTGTCTCAGCTTCCTTCTGTGTGAATAACGAAACAGTGCCTGCTTGGTAGCCAATTCAGAGCTGCAGCTGGGATCAAAATTTTCCCTTCCATCAGAGAAGACTGACACATATTTGCCTGAAAAATGTTTTAACTCCCCCAATCTCTCTTTTCCAGTCTTCATGTGATAACAAGACATATTCCTTGACCAATGTAAAAGTATTTTAGGACAATTGTCTAATAGAAAAAGACCTAGATGAAGCCCTTGTCTGTTCTAGCTTTGAATTTAACAGAGTTTAATGGGTAAGAGCTTTCTCTTCACCTGAAATATCACTAATGACTGAGTATGTTTTAGAAACAAAAATTACAGGTTAACATTCCCTCATGTTGTGGAGATTATAAAACCTGCATACCTCTTTTCCTTTCAGTAGAAATAATTCATCCTGGCTGCTGTACAGAAGAGAGTGAGTGGTATTAAACTCACCCAAGTTTTGCTCAAGTAGAAACACTTTTTCACTGTGACGGTGACCGAGCACTGTCACAGATTGCCCAGGGAGTTCATGAAGTCTCCATCCTTGGATGTACTCAAAAGACAAATGGACACTGACCTGGCAAACCTGGCAAGCTGTACATGGCCCAGCTTAAACAGATGTGATGATCTCCTGAGGTCCCTTTCAGCTTCAGCCATGGTGTGATTCTGTGATTCTGTGATGTGTATTACATCCTCCTGATGTCCATCAAAACCAAAAAGTCTAAAAGTGAAAAGTTGTTTTGAAGAAAGACTGTGGGCCCCTACTTTCTATTTGGGCTTGAAATGCCTTTGTTTGGAGGTACAGAGCTGAAGGAGGGCTGGCAGCCTGGGCAGAGGATTTTCTCTCCTCATTGCTGTCTGGTTACTGTGAATTAACCTGGAAGATTCTTAACTTTACCTACATATTTTATACTGAATTTCAATACAGAGACCTGCTGTCTAAATGCTGTTATTTAGAATTTACATTGCACAGACCCTAAGGCAAAGAACTCGCCTGGGCTATAGTTTACAGCATTTCATGCACTGGAGTGTTTGGTTCAATGATCTACAGGGAAGAATTTTCTGTAATTTTGGCATATAATGGACATGTATCAGTAACAAAACTACATGCTTGCACCTATGAGTATTCACAGACATGTAGATACAAAATTTCATCAAAAATTAAATAATATGAGATGAATGTTAAGCTTCAGTGGAGCCAGAGAATCCACCTGTATTTCCAGCACATCACATTAAACTCTTATGACTTAATTAAAATATAAATACTGTATAACACATTGATTTAACTGTGAATAAACTCTGACTCTTTCCTGCTTTAATTTGCTGTTCTAATCAAATTAACAGTAATTAGTGAATAATCACACAGATAATAACAAGGTAGGTTATCGTTTTTATGTATTGTCATAACAATACAAACACAGATAAGATCAAAACCCTTAACATTTACCAAAATATCAACATAGAAGTATAATTAATGTAAATCTGAAATGCTGAATGCTACTTGCAAAACTTATTAGCTACGGTAGGGCATTTTCAAGTTGCACATAAAATGTAAAAATTCAAAGTGAAAGCAAACTGAAGGCATGCAACTTTTGAGTAGGACAGCTTTCTGGGAGAAAGAATAAGTTTTAACTCGGGTTATACCTTCTTATACCATCTATAACATCAGTAACAAGAAACATAAAAATCCTAATCTCTAAACACAACATAAAGATAAGTAAAAGTAAGCAGCTGCTATAGTAGGGAATAGCAATCTCATTGGACTTCTGTATGTAGCTCCAAACAACGCACTACTTTAATCATAGTGCAATTATACAATCATAATCTAGCCATCAAAGAAAAGATTATCAAGGCTAACTGTTCAGTGGTGACTGTACCTTAAACGGTATAATGATATCATTTTTTTACAATGCTTGTAAAGCTTTTGAACAGTGGCGTTCCAAGAGCACAGAGGACAGAAAGGGGAAGGAGGAAAAGCCAGTTTATTTAGCTGTGGTTTTTTGGTTGTGGGTTTTATCTTTCCCTACCTTCTCTTTCCCTCTTTCTTCCTTCTCTCTCTTTCCCTCTTTCTTCCTTCTCCCTCTTTCCCTCTTTCTTCCTTCTCTCTCTTTCTTTCTTTCTTCCTTCTCTCTTTCTCTCTTTCTTTCTTTCTTCCTTCTCTCTCTCTTTCTTCCTTCTCTCTCTTTCTTTCTTTCTTTCTTTCTTTCTTTCTTTCTTTCTTTCTTTCTTTCTTTCTTTCTTTCTTTCTTTCTTTCTTTCTTTCTTTCTTTCTTTCTTTCTTTCTTTCTTTCTTTCTTTCTTTCTTTCTTTCTTTCTTTCTTTCTTTCTTTCTTTCTTTCTTTCTTTCTTTCTTTCTTTCTTTCTTTCTCTTTCTTCCTTCCTTCCTTCCTTCCTTCCTTTCTCTTCCTTCCTTCCTTCCTTCCTTCCTTCCTTCCTTCCTTCCTTCCTTCCTTCCTTCCTTCCTTCCTTCCTTCCTTCCTTCCTCTTTCTTTCCTCTTTCTTTCTTCCTTCCTTCCTTCCTCCCTTCCTTCCTTCCTTTCCTCCCTCCCTCCCTTCCTTTCCTCCCTCCCTTCCTCCCTCCCTTTTTTCTTTTTTCTTTCTTTTTTCTTTCTTTTTTCTTGTCTTCTTTTCTTTTCTTTTTTCTCTTCTCTTCTCTTCTCTTCTCTTCTCTTCTCTTCTCTTCTCTTCTCTTCTCTTCTCTTCTCTTCTCTTCTCTTCTCTTCTCTTCTCTTCTCTTCTTTCTCTTCTCTTCTCTTCTCTTCTCTTCTCTTCTCTTCTCTTCTCTTCTCTTCTCTTCTCCTCTTCTCCTCTTCTCCTCTTCTCCTCTTCTCCTCTTCTCCTCTTCTCCTCTTCTCCTCTTCTCCTCTTCTCCTCTTCTCCTCTTCTCCTCTCTCTCCTCTTCTTTCTCTTCTCCTCTTCTCTCTTTTCTTTTTTCTTTTCTTTCTCTCTTTCACCGTTTCTTTCTCTCTCTCTCCCTTTCTTTCTCTCTCTCTCTTTATCCTTTTTTCTTTTTTCATTTAAAAGCTGTGGATTTTCTTTGGAGACATTGTTTAATGTTCAAGACTGAAGAGAAACATAGCACTGAAGAAACTGAGACTGTCTTCTCAACACTCACAGAGCTGTAGAACTTTTACCCTGAAGCCACCTCCCTCTTATGCACTCACTGAGGCAAGAGCTGTAGCTACATGAGTGAAAACATAAATGGTCTCTTCTCTGCTAACAATGCTACCTGCTACAGCAGCAGTAGCGCTAGCAGGACTGCTCTGGCTATGGGAAAAGGCTGCAGGTATCAGTCAGCCTTCAGTCTGAGAAGTCTTACAATAACATTAGATCTATCCTCCTATCACCCCAGAAAAATAACTTCCACATCTAATTCATGTCCACCATTTTGCAAGGTGAATTTTGCAGCTCTTAGGAAGAAAGACTAATGTGATTGTATATATGGTCAATGTTGCCCAGAGATAAATGGTGTTTCAGGCTCAAGACTGAGTTTTTCCTTTCTTGGTGTTGGCAACACCAAAGCTGAATTCATCCCCTTTGTTTTCTTTTTTTTTTTTTTTTTTGTGTGTGTTTTTTTGTTTTGTTTTTTTCTTAATTACTACAACATGATGTTCTTCAGAGGTTTCTTTTGCTTGGATTACAAGACAGGAAGAACAACCCACCCTTGAAACAGCAATTCATGAAATTTTGAATTTAATACAGAAAGACATACTGAGCTATACATTATGTTGCAATTTCTGCTTTCCTCACAAACCAATTTACCATCCACTTAAGTGGGAATGGTAAATAGTGTGTGTCTTGCAGACAATAATTGTCTGATTTGCAATTTAAGGACTTTTTTTTTTTTTTTTCTATTCATAAAGCATATGTTTTCTGCCCTGACTGATGTGACATTTATGCCCTTATATAGAATTAGAATCCAATTATTTACCTGGTTTTGGACTAGAACACACCCTTTCAAAACAGTATCAACTAGGACAAAGTTTAAGTAGGACTCAAACAGTGGCATTCTCTTATACCGCCTTGATGAAAGCATATGCAGGCACTGCCAGAGCTGGGGTTAGACCACAAAGTTGCCGTTATCCATCAGTGACTGATGTCTTAAAGAGTGTGGGTATCTTGTGAGGGCTTGTCAGATGAGATCACCAAAATGGAGTTTTCTAGCTTTACATACCTCTCTTCCAAAACCTTGTAAGTCTAGTAACATTTCTATATTGTGCAGCTGACAGATGAAGCTTAAATCAGTAAAAAGGTTTTACAGGTTATAGGCCTGAATCCCCAGTTGTAGTAAATTACTGACATTCCATTTGAAAAACTTACAATTTGCATCTGTTGCTTGTGTCTCGTCCTTTTTCAGAGGATCACAGGACACCTAATAATATCCCAGCAAGTTCTTCCTAGAGTTTCTTGTAGGAAAAAAAACCCAGAGCACTGGTGATAATTATTGTGATGTATTCACACAGAAAACTTGCTACAAGATTGCTGCTCCTTTCAGTTTATGAAAAACATAATAAGCTTTCCTAATCCTGGAGCACAGTTTCTCTCCATTAATCATTAGCATAGCCTGGGCATCTTGTAGCACAAACAAGCTTAATCAAAAAAATCTAATTTGACCAGCTATTTAAACTTTCAATATCCCTTCTTCAATAATGCTATCTGGGCAATATACTCAACCAGTTGTCCACAAAGACAGGCAATTGATTTATCTTCTGATTGTGATTGAAGAAGGTGATCAAAACCAGTGATGCTTCAAAGGGATCACTGCAGAAGTCAGTGACAGTTGCAACAGTTGCAACAGTGGCTCACAAATGCCTTGGGTTTAGCATGAAATTGGCAGTAATATGAGGATAATTGGGAAATAAAAGGGGTAGAAATAGTTTATTTATACTTTATGGCCTTCTTCCCTCATAAATAATATCTAATTAAAAGGTTGATTTTTACACAGGTGGAATGAAACACATATTGAGCTGTATAATGGATTCCCCTCTAGGAAGCGTGAAAACAGGAGCATGTGCATGTATATACGGAGCACAGCAAATCATTCAGGCTTTGTAAGATCAGGGAGTGAATTTTTGTCATAGATGATCATTAAAACTCTGAGAACAAGATTTAATATTTTTTCTCAGTCTGCAGTCTCCTTAAATCACCAAAAGGGTTTTACTTCCTCTATTTGTATGAGTTTACTTCATGCTCTCCTCACGCTTGCCTTTAAACATATACATATTTATATATACATATATATATACACACATATGCAGTATTCTTAGCTCCTAAACAATCCGAACAATCAGCTTGCAGTTCTAATATTGAATGGGAAGTGTAGAGTGAATTTTATTATTATTGAGTAAAAATAGAGTCAATCTGACACACCCCTGCCAGTTTCTAATTTGAGATGGAGATGAAAAATTACTATTTTTCATTTAGTTTTACATTAGCCAGTTTGGTAACTACCACTTGTGTCATCTAGTCCAATTAATTTGGTTCATTATTTACTTTAATACTTGGAATGAGCATACCACTTGAATGAATGCACCAATGGCATGGTTTTGTTTTCAAAAATAAAATATATTTTAATCCAACATCACATATTACTTCCTTTTACCAAGATCTTTCTATTCAAACAGTCCTGCTGTTAGAGTACTCATCAAGATGCACAGTTTAAAAACATCTCAGTGCAGAGGTAATACCAATTTTTTCCTTCCAGAAAGAAAGCTGCGTCAGTACATCCCATTTTGCAGACAGAGTGGAACGAAGACAGGTCAAGAAACTAATGCAGTCAGTTTTTCTTTTAGGAAATCAAACCCCAGAAAATAGTATACACTACCTCCACCCGCAAAACCAAACCAAACCAAACCAAATCACATAGATAAGATTGCCTTGGGAAATGAGTGTTTAGAAAGTGACCTGCTGGTTTTAGTTTTGAATATACTAAACCAAGGAGTGTAGATCAACATCTGTAACATGTTTCTTCTAACCATGAAGTGAATTAGAAATCAGCTAAAATAATAGATACAATGTTTTAATAGGCAAAGAAATACAATAAGTTTGAATAGGTAAAGAATATTTCCTCAGTTCCTAAGTATTACTTTCATGTTCAAGTGTCAGTGAAATAATTTATTTGTCATTTTAGAAATGCATTTATATTTATTTTGTGCAGGGAGAGAAATAAAACAGCAACAAAACAAAACAAACCCAACCCCCGAACAACAAAACACCCCAAACCCAAGATAGAAACAAAACTCAGACTTTTTTCTTCTCTTTCGGGAAATAACTATTAAATTATTTTAACCTAATAAGGTACTAAAGTCCTGAAGGACTGGATTCCAGACTAGTAACTGTGTAATAGAATAATATGCTAATGGAATGAGAGCAGGATCCATAAGATAAAGGTAACTGTCTTATTTGGCTTTGCACACAAATGAAGAAACTTGTGAAAAGACAATCTGTCTTTGCCGAAATAAATTAACTTGGCTGCTATCACCCCAAACCACAATGCTTTTGGTGGGTCTTTCTGAGAAAACACAATTCACAGCAATGCACTACCTTAGCTTTTACATGAGAGTTATTTCTTTCCTAGTTAAAATTTCCAGTCCATTAGATTGTCTACTCTGGCAAACCTATGTTCATTCATCTTTCTCCATTTAGAGATTATAAGCCACATGTGGCTGATTATTTTCACATCAGGATGGCACAGATAAGATAGGATATCACTGCTTTTTGGAGAGAGCAAAGAGGGTTAAACTGTAAATGTATGAAAACACAGTTTGGATGCATTCTTTGTCACTTATTGCAGGAATTAAAAATCTGAATTATTTGATAACTATATTTCCATGGGTTTGCTGGATTATAAAATTGTTTTCTTATTCTATATGAGTAGTACCTCAGATCAGATTAAAACTCTAGTTTCTCCAGTACTGCATAAATGAACTCAGAAACCACCTGGGCATTGAAAACATATTTTGGTTTGCAGCTTCTAAAGTTTTCAAAAGATAAGACTTCTCTCTGAATTTAGCCTTTCCCCCCCCTTGTTTATACAATCCTGCAAATGCTAAACATATATAAAGAGATACACATGAGTGAACAGGGATCTTATTGTTCAGTCAAAACCACAAGTGAGATCAATGTCCATGTGGAAAGATAGCATACACCTTTCCCAAGTATGAACAGTTAAGTCTGAAACTCATACGAAAAAAACAGCCTTGGAATGTCCCTATAATTTAAATTCAGAGAGATACACTGCAGTGCAAAAACAACAGCAGGATCAGCACACATGGGCATAAAGCCAACTGTGATGATTAGAGAGTGATAGAAGAAAAAGGACATGTAGAGAAGGGAGAAGGCAAATGTTGAGAGCTGATAACTGAAGCATTGTGTGTTCAGTGAAGGATGTAAGCAGTGAAAACTAATAAAAAAACTACAGAAGATGTGATGGGATGGAAAAATAAAACAGTAAAGGTGGAAGGAAACCAAAAGAAGAAGGAAAAATGTGGAATATAAATGCATATGACCTTGTCTAATAAAAAAAAAATAAAATAATATGCTTTCTTATTGCAGATGTTTCAAGCCCCTGTATTTCTCTCCTTCAGAAGCTTCCTGGAACTATCCCATGTCCTGCTATCAGGTTATGTAACATTTACTACCTACTCACTGCAAACATCCAAGTCCTACACAGTGAAGAACTTCCCTTCCATTCAACTGCATAAAACATTATGTTGCTATTTTATAAAAGGGGAAAAGAGACATAGATTAAATAATTACTGTGAGAGAATAGAAATAAGCAGAGAATGAAATTGCACTCAAAATTCCCAAATAACAGTCAAGTGCATTACTAATAAAATTATCCGTCCTTAACTGGTTCAGTAGTGTCTGAAGGTAGGTGCCAATTTCCAGAGAGAGATGCATTGTTGTTTCTTGTGTTGTCTTGAAATTCCCTCAACCTTTGGAACGGATAGAGAAAAAAGCCCAAATGTCGGCCTTCTCATTGCAATTGGTTTATACGCTTGTATTTCAAGCTTTCACAAATCAAAGCATAATGTGTGTCACTGACAAGCACAGTGTACATCTGGGAAAGGAGAATTAGCAATAGGTTATATATCAAGTTCACTCAGAAGAGTCCTCATCCATTCTGTGAAGAAGTTTAATGCTACAAAACCTCTTACAACTGTATTGGGAATGAGTAGAGAACAGTGTAACCTGACTATGTTTTTAGCTTATGCCTTTGAATTTTTCAGAAGCTATACTGCTGGCAAGTTTTAGTTCAATATTTTGAAGGCTGTGAATAACTTGAAAGCCTTGTAAAGCTTTTACTTGTGTTTTGTTTTGAGTTGATTTGGTTTGGTTTTAGGAAAATGCAAAGCAAAACCTCTCATAGATGCTTTATGTATTGTAAAGTGTATATCACAGTTGCTGGATAGTTTCCTAAAAAAAAAAAAAAAAAGAGGATTTTCCATCAGTTTTTCAGGGTAAGGGCAATTCACTTACCAGTAGAACTCTTCATTGTAGATGGGATGAATGCTCTGGGAAAATATGAGAATTTGAGAATTTAAGTTAATGTCTTAATTTACATGTTACTGAGTAAAATGAAGAATTTATGCTTAAAACATTGTCCCAGACATGAAGAAAAAAATACAATTTATGTTATAAATGAGTGAAAGATTACCTGTAGTGTCATGCCCTGGAACTTCAATAATTTTAATAAGAAAAGACATTTAATTCTTCAATTGTAAAATACATCACTCAATCAGAATGGCCAGAATGTTACCTTCTTGCAAAGTGGCTTCGTGGAATTGATGGAATTGAGGAAGCAAATTCTTCTACTTCAGTAAGATTATAGATTGTATGCTAAATATATACTTCAAACTCTTTTTATTTCAAGATACTGCTCAAAACATCTCTTAGAAGGTGTGTGTATATTCTCAGGACAGCTGTACTGTCACCTAATTTAACTATTAAAAACAATCCTGAAAGAAATAAAGAAATATCTAAATTGGTAAAGAAAGAAACATTAACATGAAGCTAAGCCTTCTTCCTCTATTTTTTTTTTCTTTAATCAGAAAAAGAAAAGAGAAAAACAATAACAACAATAACAGAAGGTTTGATTTAGAACATTTAGGACAGCCCTGGAGGCTGTTTCCCCATAGTTGGTAAAGACTTTTGTTCAACTTTCCTCAGATGGTTTCTGAAATCCTTCCTGGATATTTTTCTATCTGCAGATAACATCTTTATCTATGACTTTAGAGAGCATGCTGGGAAAGGTGACTTCAATATCACCCTTTCGATACTTTTCTGTTTTGTTTAACTAGGATTTTTTTGTCAGAAACATTAGTACTGGAAAGCATTGTACATAACCCACAAGATACTCTTTAGCCCTCTGAGCAGCGTCTTTCCTGTGAGTTCACATTCCCTGTCCATAGAATTGAACTGAGCCTGAGTTCCCAAAAGCCATAAGCAAGAACCAATGTATGAGTTACTGGAAAATCTACTTGTGCACTGCCTCTGATTGGAAGTAACAGCTCCAAGTATTTCCTTTCAGATGAAAACATACAGCTGTAAATTTAACCTAACATCAGTGAGAATGTTTTGAGCAACCACAACGTTCCCTTTTCCTGAGGAGTTCAATGCTGCAACCTGAAGACAGTTACAGCAGCAGATGCAGTACTCATTTATGACTCAGATCACTAATTTTAAAAAAGAAAGTTAGTTGGGTATGCATGTAGACAGTTTTGAATGCAAAATTTTATCCTTGCTCCATAGAAATGAAGCCAGAAAAGCCTGTATCTGCTTAAAAGAAAAACAAATTAAACCCTACCCACTCAGAAAAACTAAGTCTTCAAAGAAAAAAATTGCTGCATGAATACTCTGAGTATTTAGTTGGCACATCACTAGTGGCCTTCTGGTTTTATTTTTCTTTTGGGTAAATTAGAGATACTTCAGGTCTGTTTAGGAAAAGGATACCTTGAAGTCAGTCTGATAAAAGAAAAAGCACAATATTGTGCCAGCTTTCTGATAGGCTAGAGGACATACTACTCTTGTGTGAAGAGTAAATTCCAGGCTCTTTAAAAACATCTGTGTTACTTTACTTTTCACTTCATTCCCTTAGCTTCTTTCTGTCATACCACCTATTATGGTGGTGTCTACACTGCAAGAAACAAATCAAAACTTCAGAGAACACCTAGTTTGTTTGGGTTTGGGGTTTTTGTTGGGTTTTTTTGTGTGTTTGTTTGTTTTTCTTTTTTTTTTTTTTTTCTTAGATCAGAATGTCTTTAATGGAAAATATCTTAGTGAGCAAAAGGAGATTTTATTGATCGACATTTTTCTTTTGGTGAGTATGTGAACAAAATTGTGTGAACTGAGATTTATATTTTTAATGTTAGTGCTGGAGGGTGGTATTGATGGGGACTGTTGGCTCCTCAGTGGAGAATTTTGGGGATGTAATATATGCAGAGAAGGAGAGTAGAGAGACAAAATAAAGCTTGAAGTGTATTGCAATTTTCCCTAACTTCAGGATATAAATTAACAATCTTTATTACATGCAAAATCTCACAGTAGTCTTTGCACGTAACACTTGTCTCCATCAGCTTTTGTGTTAAATTACCTTCATTCAGCCATTCAAACCATAACAATAAAGGAACAGAATTAGCGTCATAAGGGCAGCCAACATCAACTTTTACTTGTAACATTTAAAATAATCATCCTTCTGGACAGGACATAGGTAGGAGTTTCTACCGCAAAGTTTTTTCTATGACTAAACAATTGATTCAAGCCATTTTGTTAGAAAAAATGCTAAATGAGAGGTGGACTAATACTATAAATTTTTATTTAAAGAAAGGACAATACAGAGGGTTTATTAATTTAAATAATCTGCAACAATTGAGAAACCATTAAGGTGCCCATAGTTCAGGTGATACAATTACATAATTATAAGCCATGTTTTTGTCAGAAAAGCCCCTTGCAAAGGTCTGCGTCTAATGTTGTAATCCAGCAGAGATGAAGACATACAAACAATTTTGCAAACAAATTGAGCAAACGACATAAATACTTGACTGAAGAAAATATTTAAAATTGCCAGCAGTACTGATGGCTGCTGAGATATGTTAGCAAATGGTATGGTAACAGTAGTCTGGTAATGAAAAAGACTGCAGGCACACAATAACCACCCAAAGACTAAAAGATTATCAGTAGATGGTTTGGCAGGGAATAGTCTCATTTTGTGTCTGCTTGCTTTGCATCATACAATGCTGATATGGCTTTGTCTGAAGAGGTTAAAAAATATCAAACCCCAGTAGATTCAAAGGGGAGAGTGTGTTACATAAGTATGTACGTAAGTAGGGTATGCACAAGTTTGTATTATAAATTATAATTTGCTCAGCAATACAGAAGGTAGCTTGACTAAACCTTGTTGACATGGCTGCACGCAAAGAGTTGTCATCAATGGCTCAATGTCCGGCTGGTGACCAGTAACGAGTGGTGTCCCTCAGGGATCAGTCTTGGGACCTGTCTTGTTTAGCATCTTCACCACTGACAGGGATAGTGGGATTGAGTGCGCCCTCAGCAAGTCTGCTGATGACACCAAGCTGTGTGGTCTGGTTGATATGCTGGAGGGAAGGGATGCCATCCAGAGGGACCTTGACACGCTTGTGAGGTGGGCTGATGCCAACCTCATGAAGTTCAACCATGCCAAGTACAAGGTCCTATACCTGGGTTGGAGCAATCCCAGGCACAGCTACAGACTGGGCAAAGAAGAGATTCAGAGCAGCCCTATGGAGAAGGACTTGGGGGTGTTGGTCAATGAGAAAATGAACATGAGCTGGCAGTGTGCGCTCGCAGCCCAGAAAGCCAACCATATCCTGGGCTGCATCAAAAGCTGCATGACCAGCAGGTCGAAGAAGGTGATCCTGCCCCTCTACTCTGCTCTTCTCAGACCTCACCTGGAGTATTGTGTGCAGTTCTGGTGTCCTCAACGTAAAAACAACATGGAACTGTTGGAACAAGTCCAGAGGAGGGCCACAGGGATGATCAGGGGACTGGAGCACCTCCTGTATGAAGACAGGTTGAGAAAGCTGGGTCTGTTCAGCCTGGAGAAGAGAAGGCTGCATGGAGACCTCCTAGCAGTCTTCCAGTATTGGAAGGATGGCTATAGGGATGTTGGGGAGGGACTCTTTGTCAGGGACTGTAGTGACAGGACAAGGGGCAACAGGTTAAAACTTAAATAGGGGAAGTTTAGATTGGATATAAGGAGGACGTTCTTTCCTGTTAGGGTGGTGAGGCACTGAAATGGGTTGCCCAGGGAAGCTGTGAGTGCTCCATCGCTGGCGGTGTTCAAGGCCAGGTTGGATGAAGCCTTGGGTGGGATGGTTTAGTGTGAGGTGTCCCTGCCCATGTCAGGGGGGTTGGAACTAGATGATCTTGAGGTCCTTTCCAACCTTAACTATTCTATGATTCTATGATACTATGGCATAACACTGGTGAGGTGCCCAGGCTGCCTTTGCTAGCAGGATAGGAACAGCTGTAGGAAATGTCCAGATTTATGAACTAGTGTTTTTTCTTTTTCTTTTTCTTTTTTTCTTTTTCCTTTTTTTCCCTCTACTTTTTCTTTTCTTTCATTTTAACTTCTCTTTCTCATTTTCTTTTTTATATTAAATTTAATTTCACTCTTGCTTTTGGTTTACCCTTATGAACAACTCCTTTACTGTCTAAGAAATCAAACCTGCTATGTAGGAAACTACAAGTCAGTATATTAACATTTATTTTTATCTTGATTATTTGGAGATATGTTAAATATTCAGAAATCTTGTCTCTTCATATTTTAGAGTTTTCTAACCATCTGTTTCTTTCAAGTTTTTTTAAAGATTTCTTCAGCACATTTTATTTTCCTGGAAGAAAGTGAATCATAGAATCAAAGAATCATTGAAAAGTTAGGGTTGGAAAGGACCTCAAGATCATCTAGTTCCAACCCCCCTGCCATGGACAGGGACAGCTCACACTAAACCATCCCACCCAAGGCTTCATCCAACCTGGCCTTGAACACTGCCAGTGATGGAGCACTCACAACCTCCCTGGGCAACCCATTCCAGTGCCTCACCACCCTAACAGGAAAGAATTTCCTCCTTATATCCAATCTAAACTTCCCCTGTTTAAGTTTTAACCCATTACCCCTTGTCCTGTCACTACAGTCCCTGACGAAGAGTCCCTCCCCAGCATCCCTATAGGCCTCCTTCAGGTACTAGAAGGCTGCTATGAGGTCCCCACGCAGCCTTCTCTTCTCCAGGCTGCACAGCTCCAACTTTCTTAGCCTATCTTCATAAGGGAGGTGCTCCAGTCCCCTGATCATCCTCGTGGCCCTCCTCTGGACTTGTTCCAACAGTTCCATGTCGTTTTTATGTTGAGGACACCAGAACTGCATACAATACTCCAGGTGAGGTCTCACAAGAGCAGAGTAGAGGGGCAGGATCACCTCTTTCAACCTGCTGTTCACACTCCTTTTGATGCAGTCCAGAATGCTGTTGGCTTTCTGGGCTGTGAGTGCACACTGAAGCCGGCTCATGTTCATTTTCTCATCGACCAGCACCCCCAAGTCCTTTTCTGCAGGGCCGCTCTGAATCTCTTCTTTGCCCAGTCTGTAGCTGTGCCTGGGATTGCTCCGACTCAGGTGTAGGACCTTGCACTTGTCGCGGTTGAACTTCATAAGGTTGGCATCAGCCCACCTCACAAGCGTGTCAAGGTCCCTCTGGATGGCATCCCTCCCCTCCAGCGTATCAACCGGACCACACAGCTTGGTGTCATCGGCAAACTTGGTGAGGGCGCACTCAATCCCACTGTCCATGTCACCGACAAAGACAGGTCCCAATACCAATCCCTGAGGGACACCACTTGTTGCTGGTCTCCAGCTGGACATTGAGCCATTGACTACAACTCTTTGCATATGGCCAACCCGACAGTTCTTTATCCACTGAGTGGTCCATTCATCAAATTGATGTCTCTCTAATTCAGAGACAACGATGTTGTGTGGGACAGTGTCAAACACTTTGCACAAGTCTGGGTAGATAACATCAGCTGCTCTGTCCCTGTCCATCAGTTCCGTAGCCCCATCATAGAAAGCCACCAAATTGGTCAGGCAGGATTTCCCCTTAGTGAAGCCATGCTGGCTGTCACCAAGCACCTTGTTGTTTTTCATGTGCCTTAGCATGCCTTCCAGGAGAATGTGCTCCAACATTTTGCCAGGCACACAGGTGAGACTGACTGGTCTGTAATTCCCTGGGTCTTCCATTTTCCACTTCTTGAAAATGGGGGCTATATTTCTCTTTTTCCAGTCATCGGGAACTTCACCTGACTGCCACAATTTTTCAACTATGATGGCCAGTGGCTTAGCAACTTCATTCGCCAGCTCCTTCAGGACCCGTGGATGGATTTCATCAGATCCCATGGACTTGTGCATGTTCACATTTTTAAGATGGTCTCAAACCAGATCCTCTCCTACAGTGGGCCCAAGGTCTCATTCTCACAGTCCATGCGTCTACCTTCTAAGACCTGGGTGGTGCAGTCAGAGCCTTTGCCAGTGAAGACCGAGGCGAAGAAGTCATTCAGAACCTCAACCTTCTCCAAATCCTGTGTCGCCAGTTCTCCCAAAAGCTTCCTCAGGGGGCCTATGTTGTCCCTAGTCTGTTTTTTGTTTGCTATGTACCTGTACGATCCTTTCCTGTTATCCTTAACATCCCTGGCCAAGTTTAATTCTAACTTGGCCTTAGCCTTCATAACCTGGTCCCTAGCTTCCCAGGCAACATCCCTGTACTCTACCCAGGCTACCTGTCCTTGCTTCCACCTTTTATAAGCCTCTTTTTGCTTTGAATTTTCCTCAGCAGCTCCTAATCCATCCAAAGAGGTCTCCTGGCCCTCCTGCTGCACTTCCTTCTAGTTGGGATGCAGCACTCCTGAGCTTGTAGCAGGTGATCCTTGAATATCAACCAAGAATCTCGGGCACCCCTGCCCTCCAGGGTTATATCCCATGGAACCTCACTAAGCAGGTTCCTGAAGAGGCCAAAGTCTGCTCTTTTGAAGTCCAGGGCAGTGAGCTTGCTGCACACTCTTCTCACTGCCCTGGGGATCTCAAATTCGACCATCTCGTGATCGCTGCATCCAAGGCTGTCCTGGAGCACCACATTCTCAATGAGCCCTTCCCTGTTGGTGAGCACGTGGTCAAGCATGGCACCTCTCCTTGTCGGCTCCTCCATTACTTGCAGAAGGAAGTTATCTTCCACAGAATCAAGGAACCTCTGGGATTGCTTGTGCCATGTAGTACCATTGTTCCAACAGATGTCAGGGTGGTTGAAATCCCCCATGAGAGCAAGGGCCTGCGAGCGTGAGGCTTTTCCTATCTGTCTGTAGAGTGCTTCATCCACAGGTTCTCCTTGATCAGGCGGCCTGTAACAGATCCCCACAGTAATGTCTCCCACGGCTGTTTTCCCTTTAACCCTGACCCACAAACTCTCTGTAAACTGCTCACCTGTCCCCAGACAGAGTTCCATACTCTCCAGCCTATCCCTAAGATAAAGGGCAAGTCCCCCTCCCCGCTTGCCGGGCCTGTCTTTTCTAAAGAGCCTGTAACCTTCCATTCCAACATTCCAGTCATAGGAGCCATCCCACCATGTTTCTGTGATACCTATTATATCATATGCCCGTAGATGGGCACACATCTCTAATTCCTCTTGTTTGTTCCCCATGCTACGGGCATTTGTACAGAGGCATCTGAGCCAACCTCCAAATGAAGCCGGCTAGTTTGTCCTTTGATTATACTTATAACAAAGAAAGGATATCATGGACAGTAAAGCTGAGACAGCAACTCCATAGTTTCTCCTGCGATGGTGTTTCTTCAGTTTGATTATTCCTGGATTTGTTAAGGGCATAAACATCAAATTCCTCTGCTTAAGGCTCGCCATTACCGTCTTTTCCAAGAAATCACACAACTCGTAGGAAAGACGAAATATGTCAAGAAATAAAGCGTGGGAAGAGCACAAAGAAATGAGTAGATTTTGTGGTATTTAATCTTGTATTTTAAAAGTTATGCAAGTCCTTTAGATATAGGTCTGAGAAAAACGGGAAAAGTTCCTGACACCAGACAACTTAGAAACAGAATTTAGTACGTGTTATTCTAATATGATCCCAAATCATTTAGAAATGTCTGTAACAATGACAACAGCAGTAATAGTAGTAGTAAAACCAAGAAATTATATATAAAATCAAGTTAAGTGGTAATTAAAGCAGATATTTGGCCCTATATACGTCCCTCTATTTTCAGTAAGTCACATGCTTAGCTATGTCTAGTGGAAATCACTAGATGTAGCAATACATTTGCTATGAGTTGTATTTCTGAACCTAAGCATTACAGGAAAGACAGCTTGCATGAAATAGAGATATTCTAGGATTATAAGTAAATAAATAATTTCATAAAAGCAAAACTGATCAATAGAATTCAGAAATTATTAAGCTCAGACTTCTAAAAAGATCTTCTGTTTGATTTTTATTTATAAATTACTTGTAACTTAATTTAGAAATTATTAATAAAACTAAGCTCACCTTCCAGCAGCAATGCTACTGATTCCTATTTCATTTCTTACCTTTGCTAGCCAGGTAACGGCAGTCACACAGTCTGTAGAAAGGTGATATTCTGATGTCCATAAGGGAACTGATGCAACCATTATGTGTCACCAGTGTATGTTATCACCCTCTTGTCAAGCCATCAAGCACTCCAACTTGGAAACCCACAACATAGTTCTAGACTCCCATTCCTTCTGGGCACTTTCCTGTTTACAGTTCACAAACACTTCAGGAAAATGTTGTATCTGTCCACTATTGCTATCACTAATATCAATACCAAGTGAGTAGTAAGTGTCTATAATCTATCCAAACACAAAAAGTACAGCACAAAAGAAAAAATATGTGTAACTGCAGCTTCCCTTTCATTTGATCTGAATTGCCGCAGGTGGGGATACTTATTGAGCATAATACCAAAAGCCTCTCATCTTGATATACGGTTGAGGCAATGACTAAAGTAAACCTCAACTCTGTTTTCAGGCTTGGGATACAAGAAAAACTCAACTTCCTTTTATCATTTTTTATTCATACACCTTGGTAGTAGCAATCTCCCTTCTGCTTTGAGAAAATAAATACCTTGTATATCCTCTCCCACAGCCACATTTACACACAGTTACTGTAGTTGTAACTGTACAGCTTTCATTTTCATTCTATGAGAAATAGAGTATGTTTTAAAAACAAAACTAAACAAAACAACAAAACAAAACATATATTGCATTCAATATCTCCTTCCATAAGGAAATGGACATTTTCACTCTGAACATTTTTCAGTGTACTTTCTGATTAAAATTACATGACTCACTCAAATCATTTACATGCAAATCAAGTACTTTAGTATAATGGTAAGAGAAGGCAAAAATGAGTTACTAGCAGAGGTCTTTAATGGTTTCTAGGAGTGAACAGAATTTAGGTTAACTCGTAACTTCATGTCTGAGCTGTAATTTGTGTCTTGTGCAAACAGTTACAATCCAAAATCAGGTTAAAACTCAAGTCTATGTTTCCCGTAGTTCCAGTTCTCAAACTCTTTAGGATAACAGAAACTTACAGAAGCAGACTGCTTCCTTTTCAAAGTGAAACTAGTGGATTTTTGATCTCTCTGTCACTGAGAGGGTGATTAGAATTATCTACAGGGTGTTGACCAGAAGCCTTACTTTTGAGAATGGATTCAAGGGAAAAAATCCACCTTAGCGTGAACTTCGCTTCCTTCTGTTTCCTGCTCTGATTCCTGCTGTAGGTCATTCCTCTGAACCAACAGCCAGGAATTGTAGCTTTTGTTTTCTCAGAATGGGGAGGAATTGATGAACTCTGAACACAAAAGGTGCCTTAGCAGAAAAAAGTCCAAGGTCCAACTTTTGACATAATTTATGATGGAGATAGACTATGAGATAATTAATTCCATGAGGGATATTTAATTTTCATTTGAAATGATTTTCATTTGAAAACTCAGATTTTAATATGGAGTCTGTGATCTGCTGTGTAGCTATTTGGCTTCAGAAGGCCTAACAGGTGTAATATAGGGAACCTATAACTATGTGGTGCAGGCTATAATTAATCCTGTAAAATATCAGCCCTAAATGTCTTTAAAAAAACCCCAACCAAACAAACAACTAAACAACAACAAAAACC
The DNA here is from genome assembly GCF_037157495.1 of Lathamus discolor. NCBI lineage: Eukaryota > Metazoa > Chordata > Aves > Psittaciformes > Psittacidae > Lathamus > Lathamus discolor. Next base: position 51,843,449 of record NC_088909.1, on the reverse strand, counting down.
AAAAACAAAAACCAAACAAACAAGAAAAAAACAAACACAAAAAACCCACCTCAGCAAACAAAAGAAAGTATAGATGTGGAAGGGGTAAAATTTAATATGCAATTGGATGAGATACAAAGATATAATGACTACTTTCAACAGGGGAAGCAATTCTTTATATGGCATAATGATATGAGTGAGCATTTATATAATGGGTAAATCTGGTCATGAATATTTAACATGCACAGAAACAGCCAAGTGCAAAACAGATTTTCTTTTGAGTTACAACCAGGTCACAAGTGCTTTCTGATTTTCAAGTCATGACACAATTTTGTCTCTTAAGTACAAAGCAGATTTGATCATCTGGCCGTCAGCAGTGGCAAAAATGAGCTTATTGGTTATCACTTAACCTTCTTTCTTGGGGAATATACAGAAAAATTAAGTTTTAGCTTCTTAACTGAAGATACAGTTTTAAAACTAGCTGAAAATACTTGAATGCCTCTATTAGTTTAATATATTAATCCTAACTTTAAAGACATACAATTGTTTTCTTACATGCTGAAGCAGTATAGTACTCTAAGGCTAGATATTTCCTCTTTTTTTTCTTTTTGTCTAAATGAAAACATGTAGACAGTTATAAGTATTAGGAAGTCTTAACATACCTCGTTGCTATTGCCAGTACATTACTTTTTCTCATATTCTGCTTTTAATTGCTTTTAAACTTTGATGTGTTCTAAAATGGAACTTTCTAAACAGACATTAGTTCCTCCATTTTGTCATGGCTGAAAAGAGGATGCAGACAACTTAAAACGAAACATATAAGTGGGTAAAACAATGTTTTAATCAAGTTGAAAAGTGTTCCCAATGTTTAAGTGGCTGCATAACATCTATAAACTATAGACATGCATAAACATGATATATTTGGAGTCAACATAATTTTTATAGAAGGAAGCCATATCTCAAAAATATGTGTGAGTGTCTTGAAGGATTTAGTAAGTTTAGAGAGCACCAGTATCTATCTGACTGAATATACCTTTATTTTTAGAAAGCTTTCTCAAGGAGAGACCTTGAAAACAGTAAGAATAAAAAGTTGGTATGGGATTAATTTCCCATATCTTAACCACAGAAATATAGGTTATCATTATAACTGTTGTTACTGTTACTCTGTAGTAATATATGACCATGTATCACAACCACGAGCTAGTTTTTTTGTTCTCTCACTCCTTCTCATCCTCCCTGCCCCCAGTACAATACCAAGTTATTCTAAAAGTCCTGAAAAGGAGACAAACTGTAACATGACAAAGCTTGGAAGTGAAATAACAACTTCAAGACAAGCAAAATGTAAATAGATTGTGACAACCTGCTGAAGATTTACACTGTGCTGAAGGTCTGGCCAGAAAATGAGAGATGAAACTTAGTTGCACAAGACCAAATCAATCCTGTAAACTTTCCTCTCACAGGAAACCCTAGTGCAGAATCCTCTACAGATACAGAATGTCTGTTCGAAACCTACCTAGAATCAAAAAAATCTGAACCAGTGCTGAGCCCGTAAGATAGCTTTGAACCTGTGTGGTGGGCACGCTAAGATGTCAAATAATGCGACCTGTTTCCAGCAATATTCTTATTTTTTTAAACCACCCAAAGAAGTTACCTTCCACATAAGACATTATTTAAACTGGTTCTATTTTCCATTATAGGATACTATGGATGGGACCAAAAACTGATGGGCAAACTAATGCTCAAGTTCACAAAGCAGTAGTAAGAAGAAAGATATAGATACAACTTTTGGCTCAAAGTTCATCAATATGCAAAGTTTCTCATGGTTGAGACACTATCATGAAGTTTTTCCTTAGAATCACAGAATAGCTAGATTCGGAAAGGACCATAAGATCATCTAGTTCCAGCCCCCCCTTATAGGTACACTTTTCTTAAGGCTTTCCAACTGACAGCTATTAGAAAAAGAATAGTGAAGTACAGAAACAGTTGCCCAAAGAAGTAGTATAATGCTTCAACCCTGCAGTGTTCAAGAGCAGGCTGGAAGGAGCCTTGGGTGACATAGTGTAGTGTGAGGCATCCCTGCCCATGGCAGGGGGATTAGAGCTAAACAAACTTAAGCTCCTTTCCAGCCCTAACTGTTCTATGATTCTATGACTTTGATGAAGGGTTTTTTGTCGTTTTTGTCTGTTAGTTTGTTTTGGGTTTTTTTATATATAAAAATAAATCTCAATACAGTGAGGTTGCATTCTTATGTGATATTCCCAAAGCAGAAAAAAACAAGGATGTTTACTGAAAATGTGTGTTCCAGAGCACACTGTGGACCAGGACTAAGAAGACATAACCTACCAGTCTATTAATGACTTTCTTTCAAAATTGAAACCTATACAGCTGGGAGGAAAAACAGCAGCCGAAAAAGAAAGAAATATAATAGGAAATGTACTGGAAAGTCGATAGAACTGAAAGACCGCTCTCAAATTACATATGAGGAAGCCCTTATGTTCAACACAGGTGCCTACAAGAATATTAAAACCAGCAAAGGAAGGTCCAAAACAGAAATTATGTGTTCAGCTCTGTTTCACTATGAGAGTGGACCACCCACTTACACAACCTATAGATGCCATCTCAAAAATGGTGAATGCAAAACACTTCTCATAGTCTCTGTTTTCAACACAGAATCACTGGGTCATGCAGGTTTGAGGGGTCCTTATGGTGTCTCAGGTGTGATTCCCTGATCCAAGCAGGGCCAACACCAAACTCAGATAGCGATCGATGCAGAAGGCTTCATCCCTTAGGGGCATAAAAGTCTCCAGAGATGGGAAGCAGCCATGCTGGTCTATGTGCTCCACCTCGTAGTTATCCACATGATATTATAACATGTGTAGACTGAAGTTTTCCTGTTCCAGCTTCTGTCTCACCCTTCTGCCCATCCCTGCCCCCTAGATTCTTTCCCTGTAGACACCAGGGTGCTGTTAGGTACCCAAAAGCTGTTCCTGCTCCTGACTGAAACAGCCCCAACCCTGCAGACTTGGTGTCACCTGGAAAACTGAGAGAACGTATTGAGTCACCCTCCCATGTCTCCAATAAGTACAGTAAACAGAACAGGCTCCAGGACGGGCCCCCATGTTCTGCGTTTTCTAAGCACCACAAATGATTGTGTTTGTGCTCAGAGTATACTACCATACAAGGAGTAAAAATAAGCTTTTTAAGCATATGTAAGTAAAGGCAAGTTAGTTATAGCTATGCAAAACATAGCTAAAACTGATGGTCTGATCCTAGAATGGAACGTTGAAATCCATGCAGGTGCCTGAAAGGCATTATATGATTTTAACTTTAAAATCTCTTTAACACTGTGCAGAGTGCAACCTTAGTTCATGTCTTGCCATTTTTCATATTTTTCATTTTTGTCACTCCACACCCACACCACCACCCAGGAGCTACACTCCTAATCTAACCAGTGTCTTCTATTTGCAGGCAGTTACTGCGTTGTGCGAATTAAGGAAAAAAGTACAGATACAGAAATATATACTTGGGAAAAATCACACTGCTGTCATCAGCAGAGAATCTCTTCAAACCATTTGTTTGGTGAAACAGGGCTTTTTTGAATGTGTTTAGTTTTGTATGTTTTCTTCAATACCACAAAAAGGAAGGAAAAAGGTCAGAAAAACCCAAACTGAAGTACTTCAGTACTGAAAGCTATTTCTATATATGGAGCACATGCATAAAAATCTTACCACATATTTAAGATCTTGCATATTCAGATCTAGGATCTCTCAGTCACTGAATGGTATAGTCAAGAGTTTTTATGATAACATGTTATGCAAATACAGCATTGTGCTACTAGCCCATACTTAGTGACTTTTGCATTCACATCCATATCAATCCAGAAACTTATTCTGAACAACAGCAGTGAACAGTATGAGGCCACTGAGAACTGCTAGAAACAAATTACCCCAGACTTTTCTTTTCTAATCAGGGTCACCGCAGGTAGCTTTCTTTTGTGAAGCATTGTGTTATAATCTCAGTTAAATCTAATTTTGGTATTTAATGCTATCTCTATATATGATGTTATTAATTCGTTATTTTATTCAGTCTCTTCTACAGTTAAGAATTATGCTTTAACTTACCAAAACATTGAAAAATTATGCCAACCAAAGTTAAAGTCAACCAAAACTGTGCTCCTTTAATTCATAATTAAATTATGAGAGTACAGTTTGTGGGGGTGTGTCGTTATCGATTAAACTCCTAAAGTTAAAGGATTTTTTTTTTATTTTTCCCTTAATTTTGGGAACAATCTTTACCTTTTTGAGATTACAGATGCATGTATTATCACAGTAATGCAGTTCTGTAGAATAATGAAACTCTCTTTATTTTATATAAAACTTATACATGTCGAGGCAGATTTTTCTAGCCTGTCTGAGTTTATAGAGTGACAGAAAATGCCATATTATCCGGTGGACTGTGTTTGTTTTGTGGTAAATGTGCACTTCAGTCTCTGGTGATGGTCTAAAATTATTGTGCTAAATTTTAAGTGACTTGATATTTAGCTAAATATGCAAACTATCTGATCATTTTTTTCCCCATTAATTTCTTTTGCTATGTTGTCTTCTTTTTTTTCTTCTACATGTCATGCTTTTCAACACTCCAGAAAGAAAAAGCAGGTTATTCAGTTTCTGTGTTAAGGTTTACCCTTAAACAAAATACAGAGCATCTGCATAGATTTGTTATATCAGAAAGACAGAGTTGTTTAACCACTCTTTTCAAAGAATGATAAGACATCTTCTGTTACCATGTGACTCCACGTTCCTCTAAGATGCACCTATATTCTGTAGAAAAAATAAAATCACTTCTCACTTTGACTTCTGTGATTACCACCACCTTTGAAACAGCAGTCATTAACCTCCCATTGTTTCTTTCTCTCTGACTGTAATGTCAGGCTTAAAATATACTTTACTGTGATAAAGCACTTTGCATCTGAAAACACAATGGAAAATATTTGCTTCGGCAAAAAACAGAAAAAATATCTTGCTAAATTCTTTTAGAGGAAAGTGTTAGTAAAAATATCAAGTGAAGAGGAGAAAAAAATCTTAAAGATGCGCTGTATGATGTGAATATGCCACACAGCCCCAGCACCATATAGCTGTCTCTGCCTAGTTGATATGCTTAACTGCCCAGACAAAGCATCAAATACCACCACAGACTTTCAAGTCTTCCCGGCTGTGCTTATATTGAAGAATTTAAGAGTGCACCTATGAATTTTTAAGTACTTGTTTCTTTGTAATATTAAAGACTGTGGCATGCGGCAGTAACCACTGATATGCATATTAGCTCCATATAATATTAAATAGAAAAAAAAAAACTAAACCACAAAAAAACAAGGAGAAATATCACTAAATGCAGGTTTTCTAAAATATTTCTCCTGAACCTATCATATTGGATCTGGCCACTCATCTGATATGTGGAAGACCATTTACTATTTTCAATTACTTCTCTCTGTCATGTAATATAATTATTTAGATTAATTTGGCAGAATAAAAAAAAATCAGACAATGAAACAAATACTACACCACAGAAACAAACAAGAAATAGAAGTGGCTCTAACTCTGCAATTAAGATGTTTCTAATGAGTCAGAAAAGGTATTGTCATAGTTTACCACAAAGCAGAAGAGTTTTTAACCATCGCACAGGTGGCTGTTGAGGGGTGGATTCCATTTTTTCCTACTTCCTTCCTCTCTCAAACATTTGCAATGAAAATACTTGCCAAAATATGAGCATTTCACAGAATGGAAATCACACCATCACAGAAGTCAAGTACTTAGACAAGAAGACTGCCTGCTCTGTTAACTTCTGGTGTTACAGTTTTCAGTATTCTTAAAAATATAATTCAGAATCTTTTCAGTCTGATTTTTATCTTTTGCATAAATTAATGGTCTTTCTACCAGCTTCTGGCTGAAATGGGTTTACCTTTAGAGTTGCGCAGCAGTCCCCTGCCACTACTGTGTAGTAGGTGTTCATACTCCTCCGCTGAAATGTGCTGCATTGTCCATCTTCTTCCATCACATCATGCCAAATCAAGGCATCACTTAATTGTAGGTGCTTTTGTACAGTTTAGCATGTAAATTCTTTAAAAACGCCTATTTTTGCAGGTCTTCAGTTAACAGAATAGGCATGCTTACAGCTTAACACTGAACCCCCACGTGAGTCTCTCTGTCACCCCTGGGATTTGTTAGTTTCAGTGAATAAATATTCATGTTCACATGTCATGAACTGATTCATGTACTTGTTCTTCTGTTTTATCAACATCCACAAGACCTAATTCTACTTGAATGTAACCTTTAAAAATATATTTTTTTTGGTGGCCACAGAGGCACGGAAAAAGAGAAACGAGTTATAACTGATGCATAAAAATCAACCTTATACTTTCATTATATAAAACTACAAGGTTGAATTATATTACTTCATGAAGAGAACATTAAACTGTTTCATATTCTCATCGGGATACTTTTATTTACACCTTTATTAAGGGATCAAAATGAAATATCAATATCTTTTGTTTCCAGTCTCCTTCCATGCATGCATCTCAGAGAGTACCTAAAGTGCTACTGGGAATAATTATCTCCCAATTATCACGATTTGCATTTCCACTTGTTCTGCTTGTAAAACTCTGAAAATTCTCTCTTGCTCAATTAGCAAGGGCTGACTTTCCCTTCTTTTTTGTTTCCACTGGGTCACTGTGTGAAAAAACACTCCACTGATAAATTAATTCTCAAGCTAATAACTTTGCAGGGGGGGATTGAAGCTGTTCTTTAAGGAGATCAGTAGATTTTTAACGAACTCAGTACCTACTTGTTCCCATGAGTGGCTAGAATATCTCTATTATCCTGTCTGTTTACACAATGTTGTCACAAGCCCAGCTACATTCATTTTAATTTCTAAGAAGTTTAGCCAAAACTGCATTTTCAATGTCTTCAGTGAAATAAGTTGAAGAAAACTTTACAAGACATTAGTCAAGGAACTGCAGTGAGTCTAGGGTTCTGCCTAAAAGAAAAGAGCATAAAATTGATACTGAAAAGTGCAGTGAGAATAGTGGAGAGAGTCACTAGCAGAGCTCCTCAGAGCCTGTTTTGGAACCAGTCTTGCTTAATTTCATTAGTAATCTCTCGTTAAAAGAGGCACATGCTGATGAAATTTTCTGATGACACAAAGTAAAGTACCTTCAATGCAGAAAAAGATCAGACTGATACCGAAATACAAACATAGAAGTAACTGAATTTCTTTGAGGTTGAGACTATGATTGACTTTAGGATGAGTCTGGGAATAAGACAGAAATGTGTCTTACAAAATACAGAACACTCTCAGAAATTTCTAAGAAAACTTCCTAAAATAAACTTTGAATTTAAAAAACACAAATAGTTGTAAAGGTTTTGGTGTCATAACTGATCACAAGATGAAAAAGTCAACAACAGGATGAACAAAGAGAAAGCCTGATTTATAAGGAAATACATACACTGTATAATAACCCATGGGTGCAATAGGACCTAAAGCTCAAAACCAAGACAATGCTCTGTAGAAATATTGAATACATCTGAGAATTGAATTGACTTCCTATAGAAATCCCCATTGACTAAAACCTTGAACAACAGAATGTCAACACTGGAAAATCTCACACAGCAAATCTTGCAAGGAAATAGCCAAAGCACGTCAGTCAGAGCCTGTTAAGAGGTCTCCTGTCATTAAGGGCTATTGCAAGAGCAGTGGACCGAAAAAAAATCTATATTTTGAGCTACGTAATATATTTGCTTCATCTGAAAATAACTTTATTCTTTTACCAAACACATTTGCACTGTAAAAATGTGAAAAAGAAACAAACTCCAAAACATTACAATAAAATGTATGTTTTTACACAGAAGGAAACAATTACAGTATTAGTAGGCAAACTGCGGTAAGAGAAAAGTAGAACAAAAAAGCTGTTACATATCTGTTTTAAAAAATACAATATCCTTATTTTCCTGTAAATATAAAGCCAAACGACATTCTGTCTGACCTTTTGAAAGAGAAGGTGTGGAATAGTTTTCTCATTGCTTGCCAGGAAAATGCTGTTAAATGTACAGACAAGGTGAGTAAGCACATTCTGCAGTGACTATGGCATACGCTGAGATCTGCCATTATAACCTCTTCCATAATATTTTGCACCTATGAGCACAGATTGACTGAAGTGTTAAATTGGTAAAGAAAGGCAATTAGCTTTTGCAAAACACATTCTGGGGAAAAAAAAAAAAAAAGGGATTTTGATAAAAAGTTATGAAAGTGTATGCATACAGAAAAATGAACGTGCACTGAAAGAGCAGATCATGGACAGGTTTGTAGTACTCATTAGCTAATTATACGAACTTTGAATACTAGTACAAACATGTCAGTCTATGAAGCTGAAGGGAACCTTTTAAGATGTAGCAGAGCACTGGTGGATAAGCAACTGACATCATCCACTTGACTTCTGCAAGGCATTTGACACTGCCCAGCATGACATCCTTGTCCATAAACTGGAGATAGATGGATATCCAATAGGTGAATAGATGGGTAGATATCCAAGTGGAGATCAGTGACAACTGGTGCTCCTCAAGAGTAGGTGTTGGGACCAGCACTGTCCAGCATCCTTGTTGGTGACATGGACAGTAGGATTGAGTGCTCCCTCAGCAGGTTTGCCAGCAACACCAAGCTGTGTGTTGTGGTTGACAAAGTGAAGGAAGAGATACCATCCAGAGGGACCTTGACAGGCTGGAGAAGTCGGCCAAGTGCAATGTCCTATACCTGGGTTGGGGCAATCCCAAGCACAGAAACAGGCTGCGCAGAGGCTGGATTGAGAGCAGGCCTGAGGAGAAGGACTTGGGGGCATTGGCTAACAAGCTCAACATGAGCCATCAGTGTGTGCTTGCAGTCCAGAAAGCCAACCATAATCTGTGCTGCATTGAAAGAAACATGGACAGCAGATCGAGCGAGGTGATTTTGCTTCTCCATTGTGCTCTTGTGAGACCCCATTTGCAGTCCTGTGTTCAGCTCTGGGACTCCCAACACGAGAGATGTGGAACAGCTTGAGTGAGTCCAGAGGAGCACCTCTCCTATGAAGACAGGCTGAGTGAGTTGGGCATGTTCAGCCTGGATAAGAAAAGACTCCAGGGAGACTTATGGCAGTCTTCAGTACCTAGAGGGAGACTCTACAGGAAATCTGGAGAGGGACTTTTTTTTGAGTAGTAGGAGAAGGGGGAATGGATTTAAACTGACAAAGGGGAGATTTGGATTAGACATTAGAAAGAAATTTTTTAGTATGAAGGTGATGAGGCACTGGAACAGGTTTCCAAGAGCAGTTGTGGCTGCCCCATCCCCGGCAGTGTTAAAGGCCAGGTTGGACAGGGCTTTGAGCAATCTGGTCTAGTGGGAGGGGTCCCTAGTCCATAGCAGGGGGATTGGAACTAGGTTATATTTAACTTCCCTTCTAACATAAATCATGCCATTATTCTATGATATCATGATTCTATAAAAAAACCCTAACTATAGTGAGCAAAGGTATCACAACTATTTTAAAAAAAATGTAAACTCAGACATAAACATACATAAACAAAATTTCAAACTACAAATGCAAAAACTTTCTTAATGACTTCTTTCATTACAATAGCATTGTGAAACATACTACAGTCTTTAAGGGTTAGTTTGTTTTTTTCAGGGGGTGCTACCCTCTGGCAGAAAACGAGAATGGCAAATATGTCAAAACATAAATGCCAGAAAGTAAGTATTTGTTCTGTGTGCAAAAATCAAGGTACATTTCAACTGAATAGCTCTCTCCAACCCCAGGACATCTGTACATACATATATAGCAATCTAGTTTATTTACCTTTGCTCTACATGTGCTTTTTGTTGCCTCCAGTTATGTTCAATATTTTTTAAATGTAGACCTCAGTTTTCAACATTTCTCAGTTTGTAACAGCAGTTGTGAACCACTAACTACATGACATTCAGCAATTGAAATCCCATTATTTCCTTCTAAAGTGGTTATTTTGAAAAACCGACAGTAAAAAGAGGGTCAATCTCAATCTTTTGCTAATAAATAATACCTTTTGTATTATAATCTCCCATACAAATATTTGCCAAACTTACTTGTCTGGTTTTGCATTGACTGCCAATTCCAATGAATTTCACTAATGACAGTTTATTTAATTTATGAACAAGGTCCAAGAATGAAAAATACAAAAAAAATATAGACAGAGGTGTATGGGTATAAATGTTATAGACATATGTATATATATACACATGCATATATTGATGAGGAAAAGCTACAGAGAGAGATGATGACAAAGATGGTAGAGATGATGAAGATAAAAATAGAGGCAAAGGTGATGTAGGTTAGACAAAGACGATAAAGACAGGGATGATTTATTTATATGTATACATATACATGCATATATAGATGAGATATAGACATTATATAGATTCATAGAATCAGTCATGGAAACATAGACTGGTTTGTGTTGGAACTGACTTTAAAATCATCTAGTTCCAAACCCCCTGCCACAGGCAGAGAAACCCTCCGATAGACAACACTGCTCAAAGCCCAGTCCAACTCGGCCTTGGACACTTCTAAGCATGGAGTACATGCAACCTCTCTGCACAGCCTGTTCCAGTGCATTACCACTCCCATGCTAAAGAATTCCTTCCTGATGTCTAATCTAAATCTCCCCTCTGTCAGTTTAAAGCCATTGCCCCTTTTCCTATCACTACCTGCCTTTGTAAAGCATCCTTCTCCAGATTTCCTGTAGGCCCCCTTTAGGTTTTCGAAGACTGCCATAAAGTCTCCCTGGAGCCTTCTCTTCTCCAGGCAGAACAAACCCAACTGCCTCAGCCTGTCTTCACAGAAGAGGTGCCCAGCCCTCTGATCATCTTCATGGCCCTCCTCTGGACTCGCTCAAGCAGGTCCACATCTCCCTTGTGTTGAGGGGTTTGCAGAGCTGAACACATGACAGCAGGTGGGGTCTCACGAGAACAGAGGAACAGAATCACCTCCCTCAGCATTCTGGTCATGCTCTTTTTGATGCATCCCATGATACTCACTGCTGGTTCATTTTGAGCCTCTCCTCAACCAACAACCCAAATTCCTTCTCCTCAGAGCTGCTCTTAATCCAGTCTCTCCCCAGACCATATTTGTGCTCAGGATTGCCCTGATCCAGGTGCATGTCCTTGCACTTGGCCCTGTTAAACTACATGAAGTTTGTACTGGCCCACCTCTTGAGTCTGTCAAGGTTCCTCTGAATGACATCCTTTCCCAGTAGCAGGTTGACCACACCACACAGCTTGGTATTCTCAGCAAGTCTGCTGAGGGTGCACTCAGTACCCCTGTCAGTGTTGTTGACAAAGATATTAAATAACACCAGGTCCCAATGCCCTTTTCCAGTCTGCTGAAACTTCACCAGACTGCAATGATTTCTCAGATATGATAGGTAATCACTTGGCAAGAGCACCTGCTTGTTCCCTCAGGACCCACAGATGCTGTTTGTCAAATCCCATGGACCTTTGAACCTTCAGGTTCCTTAGATGAACTAGAACCTGATCTTCTCCTTGAGCTCTTCTTTCTCCCAGTCCCTGCCCTTGCCTTCTGCAACTTGTGCACTGTGGTTGGAGATCTCGTCAGTGAAGACCAAGAAAAGTCTCTGAGTACCTCGGCTTTCTCCTTGTCCCAGGTGAATGTTTCCTGTTTCCTTCCTGAGGGGGCTGACATTTTTCCTAAACTTCCTTTTGTCCCCAGTGTACCTATAGAAGTTTTTCTTGTTGCCCTTAATGTTCCTAGCCAGTCTGGGTTCTGTCAGGGTTTTAGCCTTCCTAATCTCATTCCTGACTGCTTTGACTGTTTCTCCGTATTCCTCCCAAGCTACCTATCCTTGTTTCCACACTTTGTATGTCTCTTTTTTATGGTGGTGGTTGTCCAGGAGCAACTTGTTCATCCATGCAGGCCTCCTGACATTTAAATAGATATAGATGATATAGATTACATAGATTATATAGATTAGATATCGATAGATATACATTTAGATACAGATTTTGAGACAGATATCAAGATATATAGCTATCAAGATAAAGATAGATGCATATGTAGATCTATAGATCTATATTAGATATAAACAGAGATGAGATGATAAGAACGTAGAGAAAGAGAAAGGGATATAGATACAGATGCAGATACGGGTACTGTATCTGTGCCTTCCTTAGAACAAGGATTATTAAAATATTTTAAGAAAACCTTAAAGGGAATAGCACAGTTAAATGGTGTCTCTGAGTTTGCCTGAGCTTGGGGGCTGTCATAACAACACTGTGAAGAAGCTGCAATGGTCACAGCCAGTAATATTTCCTCATGTAGTGCAGCAGCAGAGGTGTCACTGCTGATATTTTTCTGTGATAGATTTACTTGAAACCAAGTCCTTTGAGGCAAAATGTCTGAAAAAAAAAGGACATAAGAAGATTATGAGTTTTCATAATTTTAAGAGTATATTGGGTGTATTTAGTCAAATGCAGTAAAAGGTTTTCATTCCTCTGTACTGGGTGAGAAAATACACTGATAATACCATTTCTCTGTTTTAAGGGCACTGCTGTTGATTTAAAAAGTGCATTCTTCATTTGAATTTAATGTTTTCTCAGTTTGCTTCACCTTCAGGTTACAATAATATTTTGCCCTGAGAAAATGTATTTCTTCTCCAGCTGTTTATCTTCCTGCTCCACCAGCAAAAAAGTAATGTATGTGCAGTGTAAAGAAACAAAGCAGTGCATTAGAGCCACAAAATTGCAAAGGAATTCTCTTCCTTCAGGCAAGACATCAAGCAATGTAGTAATGCATACCTGTCTTGTGAGCCAAAAGAAGAGAATAAACATTTCATCACATATTATCTGCTTCATTTAATCCACAGGGGCTTTAATAGATAATACTCTGAACCCAGTGTGCTTGAATGAGCATGGCATTCATTGTCCTAGATCATTTACTTGTACAGGCTGGAAGCTATATGAAGGCAATTAACATTTATCATAAATCAAACAAGGCTTTTATGGCAACCAGAAAAGCACCACTGGAAATGACATTTTTCAGATCACCACAAGGCAATGAAGAGTGGAAGGAGTCTTTATATATTTATTTGTTTGTTTGTTTGTTTGTTTGTTTATTTATTTATTAGTAAACCTTTCAGGCAGATAACTGAAAATCAATGGATTACTTCTAAAACATTTGACAAGCAATGTAAAACAACATTACACACATGCAGAATAATATCCACCACAAAACTATAACCAAGACCAAATGTGTCTGATTATATTCAGAATACTGCAGAGAAGGAAGTGTCTATGTGCTTATTAATAGATGTTCTTTAGGATGCATATTACACAAAACCAGTGACTTACACAATTGTAGAACACGAAGTAACCTGCTGAAGTCATAAATTTGATGTATTTGAGGTGTATTGTCCTTTGGGGCAGTAACTAGCTTCAGAAAATTGAAGATAAACATGGCAGAGAGCACTGGGGAAATGAAGGAAGTTAAGTCTGAGGTTCAAATCCAATCTGAGAAATTCCAGCAACAAAGCCTTATTTGATTTGGGAGGGTTCAGAAATTCACATTGTCCAGGTACAGGCTGGACATTCTAGACAAAGCATCCCACAATATAATAATGTCTTAATACAACCAATAATCAGATTGAAAACTCTTTTCCTGAAATTTATTTCAGCATCTTAAGCATGACATTTTCATCTTGACACTTCACAGTATTGTTTTACATAAATAGTGCATGTGTATAAACACTCATATGTAACCACCATCCAATTTTATTTTTTTTTACTGAAGAAAAAAGTAAAGCAGAAATGAGACGCAAGAGTTAATTTGGCACAAAGGTAGATACTACCACGGTGTGAAAATTAATATGCAATAGGTACCTTAAAATACTTCAAATGCATCTAACGCTGAAAGGTAACCAACTTCTTGTTATTTCAACAAAAGGAAGAAAAAAATATATACTTTTTGCTTTATTCTTTAAAATTTAAGTAATTGCTGTCATGGACTTGTAAAGTAAAAGCCTGTTGGTAAGATATGAATCAGATGAGACACTGTAGAAAATCAATGATGTAGGAATATACATCGTGTGAGTTTTGTTGAGTGCATTGCATATCAATGTAATTAGTTAATTACATAATCATATGAAATTTCATGTTATTTGTATATTTTTACAAGTTCATGTCAAATATTTTCAAGTGTAATTTTTCAAAGAGTTATGAACTTTCTATTTCTAAACTTTTTTGATATCTGATATCAGCAAATGTAAAGGACCACCCTGAAAGTAGGTCATCTTAAAAATAATCACAGTTTTACACTTCACTTTGGAAGAATATCACCTGCAGTCTGTACCATATGAACTACTATCAATCAATCAGGCTTATTAAATAGTTCTTTTGTGTCATTACCTCCAGGGTTTCTTAATATTATTTATGCAGAGATAGTTTAGATAGCTAACATCCACTGTTCTCAACAAGACGTATACATGAATATATACATGAATGTATACATGGCACTTTGGCACTATAAAGGAAAGATGGTTTTGGTGGACTGGAAGAAACAAGAATTTCATAAAGGTTGTAATAGTATATTTGATATTTATTTTAGTGAAGTGTTCAGGTTTTAAAGTTCTTACAGGTTTACAGTTGAGGATGCCTGGGCAGAACATGACTATATCTTTATTTGCATTTTTCTCACCAGACTCTACACCTTTTCAAAGACCTTACTGTGTTTACTCTTGTCTTTTCCACTTCAAGATTAAGCAAGTATAGTGCATCCTGTAAGGACCTGCATTGGTTACATAGGACTTATGCATCTTTTTACACGAATTCTATATAACATTTCTCTATATATAGATCAAATAGAGAAAGTTACTATGCAAATGTCAAAAAACAGGAAAATTAAGTGTGGCTGAACTCAAGCTTACTCAGGGAATTCAACAATTCCCTGTAATTCTTCAAATCCCACTGTAAAAATCTCATATTGAGTATCGGTTTACAAAAAGAAACGCAACCCAAACCAAATCAAACCAAACAAAACAAATCAAAACACCTGATGTTTTTAAGGGTAAGTAATATTCCATTTTCCTTTTACTATGCTGTCTAAAAGATAAAAAAATGTCTATCTTTTCTATCACAAGTTTATATTCTTGAGATTAACACTCTCTCTTCGGGATTTCCCTTTTGGAGATCAAACATTTATATTGAACATTTTTTTAACTTTTAGAAAACTGTTGCAGGAGTAAGTTTTGATATAATTTTTCTATGCTGCAGGGTGCTACTGTAAATATGATTATAATATGAAGCATGTACCAACAATATGCAAATAGTGAAAAGGACAGGGTAAGTGTGAATGTACAAATATACAAACCTGTATAAAATGTTCATCTGGCATATAAATTTGGGTAGAATTATAAAAGTACTTTCTTATGAAGATTCATCCTGGAGAGAAACAATTCTGTTTATTATAGACACTTGTATTGAAGAATAAGGAACTAATTTTATAGAGATGCTTATAGAAGAACAACTTTTGCAGTACTGGCAGTTTTAGAGTTTTATGTGTAATAAAAGCTCAATTATCTGTCTTAATCACACAGATTCACTGCAAATTTATACTATATTAATGAATATTTCCTCCCAAGCAAGCTTTCCTGAGTTTATTCAAAGTGCCATGGCAAAACAATATGACGAAATCCCTCATCGTCACCACTTATGCTTCAACTGGTAAAGAGAGAAATTAATTTCACAGAACTGTCAGTCTACCTACACTTATGTTAAACAGAGGTTTGCACTTCTATTTTTCCAAGAACTCAACTTTTGGCATGTATTTTAGATATACTTCATTATTTCTGTGTGTGTTCATAAGGTAAATGCTCATATGTCTTCTTGAGACAGGTGAGCAGATGATGGTGAACTTCTAGATGGAATTCGAAATCTGAACACTAGGGTTACCATAGCCCTCAGTTTTGACTGCTTTGTTTTAAATAGGAGTTTTTTTCTACCTACAAAATAATAAAGACAAGGTACACTTAGAGACTTTAAAGCCTGGAAACTGAATATTTTATGGACTATCAGGAGCAGCATGTTTACTTTTCCTGATAGGCATTTTCCAGGTGGCAGGAAACAGGAAATAATAGTTTAAGTCTTGTAATTTTCTGGTGTGTCACCTCCTTCCTTTCATGGTCCACTACTCCCCGCAGCTCCACAGAGGCAGAGGCAAAGGAAGGCTAAAACTGATCAAATGTGTATTGTGATCTCTTTTGCACTAAGAAGAAACTACACACACTCTTGGTGTCTTTCACTAATTACACTGACATGAAACTGACTCTCTCTGTATGAGATAATTGCTGGTCCACTAGACCTAGGTTCAGCTTCAATTACAAGAAATCATTTAAAAAATTATGGATGAAAATCGACAAAAGGAAGAACTATCAACAGGATTCCTTCGCATGCCTAAAGGCACTGCCTTTTTAAAGGTTAAATGTTCATTTGAGTGATCTACTTCAAATAAAAAGTTAGCAATTACTTAGCTGCTCGTTGTGCTTAGCCACCTCAAACTTGAAATTACTGCTTTACCCCAAACAGTGGCATGATATTTCTAGACACTACAGAGTAGACCACAATCTGAGGTAATCTCTGTGTGATTCTATGATTAATCTGGTGCTCCAGGTTCTCATTAAAAAATACTAAAGTCAATATTGCTGTTATACTAGCTTTGGCAGAGCCTGGAACAAGCATTGAATGAGCATTTATCTATTTATGCAACAAAACAAAGCAACAAATTGATACGTCCAAGGATATCATGATTCTAGACATCTCTGAATACTTGCTACTTTCCAATTAAATGGTCAATCCAATACCCATGGTAGTGGGAAACATTGCTTTTATTTCCTGAAGTACTAAGTCACATGAACAAACAATATTCAGGGTCAAAATTTTAGGAAAAAAATACACTGAAGTAATGTTAAATTCAGGATATAAAATTATATACTGTCTCCTGCTTTTGTAAATTATTTTCTGTCATTCTGCCATCCAGATATAAGGTTGTCAATGCTGGGCAGAAAAAAGACATTTTTAGTATACACAATATAACAGTGAACCTAACTTTTGCTATGCAATTTTGAATTTGCTAGATCAACTGGAAAAAAAACCCAACAACAAAAACCAAAAAACCCACAACATAAAATAAACTAGATCCAGTTCTATAAACTCGAACACATGGAATCTGAAATACTTGCTGATAATACAGACTAACAGGAGAGTACAAGACGTAAAAAGTATTTGCCACACTGCTTTAACACAGAACCTGTTGAAAAATATTTCCACATAATCTAGTTTCAACATGAAAAAAATCCAGGAAATCTGAGCCTTAGCTCCACAAAGCTATTCTAACATTTGCCTCAGTCATGAGGGCATAGTTATACAAGCTCTCCTCTCCTGTTTTTTTCTTAACCTGAAAAAATGGGCATCTTCTTCAGTGAATGAATAGCACAATAGAGATGGATTTTAAAAGAATTTTTCTAAAAACTAATCAGTATTTTCAGCTTCAAGCACATAAAAAATTTAATCAAATGACCCAGTACCATACATCTGGGTATTAATTTATCACTATAGTAAAGGACTTTTGTCTTTCAAAATTGCCCTCCCACTGGAACCTCTCAGTATGTTTTTTAGAATATTGTTTACTTATTAACAACCTGTGAGAGCAATTATTTTTTTTTCAAAATATATATCCATAAGTAATTTCTTCATGTAACTTTAGATCTGGCTTTTTGAGAAAAATGAGAAATGAGGCATGAAGTAAAGTTCAAGGTGGCAGAGTTACTGAGCACCATAACAATGACTGAAATACATTTGCGAATTCATAGTTTAAATAAAAAACATTACTGATGTGCTCAAGTTTTTCTCCGTAATATGTGTGAGAACAACACTCTCAATATGTAATTTAATTTCAGAACTAACTAGCTCTAAAAGATTTTAAGCTGAAACAACATGTTCTCAACTGACAAGGTCATATTGCTCTGTTCAAAAAGAAGTATTTCAGTGGAGGAAAATTAATGTGGGAAATCAGTCTCAATCCAGTCAATACTTGAGAGAAGAATAATTGTATATCTAAATTTTGGAATTCAAGCTCTTATCCACCCTTAGGACGACAGGCTAAATAACACCACGCTGAAATATTCTATGGCTTCATTCTTGTAAAATAATTAAATAATAATAGCCCTCATGAAGTGTATGAAACAAAGGTAATTTGCATTTCTATCAAAACACATTAATACTGAATTCCTCATAACACAGGACCTAAGCGCATTAGACTCTGTATTCTCTGTTAAATTATATAATCAACTTCATAAAATCCCTGTTAATGTAAAGCTCACATTCAAAACTGCACTGTTAGAACTTTTAAAGGCTAATCACACAAGTCAATGCAACCAACTGGCTTAGCATACTTCAGTGTTTTCTGGAGAGTGACTTACTTGGTGTCTGTTGGTTGCCCTGGAAATATATCCTTCAATCTGCACAACAGATAAATGTAAAGGGTCAAAATCATTGCTTAAAAATTTTTAATTACACTGAACATTTCTAGATAAGAACAATGAACCCCAGAATGACAAAATAAAATGGCATCCAAAAGGTGATTTATATATTTTATATATATTAACATGTTAATCCTTATACCAGTTTCTGAATAGATTTCAGTAAGAAACAATTTTAAAATTAGTCTACTGCTTTAAAAAAATTGCTATTATTATTCTTGTTTACTTTGGCTTCGTTAACAGTTGACGAAATCATAGAATCACACAATCATAGAATAGTTAGGGTTGGAAAGGACCCCAAGATCATCTAGTTCCAACCCCCCTGCAATGGACAGGGACACCTCACACTAAACCATCCCACCCAAGGCTTCATCCAACCTGGCCTTGAACACTGCCAGCGATGGAGCACTCACAACCTCCCTGGGCAACCCATTCCAGTGCCTCACCACCCTAACAGGAAAGAATTTCCTCCTTATATCCAATTTAAACTTCCCCTGTTTAAGTTTTAACCCATTACCCCTTGTCCTGTCACTACAGTCCCTGACGAAGAGTCCCTCCCCAGCATCCCTATAGGCCCCCTTCAGATACTGGAAGGCTGCTATGAGGTCCCCACGCAGCCTTCTCTTCTCCAGGCTGCACAGCCCCAACTTCCTCAGCCTGTCTTCATACAGGAGGTGCTCCAGTCCCCTGATCATCCTCGTGGCCCTCCTCTGGACTTGTTCCAGCAGTTCCATGTCCTTTTTATGTTGAGGACACCAGAACTGCACACAATACTCCAGGTGAGGTCTCACAAGAGCAGAGTAGAGGGGCAAGATCACCTCCTTCAACCTGTTGGTCACACTCCTTTTGATGCAGCCCAGGATACAGTTGGCTTTCTGGGCTGCGAGCGCACACTGAAGCCAGCTCATGTTCATTTTCTCATCGACCAGCACCCCCAAGTCCTTCTCTGCAGGGCCGCTCTGAATCTCTTCTTTGCCCAGTCTGTAGCTGTGCCTGGGATTGCTCCGACCCAGGTGTAGGACCTTGCACTTGTCGCGGTTGAACTTCATAAGGTTGGCATCAGCCCACCTCACAAGCGTGTCAAGGTCCCTCTGGATGGCATCCCTTCCCTCCAGCGTATCAACCGGACCACACAGCTTGGTGTCATCGGCAAACTTGCTGAGGGCGCACTCAATCCCACTGTCCATGTCAGCGACGAAGATGTTGAACAAGACCGGTCCCAACACCGATCCCTGAGGGACACCACTCGTTACCGGTCTCCAGCCAGACATCGAGCCATTGACCACAACTCTTTGTGTGCGGCCGTCCAGCCAGTTCTTTATCCACTGAGTGGTCCATCCATCAAATTGATATCTCTCCAATTTAGAGAGAAGGATGTTGTGTGGGACAGTGTCAAATGCTTTGCACAAGTCCAGGTAGATGGCATCAACTGCTTTACCCTTATCCATCAATTCTGTAGCCCCATCATAGAAGGCCACCAAATTGGTCAGGCAAGATTTCCCCTCAGTGAAGCCATGCTGGCTGTCACCAAGCACCTTCTTGTTTTTTATGTGCTTTAGCATGTTGTCCAGGAGAATGTGCTCCAAGATTTTACCAGGCACAGAGGTGAGACTGACTGGTCTGTAATTCCCTGGGTCTTCCATTTTCCCCTTCTTGAAAATGGGGGTTATATTTCCCTTTTTCCAGTCGTCGGGAACTTCACCTGACTGCCATGATTTTTCAAATACGATGGCCAGTGGCTTAGCAACTTCATTCGCCAGCTCCTTCAGGACCCGCGGACGGATTCCATCAGGTCCCTCAGACTTGTGTGCATTCAGATTTTTTAGATGGTCTCAAACCAGACCCTCTCCTACAGTGGGCCCAAGGTCTTCATTCTCACAGTCCCTGCATCTACTTTCTAAGAACTGGGTGGTGCAGTCAGAGCCTTTGCCAGTGAAGACCGAGGCGAAGAAGTCATTCAGAACCTCAGCCTTCTCCAAATCCTGTGTAGCCAGTTCTCCCGAAAGCTTCCTCAGGGGGCCTATTTTGTGTCTAGTCTGTTTTTTGTTTGCTACGTACCTGTAAAATCCCTTCCTTAACATCCCTGGCTATATGGGATAGATAACTGGACACAGAGATGGCTTGGAAACTGGATGAGTTGTTGGGCTTAATAGGTAATGATCAATGGCACAAATTCCAGACGTAGGTTAGTCATTAGTGCTGTATCATAGGGTAGGATACTGGGGCCAATACTGCCTTACCTCTTCATCAATAATGTGGAAGATGGGTCAGAGTGTACCTTCAGCAAGTTCACTCATGATACAAATTGGGAAGAGTGATTGATAGATCAGGTGGTTATGCTACCATTCAGAGGGACCACAGCAGGCTGGAGAAATTGACTGGCAGGAATGTCTTGAAGTTCAACAGAGGGAAATGCATAATCTTGCACCTGGGGAGAAATAACTCCAGGTACAAGGTCAGGCTGCAGCAGACCAGTGGGAAAGCATCTTTGTAGAAAATTACTTGAGTCCTGGCAGACATAAAGTTGAACATGACACAGCAATATACCCTTGTGGCAAAGGTGGATAACAGTATGCTGGGCCAGCATTGTGTAAAAAGGCACAATTTAAATGATGCTTTGGAGTTCAGCATGTTAATGTCACACTAGGATTTGACTTTAGCTGAATTTTGCATTATCCGAAGGTGTTTTCATTTCACTTCATTGTTAGAAGAATTTTTTTTAAAAAACATACAACAAAAATAATGTAAAACTTCACCAAGAATTAAATAGCTATTTGCTCTTGCGTCTTATGGAAAGATCTCTAGCCTTCACTAGCAGAATCAGTTCTCCAAGACATATCTTCAACTAAAATAAACCATTTCTGCAATTCAGTGTGTTAGACACAAAGTATTTTATGCTAAGAGCTATTCCCACTTATGCTCATAAATTTAACAGCTTTGCTAATATTTCTGCTTAGACATCTGGCATTTCCATACATTCCTTTGGAGCCTAATTAATGCTGCTTTCGTAGAAGCTTTTACAGGATTCCATTATATGGTGAAATGGAAAATGAAGAGCCTTTTTAAAATGAAGTTATTGTCCATTTTTCAGAGATATATTTAGTTCTTGCAATTTAAGAACACTGCCCTTGCTTCCTGCAATACCCACAAAAATAGTCAGCAGAATGGCCAATCTGTTGTTCTTTTTAGTTGTACAAAGTGGTAAGTATTTGAATATCTCAGCTTTTTTTTTTATTATTATTATTAAAGTGAGCATAAGAGCTTTGTAAGATGAAACTATACAAAGAGTTTCAAAGATTTGCTTGACAGTGAGCAAGTAAAAGAGGTAGAAATTATTAAGTCAGAGCCTCACATGCCCCAGAAAAAAAAGAAAACCAAAAGATTTGGTGATAAATCTGTTGTGCTTTAACCTATTGTGTTACAAATACCTGGGAAAGAAAGCCAGTACCACAGTCTGATGAATAAACAATTGGATAATGATATAAAAGCCTGTGAAGATTATAGTAAAGCAGCAATTTAAGTAAAGATGCTACATGCATTATAGTACATTAATTCATTCCAGATTTGCAGGATGCAAAGTTCAGCAAGGGCTAAAACCAAGCAGGAGATACAATTCAGAAGACTCCTGAAAGAAAAAAAAAGGAATTGTACCAATTCTGAAAACAAAAAACAAAACCCCAACCAAACAAACAAAAAAACCCCTAACAACCCTGCTCAAGTTTGTTATGGTTTAAAATAATTTTTCCTTCAGAAAGGAAATCTGTATCTATGTCCAGGTAGCTTTCCCCATGTGGAGGAAGGACATGGAACTGCTGGAACAAGTCCAGAGGAGGGCCACGAGGATGATCAGGGGACTGGAGCACCTCCTGTATGAAGATAGGCTGAGGAAGTTGGGGCTGTTCAGCCTGCAGAAGAGAAGGCTGCGTGGGGACCTAATAGCAGCCTTCCAGTACCTGAAGGGGGCCTATAGGGATGCTGGGGAGGGACTCTTCGTCAGGGACTGTAGTGACAGGAGAAGGGGTAACGGGTTAAAACTTAAACAGGGGAAGTTTAAATTGGATATAAGGAAGAAATTCTTTCCTGTTAGGGTGGTGAGGCACTGGAATGGGTTGCCCAGGGAGGTTGTGAGTGCTCCACCCCTGGCGGTGTTCAAGGCCAAGTTGGATGAAGCCTTGTGGGGCATGGTTTAGTGTGAGGTGTCCCTGTCCATTGCAGGGGGGTTGGAACTAGATGATCTTGAGGTCCTTTCCAACCCTAACTATTCTATGATTCTATGATTCTATCTTCAACAAGTGCTGTTTGTAACATAGTTCATAATCAAATATGGCAATTAAATGTATTGGAAACAATGGATCTGAAAGACATGAATATGAAATAGAAGCTGAAAAGTACAGAAGAGAGGCAAGAATGTTTTCCATATTGGTGTAATTTTCCATATTGAGGGAATTTCCATATTAAGGAAAATATTTTGGCTGCTGCTGGAAGTTAAGCAGATGTTCACCATGTACTGTCTCTAACATCTGAATTCTGAAACACTGGCTGTGTTTCCAGACCAAAACTACACCTCCTCTGAAGACAGTGGTTCAGATACTGTTCAGGTACTGTTCAGTTTAAACAGAATAAAGTCAATGTTTTGTTTGTTGATCTTTTTGTGCCCATGAAATAGGGTTTCATGAGAAGCTAATTTTCAAAACATAGGGTGCTGATTCAGCGCTGTAACGCAGTAAGACAGAAAGTGCTCAAGTCCAGTGCCTCTGTCAGTGGAAACAAATGAAATTGAGATGATCTGACTTTGTCAGACATCAGGACAATTGCTACAATTTTGTAGCTGAGCAATAGACACCTGACAAGACAGCAAAAGACAGCAAATGATTTTTTCCAACACTCTGCTTTACAAGTTGTCTTGTAAGATGTAGCAATTTGCTGGTAAAAGTGACTTTGAAAAGCTTTAAGTTATGATATACCAGACCCATAAGAAAGCAGTATTTAAAAAGACTGAAGGTCTTTTCAGATGAGAGCATAAACAGAAATAAAAGCCTGAGACAGGAGGAGGTAAACAAGCACTTAGAAATGGAAGGACCACTTGGTCTGAGACCAAAGCTTACCTTTCCAAATAAAGCAGAGATTTCTTCTCAGAAATATTCCCAGAACTACACTGAACAGCTATAACCCATACCAAGACCTGTGAACAGACACAAACTGAGCTTTTGGGAGCAGGACATACAGACAGGAAACGAAAACAGTTCAGAAACTATTGGTGTCCTCGTTGGAAAATAGAGAAACATAAAGGACAGGAGCAAAAACTATCATGGCAACTAGCCGATTTCCATGAGGGAATAAATAAAAAACAGCATAAATCCATGTATCTCAGCAGTACTAAGTGACACAACTGGAGAGTATACAGGAAAGCCAAAAAGACACAGATCCTTGTCATTCATGGGCTGGTTGGTAGCTATGTTATTCTAAAGGCTCTCTGTGGCTACTGTATGTCCATTGTTCCCATGTCCTGTACCAGAAAAGGACCCCAATGAGCACTGCAAACCAAAGGCTTTAAAAGGCTGGGACATTAGATATTGTTGGTTTTCTCTGGTTATCAGTTTTGTGCAAGTAAGTGGTGGGAGGTTGTGCAGCCAACACCTGTGAAAGAAATTTTGTAAAAGTGCCAAACAGAGAGATTAAAATCTATCAAAAAAGAAACAAAAAAGGTAGTAGGAGACAGGAATTGCTGCCTCTGGATGTCAAAGATGAACAATAGTATAAAGAGTATCAAAAGAGTATAGAAAAAAGTCCACTGTTCTTATTTTCTTTACTAAGCTTCCAGAGTCCCATGTGAGCACTGCAAACCAAACTCATCTCAACTCTTATAATTTTTCCATGAGCCAGAATTTTAAGGATTTCAGGCACATATTTTAAGATTCTCAGCATTTAATACAATGCTGGTTTTAGCTGGGATAGAGTTAATTTTCTTAGTAAACATTTGTAAACTATGTCTATAAACCTTTACTCAAGCATCTGTGCCTACTATGAGCCTGGAAATCAGCTTTATCAGCCCAAGCTGGGGTGCATCTAATGTGCACCTGAACTTGCTCTCACAAATTTTTCTTACCATCCACATTATCAGCAACGACAACTTGATATTATTAAATACCAAATCAAATGAGTTTTCTTAAAAACATTAACCTAAATGGGTTTTCCTAGAAACATTATCCGAAAAGCGTTGAATCATAGACTCGTACCATGGTTAGGCTTGCCAAGGACCTTAAAGATCATCTAGTTCCAAGCCCCCTGCCATGAGCAGGTACATGTTCCACCAGACCAGGTTGCTCAAGGCCCCATCCAACCTGGCCTTCAACAGTTCCAAGAGTGGAATAGCTACAGCTTCTCTGGGCAACCTGTTGCAGTGGATCACCACTTTTACATTTAAAGAACTTCCTTCAGTCTAAGCTAAATCTACACACTTTCAGTTTAAAACCATTCACCCTGGTCTTATCACTACATGTCCTTGTAAAATGTCCTTCTGCAGCTTTCCTGTAGACCCATGTATGTACTGGAATCTGCTCTAAGGTCTGCCCAGTGCCTTGTCTTCTCCAGGCTGGACAAGCCCAGCTCTCTCAGCCTGTGTACATAGGAGAGATGATCCAGGCCTCTGATAATCTTCTTGTCTCTCCTCTGGACTCTTTCTAACAGGTTCACATCCTTATTATGTTGGAGGTCCCAGCTTTGAACACAGTATTCTAGTTTTCCTGAAAAACATTGCCTATTTATAGTTCTGCCAACTAGTATTATATTTCCTGGTAGTCACCAGTAACCTTGTAAATCTAAGGGTACTTTGGTTTCCCCTAAGAATTTCTAGTATGTACAGCAATAATGATGCTGATAAAGATAAAAAGAAAGATGAGTGACATGGTTTAGTAATGCAGAAAAACAGTATGATAGTGGGCACAAGCTCTACATTTGTATAATGTTTCAAGACACTTTTTAATTTAGAATTCTCAAATTGAAAGAAAGAAGGATAAAAAATAATGTAAACTTTGTAGACCTGCAGCTTAATGGCCAGTTTTTTTGAATTAGACATAATATTCTTGAATCACCCTTTCTACATTGGGGAAAAAACAAAGTCTTTCCTGTGGGCTGTACATTTCTTTGTCTATTTGGAACTACTTTTTATGTTCCTGCAAATAAAGTTATCTATGAATTTATACAAACGGGTCAATTCTTCATGTCTGTGTGACTTTAATCAGCTTTAGAATGAAAGAAATTATTAATCTGTCCTTCATTGCTTGGGTTTTTTCATTAAACTCTGTGTGAACACTCAGTCACTCATTTTCATGAATTTCAGTTTTGTGCTTATGTTGAGGATCTCTCCCATATAATATTTAGATTTTTAAGAATCTAAACTCTTTATTGTGGGCAAACCCCAGTGAGCATCTAAGCTCACACAGCTGCTCACTCACATCTCCCTCCAACCCCAGTGGGACAGGGAAAAGAAAAAGAAGAATAAAAGCAAGACAAAACAAGCAAACAAATATACAAACAAAATTGTTTAATTGATGAAGGATAAGTGGAATAGAATAGCAACCAAAACAAAACAAGTGATGCAAAATAATCATTCACCACCTCTCATGGGTAGACTGATGCTCAGCCAGTACCTGAGCAAAAGATGGCTAATCTCCTTAAAACACCTTCTTTTCCCTTTTATTGCTGAGCATGACATTATGTTATGGAATATCTCTTCAGGTCATCTGCCCAGTTGTGTTCCCTGCCAGTTTACTGCACACCCCACAATCTCTTCATTTGTGGGGCAGAGTGAGAAACAGAGAAGGCCTTGATGAAAATACTGTCAGCAAAAGCTAGAACATTAGTGTGTTGTCAGTACTGGACTAGTCAAAATTCTAAAACACAGCACCACACGAGTTGTTGTGAAGAAAATTAATCCTATATTACCCAAGCCCAGTATATATTATAGATTTTATAACTAAACATTCAGATATTAATTTCTCTACCTGGTCTAAGATGTTGTTAGAAAAGCGTTTTTGGAGCAGAACTAATGATAACACTGTGAGAAACTTTATAGACTTACAGAATACACAGCAGCTTCACTAAAAATGATATACTGTACTTAAGAAAACCATTAAATAAAATGCACATTCTCTTTATTATTGATTAGCTTGACATACATTTCATGACACCTTACATTATGGAGTATCCCTCTGGTCAGTTGGAGTATCCGTTTGGTAAATTGGGGTCAGCTGTCTCAGCTGTGTCCCCTCTCAACTTGTGTTCCTCTAGCCTGCCTGTTGTGGATGCAGTGTAGAAAAAGAAAGTCTCAACACTGTGCATGCACTATTCAGTAACAGGCAAAATTTCAGTGTGTTATCAACAGTCTTTCAGTCACGGCACAAATACAAAACACAGCATCACATAGTCTACTATGAAGAAATTAACTCTGTTCCAGCCAGACACAGTATAGTGAAGGAGGAAAAAAAAAAAACAAAAAAAACCTTCTAATGAAAACTTCACATGATTTTATGATATGGTAATGTACTTGAGACCCCACAACCACATCAAAGTGCCCTTGACATTTAAAGACATTTCTCTAAAACTGGAATGAATTTTGTTAGTTCTGCTATAAACATTACGGCAATGAGTTACTCATAGCAACTACATGCCTTGTAGGTTTTGTACTGCATCTCAACAATGCACTACAATAAAAGAAAAATCTTAATGACAAAGCTACAGGTGCAACAAGAGGGAAGACAATCACCGAATTGAAGTTTTAGCCTTGCAATGACTTTCTTTCAACAATACTGTTTCTGTGCTGCTATTCCTTTCAGTGTTACAACAAATATAAAAGTTGGCACTAAAAAGACTTTAGTCCTAAATATTTCTTTCATAAAAAATGGAGGAAAAGCAAGTTAGTTAAATATTAATAATGTAGTTATTAATGCAGCTGCGTCTCTTTTACTATGAGAATTTCTCTCTTCCTGATGAGAATCAACATCCTCAGTCCTTTAAGTAGGTACTATTTAAATTAGGATAAATGTTTTGCAAGAGCAGGTTTAAGACTGCATTAAAAATATCGAGTGCTATGGTAACAACTATTTTTTCCCAATTAATAAAAAAGTCACTATCACTAAGACCTTCAGTACCTTTGCAAAGCTAATCTTCTAGCAAGTTCTTTTTGATAGAACTTGCCATAAATAAACTCTGCAGAAGGGAAAAAAAAAAAAAAAAAAAAAAAAAGAAGAAATCAAAGTATTTAATACAGTCCTATTTCCAGGTTGTGCTGGCCACTATATTGTCAGTTTTACAGGACTTGTTATGACAAATGCTTGGACCTGCATGAACATAACAAATTACTTCAATCAATGTTTTCATCAATAATGGTGAAGACATAGGTACATGATTTAGCTCACACAGAGAACTAATTGCAAGTTGAAAAGTCCATTCAGAATCTAAACCTGAGCATGCACAGACATAGATCTACTTCTCTGTATTCATTCCAAAATTATTGCGTAATCGCATACAACAGAGAAATTACAGAATACTAAATAGGCTTTTATAAAACTTCAGACCAGAGGGCTCATAATCTTGACACAAGTAAATCTGGGGGCACTTTCATGGGTAAGAAACTATAATTTACATAACTTCTAAATCAACAGCTCCACCCTGAACAGGGCTGTGCCAAGGAGCTCACATAGGAAAAGCTTGCTTTCAGCAATGTAACACCTTTGCAAGACTACATAACACGAAAATCAAACACATTTTTAGTACTTTAGATTCACAGTATGATTAAATAATACCTAGACCTGAGTATCAATAATACATGAGAATTCTTAGAGTGGTATGTGTTTTTATTCTTTGAACTATGTTGAAGTATGATCTGTCTCTACAGTACCTATGATATAATGAAGTTTCTTAGTAGCTAACATATTCTTTGCCTTTCAACATTCGAGAAAAAGCCTTTTCAGATGTTGGCATTTAAGGGCTTTTTTCTGCATTTCTGCTCATGAAAACATCTATGTTGTCTACTGTTTGAAAATACAGGTCAAGTCTAATGGCAGCTGGCAGCTGCAACTCTCCAGAGTAGTTCTGTTTGTTGACATAACACTGTCATAAACCTCAGAACATAGCACAAGTTGGTCTGTACCCATAAGTCAGATACAACCTTTCAGACTCCAGTCACAAATCACACTCAACAATGATGAAAAAACACGCCCCTCCCCAAAAAAGAAAATCCCACATAATAAAACCCCAGACAACTTTAGTCTTATGGATTTTTTTTTTTTCCTATTAAGCACCACAGAAGTGAAAAAGGTCATAACACCATTATGTCAATATACATTATAATAGTACAGCATCTTTGATCACTTCTAACCCTGAATTTGAGTGGATTGTTTATGAAATGTGGGTTGCCCAGATAGAAAAGAAATAGCTCAAAAGTTTATCCTGTAATAAAAAAAAAAATCCATAACTAAACTAAACTGTCAAACCGGTTCCTGTTCTGATTCTCATTAAAACCCTATTATTTCTGTAATTTTTTCCTAAACACTTTAAGCTGTTTATTTCGAAGAAAACACAGGTGATTTTAAAGTATACCATATTTGTTCAAGCAATTAGTTTAAAGAATAAATTCTAAAGCTGAAATTTCTGGCTACCAGCAAAGAAGAGAGACCTTTTTTCAAACATGACTCCATTAAAGAACTTGAAATTCCTTTTGTACATGGGCCTACGCATTACCTACCCCTTAATCAAACTGTACTCTTTAAGCATATTATCCCCATCTGCCTCCAAATATGCAACACCTTGGAGGAAAAAAAAGAAATACTCCAAAATATAGTATTCAGGCATGTTCTATTTTTTCACCGCAGCTGAAGGTCAGCTAAAAGATAGGAAAATAATTATGTGGATGTGGGTGTTATCAGATGCTGACGAAGAAATCATCATGTTGCAGAAAAAATTATCATATAGCAGAAAAATGCAAAAAACAAACAGACAATCAGATAAAAAAAAACAAAATTCCTAACGATCAAAAAAATTCCTGCTAATTTTGGTCATGCCTGAGCAAATGAACAGACATCATGTCCAAGCACTCAGGCAAGACAAGACCCAATAAAGTACAGTGACCCAGTCACACATGTTCAGAGACAAAAAAATGATTGTATCTCTCACATAATAGAGGTACTCTGATTACGATTATTTGTTTCTACCATAAAAGATTTGTATGCTTAAAAGCATACACATTTAATGTATTTTACATATGCATGCATTATATATATATTTAACTTATCATCTTTAATGAGATTTATTACAGTCACAATACATTTATTCAAATGATAATGGAAGATATTAATTAATCCAAACTAAAGGAATTTTGAGGTTACCTAAAGCTGATTCTGTAGTTAGTGACTTTGCTGAAACATAAAACTTACAGCCTAAAGACTTGGCTTTTTCCCCAAACAAAAACAGAGACAGAAATAAACTTTTAAAAAAGTCATACTAACTTCTGTCAGATATTTTAAATTGTTTTTCAGACACCAATTAGAGTAGTAATTTAAGAACTAATGTTTTATAGCAAAAATAGATTTGCATTACTTTAGAGAAAAAAAATAATTTGGAAATTTGGAGAGGAGCCATTGTGTAGTTTAAAGCAAACATTGAAACATCAGTGAAACTAAAAAAGGATTTGATGACATTTTTTTATTTTTCTAATTCTTTTCTTCACTCTTCTTTTATCTTCCCCTCAACACCAGCATTTTGTCCTAAATCTGTCCTAAGCAGAGTCTGAATGATTATTTGTCCTGTATTACTCTACTGAGTATCACACGCAGTTTGCTATTTGCATTTCTAATTACTTTCTGGTTGTTGGTGCTTTATATTACAAAAAGGTAGGGAACTGCAGGTGTTGATGATGATACTAACTTTAGTGTAATGCATGTTTTACTGCTCTGTAGAGGTTAGAAAACAGATGTTGAGAGCTGTTATGTCAGTCTGGGTACTTTATTAATTGTTGTGCTTAATAGAATAGAGGAACTATACTAAAATAATCTCTCTTTTATTTAGGAATACTCCTCTCTCAGTGCACTGGTATATCTTCTGTTAGTGAGAAACACGCATAAGCTTACTGGAGACAGGCAGCATTATTTACTTTCAGTAAACAGCATGATCTGTTTTACAGGGGAAATATCCACCACAAAAACTGATGACTGCTAGCACTTCTATTCTGCTATTGCATGATTTAATGAGATGCTATTCATTTCTTCTGAACACACCTGCTAAACTATTTTTATCCCATCCTTTGACCCAATACCTATAATCCTGTTGCTGTAACAATACAGACATGTGTTGAATATTTAGCAATCACAAAACATATATGCTATTTAAGCATAATGCTCTGTAAAACATTTCAGAAACACTAGCTAATTTGTCTGTCTTCCTGCTGCCTGCTGAATTTGTTATATGACTGGAGAGATGAAAGTGGACAGTTTTACAGAAAGGCGCAAGAGGAGCTGGCATCTGAGCCAAGATCAAAGCTTAGGAACATCTGAAATTTGTAGCTACTGATGAAAGGTGACTCATATTAAGTTGCTTTCCTTTTTTGGAGCAACTGAGTGAGCAACAAAGGATCACAGAGCTTTTTCTCTCCATGTAACATTAGCTTGGGAGATTTCTGACCAGCAGTGCATGATAACCTATGTAAATGCACACAGTTCATATGCCTGTGGGCTTTGCATCCTGCAGAGCTTTAAAAAGCTCCTGTAAAAGAAGCTAAAGAAACCAGATAGATAGCTCTAAAACTGCACAAAATAGTACATGTTATCCCCACAAAATGACTGGATATTCCAGTAATATGGTTTCAACACTCCTGCCACTCAGAGTCTCAGGGACCATGCATTTAATTTCTGCAGGTGGCTTTTTCTGTCACTCAGTTCCAGGAGACCAGGAAAGGGAATATGCAGCATTCAACAGGGTTTAAACACAGCAGATATTCCCATGCTGTCAGGAACTAGTGATTTCAACCAGCATAGTCTGAGGTAGTCCCTTTGGAAGGTGTGTGAACCAGGGCTACCTGACAACAGATGGGCTGTTCTTTCTGTAAATATAAAAAATATAAAAAAACTCCATAAAGCATACAACAATAAAGACTTGGGACATGGTTGATCAGGAATATCAAGTTGTTTAAAATACCAGCCCTCAAAAGATCACAATCTTGTCCTTACACCAAAAAGAGACAAATACTGACATTCAAGGGGGTTTACTTATCCTTCATTTTTATTTATTTTTTTTTCTTTTCATTTACTACTGAGCTCATCAAATGGCAAACATTGTACATAAAACACTGCTTACCTTAAAGTGCTGGACAACAACAGGAACACATCCTAAAGGCACCGGAACTTGATTCTGTTTCTAATTTAGATAATAATGTCCTATCCAGATCCCATAAACTTGAGAAATGGTTTCTTCAATAAATAACAAAATTCATTAATGTTTGATAGAGATTCTACCTCTGGAAAAACCATTTTTTTTTTAAATGGGCTTTTAAGAAAAACCCAAGCTGTTTTCTTTCCTGGGGACAGCTGAGCCACTTGTACCTCATATCCAACTCACCCCACCCCCAAATACCCGTGGAAAGGTCCAGAACTGAAGTGTATTCACTGCAGTTGTTAATTGGCATACAGACTACATTTCTTAGCAGTATAAGTGTTGTTTAAAAAGCAAAGGTCTCTTAGTAATGTTAGTTAAAGTACAGATGCTTCTAATTTCCGTATCATATATTTTATCTGTAGCCCTTTCATGTTCTATTCTTCATAATACTGAATTCTCTCCCTACAGACACACATATATGCATATTAATGCACCACGCAGCACACACTTTCCCTCACATTATGAAGTACAATCAGAACAGAAATATTAGCATGAAATTTTGCTGAATACAACAGGGGAGCAAAAGCTGTTTAGTCTCAACTTTAGATAAAGAAGAGTAAGTAATTCTGTGTCCAAGAGGATGACATTTTTTTGTTTTTCTTTTTAGCATCACAGAGAATATAAATTCCTCAATCAGAGAAGGAAGAGAAATAAGTTATCTGAATATCTTAAATTGTTATCAAGAGAATAATAGGTGACTAAGAAAACTCAAAACAGGTCACCTCCCTGTGAAAGTCGAGGTGAGTAAAAGCTGTTATAAACTGGGCTTATCTACATGGTCCTCCAGGGTGGAGCAACCTGGTAGGAGATGCAAATGTGAGTGGCATGAATGTCTGTGTCTGCAGTGATGAGAAGGGATGGCTGCTTGAATTCCAGCCTGCACCTTTGTAAAGACAAGCAGAAGGCCTCATGCTAGCTAATCTGAAGGTACATCTATCCATCTGTAAAACCATGACCAGACAAACATGTATCTAATCATCTCTATCAACCTTCAATATTCAAAATACAGCTTACCAAGTGTTCAGAAAAAAATAATCTCGGAGTAGCTGGACTGTTTTGCTTATTCTGATTTTGGTTTTATAATAGTAGGTTATTTTTATTCTGTCTTCTTTCTGCCATGTATTTCTGACATACAATCAGTCTTCTGTAAAGTTGTGAAAAGCGCTAAAGAAAATCCAGAAGGTGGAATTGGAAGTCTAAAATCCATAGAAACAAATTATTCTTGTCATGAGTGGAATAAAACTTCCCTTATGACAAAAATGTGAGTTATGCTTTGCCCTTTAGCTTCAGACTTGAATCTGTATTTATTTGCTTTAGTGTTTAAAGATGATTTCAGGTACCTATCTGCACCTTCATATATGGTAATTTGCAGGAGCTTAAATGCTGTGGGTTGTATGCTGAGTGTTTTTGACTCAAATCTGACAAATCAAGAAGCTGAGAGAATTACTTTCTTAAATGAACTGGAGGCTCCTGAGTCACAACAATGCCTTCGAAAAAGCTTGACTTTAGCTTTGACTGTAAGGAAGGCATCATCAAGCCTTTGCTCTTCATAATTTCCATAACTTACAGGAAAGGTAAATAATTACCAGATAAAAACCAGATTGTTTTAAAGTAAGAAAAAGGATGTTTACATCAAGCGATGGCCCCATTGTTTGTTTTGTTTTTTTTTTTTTTTTGGTGGGTTTTTTTTTGGGGTTTTTTTTTTTTTTTTTTTTTAGTGAAAAATGATTAATTGGTGCCTACTATTGTCACTCTAGTAAAACAGAAAGAAGTAGATGGAAGCATCCCAGTCACAGATTTGTAAATGAGAGAAAAAGACAAATTGCTTCCTTCTGAAAGGAAAAGATAAATTGCTTCTTTCTGAGATTTGCACATTTTGTTCAGACAGATGACACATTTTCTGTTTTATTGATCTTTTCTGTCCACCTTCCATGGCTTTTTCTTGACTGTCAGATAATATTCCCTCACTTCACCCCTGAAAGGAAGTGATTTACTGCTCTGCTTAGTCACACAAAGAAAAAAAATTAAAATCCCTGCTATTGAAAGAGTTTCACTGGTGCAGCAAAAATATTGGTTTCTCAGGGAAAAAATGGCAACATGAGTGTGACTCAGTGATTTGGAAAGAAAAATTCTTATGTTTTGGTCCCCACTGAGCCAGTTGTTCATATTTCTTTCATTAAACAATCATAACATAAAACAAAAGACTGGGAAAAAAATAAAGTTTTGCTGCCTGAGTCCAGAAGCTTAAATATAGATTACTTTAAGTACAGCATGGCTTTTCAAAAAGAGTTTACCAAGAAGAGCACTATTTCCTGCTCTTAATAAACCCTACCATGATATCTAGGCGATTGACTGATGAATTTAGAAAAAGAATGTTTCAACGGTCATCTTATTCAGCAATGTTATGATGATTTTCATTACAGTTGGCATATACCTCAAAAAAGCAATGCCAGATGACTCTTCAAAAACTTCTTCTGTCAGATTAAAAAGGAAAATAACCAAATCAAAACAAAGCAAAACAAAAATCCACCAAACTGGAACTAGGGGAAAAGATAAGATAAATTAAAAAATCAAACCAAACGGTTTTCATTTCTAGACAGATAAAAAAACTTACATTGTCCCAGACAAAATATTAAATCTATTTACTTTTAGTAGTTGGACTAGCCGTGTTCAGCTATTGATATAAACTGCAATTTCTTATGAACTGAAATGAATTTAAAATTTCTTTAATGCAACATTAAAATAAAGTTTCACAAAAACCTGAATTAAAAATAATCAGTGGGTGCCTTTCTAGCATAGTAAAAAGCTGTAATAAATCTGTGTTATATAAAGAATGAAATTTGATACATAATAAACAAAGGGCATTAAATCTATCATTTATGAAAATAACATTCTTAAATAAAAGTCCCAGTAGTCTGTTTCACAGTGTGGTGGTTTGACACTGTCTGATGCCAGGTCCCCAACAAAAATGCTCTATCACTGTATCATCCCCTTACTCAACAGTACAGGGGAGATAAAATATAACAAAAAGTTTGTAGGTTGAGATACAGACAGGGAGAGATCACTCACCAATTATGTATTAGTCAAAATAGGCTCAACTTCAGGAAACTAATTTGTTTATTAAGTCGGAGTATAATGATAAGAAATAAAACAAAAACTTAAACCCATCTTCTTCCCAGCCCTCCCTTCTTCCCAGGCTCGGGGTTACTCCTGATTTTCTCTACCTCTTATCCCTGAAGTGATACAGGGGAAGGAGCTTGGGAGTTGCAGTCAGTCCGTTACACGTTGTCTTTGATGTTTCTTTTTCCTCAGGGCAGGACTCCTCATGGTCTTCCCCTGCTCCAGCATGGGGTCCCTCCCACAGGACACAGTCCTCCATGAACTTCTCTAATGTGAGTCATT
Organism: Lathamus discolor; assembly: GCF_037157495.1. Taxonomy (NCBI): domain Eukaryota; kingdom Metazoa; phylum Chordata; class Aves; order Psittaciformes; family Psittacidae; genus Lathamus; species Lathamus discolor. Next base: position 51,808,041 of record NC_088909.1, on the reverse strand, counting down.
CGCATGGGCTGCAGTTTTTCAAAAACTGCTCCACCGTAGGTCTCTTCCATGGGTGAATCTTTCAGGAGCAGACTGCTTCAGCGTGGGTCCCTTCCACATGGTGCATCCTTCAGGAACAGACTGCTCCAGTGTGGGTCCTTTCCATGTGGTGCATCCTTCCAGAGCAGACTATTCCAGTGTGAGTCCCTTCCACAGTGTGCATCCTTCTGGAACAGGCTGCTGTAGTGTGGGTCCCTGCAGGGTCACAAGTCCTGCAGCAAACCTGCTCCAGCGCGGGCTCCTCTCTCTATGGTGCCACAGCTCCTGCCAGGACCCTGCTTCAGCTTGGGCTGCTCACAGGGTCACAGCCTCCTTCGGGCATCCCCCTGCTTTGATGTGGGGTCCTGTATGGCCTGCAAGTAGATATCTTAGAAAATAAGGTAAAGTAAAATGAATATATCACAAAAAAAGATTCCTATAGACTGAAGGGGTGTCCACAGTTCATCTATTCCAAAACCCTTCTCCAATTAGGAACATATAATAGGTTATGTGCTGCTTTGTCCTGTCAAGTTTTGATTACCTCCATGAACGGAGATCCAAGCTTTTCTATGGGCAGCCAGATTTTGACCACCCTCCTGGTAAACATTTTTTTTTATTTTGCTTGTGTGTACTGAGGATTGCTTTGTCCTGTCATTATGCACCTCCAAGAAGAGTCTGCCTTCCTCCTTATATCCTCTACCAGGCAGCAGAAGAGAGCAGAGAGTAAGCTGAACTAGTCCCCTACCTGCCACCTCACTCTGCACCCTGTGCTCCAGCTCTGGCCATCAACAGGGATCCTGCACTGGACTCACTGCCATACAGCAGGGTGTGTCTTAGGCTTTGCACTTCCTGTAACAAAATTCATTTTCATGATGGAAATCTTGTTGAACATTAAAAGAAATTAAAGGAAAGTCAACCTGAATTTATTTTAGGTCAAGGGTTAATTTGATGCTGCAGAACAAGATCTTTACCTCTGAATGCTTCTCAACATTACCTCTTAGCCTCACAGTGAACTGGGGTAACTTGGTATCCTACTGTCCTGGGTCAGCAGTAGCAGTCATTTTTCTCCTTCTTAGTAGCTAGTGCAGTGCTATGTTTTCATTTTTTGGCCTGGGAACAGTGTTGATAATGCTGATGTTTTCAGTTGCTGCTCAAATGTTTGGTCTGGCCAAGGACTTCCTGAGCCTCATGCTCTGCCAGGGAGGAGGGGGGGCCAGGAGGAAGCAGAGACAGGACACCTGACCCAAACTAGCCAAAGAGGTATTCCATACCACAGCACGTCATGCCCAGGATGTAACGGAGGGTTACCCGGAAGGGCTGGGACTGCAGGGCTGGAGGAGGTATTGGTCGGTGCTCGGTTGGGGGTAGTGGGGCGAGTTATTGGTCGGCTGGTGTTGAGGTGTTGTATTCTTTCCTCTTGTTATTTCCCTTATCACTATTATTATTGGTGGTAGCAGTAGTGATTTGCGTTATACCTTAGTTACTAAACTGTTCTTATCTCAACCCGTGGGAGTTGCATTCTTTTCTATTCTCCTCTCCGTCCCTCCAGGAGCAGGGGGAGGGCAAGAAGGGTGGGGAGTGAGTGAACGAGGTTTGTGAACGACACCTACAAAAGGCAGGATGAGGAAACAGGTGTAACAGTAAAGTTGATTACCATAATGGAATCACTATATATGTATTTATACACCCCTACTTTAGGATTCATATGTTGTGTTACAAATTTGAAACATATCAAGAAGAGAGAGCACACATGAAGTAACTCAAACTTAGAAAAGCCGACTGAAAAATACTAGTTTGTTGTATACTGGTGAGCCTAAGAATGAAAACTGTATTGGAAAACAGGGGTCTTGCAACAAATACCACAATAAATAGTGCCACCTCAGCGGTCATTACAATTAAGTTAGCCTGATTTTACGAAGTATTAAGACCACTTGCAGCTATACAGAAAGTCAAATGCTATTCATCCAGCATTGGGAGATTGAACCTGAAGTCCTCAGCACAGCCAGATAATCTAGGAGGCTAAATTTAAATGCATGATCTTTCTAACAGGTACTGTCAAAACACAGGAAGTAGATAATAAAAACTGTCAGGCATTCATAAAAAGGATATATGGGATCTCTTCAATAAATATATATAGAAAAATCATTTTGACACCAGGAAAAGCTTCAACGAAAATGTGATATTGGAGACATAATTCATCCGTCCATCATGTGTCTTATGTATATGCATAAACACACACTCACATATATGTAAGGATTTGCTTATATAAAACCACAGTCAAGCAATTGTTCCTGGCAATGTCACTCTTTCTTCCCCGCACCCACCCTCCCCCCGCCCCCCCGTTTTTTCACATTTTCTCATTATTAATAAACTCATCACATTTTGTGTTCTTTGTGAGAATTTGGATCCTACAGGGAACAGAAACCCAGATCTTTTATAGATACAGTACAAACATTAAACACAAGCAGAATGCACTTGGTGCCCCCTTTCCTGACTCTGACCTCTGAGTCTGAAAGCACCCTGCAAGTCTTCCTCTTGCAGAGCTCTCCTGTTTCTTTTCCCGCTACAAAAAATTCTGCTGTGGCATGTCAGAGCCCTGTCAGATACTTCTATCTAGCGAGTTTTAAAAGCAGACACTTCCACGGTGCACTGGCAATATCTGGCCGTGATCTAAGAGTATATTTGAGAAGCAAAGATGTTTGGATTCTTTAAAGGGCTCCACAACTTTGCAATTGCTTAGCTCAGCTGAAGTTATAACCTATTCTGGGAACCAGAAGATTAGTTTGTTGAAGTGTACAAGAGAGATTTCCCCTCACCATTTTAATTTTCAAGCATGAGTTAATCAAGAGAAGTACAAATCCTGTGTCCTGATTGTTCCTGTCTCTCTCTATTAAGATTGCTTGATGAGGTGTGCACTCACTTTTCAAGTAAGTGCATTCCCCAGTCTATAAGTCCCTGAAATGTAGTATGCGTTAAACAATACAAATTTCGTATGTCAGAGATGATATTTCCAAAATAATTAATTTCATGATCATTACTGATCAAGACTCCAGTTGGTGCATCCATACTACAGTACAGGTATGTTGTGCCCCAGAAATCTATTTTCAGCATATATACCATGTCCATATGTTGGTTGCACAGCTGAATGAGATGCTTGTACATGTATCTTACCTTCCTTAGAAGAAAAGTTAAATTCACAAGCCATAATGTCCACTATTTTGGATAGTGTAAAGGCCAGGATTGAAGAATGTAGAACAGAACATATATCACACATAAAATACGCATAGTTGCCCCCTTGCAGCATAAGAAGGGCCAGATCTACTTTGAAATTACCATTAATACAACAGGATTACTCACTTTTATTGACTGAAGAAATGTACCTAAACATCTAGAATATTTGGAATTTAGTTTTTTTTTAATGCAGAATTAGCACATATTAGCCTGCATTCTTTCCAGTGGACTAGTATATCAATGATATAACCACATCTAACATTTAGATTTATACCCCTATACAAACTAAATTACTAGAGATAACTCTCTAAAACAACACTGTTCAGTCTTTCGGTGGTCACTCAAAGGGCCTCATGAAACAATTCCCCTCCCCAAAACCTTATGAATGAACTAAATAGGAAAGTAAAAAGAAAAAAATTTGCACATATGGAAAGTTGACTATATATTACAGTTTTTGAAGACAGACATATGGTCACTTTATTTCTTTTTATTATCAGGAGGCTTAACTTCATCATTCTTAATTGTAACATCACATTTTTGTACAAAACAGATTTTTATAATACCTAAATGTTAAATAAACTATTAACTATCTTCCCTTCCAGCTACCAAACAATACTAGGGAGAAGGTTCATGCATTGTTTTTTAAAGATGAAGTGGTCCTTCAGTAACCAAAGGTTGATTAATACTGCACTAGAGAAACATTTATTAGCCATGAAGACTTTCGAGAGGACAGAAATGTTGACAAATATAATATTTTTCCCCAGTCTCTTCTGTCCTAGGTATGTAATTTGGTGAAAGATTTAATACTTTTCTTGAAACTGAAGGGCATACTAAATTACCTATTCATTTTCATTTAACCAGAATGATTAATGTATTCATTAAATTAGTTTGAATTTTAAATACTGCAGTGCAAGAGTATATTAATTAAATTTAATTAGAGTAATCTTATCTGCTACAATAGTTCTCACTCCTCCTTTTATGTTTGCCTATTGAAAAACCTCTGTTGTAACATAATAAGGAGTTTATAAGTGCTAGACTACATATTTCTCCCCCTACTTTTCCTAAACCAGTCCTGTTGATTTAATTGCAACAGACATGTCTGTCTATGCCTGGGAGGAGAATGTCATCCAGTAGCAATGGGAACTCAGTCAAAAGTTAAAAACAATCTTCAGAAAGAAAGCCCCACCTGACCTTGAGCCCAGAAACTAGCCAACTTATGGACAGGCACTAGTTTGGTCACATCCATTGCTAAGCATAGAAACGTAGAATCCTAATTGAGTTGGAAAGGAACTTAAGATCATTTAGTTTCAACCCTCCTTCCATGGGCAGGGACACTAACCACTAGACCAGGTTGCTCAAGGCCCTGTCCAACCCAGCCTGAAAGACTGCCAGGGATGGGGCATTCAGAACTTTGTTAGGCAACCTCTTCCACTGCCTGATCACTCTCAGAAATAAAGAACTTCTATCTATTCTACATACCCACTCACAGTTTAAAACCATTTCCCCTTAATCTATAACTGCAGTCCCTGATGAAAAGTCCCTCTCTGGCATCCTTGTAGGTGTCCTTCAAATACTGGAAAGCTGCTGTGAGGTCTCCATACAGCCTTCTCTTCTCCAGACTGAACAGCCCCAGCTTTCTTAGCCTGTGATTGTATGGGAGGTGCTCGAGCCCCCTGAGCATCCATGTGGCCCTCCTGTGGACTTGTTCCAACAGTTCCATGTCCTTTTTATGTTAAGGACACCAGAACTACACACAATACTCCAGGTGAGGTCTCACAAGAGCAGAGTAGAGGGGCAGGATCACCTCCTTCGACCAGCTGGTCACACTCTTTTTGATGCAGCCCAGGATACAGTTGGCTTTTTGGGCTGTGAACGCACACTGAAGCTGGCTCATGTTCAGTTTCTCATTGACCGACACCCCCAAGTCGTTCTCCACAGGACTGCTCTGAATCTCTTCTCTGCCCAGCCTGTAGCTGTGCCTGGGATTGCCCCAGCCCAGGTGTAGGGCCTTGCACTTTGCTTTGATGAACCTCATGAGGTTTGCGTTGGCCCACCTTTCAAACACATCTTCTGTGACAACCCTTACACACATACTCAAATAGGGAATCTCACACTCCTTCTGCAGACGGAGCAGAGTTAAAGACACCACATCTTTGGCCAGCTCATCCCACATGCTGTTTCAAAAGGAATCCAATACAGCTGCTCCTCATAATGAAAAAGTTAGCTAGAACCAAATCACAGTACGAGTAAGTGCTATTTTTTTGTCCATTAGCCATTTAAAATGCTTCTAGTAACAAAACTGTCAGTGGCACACCCCCACAACAGCCATTTAATCTCTTATGCATAAAATATTAACCTCTATTGTTCATTTTTGAAAGCGGCACCATGGTTACCAGTCAGTGAAGGGGAGCACAGTCTTTTTCATGGTGAAGACAGCAAGATGCTGCGGTACAGATCTCTTTCCTGCCTCCCAGATTTCTTCAGCAAAGCTGAAGTTATTTCAAGTGATGCTTCACAAGCAATTATTGTTTCTGCCATCTCAGTTTTCTAATGCACAGTATAAATTAACAGGGTCCTGTTTAGTGATCAAGCCAATCAATCACTTTTGAACTGAAGTTAAATAGTGGTAAATGTGTAAGCACTGTGGGGAAAAAAAAAAAGTCTGTGATTTCAGGCAAAGATCCTAAAATGACTGTAACACCACCTCACCTCCCAAGGGCACTGTGAAGATAAACGAGCTGCTCATCATCAAAGCAGGTTTTCAGGTTTGAGAAAGAAATTAATAAATCCATTGTCAGGGGAGCTTCTGAACAACATGTAGAAAACAAGACTTGAACCACACACTGACTGATGAAGAAAAGAAAAAAAACCCAGCATAACAACCCAGCATAGCAACAACCCCAGCACAAAAAAAAAAATACTTGTTTTTACAACTATTAGTTGGTGAAAGAGCACCCTCATGGGTGGGGATAACACAACATTTTAGTTTGCATTATATACATATGCCAAGGAAGCCACACTGCAAAGTTCTTCAGGCAGACAATCCAGGATTTTCATAGTTTTTGAAGGTTTGCTTGTGCTTCCAGATTTCAATTTAATGTGTGTACACACTGAGGTTTTCATGGCTTTTTTAAGCATACTATATGTTAAAGGCTACTGCCTGCCAATTTTAAGGCTGTGAAACACTTACTTCCATAAGAACCTTGGGTTGTCCCAGATCCTAAGGCAATAGACAATCAGCTTAGCCTGATCAGTGTCACTGGAGCTGCACGAATTTGTATTTGTGAAGGATGTTTCCCTTAAACCTGAGAGCTGTTTGGACTTTGATGAAAATACATCAGCTCAGAAGAATTTGCCCAGTTTCAACAAAGTTATCCTAATCAACCATTGCTTTTTAGATAGCTCACCTGCTCCTTTAATTCAGTCACTTTCAATAAATCAAACCAGTTGGCACATGAACAGTTTATTTTTCAGCTCAACAATTTTCAGGGGGGCAGTGTTGATGTATGAATATTTTAAGTAAAAAATAACTTGAAATATGAAGTCTTAAGAAAAGAAAGATTTACAATAATATGTAGACAAAAACAGATTTGTTGTTCTCTATTAATGATCTATTTTACATGACTTTTTGTCAGGATCTCATTTATGCAATATGAGACTCACCTCTTCCATTTGGAGATAAAACAGATTACAAAATACTGGTTGGAAATACATAAGTTTTTTAAGTGCTTGTGCTGACCTTGCGTAAGCACAATCCAAGTTCTTTAGTTTTTCCATCTGTTCAATACATTCAACAATCCTTTGCATGTTTTTTACAACATCTGAGATCCACAGCTAAAGTTTTATTCTATAAGACCAAAGTCATACTACTGCTAATAAGCATGAGTGGAAAAATGGGAGCTTTTATGCATGGGAGATAGATACTAAACAAAGTTTTTCTATTGTTCAGTACACATCCCAGAGGCAGGGAACTAAAACACCTTTGTTGCATGATATAGGTCTGTACAAGGACTTTTGATACAGACTTTTTATCTAGTGTGGAGTGCTTGACAGTCATTATAATCCACATATATGTATAATGCATATAAATAAAACTTTTTCTGACGTCTTTGAAATAAAAAAGTGTTTTAATAAAACTTATAATGTTTATATTAATGACATCAGTACAAGAATTGTAGACAAATTTTCCCACATAAAATTCCTCTTTACCTTCTAAAGTAACCACCAATTTTTTTGCATTAGTTTTACATTAATTATTTCTTTAAATGTCTCTTTCAATACCTGTGTTTAATACATTTTAAACAACAAACTGCATGCTGAATCTCAGTAGTTTTTTTCAAATGCAAATACACTTATTGTTGATGTTTTGTTTTCAATCATAATTGCTATAAAACATGTTTTCTGGTTTTCTAGAATTAAAATAAGTTATTGTAGACATACTGGTGATGGAAGACTTAACAAACAGGTGTGCCTGAAAACTTGTTTATTTTCCAGCTCCATCAAGTGGGCTAACAAAACTGGATACCCTCCTCTACAAACTGACACACAGCAAATGTCAGTTTCGTGTTGAAGACACAATGGCAAAAGGCACAAACTGAATTCAGCTAGACTAAAGGATTCCTTGTTTTATTTTCTTTCCCCAAAATTGTGGAGGCTTCAATTAATTAAAATTTAATCAATATAAATTAGTATTTTTTAAATTTATTAATTAATGATTTCAATTATTTTAAATTATATTTTGAATTATTACATTTATAAATTAATAAATTAATTTTAATTAATTTACATTAATTAAGGCTTTAAACAAACAATTAATGTCTTCACTGGCATATCCATACGCATACATACACGCAGGCTCACATCCTCCTAAATCCAGCTTAACTGGCAGCCTTCCCATTACAGTGCATCCTCAGCTTGCCTGCCATTCATAGAATCATTCATAGAATCATAGAACAGTTAGGGTTGGACAGGACCTTAAGATCATCTAGTTCCAACCCCCTGCCATGGGCAGGGACACCTCACACTAAACCATCCCACACAAGGCTATGTCCAACCTGGCCCTGAACACTGCCAGGGATGGAGCATTCACAACTTCCCTGGTGTCGTGGTTTAAACCCAACCACAAACCTCGTCCACTCACTCCCCCCCTTTCTTGCCCTCCCCCTGCTTCTGGAGGGACGGAGAGGAGAATCAAAAAGAATGCAACTCCCGCGGGTTGAGATAAGAACAGCCCAGTAACTAAGGTATAACACAAATCACTACTGCTACCACCAATAATAATAGTGCTAAAGGAAATAACAAGAGGAAAGAATACAACACCTCAACACCAGCCGACCAATAACTCACCCCACTCCCCCCAGCCAAGCACCGACCGACACCTCCTCCAACCCTGCAGTCCCAACCCTTCCGGGTAACTCCCCATTACATCCTGGGCATGACGTGCTGTGGTATGGAATACCTCTTTGGCTCGTTTGGGTCAGGTGTCCTGTCTCTGCTTCCTCCCAGCCTCCCCTCCTCCCTGGCAGAGCATGAGGCTCAGAAAGTCCTTGGCCAGACCAAACATTCGAGCAGCAACTGAAAACATTGGCGTTATCAGCACTGTTCCCAGGCCAAAAGATCAAAACACAGCACTGTACTAGCTCCTAAGAAGGAGAAAACTGACTGCTGCTGCTCAAACAAGGACACCTGGGCAACCCATTCCAGTCCCTCACCAAACTTACAGTAAAGAACTTCCTACTTATATCCAATATAAACTTCCCCTGCTTAAGTTTTAACCTGTTACCCCGTTGTCCTATCACTATAGTCCCTAATGAACAGTCCCTCCCCAGCATCCCTATAGGCCCCCTTCAGATGCTAGAAGGCTGCTACGAGGTCTCCACGCAGCCTTCTCTTCTCCAGGCTGAACAGCCCCAACTTCCACAGCCTGTCTTCATACGGGAGGTGCTCCAGTCCCCTGATCATCCTCGTGGCCCTCCTCTGGACTTGTTCCAACAGTTCCATGTCCTTTTTATGTTGAGGACACCAGAACTGCACACAATACTCCAGGGGAGGTCTCACAAGAGCAGAGTAGAGGGGCAGGATCACCTCCTTCAAACTGCTGGTCACGCTCCTTTGGATGCAGCCCAGGATACAGTTGGCTTTCTGGGCTGCGAGCACACACTGAAGCCAGCTCATGTTCAGTTTATCATCAACCAACACCCCCAAGTCCTTCTCCTCAGGCCTGCTCTGAATCTCTTCTTTGCCCAGTCTGTAGCTGTGCCTGGGATTGCTCCGACCCAGGTGTAGGACCTTGCACTTGGCATGGTTAAACTTCATAAGACTGGTATCAGCCCACCTCGCAAGCATGTCAAGGTCCCTCTGGATGGCATTTCTTCCCTCCAGCATATCAACTGAACCACACAGCTTGGTGTCATCAGCAGACTTGCTGAAGGTGCTCTCAATCCCACTGTCCATGTCACCGGCAGAGATGTTGAGCAATACCGATCCCTGAGGGACACCACTTGTTGCTGGTCTCCAGCTGGACATTGAGCCATTGACTACAACTCTTTGCATATGGCCAACCCGACAGTTCTTTATCCACTGAGTGGTCCATTCATCAAATCGATGTCTCTCTAATTTAGAGACAACGATGTTGTGTTCGACAGCGTCGAATGCTTTGCACAAGTCTGGGTAGGTGACATCAGCTGCTCTGTCCCTGTCCATCAGTTCCGTAGCCCTGTCATAGAAAGCCACCAAATTGGTCAGGCAGGATTTCCCCTTAGTGAAGCCATGCTGGCTGTCACCAAGCACCTTCTTGTTTTTCATGTGCCTTAGCATGCTGTCCAGGAGAACGTGCTCCAAAATTTTGCCAGGCACAGAGTTGAGACCAACTGGCCTGTAATTCCCCGGGTCTTCCATTTTCCCCTTCTTGAAAATGGGGGTTATATTTCTCTTTTTTCAATCATCGGGAACTTCACCTGACTGCCAAAATTTTTCAACTATGATGGCCAGTGGCTTAGCAACTTCATTTGCCAGCTCCTTCAGGACCTGAGGATGGATTTCTTCAGGTCCCATGGACTTGTGTACGTTCATATTCTTAAGATGGTCTTGAACCAAATCCTCTCCTACAGTGGGCCTAGGGTCTTCATTCTCACATTCCCTTCATCTGCCTTCATGTCCATTTTTTTGTTTTCTATGGTGTTCTTCTGTGAGGATGCTGACATTATATATATATATATATTTTTTTTTTTTGCTTAGCTCCATTTTCAAGCATCTTTGCTTTTACCTCTGCACGAACCAACATTTCTGTTAGAGGCTGCAGCCTAAATGTTAGAGGCTGCAGCCTAAATGTCACCAGCAGCACTTCTGTCCTGGGAATAGACCAGCTTTCCTAAGCAATGTGTTTATTACCCCTGCTTTATTCTCTGTAGTAAAGCTTTAAAAACAAAATTCCTATGATTATTCTTCATTTTTTAAGTAAAAGAGGTAACAAGGGAACAAACAAAACCAGATTTTCTCAGGGTTCCAAGTTTCATATAACAAAATACGTTGTCATATCTCAACTAAGCAGCATTTTAATTTGAAAAGTCCTACCTAAAAAGACTTCTGTACAAAGCAAGATATGACTCTAAACACAAGAATAAAATCTATTTTCTGATGGAAAATACTGTTCTATAACCCCTGACATGATTCCTCACATATTCTTAAAGTTTGTAAATCTCAGGCTACATCTTTCTTGCACCTAGAATGTGTGAGATCAGATCTTGTTCTACCTTTCATAGATATGCCTGGGATTTTCAGCTGTGATGTGGGGAAATCCTGATTGCCAGGAACAAAATTACTTTCCTGCCTCTACACTTTCTGCTTTCTACCAAAAAAAATAAAAAAAAAAAGAACAGCAAATACAAAAAATAACTTTAAGCAGATTCTGAACAAGTCAAGCTTCTACAATTTTTAGTTATTCAGTGCTAACCAGTAAAGAGAAAAAAATAGTTCATAGGTTTTAATTTGTCATGTCAGTAAGGCCAGTAAGTCTTTTTGTACCAGCAGTACCAATGAAATACAACAATTCTTTTTATTTTTTTTTTTTTAAGAAAGAAAAAGTCAGGAGAGAGAAAGAGAAAGACTTTTATTCTCATCTCTCACAGATCTTTGAGGGCTGTGGGAATGATTACATGGTATTTGTGAACTTCCTATTGCCAGTAAGGAATAACAGTGTTCTTCAAATATTTGGAGCTGCTTAAAGCAAACCTGAAAGCATTCTATCAAGCAGAGATGGCAAAAATTCCCCCAGCTGTTAAAGAGACAAAATTTTCCATAAAATCACAAATATTAACCAAATATTAGCTCCTGTAAGAAGTCCTGTGGTCCCAGAATTCATGCCAAATATAGACTTTTTTCTTAACACGAGGATATATAAACTCCGAACAAGTAACCGACGAATGTGAATTTCAGTTCTTTTGGAGTATTGCAGAATGCATTATTTATTCTACTGAAGGAAGTACATAAACGTGTAAGTCAGAGGAGGATAGATCTGAATGCAAAAATAAGCTTGCATATAATTAGCTTACTCATCCCCACTCCTTCTTTTCATTTCAGCAAGAGGCAAATTTGTCCTGCCTTTGTGCAATATTCCAGGGTTTTCTCTACTTCAGGGGCTGAAAATATATGCATGCCTAACTTCCAAGCCAATAGACCATGTCAGCTTCAGAAACTGCAGAGAAGACAGGCCCCCAATGGGAAAGTGTTGCTCATCCATACCACAACAGAGACAGAAAGTAACAGCTTGTTGGCAACAGGGCAAGAACTTTGAGGGCCAAACTCCCTGAAAGTCTGCATTTCACTGAATGATCTATCAAACCTCTCTTTCTGAATTTGAGTTAAATTTTCACTGTAGTAGCTGTTATTTCACCCATGTATAAGGTTGTTAATTACTATGCAAACTTTGGTTTTCCAACACATAGACACTGGTATAATTTTCTTTGTTTCAGCTGTCTTGCGTCGCAGTGAGTCTGGGGTTTCAGCATCTCTTGCATTTCATAACTGAAACAGTAATTTGTCTACTTGTAGAACTTTGAAAGCAGTTAATTCTGAGACAAATTCTACCAGTGAAAATAAGTTACTTCCTGTATTTCATTCAAAACCTGTTGGAGCCCCTAAATCCCCAACAGAGTTTGAAACCTCAAGTTGACTCAGATCTTCAAACAAGCTCCTTATAAACTGCTCCGAGTCTTTGAAACCTCCATGTGTAATTTTGGCAAATGTGAGAACAGGACAGCTGTGGTTCAAGTTATGGGATGCACAGTGATTTGAGATTTCCACATGCAAACTGGAATCAGCTTTGTCATTCCTCTTCACACTGTGAAGTCCTGGGGACAGATCTGCTGACACATCTGCCTAACTAGACAAACCTCTCCACATGGGTGATAGGTAGTGTTGCTGTTATAGATGATATGCTGTATTCCCCTCTTTCTCTCTCAGAAGGGTCTAAGGAGCTATCTTTCACAGGAATGGAGAACATACATTCAGCTTTATACAGTAATGCATGAGCTTCTGTTATCTAAGAACCTGAATGTTAATAATCTTTTTCCTGTGCATGCCCTGTCTGAGAATAAGCTAAATAAACTGATCCTGATGAGTGACAAGATTTCTTCTATATGGACTACAGAACATCACTCAGACTTGAAAACCAGTGTTTACCTAGCAAAGCCACAGTTCTGGATTTCCGAAGGGCCAACTTTGGCCTCTTCAGTCAACTGCTAAGGGAAGTCTCATGGGAAAGTGTACTAGGCGGTAAAGGGGCTCAAGATAGTTGGTTAGCATTCAAGGACCGCTTCTTCCAAGCTCAGGATCGGTGCGTCCCAATGAGTAGGAAGTCAAGTAAGGGATCTAGGAGACCGGCGTGGTTAAACAAGGAGCTGCTGGGCAAACTCAAGTGGAAAAGGAGAATCTATGGATTATGGAAGGAGGGGCTGGCCGCTTGGGAGGAATATAGGACAGTTGTTAGAGGATGTAGGGAGGCAATTAGGACAGCTAAGGCCTCCTTGGAACTCAATCTTGCTAGTCGGGTTAAAGACAATAGAAAGGGCTTCTTCAAATACATAGCAAATAAAACTAAAACAAGAGGCAATATAGGCCCACTGCTGAACGAAGTGGGTACCCTGGAGACAGAGGATATAAAGAAGGCAGAGGTGCTGAATGCCTTCTTTGCCTCTGTCTTTACTCCTGCAGACTCTCCCCGAGGGCCCCGGATTTCTATAGCCCCAGAAGGAGTCAGGACAAAGGAGGAGTTTGCTTTGGTAGATGAGGATTGGGTTAGGGATCAGCTATGCAAACTGGACATCTGTAAATCGATGGGTCCGGATGGAATGCACCCACGGGTGCTGAGGGAGCTGGCGGAGGTCATTGCTAGGCCACTTTCCATCATCTTTGGTAAGTCGTGGGAAATGGGCGAGGTGCCTGAGGATTGGCGGATGGCAAAGGTCACACCAATCTATAAGAAGGGCAAGAAGGAGGACCCGGGTAATTATAGACCGGTCAGCCTTACTTCCATCCCTGGAAAGATGATGGAACAACTTATTCTTGACTCCATCACTAGGCATATCAAGGATGAGGGGGTCATTAAGAACAGCCAACATGGTTTTATGAGGGGGAAGTCATGTATGACCAACCTTATAGCCTTCTATGAGGAAGTGACTAGGTGGAGGGATGATGGTAGAGCGGTAGATGTAGTTTTTCTTGATTTCAGTAAGGCATTTGATACTGTCTCCCACAGCATCCTCATAGATAAGCTGAGGAAGTGTGGGCTTGACGATCAAGTAGTGAGGTGGATCGAGAACTGGTTGAAAGGAAGAAGGCAGAGAGTTGTGGTCAATGGCGCAGAATCTAGCTGGAGGTCTGTGACTAGTGGAGTTCCTCAGGGGTCGGTGCTGGGACCGGTGCTGTTTAATATCTTCATCAATGACCTGGATGAGGGAACTGAGTGCACCCTCAGCAAGTTTGCTGATGACACAAAACTGGGAGGAGTGGCTGACACACCAGAGGACTGTGCTGCCATTCAGCGAGACCTGGACAGGCTGGAGAGTTGGGCGGGGAGAAACTGGATGAAATTTAACAAGGGCAAGTGTAGAGTCTTGCATCTGGGGAAGAACAACCCCATGTACCAGTACAGGTTGGGGGTTGACCTGCTGGAAAGTAGTGAAGGGGAAAGGGACCTGGGGGTCCTGGTGGATAGGAGGATGACCATGAGCCAGCAATGTGCTCTTGTGGCCAAGAAGGCAAATGGCATCTTAGGGTGCATTAGAAAGGGAGTGGTTAGTAGGTCAAGAGAGGTTCTCCTCCCCCTCTACTCAGCCTTGGTGAGGCCGCATCTGGAATATTGCGTCCAGTTCTGGGCCCCTCTGTTCAAGAAGGACAGGGAATTGCTTGAAGGAGTCCAGCGCAGAGCCACAAAGATGATTAAGGGAGTGGAACATCTCCCTTATGAGGAGAGGCTGAGGGAGCTGGGTCTCTTTAGCTTGCAAAAGAGGAGACTGAGGGGTGACCTCATCAATGTTTACAAATATGTGAAGGGTAGGTGTCAGGATGATGGAGCTAGGCTTTTTTCAGTGATATCCAGTGATAGGACAAGGGGCAATGGGTGTAAACTGGAGCATAGGAAGTTCCACGTTAACATCAGGAAGAACTTCTTTACTGTAAGAGTGACAGAGCACTGGAACAGGCTGCCCAGGGGGGTTGTGGAGTCTCCTACACTGGAGATATTCAAGGCCCGCCTGGACAAGTTCCTGTGTGATGTACTGTAGGTTACCCTGCTCTTGCAGGGGGGTTGGACTAGATGATCTTTTTAGGTCCCTTCCAACCCTTGGGATTCTGTGATTCTGTGATTCTGTAAAAAGTAGAAAGAGAGTGGCGCAAATCAGAAAAGCTACAGCCATCTGCTGTGAAATATAGCCCCATGAATGCTTTGGGAATGTTACAGTTACTTTTTTTTCATTCGTCTTTACCAATACAATTTATTTTAGAGGGCAACCTGGATCACTTGTGAAGTGCTGTGTTCAAAATCCCACACCCTTGATTGCAGTTGGACGCTGTGAGAATCACGTAATATTCAGAGCAGACCAGGTATAGATTGAGAGCTGTTTCTTTCAAATCAGGATATATAGCCATTAAGATCAGATGGAGACTGCTTCTCTTCCCCAAAATGCAATGCAATCCTGTGCCATCATATTTTGTGAGGAAACATACAACATCCAGGGATAGGGATGAATTTAAATTTCTGTGATTTCTGTCCATAATTTTCAATTTTATTCTGATGTGAATCCTTTCAAGAGTCCCTTGCTGCAAACTAAGCAGGCAGGCTTCCAAATGCCTCTCAAATCAATGTATTTAAATCACTAGCCTGTAACAGTGACCCTGGGGCAAGAGATAAGTTAGTCTATTGTTTTAATTTTATTCTACACCAAAACTCAAGCTTTGAAAGTCTCCTTCTGGTGATTGTGAACTTTATTTCCCTCACCCCCCAACCCCCCGTTAGCACAGGGAAATACTGAGGTGCAGACACCCCGCTATTTAAAAAGCAGAATGGTGGTGTCAGAATGATTTATTTCTAATGGGTTTCTGACAGCTTCCTCTATGTTACAACAGCTCTTACACAAGAGAACACGACAGTCATTTTGGCATATCTCTTATAATGTGTGCTATTAATAGAGCTTCAGTTTACTGATTTCCCAGATAGATAATCATTCCTGAGTGGCTGTATAATGCTTTCTGAGGTGAATAGTAGATGGCACTAAGAATTACTGGGCAAGCTATAGCAAGCCACAGGTTGTAGCATAAAGAAGCTCTGTCTGATGGTATAAATGTATTCAAGAGTCCAAAGCTGCCAAACCCAAAATATCATATGATTAATTACTCAATTATATTTGTATGCAGACAGTATATAGAAAAGAAAATTTGGGGGATTAAAGGTGAGAAAAAAACAATATAGTGCAAAGCCATTTACGTACATTTTCTTCCATCTCTGCATAAGTCATGTCTTACACTAAGTTTAAAAAAATATTTTGTTATAGCTGGATGCATAACATCTAAACTCTTAAATACACTGTTCCAAGTACCCAGGTATTGGAAATATACATTAACATATGAAAATGTGTGATTTGACTTCTTATTACCTGCCTTTCTTTTTTTCCAGAGTTGCCTTTACCCCCAGATGATTCATGAAGGAAGGACAGACTTTCAAGGAATTGTACTGTCTGTGTATACTGCTGTCATTGCAGAAGTTTGATATTGTCTCCAAACAATGTGTGAAACATGAAGTTTACTTTATTTGACAGGTGACAGCAGAAGCAAGACTGGTCCTTGAAAGCAAAGAATTTGAGAGATTGTTTTTGCTGATGAATAGTGCCAGTAACTGTGTGGTTAAAAACATCTAAATCCTTAAATAAACACATCTGGATTCCTAAAGAAGCAAGCTGGCATTCCAGAAAAACTATCCAAGTGAAACAGAAGAGTGACATCCAAACCCCGTCCTTTGGACGTTAAGGTGTTGACTGGATGTCATATTTATTTTGGCAGTACAGACACAGAGGAGGCTACCTAGACTGCGAGTCCAGTTTTTTTTTTCTTAGGGTGGATAATATTATGGGTTTTTTTTAAGCCAGAACTCTATGAAATATGATTTATTTTGACTTGGTGGAAAAGACTGATTATTAGGAAAATCATATTAAAACTCAGGAAACATGGGGAAACCTATTTTGTTATTTACATTTTTAACGTCTCAACTTCAGTTGAAGGCCAACTCAGTATCACTGGAAGTTGTTGTCATCTGAGAGTAAAAACTGAATTATTGGTGTTAAGCCAGCTCCTACACAAATATCTGATGCACAGAAAGCAATATCAGGAGGTCTGTCTCTTTAGCTGGCATAAATCAGCCTCAGGTTTTTTTTAAGTCAGTGCATCTATGCTGATTAACACCAGCTGTAGATCTGGCAGAGGCACTCCGAAGATGAATGAGAAATCAACTAAACTCCTGCTCCAAGGATAATCTTTGCATTAATGAAGAAGTCTGTGTTACTGCTGTTTCCTAGGTGGTCTTTAGATAAAGGCAGCAGATCTATGATTCAGTTGGACCATGGCTGTGTGGCACAGAAGATAGCTACAGGCAAGCTACCCACCAAATACTAACCAGCCCCGTTGCACTACCACTGACAGCACTATTCCTACCCGTGCCAGTAAAAGACGTAACCCACTGCTGTTAAAATTAATTGAAGTACATTTTTTAAAAAAATGGATACACCAGATAGAAATTAATTTGTTTACTGCATGAAACAATAGGCTGCAAGAATGCCAACATGTGAGATTTACGTTTCCAGCACAGGTGAAAACCAGTAGTGGCTAAAAATAACCAATTTGTTTCCAGCTTTACCAAGCATCTTTAAGACTTTTTTTTTTTTTCTCTTTTGTGCTTAGGCAAATGTGTGTATATTTTTTCCAGAGGATCAGAAAATGTGGGTTCAATGTATTCTATAGTGCAACACCCAAGAGCTGCAACATGCTATTCAGCTATTCTGAAAAAAATCAGCCTTCACTCAAAAATCAAAGCCACTGTTCACTCATTCCTGTTACTCCTTTGGAGTCTTTAGGATGCAAACATAGCACTGCACAGCAAGTTTAAATGTCAAAACTGATTTCATACTGTTTGCAGTCTTGTGTCAATGTCACGTAGCCTCTGTGGGAGGCTCACAGATAGAGGCAGCCTTACATTACAACGCCTTTCCATAGTTAGCTAAAGCTGTAGAGTGGCTCCAAACCTTTTCTTCTGATTTTTCTATTTCTTACAAGTGTACATACATTTCTGTAATACACAGCGTTTCGCTTTACTGAGTTCTTAACAAATTTTGATCTCTAGCTGAGAGTGAAATAAGTCTACCAGAAATCTGAGGGTCCCTGAGATACATTTCACTGCCTAATCAGAAATAATATGATAGAAAATATATTATAATCTTCCCTTAAGAGAAATACACTAGAGTTAATAATACTCTGTAGAAATATCACCAGACCTCAATCTGTGTAGACACAACTATTTTTTGAGACTGAATCTGCTAACTGTGTTAATCTTTTTACCTTCAGTGAATCTACCAAGTTAAATTACATGACATCCTCCCAAAAGGATGTGCAAGAGACATTGCTCCTTCACAAAATGTGATATTCTAATTCCCTGCATTAGATTATTTTATACTCACCTTGGAAAGAGGTAATGACTTCAGTGCAGAATAATCACCTGCAAGTTAAAGACTGTACACATTAGAAGTTATTCAGCAACTAGGTGTATCTATAGTCTCACTCTCCTAACGATCCTTAAAAAGATGATAAACTTAGTACTGTAATCATAGCCATTTAAACTAAACTATGTATTCTAATTACATTAATGAAATGGAAATGAAAACCAGTTCCACTATTTTCACCATAAACTACTGAAATCCTTGAGCAAAACCAAAACATGCAAGAAGCTGGGGGGCTTCTGTAAAATCATATTGCTTCTATATTTTACCAGATAACTTCTACATTCCTTGAGAATACTGGGGTATGGTGGTGCAGCAATGTGTTTTTAAAAATACAAACTGCTTGAGGAGTTTTGAGGGAAAAACTGCCACAACAAACGAAATGTCCTTTCATTAGTCCTTCTGCCCCTGCTGTTGCTAACTTTAGGTATTCTTCAGACAAGTCTTGTTAACCGATCCTTAAAAGCACATCATGCTGGCATGTGGAGATGCATTAGAAGACTGTAGCTGCTTGCAGCAGCTAGGAATAACTTCTTATTGTCACTCAGGAGCAGTTGGTTTCTTCTGGTTATTCATATCCCTGGGATCAAGCAGCAGTTCATTTAAGAAGAAAAGATTATTTTCCCCTCCTGCTTCTTATCCCGCTGTAACGTCAGCTCCTTTATTCAATCTTCTGCATCTAAAGGCCTACTAAATCACTCATGTTACATATTGCTCTTGGAGGAGGCCTAAAATCAGCAGGCTCAGAATGGTCATCAGAACTAGAGGGTATAAAACCAGGCAACGTAACTGCAAGCAAATATATTTAGTTTGTTGAGATCCGCTCTCTACAGAAAAAAAAAAAAAAAAAAAGCTGGAATAGATTCAGCACTTGATCACAGACTTGGGGCAAAGAGTGCTTCTTAGCTGTGATCCTGAAATATTTCCCTTTTTGCATACTTCAAAGACATGAGTTTCCCAGCTTGATACTTGTCCTGGGTTCACCAGTAGCCGTTTTTCTCCTTCTTAGTAGCTGGTGCAGCACTGTGTTTTGACCTCCAGCCTGGGAAGAGAGCTGATAACCCCAATTGGTTTTAACTGTTGCTAAGTAATGTTTATTCTGGCTAAGGACTTTGTGAGTCTCATATTCTGCCAGGGACGAGGGGAGGCAGGGAGGAAGCAGAGACAGGACACCAGACCCAAGCTAGCCAAAGAGGTATTCCGTACCACAGCGTGTCATGCCCTGGGAGGTAACTGGGAGTTACCCGGAAGAACACGGGCTCTCTTCGGTGGGGGTTGAACTAGTTTTGCGGTGCTATTGTATTCTCTTCTCTTGTTATTTTCTCTTATCATTATTATCATTGGTGGTAGCAGCAGTGATTTGTGTTATACCTTAGTTACTGGGCTGTTATCTCAACCAGTAGGAGCTACATTCTCTCAATTCTCTTCCCTATCCCTCCGGGAGCGGAATTGGGGGGGGAGGGAGGAGGAAAGAAAGAGGGAGGAAAAGTGGGGGGAGTGAGTGAACAAGCTGTGTGGATCGGTTTAAACCACGACAATATTTTTTCATAGGTATTTGCTGATCATAATACTTAAGACAGCAACTAATTCCTACTTCCCATTGTCACTTGTGAAAATGGGGTCTAAGCAACAGTGAAGATTTAAAATAAAATTCGTTTTTACAACAAATGTGGGAAAAATTTTATTTAGGTATGTATAAATGGGCTCAGAATATCTAGTTTACAGAATACTTTATAATTTTTCACCAACAACATTATCTTCTTTTGACCTTTTGATTTGATTTTACCACTGTGCAACTCAAAGAACACAAAAACATGCAAATCAAATTCCAAACAGTATATAACAAGCAAGTATCCTGGATATCAGTTTTGAATGTGCATCAGTGGCGTATTTTGTGCAGAACCATTCCAACTTACAGGAAGAATCAGTCTTGTCCACTAGGATATGTAATTTAAAGACGCCATAGATGCATTGAAAAAAGTTAGAATGATTTTCACTTTACATGTGGGAAATCTATGCACAGACCAAATAACAAATTTTGGCCTAGGTCTCTCATCTTTTCCCAGTCTGCTGACTTGACTGGTGCACCACTCCAATGTCAACAGTTGTACAGAACCAGCACAAAGCAACAATTTGATCCAAGATCAGCAAACACAAAACCAGGTGTTTTAAGAACCAGTTAATGCATTGTTTAGAGGGAGAGAAGACCTGTTCATATGCTGACTTCACACAATCACTGAAATGTGTTCCTGAAAAAGAAGGGACTTTTGTCATTATTTGTGCCACCTGATTTTCTAATACAACTCCCAAAACCCCAGTCTATACAAGACTGAATTTATCAAGCCAGCTCTCATCCATGACTCAGATATGCTCAAATAATATGTACATCAATTCACAAGAGCAATGCAGTTTATACCAGCTGGCAATTTAGTAAGAATTTAGGTTTATAAGCCCAACAGCTAATTGTTTAAAGAAGAAAGAAATTAATCACTCTTCCCCTCCCTTCCCACCAACAAAGTTCCATAGTTCCTAAACTACAGAGGAATACCACATGGGCACAGGCAATTCCACTGTATCTTAAACCATGCAAGCAGGGTAGAAGAGCAGCTTGGCTGACCCACAAACTCCTGGTGGAGCTCAAGGGGAATAAGAAATTGGGCAATCTCCAGAAAGCAAGGTTAGGGTTTACAGGAAGACTGCAGAGTTGCTGTTTGTATATGCAGAAAGAAGACACAAAACCCAAAGCTCAACTAGGGTTGAAACTGGCCAATGTTCTGTCAGACAAGAAATACTTCTTGAAGTATGTTTATAGCAAGAGGAGAACTAAAGAAAACAGTGGACTGACATTTGTTGAAGATGGTCAGCTGACAAATAAGGTAGAAGACAAAATGGAGGCATTCTTTTTTTGCCTCAATCTTTAATAATACTGACAAACTTTGGGCTTCCTGGTTCAGTGAGGACTGTAAGTGCAGGAGCGGTGACTTTCCATTTTTGGAAAAAGAAACTGTAAGGGACTCGCTGTATCAGGTGAATGTTCATAAGTCCATGGCCCCTGATGGGGTTCATTCCAGAGCACTGGAGGCACTAGGAGATGTTACAGCAGGACCTCTCTCAATCATCTATCACCTTTAGTTCTTGGGTGTCTGGGGAAGTCCTTGTTGATGGGAAGCTGGACAACGTTATTTCAGTCTACAAAAAGGGCATGAGGGAAGACCTGTTAGTATAACCTCAATACCCAGGGGTACTGAAGAGTCACCTGAGGGATGACATCGTTGCTCTCCACAACTTCCTGAGAAGGGGAAGTGGAGAGGGAGGTGTTGGGCTCTTGCCCCTGGGTTCCAGGGATAGGACATGTGGGCATGTCTTAGAAGTGTGACAGGGAAGGTTTAGTCTTGACATTAGGAAACATTTCTTTACTAAGAGTGTGGTCAAACACTGGATCAGGCTTCCTAGAGAGGTGTTCAGTGCCCCAATCTTCTCAGTGTTTAAGAGGCATTAGGACAATGCCTTTACTAACATGCTTTCTAATACAGGACCACTTTTCTATGTTTTAAGAGATTATAGCGAACTTCTGCAACACTCAGCAAGGCATAGAAATATAATAATTATCCCATTTCCACTTTTAACAAATTGAGGTGTTTCTCACTAGGAATAATGGTGTTTCAGTCAGTTCAAGATAAATGGCTAATACTAAATAGCTTTACAGCTGAATGTGACAACTCCAAATGTTTTCTGAAGAGAAAAATTTAGTTACTTTGTTATAACATATTGAGGTATTTCATAAAATTAGCCAGTAAAGAATTACTGTAGATCAGGGTAAGAAGGGAAAATAAATTGTGATTAATATTTTTATTCTTCCGGTGAAAAGTAAAATACCAAATTTTATGGAGATTAAATAAATTTAATTTGGAAGAAAAAATTATGCCAGAGATACTGAAAAATTTGCCAGACAAGTGAGGAAAAATATAATGGATTTTTCAGAAACTGGATTGCAAATCTCAACCTCCTCTAGCAAAAGGTTGGGTTTTGTTCCTTGCAAATATTTTCCTAAGATGTTTTAAAGGTTTTTTATCTGGACTGATCAAATAAAAATTAATGCTGTCTGCTAATGAGATGTGAGTGATATTTTTGTTTTATTGTTAAGATTATGAATTGTATTGTCTTTTCTCACTGAAGACTGGTCTGCGTTTTTTCATCATGTATTTCCCGGTCGTACACTGAACTGTGAGGTGAACCCTGCCTCCCCACCCCCAGTATTGTTGCAGGAAGAAGCCCATGCTCCTAACACGTAGTAGAATTGGAACCTCAATTCTTTTGTAACACTTTTTACAATTTCCCTCAGATCCTCTCTGAGCATAGGATTAAACATAACACCTACGTAACTTTTAAAGGCCATTTAGAGCAACAGTTGAATACAACTCAACCAGGTTTCTTATTAGCTTGTCACAGATCTGGAATTTAACCAAAATTCAGAACCTAATTAAATGCACTGGATTCATCACTAAGCGGTACACTGAGACATTAGGAATATGTTGTGCTTTCCTTCAGTACAGGAAAGTAAGTACTTAATGTCACCGTCATCTTTCTGGTCTTGTGAAGGTTTTCTCATGAATAGAATATCAAAATTCATTTAATATGTTTTATTGCATATATTGCTCTATATATCATCACTGTTGAAAAGTGCAATACCACATATCACTATACCTTGCTACGTTTCTGGGCATACTGTCACCCTAAAGGAAACACATGAAGAAGAAGTTGGCATGTCTCTCATTCAACAAATTACTTGGTGGACAATCAATCTGTAGAACCCAGAAAGCATTCTATTGGCAGCAGAACCAATACTTTGAGCAAACAGCTGATTTCTCCCAGTAATATTGAAACCACAGGGGGGATTAATTTCAGTTTTCAGCAACATCTCTGTTTTGAAAGAAAATTCCTTACTTTTCTCTCTGCCTCATGCTCCAATTACTTCTGTTCTTGTGCATCCTACATTTAGGCTGTACATCAAATGACAGCACACTAAATAAACTGGACCAGATTTCAGAAGATTCAGATTCCTAGTTCTGTCAAACTGTTTGTATGTTCTTGAGGAAGTATGGATGGAAGAGAGAATTAATACCTTCACCAACTGCCATAATACAACCGCAGCTGGCAAATAAGCCACACACAGCCACTTTCTCACATTCTCCCAGTGGATAGGGGACAAAATCATAGAATCATAGAATAATTAGGGTTGGACAGGACCTTAAGATCATCTAGTTCCAAACCCCCTACCATGGGAAGTGACACCTCACACTAAACCATGTCACACAAGGCTCTGTCGAGCCCAGCCTTGAACATTGTCAGGGATGGAGCATTCAAAACCTCCCTGGGCAACCTATTCCAGTGCCTCACCAACCTTACAGTAAAGAACTTCCTCCTTATATCTAATCTAAACTTCCCCTGTTTACCCATTACCCTTCGTCCTGTCACTACAGTCCCTAATGAATACTCCATCCCCAGTATCCCTATAGCCCCACTTCAGATACTGGAAGGCTGCTATGAGGTCTCCACACAGCCTTCACTTCTCCAGGCTGAACAGCCCCAACTGTCTTAGCCTATCTTCATACGGGAGGTGCTCCAGTCCCCTGATCATCCTCGTGGCCCTCCTCTGGACTTGTTCCAGCAGTTCCATGTCCTTTTTATGTTGAGGACACCAGAACTGCACACAATACTCCAAGTGAGGTCCCATGAGAGCAGAGGGCAGGATCACCTCTTTCGGCCTGTTGGTCACACTCTTTTTGATGCAGCCCAGGATGCAGTTGGCTTTCTGGGCTGCGAGCGCACACTGTCAGCTCATGTTTATTTTCTTGTAGACCAGCACACCCAAATGCTTCCCCGCAGGGCTGTTGTGGATCTCTTCTCTGCCCAACCTGAGGGGCTGCCCAACCAGCTGTGTCAGGGATCAGTGTTGGGACTGGTCTTGTTCAACATCTTTGTCAGTGATGTGGACAGTGGGATTGAGTTTGCCAATGACACTAAGTTGTGTGATTAGGTTGATACCCTGGAGGGAAGGGATGGGATCCAGAGGGACTATGGCAGTCTTGAGAGCTGGGCCAGTGTCAATCTCTTGAAGCCTAACAATGTGAAGTGCAAGGTCCTACACCTAGGTAGGGGCAATCTCAGGCACAGCACTAGAAGAGGTTGCCCAAGGAATTTGTGAATGCCCCACCTCTGGCAGTGTTCAAGGCCAGGTTGGACAGAAACTTGGGCAACATGGTCTAGTGTGTGGTTTCCCTGCCCATGGCAGAGGGTTGGAACTAAATGATCTTAAGCTCTTTTCCAACCCTAACCATTCTATGATTCTGTGAGAATAGAGTCACTTCCTTCCCTTTAACAAATCACATATGTTTGGCTATTATTTCCTGTTTCAGCCTATTAGGTGTATATGGCTCCCCTGAGAAACACACGGTCCTAGCCTCCTGTTTAATGTTGTTGAAGAGCATACACTACCAAACTTACATGATTACATTTAAGTAGATGTGTCTCTAAGTAGTGTATAGCAGCTATAAACAAAATTTAATATATATGGACATATACATTTATTTATATCTTTATATATTTATATCTACACTTACATTTATATTTATATATAGTATATATATGTACATGCATACATAGTTTGCGTCTATATGTGTTATTCATAAAAGAAAAGAAGCTTTTTGAAATACATGCCTTACAATTGATCTAGAAGCAGGTATTCAGCGTTTTCAGACACTTAAGCTGCACTGCTTTTACACACGTACTTCAGGTGTTTGTTAACAACACAAAACATGATACCTGCAGGACCCACTCCGCCTTCTCCCACGCCCCTATTAGGTTTCTTCTGCCACCATGAAATAGGTTTTTCCAGTTCAAATAAAAGTAAAAAAAGCCCCTTCTTAACATGGAGGCATATGAAATGCAATTTGCATATTTATGGTTATTCAATATTAATTCCAGTGAGTCATAACATAAATAATTATGAATGGGAGAAAAAGGGCCTTAGCTCCTCAAATGCCTCTAAAATCCAGTGCGTTTTAATATGTTCCCTTAGATTTCACCTAGCATTTCAAGTATACATGATGTCCTTCTCAGCTGTAAACTTTTACATAACTGTCCTCTAGAATCAAAACTTTATTTGTAATGTGAAGTACAAGAAGTACACAGAAATCTCTCAAAAATTTTAGATTTTTTTTTTAAAGATTTTTTAAATCTACTGTTACGAATAACAATAATGACTTAAAAAAAAAAATCAGGGTATAGCTTCAAAATCGTATGCCAGATGTTTACTTACATGGCATAGCACGGTATTCCACGAGTAGGTAATTGCCTTATTTGTTTATGCATGTTTTGCCAATTTTATTAGTCAAAGCTAGGGG
Source organism: Lathamus discolor (assembly GCF_037157495.1). NCBI lineage: Eukaryota > Metazoa > Chordata > Aves > Psittaciformes > Psittacidae > Lathamus > Lathamus discolor. The sequence goes on along the minus strand of NC_088909.1, from coordinate 51,782,132 downwards.
AAAAAAAAACAAACAAAAAAACCAAAAAAACAAAAAAACAACCCCAGTGTGATTGATGCCCAACCCATGCCATCAAATAGAATGCACAGATTCTGTAGTTTGCCACAAAGGACTCAAGTAATTTCCACCCCTCTTCCAAGCACTGGCAAATATAACTTGGTTGAACATGAAGTGTCTACTCTCTCTGCTCATCTCACAGGTAACAGACTCAGAATAAACAAAGCCCATTACAAACAAATAATAAATGCCACCATGACAATTTCTTTTGTTTATAGTCTGGATGCACAGTGATATGACACTGAGGGGTTAGTTTTACAGTTTTGTTTGTGGACAGCTAGTTACTATTAGTCATTTTCTCCCTTTGCTGTGATGGAGGATGGCAAGACATGCAGAAATCATATTATTTTTATTGTGCTTTGTTATATTTTTAGTATGCATTTCCCAGACCAATATCCATAGCTACTGAAAAGCTGGGAGAAAAAAAATAAAAAAGGTGCTATTTAAAATAAAAAATTTGTAGATTAGAAATCTCTAACAAACTTTCACATCCAGGGGTTAATTTCACCCCAACATTTTTGTTGTGTCCTCCCTCACTACAGTTCCAGTTAAATCACATTTCCAGGGTTTAGGCAGAGCTCGCACATGCTGACCTTTATTAAGTATGTGCTATTTTACCTAATGTAAAGGATCCTGCTTCTAGAACTCTGATAGAAGTGTAGTCATTTCAGGAAAAAAATTATGTGCTGCATAGAACAATCTTAGTGGAATTTCATGCAGAAATTTAAAACCCAAGCTTCAATTGCATTTAAAATCTTCTATGATTCCTACTCCAAAGCTCAGATTAAAAATCTGTTTTCCTTCCTTGTGTTGATGGAAAGGAAATGAAAAAAAAAAAATAGCAATGATACCCTGCATGACAGCTAGAGTGAAAGCAATAGCACATATCCATGGGAACCTTTGGGAAGTTCCTTGCAAAGAAAGTTGACAAAATCTCCATCATATGGTACAGAGCTGGGGAAAAACCTGCTGCAGCATACCCATTTTTCTTCCTACAGTTAATGTTTGTCTTTTCCTCTTATTTTTTGCTAGATCTTCTCTTTTTCACTAGGAAGAATCAGAAAGAACAAAATAGGAACATCTGGAAAACAAATACCACAGGGGAAGAAAAAAAAAAAGAATCTAATTCAGAATGATGTCTCAAATTTAAATTCTTCCCTGAAGAGATTGTCATGTACAGTTAATAAGTTTAATATGCAATGCCAACAGTATTTGATAGGCATTTAATATTAACTGTTGACTTTTTTGTGTGTGTTCAAACCTAAAAATAGTAAGAAGCAACTTCTATAAATTAAATCTTTAAAGCATTTAACTTGTCAGAGAATTGCATCCTATCTATCACAGATTTGTCGAAGTAAATGACATATTATCTAGGCAAAGAGTGCCTTGGAGCAGATCACAACATCAAGAGCTTTGGTGCCACTGAACGTAAATAATATTTTAGTAGAGGCACTTAACAGAGCTAAATATATGCTAACGGCTAAAAACTAAAAGACCTTTAGGAGATGCTATGAATTTAAAGAATAAAAGACAATTGTTTGCGAAACAATACCATTAGTGAAGAAACTCTTCCAGCTTGAAAGAAATCTGATGAATCTTTTAAAATAATGTAGTGAAAATGAAATGTTTGCTTTGGTACAACAGTGGGAGCACAGCCAGCATTTTGTTTTGTGCCTCAGGGGACTGAGTTACATCAGTCTCTGGAGACAGTAGTGCTCCAGAAGGAGAAACATTTTACAGATGACGAGCAGCTTAGCCATTAGGGAGAACAGCACTGCTGTCATACTGTTAATGTACTTTTCTTTTTTGGAAAAAAAAAAAAAAAAAGATAGTGGGAGATGACAGCTACTTAAGTAGCCTCAAATTAAAAACAATACCAAAGTGACAGGAATGATGAACAAACCCATGACAAATACAGACAGACAATACAGATAGAAGCACCTAACAACAGACATGCAGAAAATCTCTAGGAGACCTGCATGCATTTGTAGGTATGAACTCTGTCCTGTAACTCCTACTTCTGCAGGTAATGTCACTGTACCACCCTTCCACCCTTTCTCTCTTGCGAAGAAGTTGTTTTTTCCTCCTTTGAGAGGGTGTTCTGGTTATAGCTAAGCACAGCAAGGCAGTCAAAAGAGGACACCCCTCTCCAAGGGTGAAAAGCTCCTGCTGCACCTTCATGGACAGAAACTGGCAGTTCAAGAGTTAATGCTCCACTGTGGGAGCATATGTGTCAGGATCATGTGTTTGAAATTCCCTTTCATGTCAGTGAGGCTTAGGCATATCTGTAAAGACTGCCTTAGTTTATATCAGTTGCCTGACTTCTCCAAGATCTGCTACAACCTGACACCTGAGGCACAAAATAAATGCTGCTTTTCTGTACTCTTATTACCACATGGGAGAAAACATTTCATTTTCTATAAATTCAACTTTTAGTTAAATTGAAAACTTCACCTCCAAGTGATACTGCTTGACCAGACTCTTTCCCTATCTTCCTTGCAGCAACATGAAAGGTGTTAACTTCCATCATGGATCATGCCTGATTTAGTTCAGCCTAACAATTTATTGCGAAACACTGTACAAAAAGCATTGGACAGCTCCTTACTTAGCATCCTAATCAAAATAACATAGATGGCATAGCACTACCTGAGACCTTAAGGAATGTAGAGAAATATCCAATGTACATATAACTTGCCAGATTTCCACTTCTGAAGCACACTATGACTTACTTTTTTTTACAGCGATTTCACTGTCTCCAAAGTCTGCTTATTTATACTTGCTAGTTTTCATGAACATGCTCACAATCCTGTCTAATAGTGTCCTCTCTATCTATATTTTACTATCAATAGCAAATGCTGATCTGTCTCAGGACCTTTATGTTACTAATGTCAAGAAATTAGTTTCTAACAATGGAGGCAGATGAGAAAACACTTGTTTTAATCTCTATATTTAAAAATAAAAATAAAGAATAGTATAAGAAATTAAAACCAGGCAAAAAACATCTCATTATATTGGACAGCAAAAGCAGACATTAGTTACTCTCACAGCACCGGGGTAATGACAAGATAGGCAAAACACAGAGCTCTACACAAATGCTTATCATAATTTTATCATAAAAATCAAAATTTTAAGTAAAGCCTACAAATCTAAACATCTTAGAAAATACACAGACATTTACACATATTGCTTGTAGAGGATTCTTTTTTTTACTTCTCATTTTTTCTATCTTACATGAACAGATTAAAATAATTAAGCTATATTTTTTAATAAATAAATCAGGACAAGCAGCAGCATCAGCAAGAGTTGCTTTGTGTGATGGTAGCACAAAACTTTCTGTTAGGGTTTGTTTATTGGCTTTTATATTAAAATTCAGAGAAATGGCTGATGCAGCAGACAGAACTTACAACATAAACCGCATGTGTTTCTCCACACTCTCTCAGTAATGAGAAAAAGAAGTTACCATAAACTATCTCAGATCTAGCCGGTGCATGTCAGAATTTGCAGCATTTCCTGGCCAGACTTACATTCATTTATTTGTTGGGGTTGCGTAAGGGAGCCTTTTCAAAACTATCTATGTGATAGATTTTAACTTTAAATCTACATGTCAAGGATTGTCTTTGCTGATCTGTTAAAACAGGTTTATTGATCTGTATTTAGCCATACAGGGAAATGCACTCATTTAGGAGTTCTGAGCACGTTCTCATTAATAACTTTATCCAAGTTTATTTTCTGAGACAGAGTTGCAGAGTTTAAATGTTATGATCTTTCCCTGCCCCACTTTTGTGTTCCTTCCCCAACTTGTACAAAAAAATATATTGATGCATACTGTGCAGTGTAGTGTTGCATGTGCGTGTGCATGACTTTTTAAAACTGAGTGATATGCTCGTTTTCTGCAACCACTATCAGCAAAGATTTTTTTTATTTTTTAATATTTGAAACTCCAAGATAAGTCATCTAGAATATGCAGACTATATTTCCAGTATGTTCTTCCTCAAATATTTCCCGTTAAAATAAAAATTTATTTGAAGATTCAGAACATTCTCCAAAGTGCATACATGTATTCAACATAGCTACAGGAACCCTTTTTTCCAGGTTGTTTGTTTTGGGGTTTTGCTGATATATTGCTGGCCAGACTGAAAAGAGAATGTTACTACATTAAGACCAAGGATCACTCTACAATCTGTGTAAGAGTCTTTCAAACAGTGAATATTTCAGAGTATGTTGCAGCAAAGGTCAGAAACATTTTTTTTTAATAGCACTTAGAATGGGGTTGGCTTTCAGTGTTGAATAGTCCTAAGGAGAGGAGTAAAGAATGTGAATATTTATCATATTTATATAGCACCTGAGTTCTGAAGGACTTGAACCAGTTGTACTTATTATGTTTTGAAAAAGGTAAATAAAAAGAAAGAAAACTTTCACACAATTTCTTCTTTTTTTTTTTTTTATCTTAGTATATTGTTCAAACAGTAACATACAATAATGCAACAAAGAACCTATTTAGGAAGATTTCAGTGAAAAGATCCTTTGCACATTCTTCTCATAAATGGCACCAATGATTTCTGTCATTTCACAGTGTTTCACAAAACCTACTGTGCCCGAGCCTTAGCTCATCACCAGATTTTGAGAACTCAGTCTCCCAATCCTCTGTGTTAGTTCTCTTCATTCTCATTTATAGGGTTCTGTATTACAGGCTTTCTTACAAGATATTCTTTATGTCAGTCTCCTTAACTTGTTTTTCTCTTCATCCGCATTTCAAATAAGTCACACCTCCTCTCAGATTCATCAGTTTTCTGTGCTGATCAGACTGTCATATTCAGCTTGAAGTAAAAGTCACACATGCTTTTCCTCCTTTAGGAAATTCCTTCATGGACAGTAAATGTACCTGCTGGCCACTTTCAACTTCTTAAGCTTCAAAATTACATACGTAACACAACTGAGATTTTAACTTTAAGTTGTTTCACATCAGTTGAAGTAATAAAGTTGTTTTAATAAAAAAACTACTGATAAAACTACTTATAAAAAAACCTGCTGATAAAAAAACTACTGATTAAAAAAACCTGATAAAGTTCTTTATTTTATACTGTAGATGCTACTAATTTGAGCATAATAGAGTAATATCAACAAAGAGGATGTTTAGAGAACAGCAAAAAGATAATAAAGCTAATTGACAGATTCTAAGTATAGGAATAGATTCTCTAATGCTCCAGAATTGGGGTTGTTATCCCAAAATATGAATATTAACTACATGTAAACAATTTCTAAATTTTTAAGAGTCATATAATGGAATCACACAAATCAAGTCTTGAAAACAGTATAAAACATGGAAATGGGTTATGATGCGGAAAGTGCAACCTTAAAGATCACCTAATTCACCCACACCCGCTGCCATGGGTAGGGACACCTTCCACTAGACAGTGTTGCTCAAAGTCCAGCCCAACCTGGCAAAAAAAATGAAGAAATATTTTTCGAAGATAGTTGCTCTAGACTGTGATTGCACGACAAGCTTTTCCTTAAAAAAGACAAGTGCTTCCATTCTAACAAAAATATTATGTTTTAAATTCTAAAATGAGTTCCATTAGGTCTCAGAGTGGTCTCAGCTGGTTAAGACAAGGAACTTCACAAGCTGGCAGAAATCTGTTCTTATGAAAGATGTTATATGTATCAAACTCTTGGATATGTATCTTCTAGGAAATAGCTACACAAGATGAGCTTAACAAGACTTTTTCTCCTCTGCTTGAGAAACCTACACTGGTTGGAGACATCAGTGCAAATATCTGTTTAATGCATTCATAATTCCTTGCGTTTGAATTTTAGTCCTTTACAATTATATTGCCATCAAGAGCATTTGAATGAACATACCTTTTTTTTTTCTTTTTTGCTTCATGTAAACCATTCCTCAAAGTTTCAAATTTTTGTTGCAGGTCAGGTATATTACAGACCTCATCTTCAGTAGCCATGTCAGAGATAAAGTACCAGTAGTATGAAGGGAATCTGCTCAATGCCAAGAGGGAAATCAGTGAAAAGGAAAAACATTACAGCTCTACAAACATAGATCTAGATCTACCATCAGCTTATCTAGCAATTAAATTTATGAACATTTGATGTAGTCTTTTGAAAAATGCATTGCACTTGTATGCTAATCTATGATATAGTTTGAGTGTGGTTTCATTACTGATTTTTCCACCCTCAAGAGATTCTGTGCTGTGAAAAAAATGAGAGAAGAAGCTATTTAACTCTTATATTTGTACACTAAGTGAGATCATGACAGAGAAAGAAAAGACTTAAAAATGAGTACATTAAAAAAATCATGTCTAACGCTGGACACTTTTTTCATCATTTTTGACAAATTTAGACACACAGGGGAAAAAATGCAGCAGAAAATGAGATTTCAACTTCAAGTGAACTGTTTTACATCAGGCAAAAACACTTTTATAAAAAGGACAGGTTACGAAGATTTCGAACTTTAAATTTCTTTAATGCAATGAAGTGACATCTTGAAAGGATGTTTTCATAGGACACTTGTTTAGCTTCCTATGTTATACAATTTTTTTTTTTTCAAAAGAAACTAGAAAACGAAAAGCTCATTTCCTTAGCATTCTGAAAATACATGGATTTTTCTGACTTTCTGCTTTTTCATCTAAAAAAAAAAAAAAGTTTTGTAAGAAGAAAGGGAATTACCATTTCATCTCACTTGTGCATTTTTTACACATCTGATGTAATTGTATGCCTATTTCAGCTAAGAATCACTACCTAGGCTGAGTGAATGTAATGGTATGTTGCATTCTTTATTATGATTTATAGAAATCCAAGAGTGAAGTCCCTAAAGTTTCTGAAGCAGATTCTCCCAGGTGTAACAGCTCAGCTCTCAGGGTTACCTGGGCATTTCTGGCTCCACTTTCACTCTCATTTTATCAAAGCTTAAAACGACTCCTGGAGCTCTAAACTCTAAGGGTTTACAGTTCTCATTTGGTGCCGCACAGCAGAAAACTTCTCTAACTGTTGAACGGTTCATCTCTTGGGGTTTTTTTGGTGCTTTGTTGTGTTTTTTTTTTTGTCTCCAGCAACAGGCAGACTAGGGCAGGCAATAGCGTAAGAGTCCAATTTCTTCCCTTTTCTATTATCTGTAAGCCAGCTGACACTGCAAACTTATACCAGAAGTAATCCTGAAACAGAAAGGAATCATCCAGGCATGCTATTGCGAGACTGAAATCTGTGTAAGTCTGCCTCTTCCTTCCTACACTTTTGTATCTCGCATTCTTTCAGAAGAGCAAGCAAATTACTATTTTCTACTGCTACAGCTATTGCTTAGGAGAAACACTATTAGGTTCTAATCTATTCCTCCATGTCTGTGGTTTTGCTGATGATGCAAAGAATGGCTACGTTATGTGCTCTTTTTAGTGTTATAATTTAAAAATTATTCATTCTTAACCCCATCAATATTAGAAACAATTAGAGCAACCAAAAGTTATATTTGACAATGGGATATGATGCATATTTATCTCAGATAAGATAAAAACAATTGTAAAAGTTACTTTAGGAAAATGTTTTGCTCTCAATTGGCTCTCTGATTTATTTCTTCCTTTTTCTGAAGTAAAGTTTCATCTATTTGATTTCACTGATATATAACAGTGATTTCAGCCTAGCACCTTGGGAAATTCTCTATCTTAGCAGGGAAGGGTGAATTTTCAACATAGACAATGCTATCAGGTGCCAGCTATCTTAAAAATTCTAGTTTAAATTTTCAATCTTTCTCTGCTCTCATGTTGTTTTTTTTTTTACAGATATGAAGAATGTATCAAATAAGCAGATCACGATCAGCAGCTTCTCCTTTTCTAAAGGGACAAATTTATTAACTCAAATGTACTGTTCACTTTATTTAATGTCCTGGTTTTTAACCTTCTCTTCCCATCTTCCTCAGAGTGCACCTAGCTGTAACCTGAAGCTTAGGCTTGAGACAGCCCAGGGACATAAGCATAGCTCAGACTTCTGTATTGTGATGAAGGCCAATGAGAATGTGCACAAAATAGGCCCTCACAAGACAGAGAATGGATAAGATAGCAACAAGAAGACTTAAGCAAAGGAGTATCCACTTAAATAGACAAAAGTTCTGGTAGTAAAAATCAAGGGCATTAATGAAGGCAATCACCAGGCCACAACCTCTGCTGCCCCAGGGTATGTGTGGCTTTACCACTGTTGTCCATAGATGACACCCACACTGGACAGTTCTGGTGCTGTGTGAGAGCACAACACATCCACCTTATGTATTCTTGGTCCTGTCTACCACAGAAGTCAGGAGCTTGCTTCAGAGTTCAGTGGTTCATGTCAATGAGAAATTAGGATCATGTTTCATAGTGCCTTACTCAGACACATGCACAGTGAGCACTCTCATAGGTACCTGGACCTATCTGTGTGCAAGCATGCAAGTCAAAACCCCTTATGGAAGAGTGTCTAAAACTCTGAAAGTGAAAAAAAAAACAACAATTGCACAGAAAATTAGACATCACAGTTCCACCAGTTTCATTTAAGAAAGATGTGCAAGTCTTGAGCTTCAGTCCTGAACATGGAGCAGTCACAAAGCTTGTAATTAGAAATGAGTAAAATCACTGGCTTGCGGCTTTTGTCTTTTTTGGAGAGGCAAGAATACTGGGCTTCTTTTTCAGCTTTATGTCAGATCTTCTGCCGGTATTTGGATAAAGTTGTTAATTTCTACTATAACATAACATTTGCCTAAAGTTGCTGTTTGTTTTTTTTTACCAGCAAGGGCTTTCTTGTTTCTAAACTGATGATTCAAATTTACTAGGCAGCCATGTAATACAAATAATTTGATATTATAAAGATTGTTATAAAATGTGCAGAAAAATCAATAAATGCCTATAATCCTAACTTTTGGAATAACTGCTACTAGTATGAGGTTCCCTGGATTTTTAGAATACAGTTTCATCACTCAATAGAACTTAAAGCAAACCATTTTTATCTCTCATTCCTCAAACTTACAAGAATGGTGTAAGTTTGTAATTACATGTATTGTTCATACATTGTATTAAAAAAGTAATCTCAGTGTTATGATAAACATACATGGCTTCACACACTAGCTCAAGGACGTGTCTGTATAAGAACCAGTAAAAACACTGGCTAAAATGTCTTCTGTTTACATTTCACATAGAAAACAACTTAAGCACTGTTGACATCACAAAAAAATGAGTATGTGAACAAACATTGAACACATTTTGTCCTTCAGAGTTTTTAGCACTGACTCAGTAAACATGGAAACCTGATTCCCTGAAAGTCTTACTGATTTTTTACAGAAAACTAAGAAAGATTTTTCCTCTCAACAACGGTTATACAGAATAAAAAACAATTATTGAAACACAAAACAAAACAACAAACAAACAAACAAAAAAACCCCACAACAAACCAAACAAAGGAAACCCCATTAAACCAGAATTAAACCATTCTGCGCTTCTTTACAGTGCACAGACAGGCCATAGTCCAGCAGCTCAGTCCAGCCTGCAAGACTACACAACAGTCTTCCTGCACTGCTCATTGATTTCAATCACAAGTGCAGCAAACAGGCCCAGAGGCAGCTGGGCCAACAGGACACTTGCATTGCCAGAAGACAGGAGGGCTTCCACACAGATGTCCCAGACCCTCCACCTCCACAGAGGTGACTCCTGCTGTCAGCACGGGCATTTTTTGCAAGAGGTTAGGAAGTTTTCATCCATTCAACTCAGAAATCTCCTAGTGTGCTTGTGCCTTGCTTTCTTGTCTCTAGCAGACATCAGGGTAGTTAAAGTTCCATGTGTCTGTGAATGTGAATTTTTCTCCAGCTGCCTGAAGAAGGCATCTCCTTTTCATTCATGATGAGGCAGTCCCTTGCAGACTCCCCCTACAATGTCACCCATGTTTGTCTTCTTGCCAGTCCTGACTCACAAGCTCTCAGCTGTCCCATTATCCACCCTAGTCAGAGCTCCATACATAGCAGCTGTTCTCACATCAGCTGGAACAACTCCTCCTCCTCAAGATCTTGGCCTGTCCTTACTGAAAAGACTGTAACTTACCCTCAGCTGCACTCCAGCTGCGTGCTCTATCCCACTATATCTCCATGAACCCAATGAGACTGTGGCTCTGCAGCTGCATGTAAACCATTAATTTGTCCTGTTTTCTCCCCATACTGCATGTGTCAGAGTATAGATCCAATTGTGCCAATTTCCCAGAAAAGGTGTGAAAGTTTCCTTCATAATACTGTTCTGTAGGCACCTTTTAGTCATTTGCATGCATATGCTTAGGGTTGGCTCCTTTCAGTGCTCTTTCATTGTTTTCAAGATCTCTTGGGTCTACAGTACTATACAAGTTTGCTTGCCAACACAGGCCATAGCTTCTCCCTTCTCTCATGATTTCTAGTTTAAAGTTCTCCTCACCAAGTTGTCCAGCCTTGTGGCAAAGACGATTTTGCCCAACCTGGTCAGATGAATGCAGTGCCTTCCTGGCAGTCCTCTGTTCTAAAAAAAAAAAATATCCAATAGTCACAAAAATCAAACCTTTTTCTGAACCTCAGATTTGCAACTACTTGTTGACCTTCAAGACACATCTACTCCTCTTCAGGCCCTTCCATGTGAGAAGGGCAGGGCTGAAGAGACATCCTCTGTGCCCCTGTGCCCTTGGCTGTCACTACCTGATCCATGCAGTTGCTGCTGGAACACTGCATATCTCCTTGGCAGCATCACTGTTGACCATGAGGGAGAATGCAGATGGTAGTAGTCCAAGGGCTGGATAAGTACTGGCAGTTTTTCCACAATGTCCAAGGCCCGTCAAGGATGTCCCACTCCAAAGCAGGTCAGGTCAGAGGACGGGGCACCCACCCCTAAGGCACGGAGTCTCTACACACACTAGCCACTTCCTTCTCGTGCAGCTGCTGGGTTCAGCCTCTGCTGGCTTGTCAGCTTCTGAATCCATGCAGAAAAACAACAGTGGCATCACAATCTCAATCTTGCCTGACACTTTATTCATGTGATCATAATTCTTTGAAAGTACCAAGCCCAGTAATACTTCAGAAATTTTTGGGCTCTGCAGCATAATGACACAGCGAGATTTTGATTAAAAAAAAAAAAAACCAAAACAAACCAAACAAGAAAAATAACAAACAGCAAACCAATTGCTGAGGTGAGTAGCTCGAGAGAGGACGCCTTTAACACTGGAGCTGGGGAAAGATCAGCGTCCAGGAGCCTCAACTCAGAGCAGCGAGAGCCACCGAGGTTGCTTCAAGTCCCCGACAGGACCTGCCCAGGAGCCGGCAGCTCAGCTTACCGCGAGCAGGGACTCACAGGGGGCGGAGCCAGGAGCAGCGGCACCAGCCCTGAGCGGTTAAAAACCTGCCCCAGAGAGCGCCAGCGACCAGAGTGGGACGAGGCAGTTCGCGCGGGTAGGCGAGCGGGATGGTGAGCGCCCGTCGTATGCCTAGGGCCTGGTCTGGGAGCTCTGCTCTGCCTGCCCCAGCGGTGGCCAGCGTAGGCACCCAGACAGAGCCGATGAGAGGGGAGGCTGCAGTGCAGAGCTCGGAGTGTAGAGGGTGCCTGCGCTGGTCTGGTGAGGGAAAGGTGCACGATGGGCAGGGCTGCGCTCGGTGCTCCCTGGTGGAGGCCCTCCTGCAGCAGGTGGCTGAGCTGCGGAATGCTATTAGAGGGCTTCAAGATGTCAGGGGAGCTGAGAGGAAGCAGGGCTGCTTGCTCCAGGCCCAAACTGTGCAGGGGCCTCAAGCTTCCCCTCCAGCTCATGAAGGAAAGAAGGAGGCCACCAACCCGGGAAATTAGGAATTAGTGACAAAGAAAAATAACAAAAGAAGGAGGAAAAGGACAATTAAAGGCAAGGGGCTTCCTCCTAAATCTGCTGTCCCCACACAGAACTGCTTTGCTGTCCTGCAGGAGACTAACGAGGAAGCACACTTGCACCACTGTCGTGGTTTAAACCCAACCACAAACCTCTTTTGCTCACTCCCCCACTTCTTGCCCTCCCCCTGCTTCTGGAGGGACGGAGAGGAGAATCAAAAAAAAGAATGCAACTCCCACGGGTTGAGATAAGAACAGTTTAGTAACTAAGGTATAACACAAATCACTACTGCTACCACCAATAATAATAGTGCTAAAGGAAATAACAAGAGGAAAGAAGAATACAACACCTCAATACCAGCCGTCCAATAACTCACCCCACTCCCCCCAGCCGAGCACCGACCGATACCTCATCCAACCCTGCAGTCCCTCTACCCCTTCCGGGTCACTCCGAGTTACATCCTGGGCATGACGTGCTGTGGTATGGAATACCTCTTTGGCCAATTTGGGTCAGGTGTCCTGTCTCTGCTTCCTCCCGGCCTCCCCTCCTCCCTGGCAGAGCATGAGGCTCAGAAAGTCCTTGGCCAGACCAAACATTTGAACAGCAACTGAAAACATCGGCGTTATCACCACTGTTCCAAGGCCAAAAGATCAAAACACAGCACTGTACTAGCTCCTAAGAAGGAGAAAAATGACTGCTGCTGCTCAACCCAGGACAACCACAAACAGCCGGATTATGCACGGGTAAAGATCTCTACTGGTGCTGCCAAGAAAAAGCAGCGGGTTGTAATAATAGGGGACTCTACTTTGAAAGGGACAGAAGCACTCGTCTGTCGGCCTGACCCCATCTCGAGGGAGGTGTGTTGCCTACCGGGAGCACGGATCAGGGATGTTACAGAGAAGCTGCCTGCTGTAGTAAGTTCCACGGACTATTACCCGCTCCTAGTGATCCATGTGGGTGCTAGGGATATAGATAGTAGTAGACTGGGGATCATAAAGAAAGACTACAGAGCCCTGGGAGAGGTGGTTAGGGGCTCTGGAGCTCAGATAGTCTTTTTGTCAATTCTCCAGGACACAGGGGAGGACCAAGAAAAAGCTAGGAGTATTGGCCAGGTTAATAAATGGTTAAAAGGGTGGTGTCATAGTCAGGGGTTTGGGTGTCTTGAACATGGGACCCAAGTTTGTAGGCCAGGTCTACTGGGGGCTGGTGGAGCTGCTCTGATAAAGAAAGGGAAGAGCAGTTTTGGTAGGAGGCTTGTCAGACTGGTCAAGGAGGCTTTAAACTAGATGTGTTGCGGGAGGAGGGCATCATTCCATCCCAACACACCCAGCCAGTTGCCAGCACCTAGAATAAATGCTCAGAGCAATGTAGATATATTCCAGCTGCCCCAGCCAATGAGCCAGCTTCATTTGGAGCTTGGCTCAGATGCCTCTATACAAATGCCCGTAGCATGGGGAACAAACAAGGAATTAGAGATGTGTGCACGTCTATGGGGGTATGATAGAATAGTCATCACAGAAACATGGGATGCCTCCTATGACTGTAGTGTTGGAATGGAAGGCTACAGGCTCTTTAGAAAAGACAGGCCAGGCAGGCAGGGAGCGGGAGTTGCCCTTTATCTTAGGGATAGGCTGGAGAGTTTGGAACTCTGGGGGCACGTGAGGAGTCAATAGAGAGTTTGTGGGTCAGGGTTAAAGGGAAAACAGCCGTGGGAGACATTACTGTGGGGATCTGTTACAGGCCACCTGATCAAGGAGAACCTGTGGATGAAGTACTCTACAGACAGATAGGAAAAGCCTCACGCTCGCAGGCCCTTGTTCTCATAGGGGATTTCAACCACCCTGACATCTGTTGGAACGATGGCACTGTACGGCACAAGCAATCCAGGAGACAACTTCCTTCTGCAAGTAATAGAGGAGCCGACAAGGAGAGGTGCCATGCTTGACCTTGTGCTCACCAACAGGGAAGGGCTTGTTCAGAATGTGCTACTCAAGGGCAGTCTTGGATGCAGCGATCACAAGATGGTCGAGTTCGAGATCCTCAGGACAGTGAGAAGAGCGTGTAGCAAGCTCACTGCCCTGGACTTCAAAAGAGCAGACTTTGGCCTCTTCAGGAACCTGCTTAGTAAGGTTCCATGAGATATAGCCCTGGAGGGCAGGGTGGGCCAAGACTCTTGGTTGATAGTCAAGGATCACCTGCTACAAACTCAGGAGTGCTGCATCCCAACTAGAAGGAAGTGCAGCAGATGGGCCAGGAGACCTCTTTGGATGGATAAGGAGCTACTGAGGAAAATTCAAAGTTAAAAAGAGGCTTATAAAAAGTGGAAGCAAGGACAGGCGGCCTGGGAAGAGTACGGGGATGTTGTCCAGGAAGCTAGGGACCAGCTTAGGAAGGCTAAGGCCCAGTTAAACCTAGCCAGGGATGTTAAGGATAACAGGAAGGGATTGTACAGGTGCGTAGCAAACAAAAAACAGACTAGGGACAACATAGGCCCCCTGAAGAAGCTTTTGGGAGAACTAGCTACACAGGATTTGGAGAAGGCTGAGGTTCTGAATGACTTTTTTGCCTCGGGCTTCACTGGCAAAGGCTCTGACTGCACCACCCAAGTCTTAGAAGGCAGACGCAGGGACTGTGAGAATGAAGACCTTGGGCCCACTGTAGGAGAGGATCTGGTTCGAGACCATCTTAAAAATCTGAACGTGCACAAGTCCGTGGGACCTGAAGAAATCCATCCGCAGGTCCTGAAGGAGCTGGCAAATGACGTTGCTAAGCCACTGGCCATCATAGTTGAAAAATCATGGCAGTCAGGTGAAGTTCCCAGCGACTGGAAAAAGGGAAATATAACCCCCATTTTCAAGAAGGGGAAAATGGAAGACCTGGGGAATTACAGACCAGCCAGTCTCACCTGTGTGCCTGGCAAAATGTTGGAGCACATTCTCCTGGAAGGCATGCTAAGGCACATAAAAAACAAGAAGGTGCTTGGTGACAACCAGCATGGCTTCACTAAGAGGAAATCCTTGCCTGACCAATTTGGTAGCCGTCTATGATGGGGCTACAGAGGTACAGGGGTAGAGCAGTTGATGTCATCTACCTGGACTTGTGCAAAGCGCTCGGCACTCTCCCACATGACGTGCTTGTCTCTAAATTGGAGAGACATCAATTTGATGGATGGACCACTTGGTGGATAAAGAACTGGCTGGATGGCCGCACACAAAGAGTTGTGGTCAATGCCTCAATGTCTAGCTGGAGACCAGTAACGAGTGGTGTACCTCAGGGATGGGTGTTGGGACCGGTCTTTTTCAATATCTTTGTCGGTGACACGGGTAGTGGGATTGAGTGTGCCCTCAGCAAGTTTGCCGATGACACCAAGCTGTGTAGTTCGGTTGATATGCTGGAGGGAAGGGATGCCATCCAGAAGGACCTTGACACTCTTGTGAGGTGGGCTGATGCCCACCTCATGAAGTTCAACCATGACAAGTGCAAGGTCCTACACCTGGGTCGGAGCAATCCCAGACACAGCTACAGGCTGGGCAAAGAAGAGATTCAGAGCGGCCCTGTGGAGAAGGACTTGCGGGTGCTGGTCAATGAGAAAATGAACATGGGCCGGCAGTCTGTGCTCACAGCCCAGAAAGCCAACTGCATCCTGGGCTGCGTCAAAAGGAGTGTGACCAGCAGGCCGAAAGAGGTGATTCTGCCCTCTGCTCTCATGGGACCTCACTTGGGGTATTGTGTGCAGTTCTGGTGTCATCAACATAAAAAGGACATGGAACTGCTGGAACAAGTCCAGAGGAGGGCCACGAGGATGATCAGGGGACTGGAGCACCTCCCATATGAAGACAGGCTGAGGAAGTTGGGGCTTTTCAGCCTGGAGAAGAGAAGGCTGCATGGAGACCTCATAGCAGCCTTCCAGTACCTGAAGGGGGCCTATAGGGATGCTGGGGAGGGACTCTTTGTCAGGGACTGTAGTGACAGGACAAGGGGTAACGGATTAAAACTTAAACAGGGGAAGTTTAGATTGTATGTAAGGAGGAAATTCTTTCCTGTTAGGGTGGTGAGGCACTGGAATGGGTTGCCCAGGGTGGTTGTGAGTGCTCCATCCCTGACCTGATAGGGTTGGAACTAGGTGATCTTGAGGTCCTTTCCAACCCTAACTATTCCATGATTCTACTATTCTAAAACACAAAACAGAATAGGAAAAAAAAAATCCAACAATAAAATATATTAATGCTTTTGTTAATTTTGGAAGTCAGTGATTAATTTCCCCTATTGAGAGAAAATCTAGAAATAAGTGAGGATTTTCTAGCTTTACTTTTTTATATTACTCAGAATTTATAGAATGAAATGCGCAGTTTGACTGTCAGTTGTTAAGGTAGCTTTTGCTACAGAACTTATAAAACCTTTTTACACAGGGAGTTTAACCATGCTTGTGAAGAAGAATGAAGAAAATAGAAAGTGATCTCTAGGAGGCACAAGGCAAGTTAGGATGGAAATATGAGAAGAAATGTTTCATTGGCTACACTCTGTCTCAGAGGCTGCCAGAAACTGACAACACATCCTCTGTGGTATAATCACTTCTAAGACTCCCCTGGCATGCTCTAAATTTCATTCACAGAAAGAATCACTCTCACAGAAGAAATATAATCTCTTCTTGGAAACCATGCCTTAAAAAAACCCATTTACATTAGCCCAAATAAACTCTGAGAGCATTACTTCATGAGACAACCTGCAATTATATCCTACCTACTGTTTTGTTGTGTTGCATGCAATTATATTTCCTTAACAGACAAGTTCATGTGAAAAGCATGGGATAGTCTGTATATTTTTTCTGAAAGAAAATAATAATAAGAAAAAACACAAAAAACAACATGAAAAACCACCAACAAACCTTCTCTATATCAAAACTTTTCTCTTCCCCCCCTCTCCAAAATGAATTAGTTCAGATGGAAAACCACCATTTTTTTCTTTATGTAACACTCCAATTACTGCTGCTTCCAGTTCCAAAGAGACCAATTAAAGAGGCAAGAGAAATACTTGAATTTGTACTTTTGTCCAGGTCTTAATTTTAGGACTACTTCTGTATATACACAACTAAAATCCTCATCCAATGGACACTTGTAGAAGGAAAACAGCAGGTCAAAGTCACTTTATGATCAAACCCTCTGGAGCTGAAGGAATTTGACTTTTAACATGGCCACAGACTGCCAGTGGAAAAGTACACACTGTGCAACACAGTTCTGTGTAGAGATCCTAAGGCCAGTTCATCATGAGCTTAAATATAAGAGGTCCTCCAATTTAAATACAAGAGGTCCTCCAGCTCCACTGCCTTCATGTTCCTCCTGTGTGTGAACTTGCTGAGAAATAAGCAGACTGAGAAGTTGTGCACGTCAGCCAGGCAGAGGCATGTTCTATTTTTGATAATTCATTGAGATCTGCCTCATGTATCTGCATTATGCATATTTTCCCGTCCTTCTTCGATTATTTTCAGAATACACTGTCTTTTTCTCTTGGTGGCACATTGCTTATGTCAGCAGGTCCCAAATTAAGCTGAGACCCTAGTAGGAAAGTTGCAGTAGTCACCATCTTGACTTTTCCATCCTGACCACTGTGAAAGCATGTCACATTAATCAGCTGAAGGTCTAACAGAAGAATAATTTTTTTGGTTTTCAGAAAGGCTTTGTTTTAAATTTCAGAAATTCTGAGTATTAAAGAATCTACGAGGATGATCAGGGTGCTGGAGCACCTCCCATATGAAGATAGGCTGAGAAAGCTGGGGCTGTGCAGCCTGGAGAAGAGAAGGCTTCGTGGAGACCTCCTAGCAGCCTTCCAGTATCTGAAGGGTACCTAAAAGGTTGCTGGGGAGGGACTCTTCATTAGGGACTGTAGTAATAGGACAATGGGTAACTGGTTAAAACTTAAACAGGCGAGTTTAGATTGGATATAAGGAGGAAGTTTTTTCCTGTAGGGGTGGTGAGGCATGGGAATGGGTTGCCCAGGGAAACTGTGAGTGCTCCACCCCTGGTGGTGTTCAAGGTCAGGTTGGACAGAGCCTTGGGTGGCATGGTTTAGTGTGAGCTGTCCCTGCCCATGGCAGGGGGTTTGGAGCTAGATGATCTTAAGGTCCTATCCAACCCTAACTATTCTATGATTCTAAAGCTACTTAGGATACTTTCATAAGAGACATAAGATGACAATTTTTCTCAGATTATATGCAAATTTCATTCATATAAAGATAATTTTATCATGAATGTGTGTACGTGTGTGGTGGGAAAGGAAGAAAGAGAGAAAGGTATATATTGCATAGAAGGTTGTGCAAAACAGAGAAGACTTTACACTCGGCCTCAGTATTAAACTAAGAAGTCAAATTATTGTCTAGAAAATAGAGACTGATGTTGAAGTAACTTTGCATGATTGTTGGCATGCTGCTTGCAGATATCTGTTCTGAGACTGTATTGGTAAATTAACTTCATGTAGCATATATAAATATTATCTGAATTCATTATTTACTCCTATGAACATGCAACTTTTTATAATTGTACTGACATATATTTGATTGGCACAGTTCAGAAGTTGCAAGTATGTGTGCAATGGGACATAACTTGTTCAGTCTCCATAACAAAGAGTTTTGTCTTTAATATACAAAGAGTAAAGTAAAGAAAACACATCAATTAATTAAAGCAAGGCATAGCACCACCCCAGTACAAAAAAAGCCAAAATTATCTGTAAAATGGAGTTGAGAACCACACATATATCAATAACACTATCATTGAATGTGAACATTAAAATGTTCAGCATGAGCACAGGACTGTTTGGTGCCACTGTTGAGATCTTGCTTCCTCTATTTCCTCTGGAACTTCTGTTTAGATAAGAGAGAAAAACATTTCACTATTTTGTATATAATATCAATTTGCTGTTCTACTGTTGTTCCTACCGCCTTATCACCAGGTGGCAGTGTAAAAGACAAATCATGGGGTACATTTCACTCTTAGCATCTCTAAAAGATCCCATTCATTGTATCGGCTAACTACTTGCAGCTACACTTTTTTCTACCTTTTTATCTATACACAGAGACAACAATTGACAGTGTTGAAATGGTGACCTCATCCGAGGAAGCCCAAAGCCTACAACCTTACAAAACTTGAGCTACTGTTTAACACAGGAATCAATTTGTCTCATGTTGATCAGCGTGATTAGCTATTCATGAGCCAGTTAACAAAGTACCTCTAAACTTATAACTGTCTGGGCCAAAGGAATTCTGTAATTCACTATTGTTTCTATTCTTGTAACACAGACATAGGGTTTACTCTCCGGACATGAAATCTTGAGAAGGCAAACAGCTATTTTGAAAGTGTGAGAGACAGATACAAGAGGAATGCAAGTTTTCTTCATTGCTCATTTCACTTCCTTTTCCACCCACTGTTACTGTCTGGCATTGGGCAGAGAATGAGAAATACTTCTTACCTGAGCCCTTTTCCTGTTCCAGACACACATATATCAGCAGAAGCCAGTAAAGACTTCCTTCATATTGAGAAATTGTCACAGCATTTATTCAGGTGCTAATAGATTAAGGCTCAGGCAACTTACATCAGTTCCTATTTCTGATATTCATTAATCATGACATCTTAGTTATGTCTTTTGCTGTGTAAGGTGTCAAATCTTTGTTATGCATGACTAGTTGCACCGATTTTACTTAAGATTGCTTTATAAATGATTAATGACCTTCTATTTTTTGAGCATTATTATTTTAGATTAATATTTTTATGGCTGTTACTGTAGGATTTTTAACCTTCTTGCCTCACATTCTTTTTTATTTATTTCTTTTTAGTTTACAGAATTGGGAAAAAGGAGAAAGATGGATGTTTTTATCTATACCCACTTATGTACTTATATATGTATACACACACAAAAATCTATACTATACTAAATCACAAAGCCTACTGACTTTCAAAATGCAGAACAAGTTCCTAAAGTGAAAGCACTGCTCCAGAAGCTTGTTCATTCAGAAAAATACAGAACCCTAAATTGTCAGAACT
The DNA here is from genome assembly GCF_037157495.1 of Lathamus discolor. Lineage (NCBI taxonomy): Eukaryota > Metazoa > Chordata > Aves > Psittaciformes > Psittacidae > Lathamus > Lathamus discolor. Next base: position 51,762,222 of record NC_088909.1, on the reverse strand, counting down.
TTTTTTTTTTCTTTAAAATTCAGAATTTCTGCTGAATGTAAAGCATTTGAGGAATGTATCTAGAGAGGTAGTATGTATGAGAGGATCTAGGAGGAAAGGAATAGAAACAAACGGAAAAAGCAGAGCCTCTGTTTGGCCCCCCAGTGTTTCCCTTGCAGAGCTAAGTAAACGTGCTTTGTCCTGTAAGATTAAGAAGAACGCTGCAAGATGCAGTCACACATCCCACAGTTTTGTTTGGTTGTGTATGGCAATCATTTTGCCAAGGTAGTCAAACACATCTTTTTCAGAGGTGGAAATTATTCACAAAAAAACTTTGAAGCTCCCTCAACTTATGCTGATTTAAATGTAAAGTATAAATGTTACCTGAAAAGGAAATTTTCAGTAAGTACAAAATGAATGTTATTTAAGCCTAATTATAGTGATTGTGTGGTGAAAAATAAAATTGACCCCTACAGCCTCATGTTTAGAGTGACTTCTCTGAATTGACTCATCTAAAAAAAATCTCTACGATATGACTGCTTTATTGTCTAGTATTCTTTGTGATCTTAAACTTCATTTCCTTTGATTTTCTTTTGCATATCTCTAAATTTTGAGATTTAATTTCAGTGGGAAATGAAATACACCATGTCAAACAAAATACTCCACGTCAAACAATGTCATGCATTCTGATTCTGTTTCTGTGACGAGCATTGAAATTCAGCTACGAAAACAAATTATTCATAAAACCTTAGAGAAGAATATTTCTTTTCTTTTTACATTAGAGGCATCAGTTACTCGTTACTCTTTAAACAACAGATCTGTTTATCGGGTTCCCAGTCCTAACTCCTTAATCTTCCTCCCTAGTTCTTCAAAACACACTTCAACTGCCTGTGTAGTCATCTGCACTGTCAGGCCTCTGGTATGACTATTTCTTTCTCTGTTTAAGCAGGATGCTTTCAAACAAAACAGATCATAAAATAAAGTAAATTGATATGCGCATCTTCACCTACAAGGTGGGTAGGAAATGGAGACAGGGGCCTGCCCAGCTCAAATTGGCAATGGCAGTCTAAAAAGGATAAACTTGCTCTGCCATTTCCTTATAAACACTCAAGCCTCACTCCTCATTTCCGCTGTTTGACTGCCTACTATCGACCACTGCTAGCGGAAGTAGGCAGTGTGGAACACCTTTTTTTCCTCTCCCAGGAAGGTGCTGCCTCTAATTGCTGTCCAGGAGTTCCCAACACGTACAGACCTGACAGGAAAAACACCTGCCTCTACCCTCCTCTCAAATCTCACTCTTCTTGCCCCTAGCAATCACAGACATTAGCGATGACCAGTACTGTGTCACCACACTGCCCAGAGCACACTGACTGGGGGCTACCAGTCTCTCTGGTGGAGCTGGTTTCCCAGTGCCATTGGTGCCTAGTACAAGATGTTTCCACCCCTCAGCTTTCCCCATTGAAGGACTCTTCATTTATCTGCCTAACAATTACAGAGCCTGCCTGCTCCTCTTTTGGAACAACTGAATGGTCTGGAAATGACCCGCTTGAGCTCCTTCTCATTGCATCTGGTGCTTTGCAGCCTGCTGAGTCCTACAGTGGCTTTGCTTGGCTATAGAGACCTTGCACGATCAGACGCCCCCTGTAAACAAGCTCACCACACTGCTTCACTGCCCTCAGCCCCACACATGGAGACTGGCATTCTCCCTTGAAAGGCCCATCCAGGTTGATTTCTCTGATGTACCAAAGTAGTTTCTCCAGTGAATGCTGGGAACCATGATAGGTGGTGCACCACCACTATAAATGAGTGCAGTTATACTGCTCTCAGCAGACTTTCAGTCTCTTTTTTGTATGAACAAACTGCTACATCTTCTTGCCTCTTTCTGTTAAAAGTCATTATTTTAAGAGTATTTAATATCTCAACTACATCCTTCTCAACATACTTTCTGTCTTTGCTGAGCAGTGTAAGGTGAAACTGTGTTTGCTTCCATCTCTCCTGGTACTACCCAATGGTTTTGATACGAAATTCAACATTCTTCGAACATGTCCTCAGTTTCATAAATCACATAGTTATTTCTTTCCCTCAAGAATTTTCTCTCTGAGTAGTACTGTCAGGTGTACACAGCTGGTTCCACCAGCTCCATGACAAATCATGTAAAAGATGGCTTTTTTTAGATGGAGTGTGAGTCTATTCTAGAAAAATAATTTTTAGGACATAGACTGCAGAGAGTTTTCTTAGGCTTCACTACTCAAATTTTTATGCTTTGCATTATCCGGCTCTGTTCTGTCCATCTTAGTTTACTAGAAATCTGACAAAACCCTTTTCACTTTTTTGCACAATTGTAAGTGATCATTCTCTTTTCAGTCATTTCTGTAAATGGGGTGGAAATTTGTGCAGAGACATCACTGTTCATAGAGCTCTTGGGGTTAACAATATTACTCAGTATACTAACAGTATTACTCAGCCCTTATGCTATCTGGAGTTGAAATTCATTCTAATAAATACTACATTTGTTGCTGTCAGAGCTTTTTAGCTTTTTTACAGCCTTCTAGGTCTTGCCTAAAACTGATGATGTTCAAATCACAGTTCCCAGGAAAAAACTAAAGTATTTGAAGGTACACGTGGTAACAAAACATTTTTATTCTTCTTTTTTTTTTTTCTGTGATTTGACAAGAAACAAATGTTGGTGTTTTTCCCTTACATTTAATGTCTCTGCCTTCATGTGTTCTCCTGATGCTTTTGGAAATTCTGCAGTCAGACATGTAAATGGATTAACACTTAAAGTATTATGGGATTCTGCTGCACTGACGCATCAGTGGGAAAATATAAGTTAGCAATGAAAAACCTTGCATGAAGATATCTCAGCAATGAAAAACCTGGCGTGAAGACATCAAGGACTTAATCAGTCAGCTATCCAATTCAGTTAACTATCTCCAAACTCATCTCAGTCCAGCTGAGTGCTAAGAGTAACTGTAAGTAGAAGATAGGTCTAACTACAGCAGGTATCAGCTTTTCAATTATCTCCTTTTTCTTTTTGTCTGGTTTAGATATTAATTTTAATACCCTCCAGTATTAAAAAATTGGTCTCTTCCAACAGTATTCCAACACAGCATTATTTGCAACTGAATTTTAAATGTTTGAAATGGACTTTACAAATAATAGATTTCAGGGATGGTCCTTCATGTTACATTCTTAAATCACACAATGGTAATGATTCTAGCATTTCATTAATATATTCCTTCAAAGAAACAGTACTTTTATTTGCTTATTTCAGGAAAAGCCAATATTTAGGAAAAAAACTCCAGCACATCAGATAACTTGACACACGTGATAGACAATGGAGGTCACCTTAACAGTGAATTTCAGGGAATAGGTGAACATTTGTGTACTAACTTCTGCAATTTCTAATGCTAATTCTGCTCACTTTCATATATTTTATTATTAGGAATCATTGATGAGTCTGACTGATTACTACTCTGGTCAGGTTTGTTCTCAGCATACAAACTGTCTTCCAGCACCTGAAGGGGGCCTATAGGGATGCTGGGGAGGGTCTCTTCGTCAGGGACTGTAGTGACAGGACAAGGGGTAATGGGTTAAAACTTAAACAGGGGAAGTTTAGGTTGGATATAAGGAGGAAATTCTTTCCTGTTAGGGTGGTGAGGCACTGGAATGGGTTGCCCAGGGTGGTTGTGAGTGCTCCATCCCTGACGGTGTTCAAGGCCAGGTTGGATGAAGCCTTGTGTGGGATGGTTTAGTGTGAGGTGTCCCTGCCTGTGGCAGGGGGGTTGGAACTAGATGATCTTGAGGTCCTTTCCAACCCTAACTATTCTATGATTCTATGATGCTTGTGGCAGGGGGATTGGAACTAGATGATCTTGAGGTCCTTTCCAACCCTAACTATTCTATGATTCAATGATTCTTGAGCCCAGGCACAGCTGCTAAATCACAGCGCCTACTAAATAAGCATTCATAACGCTGGAGTTTATAGTGTACTTACAGTGCTTTCTGGTGAACAGAGCTGCCTATTGCTAAAGAATTATAGGCATCAAGCAGTTTCCTTGTGTAGCAGGGATCCAGAAAGGGGCTCAGATACATCAGTGCTTCATTATTCTGTTTAGACCTTTTCCAGAAGCCATTTCACCTTTGGTAAAATGGTTATTCTAAGTCATAGCAAGTGCAATGGGTTCATGGTGCAATGGGTTCATGATTCAATGGGTTCATGATGCAATGGGTTCAAAGATCATTCTATAAGCTTTGATAAGTATTAGTGTTATAGCAATTCTAAGGTGCTAACAAATATCTGCAGGGGGACAGAAATATTAAAGAAGGTTTCTGGTGAAGCTGGAAATCAGTGTAATGCAAATCCCTAAAGAAGTCAAACATAAAAATTGATCATGCTTTGGGAAGAATTGTATATCTGGACTTGCAAGCTGCCCAGCAGGAGACTGGGAAGTGTGTGGTGTGCCAAACCTCCCAATCTCAGGGAGCGAGGGGATGATTGAACACCTCTGCAGCTTCCTCATTTAATTTAAAAAGAAGAAAAGATGAAGGTGAGCACTCCAGCATGGGAGAAGAGGGACCTGAGAGCGACAGCTGTGACTCACAGAACCCCTAAATGCAACCCCCAGCTCCCATGCAGATTCTCATTGTGATCCAAAGAAAGCAAGCTGACTCAGGAACCTCTCTGGCCAATAGGTGTACCACATGACTCATTAGTGGAAGATGATTCCTTTATAGTCTAGCCAAACCCTTTGATTCGTACCACTGAGCATTCAGAGATCTAATTCACTATGAGATTGTCTTCCTGATGAATCTCAGAGGAAGATACCAGCACAGCATGTCATGGGAATACATTTACACCACTGCGTGTGCAGATTTAAAGCAAAAACTGCTGCTGTCATGAACGAGAGTCCTGACCTTTCTCCCATCACATATCATTCTGGAAATTTCATTGGAACACTTATAACTTCAGAAACTATATTTACACACGTCTTCCTATAAACAAATATCATTCCTTTTCATTATCACCTGCAAATGATCTTTCTCTGAGGTCCGTCATGAGCAATAACATTAGACTGCTTATGTTTGGTTTAGGTTTTGTATCTCTTAGCAAAAATATATTTTTTAACTGAGATTAGAATGGTTCTGGAAAAATTCTTTATTCCTTATTCTCTTCTGTGCAACAGACCCTCACCTGGTAGAAATGACCATACCGTGTCGGATTCAGATGAGCTGCAATAATTTAAACCAGCCAGGAATCTGGTTCACAATTTAAGAAGTGAGTGATCTTAGGAAAGAGCTCACCATTCAACAGAGAGTCAGAAAAAATAAGGTTAATTTATTTTATTTATTGGTATATCGTTTTTATAGCAAGAGCAAGAAAATAGTTCGCCACAGCACTAATATATCAAACTGCAGCTCTTCCCTATGTAATTCCTTAACGTTCACTAACTTCTGGACAATGTTGATGGACACCTGAAGTCTCTTTCCTTTGATGTTGTAGCTTTTCATCCACAAATGTTAGCAGCTACAAAACCAATCAATACCTTAAACTTAAAGGAACTCACTCTGGTGAAATCCTCTGCTTTGTCATATGATAAACTCTTTAAACCCTTCAGCACCAAGAAAAAAAAAAAAAAAAGAAGTGGTGATATGCAAATATTCTTAGAAAATTTATCTCACTAGATTTAATTTTATTAGGATTTAAAAATCAATATATTTATTCAAGCAATTTTCCAGTTCACAAAAACAAAATGCCCAGTTTATCCTCCTTTCTGTGTTGCCCATCTGCATTATGATAATTTTTTGATGACATTTCATTAATTTCAGAGAGTTTCTTGAATATAAAACAAATGTAGATTTTTGTTTTTTATTTCTGCCTGGAATATAATTTAAATTTCATGGGAACACAAAGGCTGAGAAATGTGTAAACCAGATTAAAACGTATAATGGGAAGTATTACCAGGAATAATCAATCCAAAACCTAAGGGTTTGTGCAAACATTGTGGTGTACAAGTGAATTAATTGGTAATGTCAGTTGTACCTATGTGGCCTAGTCATTGTCTCTCTTGCCAATTCTCATTAATTCTTTAAGAACTGATGCAGGTGTCTCTCCTTTACCTTAAAAGATCACATATGAGTGACAACTTAGAAAAGCTTCCCATAAGAAAAATGGCAGCTGACACCTTCCTGCAAGATCTTGGATTGACTTTCAGGTGATATCATCACAAACAAAAAAACCCTAGAAATGTAATTATCATAAAAAAAAAAACAAAAAACCTGTGTTCTTGATGTTTCTTAAGAAGAATGACCAGGAAGAAAGGGTCTCAAAGACATCTAATTGTTTTTAATATCTGGTCCATATACTCAAATGCATGTAAAACTTTAGTCATCTAGAGTATCAGATATATTTAGTATACATTCTCAAAGAATTTGAAATGTTTTCTTTTTATACTGCATTTAGTATTTGGTTCATAGTCTTTCTTCCCACCCCAAGAAGTTTGTTGTAGGCACTTTGAATGCCATTAAACATTTTTTTTCTAAAACCTAACCTTTTTCTGTTGGAAACAACTATCAATTTTTTCCAGTCTTCTTAATGTAGAAATGCTCCACAGATACAACTGTAATTGTGTTATTTGCTATGCAGTTTTAAAGTATTAAGTGGGATGTGCGTACTGTGCCCTGTGTAGGCTATGTCTTTGCATTTGGAACAAATGACTGTCACTTATTACAAAAGCACTTTGTCCACCACTGAATGCAGCACAGGTTGTTCAGGATTCACAGCTGACCATGGCTGACGAACGGCATGGTATAGACAACATCAATCCTCCCAGCCTTACCCCTACAAGGCAGTACAATCCAAATGCCAGCAGAAAGAACCTAGCATAAATTCAAGAAAAGCTTGCAGGTGACGGGCTTATTTTGCACATATCTGTGTTACTTGGAAGCCTCTCCAGCACAGTTGCACAACAGATTTATGATCTATATTCATGAATGCAGGTACAAACTTGTGCCTAGGGAAAGATACCATGTCTGGGTTCTGTTTCCACATCCATTGTTATTTTATTCTCTTACAAGCTTTTTTTTTTTTTTTTTTTGCAGCTGTGAAATAAGCATCAATGACAACAGCTCCTAGGACGTTTGCTGAGAGTATGGGTATAATCATTCCATGTTTAAACAAGTAGAACTAGGCAGCATAGTTTTTGAGTTGGCCAAGTCTGATATGGCAGACATTTGTGAAGGTAGTCTTTGGGAATCAGAATGCATTCCATGACTTAATTCTGATAAACCACTGGAGTGCGCTGGAAAAAGGAAAAATAGTATAGCTATTTAATTTAGGAGGAGCTACATGTTTGGTAACTTCTGTTCAAGAAAAATAAGAATATCATAGAATAGAACCATAGAATAGTTAGGGTTGGAAAGGACCTGAAGATCATCTAGTTCCAACCCCCCTGCCATGGGCAGGGACACCTCACACTAAACCATCCCACACAAGGCTTCGTCCAACCTGGCCTTGAACACCGCCAGGGATGGAGCACTCACAACCTCCCTGGGCAACCGATTCCTGTGCCTCACCACCCTAACAGGAAAGAATTTCCTCCTTATATCCAATCTAAACTTCCCTGTTTAAGTTTGAAACCATTACCGCTTGTCCTGTCACTACAGTGTCTGATGAAGAGTCCCTTCCCAGCATCCCTATAGGCTCCCTTCAGATACTGGAAGGCTGCTACGAGGTCTCCACGCAGCCTTCTCTTCTCCAGGCTGAACAGCCCCAGCTTTCTCAGCCTATCTTCATATGGGAGGTGCTCCAGTCCCCTCATCATCCTCGTGGCCCTCCTCTGGACTTGTCGAACAGTTCCATGTCTTTTTATGTTGAGGACACCAGAACTGCACACAATACTCCAAGTGAGGTCTCACAAGAGCAGAGTAGAGGGGCAGGATCACCTCTTTTGACCTGCTGGTCACGCTGCTTTTGATGCAGCCCAGGATACGGTTGGCTTTCTGGGCTGCGAGTGCACACTGAAGCCAGCTCATGTTCATTTTCTCATCGACCAGCACCCCCAAGTCCTTCTCCTCAGGGCTGCTCTCAATCTCTTCTTTGCCCAACCTGTAGTTGTGCCTGGGATTGCTCCGACCCAGGTGTAGGACCTTGCACTTGTCATGGTTGAACTTCATAAGGTTGGTATGTGCCCACCTCACAAGCGTGTTGACGTCCCTCTGGATGGCATCCCTTCCCTCCAGCATATCAACTGAACCACACAGCTTGGTGTCATCGGCAAACTTGCTGAGGGCACACTCAATCCCACTGTCCAGATCAGTGATGAAGATGTTAAACAAGACCTGTCCCAACACCGGCCCCTGAGGTCCCAACACTGATCTGTCCCAACACCAATCCCTGAGGCACACCACTCGTTACTGGTCTCCAGCCAGACTTTGAGCCATTGACCACAACTCTTTGTGTGCGTCCATCCAGCCAGTTCTTTATCCACCGAGTGGTCCACCCACCAAATTGATGTCTCTCCAATTTAGAGACAAGGATGTTGTGTCGGACAGTGTCAAACGCTTTGCACAAGTCCAGGTAGATGACGTCAACTGCTTTACCCTTGTCCATCAGTTCTGTTGCCCCATCATAGAAGGCCACCAAATATTAGACATTGTGCTAATTTAACCAATTCTGTTAAACAGGAGAAAGGTACACTTGAACACAAAAAATAATGTGCAGGCACAGAACTTATCAAGAGGTAGACTGACCTTTTTGATTCTGCAGAAAAATTATTCATGAATTCTATTACTGTTCATTCCACTTTTCTACCCATACAACTTCTTTGCTATCCTCACTTCCTAGCTTGTCTCCTTATGTGGTGTCAGGACTTCAATAATACTTCTGCCTCATTTCATGTGAATCTTTGTTACTTAGAGATTAGAGTGACTGGAAAGAAAACATGCATATTGGTTTGAGGGAAGGTGTTTAGTGTCAGTGCGAGGTAGACTGGTTCTTGTCATGTTGCTTCACAGAAATAGCTGTGGGCAGTAGGTACCTATCTTGCCCTGAATTACAGTGCAAAATCTAATCTGACTTATTTACCCATGATCAAAGGCAGAATACTATGGACAAAGTCAGATGAATTTTTCATTTTTTACATCAACAAAAAATGCATTTTAATATGATTCTTTGATTGAATTTTCTTGACAGCTTGAAAAGGTGAAGTGTCAAAAGATTACATGTGGCCTGTTCTGTTTTAAAAATATTACTTTTATGGAATGAGAAGTTTCTAAAATATTTTCATTTGGTTTTTTTTTTTTATTTTCTAGTCTAAACCACATTTTTAGAGGGAAAAAATAAAACATTTTTCTTTTCATGTATCTATGATTATAGGAGGAGTTATTAATAATGTCTAGGAACACTGAAAACCTAAGAAATAAGATATTATTTCTAAGGCTGGTGAAGTCAATACATGTGCAAAGTCTGCTGTACTCTTAATCTTCATAGTTGTTTTTTTTTTTCTAACACGTATCCTGACTACCTTACAATATTTACACATACAGTCATTTTCCCATAGTTTAAGTCAGAAACAGCTACTGAGTCATTACTAACAACTACTTCTCAGGATTCTAATACATATAAAAGTATCTACATGCAAGCTGGTTGCTGGTGAGCCATGAAGGTCTTTCTGGTCCCTACATTAACTGTGGACAAACTTTCATACTACTTCAGTGGTTTCTCCTAACATTTCCATTTTTGTTCTTTAAAATTTCTGGTAATCTCTTCCCATTTCTGGCTGTGGACAGCTGAAAATCCAAGTATTTAAAATGCCTCACTTGTCTTTCAGCAATAGCATTTTCCTTACATGGCAGATCTTCTCTAATCAGCATGTCAGTTTGCTATAAAAAGTGAATAGAAGTAATCTCTGACACAAAAACTGAAGGATGTTTTCTTGACTAATCACACATGGTCCCTCAGCTGAGAAAGTGCTTGCTAGGAGACTATCGAGTTGTAAAAGAATATGATCAGGTAGAAGATGATTTTTCTGTCATACCTATCTTCAATACACAGTAGAGCAAGAATAAGTACCAGGAAGACAGCAGCACTGCATGCCTTTCCTGGTAAATGGAAAGTGAGAAATAATTGTCACTCACAGCACATGAGGGTAAAATCTATCACCAATCCTCCAACTAGCACTTGCACTTAACATGATACTGGATTGATAGTAAGCAGAAATGAAGAAGCTTGGCAACATAGTGTTCATTAACTCTGAAAAAAAAAAAAAAACGAACAAATTTGCAGTAAGCATACTGACATGCATTGTTGCATGTGAAAGTTGTCATCTTTCTCATGAAATCAGCTGGTTTATATGCTACAGGTTTTAAATTACAGTCAGACTATGCTGTGTCTTTCCACTGAGCCTGGTAAAATAATTTACCACTTTGAAATGAGCTAAGTCTTGCAGTTGTTTCAGAGAGATCTGAAACTAGTGTGCTTCCTCTGGGGAAAAAAAGAAGGATGGTGACAAAGGGAAAAATATTTTTAAACACTGTTTTCAAAATTGAAATATGGACATTGTTCTTTTGAAATGCATCACAGGAGACTTGGAGGAGTGAAATGTACACCTTTATGTAGCTTAACAGCAAAGATGACATTTTAGGTCTCCAGGTAAAGCTTGCCTTCTTTAAGAAAGACATATTTAACAAAGAAAACTATGTGCCATTGTTATAGCTGTCACCTTTCATCTGCAGTGAATTGCACCTCAGGACCCATAATCGTCATTTCAAATGTGTACCACAATGAGGGACAGATATCAGCTGTTTATTCAAGCACAGTCTTGGGATGAATTACTCCAGCAAATATCAGTATTTTCAAAACAAGAGATTCATAAGAGTGTTACAGAGATAGAGACCCCTGGACAATGCAGATACATTACCAAACTGTTACTGTTTGTGTCCTTCATTAATAGAGCTTGTTTCATTTTGTTTTTTTACTACTTACAGACAGGTTAAGGCAAAACTCATAGTCTTTATTTAAATCCAGAGCCTTTTCATCTCATAATTATCACAACAGTTCACAGAGTCTCTAATTATGTGCTTGGTTTCACAAATCTACATTTAACTAATGAGCTTTGCAATGCCAAAATGTCTCATGAAGTCTTGGGTCCTGAACTATTCTTTAATAGCAGTAGAATAATGAAGAAAGGTAAGGTCACTATTTTTTACTTTTGGTTAGAGTGTTCAGGCATATGTCATCAGTCTTTTGAGCAGGGGATGTACAGAAGCAAAAAGGTGAGATAACAGAAGGGCCCATTAGACTGTAGATTGCTGGAACTTCTTTTCTAAGGTCAGGACATAGCTACCTGATTAAACGATATGTGAAGCTGATTTGGCATTTCATCTTAACTAAAGCCTAGCTAGCTGTAGTCATAGAAATCCTGACAAATAAGACTTAAACGCTGTCCATAAAGTTCTGGCTTTTTCCTGCGAAGAGTCATAGGCTTATAGCACACCTGTTGGAGTTTAAGGATTTCCATACTTTTGCAAGCCTTCTGCTGTGGCACAGGTCTCTGCATCCCACAGGGAGATTTTTGTTTCTGATAATAATAACACAATAAGATGAACACTGACTTGTCCTCCAGAAATGATTCAAAAATGAGTAGCATTGTTATATATTGTGGCTTACATAGACAAAGGTGAGGTGTTTCAGCTTCTGCACATGTGTGTATATGAATATCGGGAAAAATAATTTATAATCTAGCTGAAATACTTCACACACTGTTACTGTGAATTAGAACTTCACGCTACCAACTGGGAAAAAAGGCCACTTGTTCTTCAACTACCAATAGCTTTAAAAAAAAAAAAAACCCAAACAAACCCCAAATGTCAACATCATTTTGAACAGTCAGTCCACAGCTGCAATTTGAGAAAGGTTAAAAGCAAAGAGTGATGCTACGTATTTAATTTCCAAAAGATTTTTTTAATGCCTCACTTCCCTCAGAAGTACTCAGTGACAGGAGGAGAGGCAACACTGTTTACAAAAGTCTTTGGGAAAGTAAAATAGTGGAGATATATTGGACCTAAAATAAATTAATAATCAAATTTCAGTTCTCATAGCTAAAGTTTATTAATAAAGATTTTTTCCTTCTTTTCCATAATTCAGAAACTTCCAGTTATATAAATAATCCTCAGCAGTATATTAGGAAAAATATGTACTTGTTGGTTGTTTATTTTTTTCTAAATAATGTTCTTGCTGTAGGATCTAATTAAATCTTTTGGGCATAATATGATGAGATTTAGGATTACACAAACTGAAACATGTCTTATATCTATGATTATACTTTTTTGTTTATTTTATTCTTTGACAAAATTCCACTAAATGGAAGCTTAAATAAATTATTTAGAATGTGAATAGCTCTATTAATTTCAGTGGGATTACTCAAGTGCTTCAGACTAAGCATGCCACTGTGTGTTTTATGAAAACAAAGCGCAAGTTGTAGATGGTTACTGTATTAAAGCAACAATCTTCATACTGTCACTCAGACAGGTTCAAATGCCTTCAGGTACATCTCCCCTGGAAGAAGCTATGCTTGTCTAAAGTGACATTTTTGTTAAACTACAGGTATACTTTCCCCTTCAGTCACGGTTGTGCTAGTTTAAAGAAGTTATTGCTCATAACTGTGGAGCAAACCACCCAAATAGCTCCATGCTTCTGCCACTCATGGGACCTTTTCCCAGCCTTTTAAATTCAGAGTGATCTGTCTCACCTGGGACAGACTGATAAACTGAGCACAGCAAAACCAAAACTTTGTCTACGTGTATTGGTGGTTAGAAGTGAGTGACTGCTCACACAAACAATGTGGTTGGCACTTCTTGAAGAACCAAAATCCCATTAAAGGCTCCCAGTGGGGAAATGACTGAGGAAAGGAGGTCAGAAACAAACCCTGGAGAGCACCCTTTCTGGTAGGAACAGCTACCGCCCTGCAGACGATGTACATCTGATCTAATTCAGAGCTGTAGGCTCTGTGAATTAAACACCAATGTACAGGCTTATTGTGCTGCAAACTCCACATGTCCACAATGCCTTCCTCCAAGCGGGGGTAGGGTTAATTGGCTTTGCACTGACTTAACAGCTCAACACCATCAGTCAGACATTTTGTGCTAGTAGGGGTCAGTCTGATCTGTGGTGTCAAATGATGGGAACAGGCAAAAAGAATTCCCCTGTTAGTGTCAGGGTGAGGTTTTGCCTGACATGGACAAGCAGGCTCATCTCACTAATTCTTTGAATCTTCAAAGCATCAGGTCATACATTAGTAATGCAAGCACTTCCACATCAGCATTAAGGAGAGCAAAAAAGCATGTTTTACAGTAAACAGTGGAGTTAAACACAGCCTTGAAAGCAAACATAAGCTAGCTTTTAGCAGCCAGTCTTGCCCACTGGATAGCTTCTTAAATCTATGAAAAATGTATGTGAAACTCTGTTTCCACTCTGGGAATATTTTATGCTCATTTACATAGATGTCAATGACAACAAACCATTTCAGGCAGTATGAAAATGTGCTCAGAATGCTTTATATTCCTATCAGGACAGCTTGGGGGACCTTTGATCATTTCAATGTTTCTGGCAAATGAAACACCACAAATATATGGGAATTTGGCCCCCAAAACAACACAGTTGGCTCACAGGCGACCACGTTCCCAGGTAACATCAGGAAAACAAGAAAAGTCTATGTCCATGACTTTCACACAAAAGAACACTTTTTTGTTTATTAGGTCATAAAATAACACAGCCCTACATTACATAATCAGTTGGGTTAAAATATTTTTATACTGGGATGAGAACAGAGTGATACTTGAAAATTTGAGTACCTTACCCATAGAGAATTTTAGGAGTGTGTGAGGTATAATTGGAGCCTTAATGGTACTGCTAATATGGAAGTATGTAAATGAACTGTCATTCAAACAATGGTGCTCATATCAAGTGCACTGGGGGATCCTTAGCCAAATGCACACTACCACTTAGGTTATTTGGGGATTTTTTTTTTGTAAGGCATTAGCTTAGACATCTGTCAGTAATTTTGTTCTGCTAAACCAAAGAAGATTGAAAGCCTGAAAACGAGATGGTACCTGCAGCAAGGATTTGTTTTGAATGTCATTTCTTGGATTTGATCAAATACAAATGGTAAGGTTGCCTTTAGACAAGGCAAGGATAGTCCTCGCAGCAGTAATAAAGTGCTGCTGACCCTAAGCTACTCTTAAGAAAATTCCCTCGCATGCTAATATTAAATATGCTTCTTGGGTTTTAACAGAGCCCATTAAAATTACTTAAAATTTTCACATTTCACCTAAAGTTGTAATAAAACTTCTTTTTGAAAAAAAAAAAAAGTAAAAAAAATTCAAATGAGTGCTTGTTTCGAAATTCAGAGTTCAAAATCGCTCACTATGTCAGGCTGGTTATTTTGGCATGTTCATTAAATAACCATTGGCCAATCACTCATGTTTCTGCACCTAATAAGAAAATAGTCAACTAATTTTGAAACAGAATGCACATGTTTCTTTCTGGTATTATTATTATTTCTTAAAAGAGGAACAAATCATCCTTTCACTTCTCCCTGTCATTCCAAATGCATGCCAAACTAGATATCTAAGAAGTGGTACAATTTGCTCAAAAGAAAGTGCATGGATTGGCATTGCTATTATTTTTTTTAATACATACAACTTACAGTTGTATATATGTACAACTTCAATATTCTATTGTCAAACAGCATGAAAGAACCCGAGAATATGGAACACAGTATTTGGAGTGATGTATTTCTCTCTTTTTTTAATTCTGAGCTTAAAACTTTCATGTGTGGTAATTCAGGAGACCAGGCAAGGGCATTTAAAAAGAAAAAAATTGACTACATCAATAGGGCTAATGTGTGAAGACTACTTTCTTCTTTTTTTTTTTTCTACTCAAAATGAATATATAAAGTAAATAAAAGGCTTTCAAGAGTGAGATGCCTGCAGTGTAAAATAAAATTCTTGAAGAACATTTTTCTTTTTAGATTGACTTTGCCAGATTCTTTAAATATTATATTCTATTTTTTATATTTTGCTTGTATTTCTTGCAGAGAAAAGAAATAATAATGCAATTATTTCTCTGAGAGGAATGTTTTTCATGTGAATATTTTTTTCTGAACAAAGTTTGGGTTGATTTCCATGTGAGAAAGAAGATGTAAAGTGAGTATAAAATATAGGATGAATTACAATAAAATATTATAACTTGAAATGAATCATCTTTACCTCTTATCTTTTAATTCATTCAGGAATACAAGTGTTAAAAATTTATCACACTATAGCATATCAGACATGCCAGTACCCAAAAGCAAATTTAGCACTAATGGCTCATGTAAGAGAAAAATTAAAAAATGTCCACAATTATAAATGAAAGCAGCCAACCTGATGAGATTCAAGGACACATTTAAAGTGCTAAAATAATATAGAAACATTTTGACAATGCAGTGTATGCTCATGAGAGCAATCATTTTAAAAATGTCATTCTAGTCCAAAATCAAGAGTTAACACCTCCAATTAATCTCTGATCCAGTAAGGTATTTAAACCATACTTTAAGTGTTTAAAGTACTTAAATACTTAAGTATATATATAAAGTATAAATATATATATATATACAGTAATAAGTATTTAAGTATTTAAATTCAAGGTAAAATTTAAGTACAATGATGATCTGTGGCTGTCAGGAAGAAAGAAGCGTATAAGAAAATAAAGCAACTGTTTTAGCATCATTATTGCATACTGCAGCCTCCATCACCAAAATCTAGAAGGCGAAATCAAACAGGTACAGCATGTGATTTGTGCAGTTCTGGTGTCCACAACATAAAAAGGACATGGAACTGTTGGAACAAGTCCAGAGGAGGGCCACGAGGATGATCAGGGGACTGGAGCACCTCCCGTATGAAGATAGGCTAAGACAGTTGGGGCTGTTCAGCCTGGAGAAGACAAGGCTGCGTGGAGACCTCGTAGCAGCCTTCCAGTTATCTGAAGGGGGCCTATAGTGATGCTGGGGAGGGACTATTCATTAGGGACTGTAGTGACAGGACAAGGGGTAACGGGTTAAAACTTAAACAGGGGAAGTTTAGATTGGATACAAGGAGGAAATTCTTTCCTGTTAAGGTGGTGAGGCACTGGAATGGGTTGCCCAGGGAGGTTGTGAGTGCTCCACCCCTGGTGGTGTTCAAGGTCAGGTTGGATGAAGCCTTGTGTGGGATGGTTTAGTGTGAGGTGTCCCTGCCCATGGCAGGGGGGTTGGAACTAGATGATCTTGAGTTTCTTTCCAACCCTAACTATTCTATGATTCTATGATTGTATGATTTCTGTACAGTTCCAAGTATTCAAATGGAAAGTTGGTCTTATGAACTTTTAATGTCCATCTCATTAATCTGTCATTATTTATCTGTCAAAGAAGCTGAACGGTTTAGCAGGAGTGTTGAAAATAAGTAAATAACTAAGAATAACAAAACTACCTATTATAGCTCACTAAAATTCGATAACTTCCTTAGGATTCCACAGAAGAATTACAATCAATCCAATATATGTTATGATATATTAAAGAAAAAGTACCATGAAAATGAAGTTAAAAGAACACCTGACAAAAGCAGTTTTATTTGTTATTCTTATTTGAAGACTACAGTCCTTTGTTTCGTATTTGTTGTACTATATCGTGCAGTCAATACTGATGAGCCATGTTTGTATATTTACTGTTCCACTGAATTCTGTGGTCAAAATTGTTATTTCAAATTGGAATTTCAGCAACTGTGGATTTATATAATTGTAGGCAAAGTCAGACTATAGGCCACTTTTACAGTCGCAGATATTAAGCATACACTTAACTGCATTTGAATCTAACCATTTTCTGTATCTCTTAAGTACCTTAATGTGCTATATCTGAGGGGAGCAAATCACTTTTTATAATGTCACATACAATACAGCTGACTGAGAAGATGCTTAAAAAAGTGACATTAGGTAAAATGAAATGAAGTCTACAAGACACAGGTCTAAAGCATTGCACTGTTGCAGTTTTTGTACATACACCCACCCATTCTCCTTACCACTGAGCACGGGATTTTTCCAGTGAGAGACACTGTGCAACCTGTGGAAAAGCAGGTGAGTGAGAGGGATAGTAAAAGATACAGCATGTGACTTGTCAATATTTTGGTTTTAAGTTATTGATTTTTTTTTTCAACTATATTAAAAATGATTTTATGTTAAGTTTGGGACATACATCTTAAATGTATCTCTTTGGATCTCAGTGCACAATTGCAAGCAAATACCTGTCTTCAAGCTCTGCAATAACTTTTCCAAAGTCAATAAACACATGCCTGCTCAGGAGTTGAAAGAGAATAGCAACAAAGCCCTACAAGGGACACAAAAAGAAGGTTTTAAAGTAAAGTCTCAAGGCAGAGGTTCAGATTAGATTCTGAACTTAAAATATCATGGCTGGGAACATCTCTATCTTGCTGATCTGCTCTATGTTGTATGTCTTGGTAAATCACCAATGTTACAAAAAAAAATTCAGAGCCAATTTGTAAGGGTGTTGAATATCCATGAAGATGATGCAGATAGAAAAGGAATTCCATTACCATCTGTTCAGTCCATCTGGTGGAGAAAAAAAGGAAAAGGAAAAGGGGGGGGGGGGGGGGGAAGGAAAAGGAAAGCGAAAAGGAAAAGGAAAGGGAAAAGAAAAGGGAAAAGCAAAGGGAAAGGGAAAGGGAAAAAAGGAAAGGAAAGGAAAAGGTAAAGGGAAAGGCAAAGGCAAAAAGAGAGGAAAAAGGAAAAGGAAAAGGAAAGGGAAAGGGAAAGGGAAAAGATGCTATATAAACATATAAGGGAAAGAGAAAAAGAAATGGAAAACCAAACAGAAAAGAAAAGGGTAAAAGAAAAAAAAGGAAAATAAGAGGAAACGGGAATGGGAAGGGGACAAGGAAAGAGAAAGGACACGTTCTGGTAATCATTATTTCACTAATCCTACAAACAAGTGGAGCTTTGTTTGAAGTAAGATAACAAACCTAGATAGAGAACTTAGATTATCAAGCTATTCCAGAAGAAATCCTCATATATCCTCCAGAGTTAAACATTCTGTTTCAAACTCTGTTGTTAACAGACCTCTACTAAAAACCACCACTAGGCTCTGAGAAAAGCAGTAGAAGGGTTTCAAAATAAACAATGGCCAAGAAAGTGATTTAAAAAATGTTCTCTATAAAAACAAAAGCTAGAGTTAGAACAGGACATAGCTAATGCAGTAAATCAGAGTTGGCCTACTAATGGATATTTTTCAGTCTATTCTATTGTTGTTCCATCTGCAACAGAAAAAAATAAAACCCCCTCATATACCAGTTATTCCATTTCAGAGAGCTAAGAAAGACCATTAAAATAGAACAGAAGAATGGAGAAGTTTGCTTATCTTGCTTACCTCTCTTAAAAAATTAAATTCTTACACAATCTAATTCAACTTGCTTCTAGATTTAGGAGCACAGAAAAAACAACAACAACAAAAAAAAAAAATACCCAATGAACAGCCCCTCTTCCTGGCCCCTTTTTCATCTGTCATTGTAAATCTAAATTCTCCCCTTTCACAGGTCTCTAGGGAGTGAGTCAACAGTTGAAACATATGTTGACTCAAAGCCAGTAACTTAATTATTTAAACTTATGCTACATAAATAATATATTTAAATTAAATCAACAAGATAATAATGTCCTTATGTATATAGTAAACCCTTTGGCTTCACAAAGGCTCAAGACACACTATTTGGGGTTCAAATAAACCTTAAAGGATAGTTTTATTCAGGAGTTTCTTGGGGTATGGGAGCCCTTTGGTATAATAGAAAAATTATGGGTGCATTAATAACATTTTTCCTCAGTAAAGAGTATATGGAGTGAAGACTTAAACCATATGTGCATGTTTTTTCCAATTACTCTTTCTGGTAAGATTTTCAGAACCATTTGCAATCATGAAAATATACCTATTCTATACCTCTTTCTTAGCTGTTCTTCCTTAGTCTAACACTTCTTGTGCACAAAAAAAAAAAAAAAAAGGAAAAAATAGTTGAGTCCACATTTCCACATTTAAAGAAATTTTTTCTCAGAAAAATATTTCCAAGCTACCAAGAGCTGTAATTAAAACGACATTTTGTTTCTAAAAGCACTGTCTCATGGATCTTACTATAGTTACCGCAACAGTAGCAGTGGTGCTAAAAAAACCTGCATGCAAACAATCACAGTTTGAATTGTAGATAGAGTGAAAATATATTTGAAAGGACCTCATGAAGTATACTGAAAAAATCCTAAATAAATTCAGATCATAACACTTCAGATTTTTTGTCTGCAGGCCAAAAGGAAGAAAGAATAAGCCCAGTTAAATTAAGTGGTAAAAATAAAGGCCAAATCCCTCACTTGTCCATATCAACTGCCATGCAACAGTAGCGAAAAAGTGCAGAGCAGATTTTAGATTCTACTTTGAATAACAGTAAAAAAAAAACCCTCTAAACTGTTGAAAGATCTCTATAAGATGCTGTATAAGATGTGCCCTTTTAATTTATGAAACATTAACTCAAAATCGATTTATGCACCATATGAGGTTTATCTAGGAGAGTTACATTACTATTTGTTTCCAATCAAGTTCAGTAAATGATAAAATTTTTTCCATGGCAAAATAATCTAGCAAAAGCTATGAGAATCTGGAATTTAATTTGTTTAACACAAGAGCCAGTCAGCATTCGATTGATTCAAGATGTGGAAAGGTAGTAGAGCTCAAAAAATGTACATGAAGTTCTTGATTAAACAAGACAGGAATCACATGGTTGATTAATACAGTGTCATACCACCCATGCTAGTTCCAACCCACCAGCACTGTGATACTCAGGTAAAGAACACAAATTCCTGCACTCCAAGGACATTAAATTTTTTTATCTCAGAACCACAGAGAAGAAATTACATTTTCATGTTGTGTTATATTCCGCTCTCTGAAGTATACTTCAACAAGAAGAAGACAGAACTATGTAACTATTAGAGCACAGAGAATTTGCTCATCTACAACAACCTGGTAATAACAACGTTTCCATAAGGAGTATGTTTCCTACAAAGGGGAATTAGCACCTACCTGCTAGCTCCTCTACTGCAATTCTTTGTGTAAATGTCACAATAAAATATTTTACCTCTAAATTCTGTATATATTTTAAGATTATTACAGATTTTATTTTCTTCTGAAAGACTGTTCTCCCCACTGTAAAATTGAGCAAGCTTTTTAGGAAAGAAAAAGAACTGTGAGTAACAAACGGTATTATTTAATTATAAAAGTTTGGAAGTAAATCTTTCATGACACCTGTAATTTAACATGCTTGTGGTCAAACGTATCAAATATTTCTGGACACATATAAATAAGACATCATTTGCAGAATTTTGCCTTGAACGATCTGTTTAATCGTTAATTTTTCTAGCCTATCATACCAGAAATAAAAGTCCTAGGAAAAGCTTTTAACTTCTTGAATAGGTCCTGGGAGGCAACACTTGAAAAAAATAACTCATAGATTGATTTTCTTATCATGGTTTAAAGCAGCATTAATATTTATTGCCTGAGGAAGGTAGCATTAAAAAGTTAGTAAAAGAACAGACTTGACAAAGTAATAATAATATGTAAAGAGAAATCCCTGATGATTTTGAGTCCATCATTCTTCCACAGTAGCAAAGCAATCTAAAGTTACTACAAGAGCCAACAATTTGCCTCAGTTCACTGGGACTGTTACGAGGCAAAAATATTACAGTGTTTCTTTGACATTTTGTACTGGGTTTTTTACTCTTTAAACAAAACCCCTGGTTTATGGGGAAAAAAATACCCGAACAGATATCATGATTGACTTGCACTTGGGTCTTCTGTGTAAAGACATTCATCAGACATGGTTCTTGAGGAGTTCAAATGGATTCATCCTGCAAGTGCTATGTGGGCTGAGCTACTGCAAAGAGTCAAAGAACAGGTAAACATTAGAAATTAAACTTCAGCCAACCAAACAAGCTGCGATGGAGTTTTCCAAACATTATCCAGTAAGGCTGCAAGTAATTTTTAATTGTATCTAGGCTTCTTATGCTTATCACCCCCCTGACATTAGCTGCAGCATCTTGTCAGTATGAGCCAAAACAAAACAAAAGGTTTATTAGCTTCTGGAAGTACCCGTGAAGTGGTGGCAAGATTGGCAGCTTTCAGAGCTTCAGGAGTACTATGGGCAAACAAGATGCTTGGTTTTGCATCTGTTCTGTTTTTTTGGTTTATTGATATCAATTAGCTAGATAAGGCTGCAGAAATCACAAGTGCATATGAAATGAACAATAATTATTCCCACAAGTTAATCCAACAAAATTTTTGTCATGCCTAGCCTATAATTAATAGGGAACAGGTAAACACAAACTGAATATTTCAGGAGTGTCCTCTTCTTTATCCAAGCTTAGGAACTTGATGTCCAGTTTTCTGAACACCATCTGGAGTGTGCAAGTGGCAGAGATGATACACACACATGCGGTCACCAAACCCAAAGTTGCCCAGAGCTATGAAATGGAAGTATGTTAATTTCTTTTCCTTTAGTGAGCTCTCTAAGAGTGGCAAAAGATTTTTCAGCCTTCCATGCTGTTTTATATCTCTAATGGAGCAGTTTGGATTCAGGGTTCCTGCTCTACAAACCAAAACTGCTGAAGCTGCTTTTGATTGACGTATTTATTTACAGGTTTCTCTTCCTAATTCCAACTCTTGTATTACTTCCTTAGAACAGAATGTCTTCGCATGGACTTCTTAAAAAAAAAAAAAAAAAAAAAAAGAGTTTGTGTTTTGCTTTTTCCCTTTGAGAACGTAATTTGGAGAGCTCTCTTAGCAATTACTAATTAGAATCTACTAGAGCTGTTGGGAGTTGTCAGAAAGCAGATAAATTTAAGTATGTGTGTGCATCCATATGACTGCATTTCTGCATGAAAAAGCTTTTATAATCTGTGGAGAGTATCAACTAAAGAGGAATATATCTGGTTTTGTCCTTGAGAAATAAGCAGTAAATAAAGCAGTTCTCAGGAACTGAGAGTGTCAGTTAGCTCTTGTAAACATCGCTTTTTACTGCAGTGCACCTGATCTTCAAATGACTTTCAATGCCATTTGAATACTGCCATGTTTCCAAATGTGTAAGAGGAAAAGAGTGTTTCATGCTCTCCTGTTTGTTGACATTAACTACCTGTGTGTATTAAAATGCATATACCAGTTGGTCCTTTGAGGGTATGGAGCATATGGGTATGTTTTTCTGTAATCTGAATGACCTCATGAAGGCCAATAAGAGCCCATGGACCAAAACACAGTCTAGAACCAGGACGTAGAGGCTTCACAATGTGATAAACTGCAGAGTCCAAATAGCAAGAGCCATTTGGTAAGAACCTGGCAAACTGAGTTGCACTTGTAATACAAGCCAGCAGACTTATTATTATGCAGTATCATTCTGCCCCATCCACATTAGTTTAGCACCACTGAGATTTTTCTGAAGAATTACTTCATTAGGTAGATACACCTAGCTCATTAGGAGGGTGTGAAACAGAAAATATTGAGGTAGAGGAAAACAGGCATTTCTCTATGTACAGAACAGTCTGCTGCTGAGGCCTCCACAGTAAAGAAAAGCAAGTGAAGAACTTGGTTGAAGGCTGTGGCAAAATCCCAACCAAACCAAGAATGAATTAAGAAATAAAACAGGGTGGACTGTATTTATGTTTGGAATTGGAAAGAATAATAATACTTCTTTAGATGAATAGTTCTGATAGTTTAAGAAAATGTGTTCCAAGAAGCATTTCACATATCTTTGGATATAGTGATGATTTCTTAAAAGCTGGGAAAGAAACAAGCTTTGATAAGTAAGCTACTTACATAACGGGAAAGGATCCATTCAGGGGACTTATGCAGGGTTTTCCAGAAACGTGGATTTTGCTTTATTTCACCCAGACTGAAGGTCTCCATTTGATGCAGTGCATTGTTCTGGCACAGATGCAAGGCTTTTGGCTTAGCTGTTAAGTGTAGTACTTTTAAGTCCAAGACTCTGAAATATCTTCCAAAATTAAATCTAAGAAAAGCCATCACCTTACAATCTTTACATTATTTTGCAAGACCTGCTCCATCACTCAAACTCTCCTTAAGGATCAGAGTGAAAGTAATAAAATAGGATTATAAAACAACAGTCTTTCACTAAAATGAGAGCAGGAATGCAACCACAATTTTTCTCCAGAAGCAGCAGCTTATCATTTTACCTGACATAAGCAGGACAATAATTACTACTTTTGAAATGTTTATGGTGGTGTTTTAATTCTATACAAAGCTTAGACAGAACTGTGACAAGCGTTTTGGAAATGTTGATAGACTGAATATACAGTGGGATGGGGTGTGTGTCTGTTTTATAGGTACGTTCATTTAATATATATACAAATTACACACATGTGGAGGTGTTATGCTTAGGAGTTCAGAGATGTGATTTATTAACTGAATATATCTTTTTTATCTTCTTGACAGTTTTCTGCTGTCTAAGTTGTCTCTTGTGAAGTTTATTCCAGCATCCAAATCTTTGACAAGCATCATTTTCCTTCTGAAATAGTAGTCTAGGAATCTTGGGAGGTTTTATTTGTTTTGTGGAGTTTTTTCACCCTGATCCCCTTTCCTCAAATTATATCTGCCTGAAGCCTGTAGTGAACAAGTCTGTTTGCATTTCCTGATAGGTTTTCTTATACGTAAAAAAAACACATTGACATAGTGTCTACACCTAAACAATACAAACATTAATGCCAAATAAAAGTAAGTTTATGAAAAAGTTTCTCAGTTTGCCGTAATGTCCCAAGACTTGCTTCAAAGCACTAAAAGGCGGTGCAATTATTGTAAGGCACTAAGAAAATAAGTTAAGGTAGATTTTAGTTTAACCTATCACTGCATTGTCTTATGCACTCTAAAGAACTTGTTAAATATATCTAATAAGAGTGAAAAGCAAGTAACTTAAATGAGAATACATTCATTTACCACATACAACTGTCAGTGCAATAAAGAAGGTGAAGAACTTTGATTTTTAAAGCCTTTCCCAACTCTTGAGTAATCACATTTTACACAGAGGTATAATGAATTATCCCGCATTTAATCAGAACTCACCTGAGCTGGTTTCATCTTAGAGATGCAATTCTCTTACCCTGAACATCTTGTGACAAGACCGTCCCATCACACAATTACTTAAGTCATGGCAACAGGGAATGAGACAGATGGAAAAAGGTCTTCCATTTTTGGAAGCTGATCACCATACTGGTGTCTGGAAAAGTCAGAAGCAGACTGGAAACTGATTTTATTATGATAACAGTTATTGCAGTCCTGAGGCATAGCCATATGCTGCTAAGATGCTAAGGAAGGAGGGCAGCAACACACATTTTGCTGCAGTACAACAGAGATAGAAAAGGAGCATGCAGTGATGCAATTTCTGACTCAACATAACAGTCTCTACTAGCCTTAACTAGAACATATATCTTTCCGGAGAAGTTAACAGATACCAAATACTAGGTTAGTGTTGTGGTTTAATTCCAGGCCGTACGTCAGCCACGCAGCCCTCTTTCTCGCTCCCCCTCTGTCTCACCACCCACACCCCCCACCCCCACCCCAGCACCGCTCCTGGAGGGACAGGGAGAAAAATTGAAAGAATGTAACTCCCACGGGTTGAGATAAGAACAGTCCAGTAACTAAGGTATAACACAAACCACCACTGCTACCACCAATAATAATAACGATAAAGGAAATAACAACGGAAGAGAATACGATACCACCCGTCGATACCCAGCCCAACTGAGCAGTGAACCATCCCTTCCAGGTAACTCTCAGTTACATCCTGGGCATGACATGCTGTGGTATGGAATACCTCCCTGGCTAGTTTGGGTCAGGTGTCCTGTCTCTGCTTCCTCCTGGCTTCCCCTCCTCCCTGGCAGAGCATGAGACTCACAAAGTCCTTGGTCAGACTAAACATTTGAGCAGTAACTAAAAACATCAGTGTTACCAGCACTGTTCCTGGGCCGAAAATCAAAATCACAGCACTGCACCAGCTACTAAGAATGAGAAAAAATGAATGCTACTGCTGACAGTTAGTTGTTCCAAGAATGGACGGAAATTTCAGCTGATCAGGAAAACAATTCTCTGTTTCATTAAAGTAGAATGCAACACTACAAAAAAGGGCTTCTTGTAGATCTACACTTTCTTCAGCAGACCATCCTCCACATACTCCGTTTGAATGGGTTAATATCTTCATATCACATTCTCGTTGATGGAAAGACATTTGCCAAAGAAGGATTCTAAATCCATTTTTAATTTAATAATTTTCTTGCCCTCACTGTTGTGTCTCTGCTCTTTCTGACCTGTACCTCAGTTAGCATCACTTTGTAATTTCCCTTTTAAACAAAAAGTTAATAAACCACCCTACTGCAATGTGTATATTGTCAGAGAAAAGAAAAGCCATATACATTTTGCCTCCTTCAGTTATTTGCTTCACAACAGCTGGATAGGGAATCCTAAAAGAGATTACTCTGTTTAAATGCATACCTGATGTTATTACCAGCACTTCACCTAAAGGTCATATGAATCTCCATTTTTCAGCTGTGGGGTTTTTGTTATTTGTTGTGCTGTGTGTACCTATTGTGCTGAGCACAGTAAGTTATTACCTACATAAAAACTAAGCCTTCAGTAATGCTCAAGCTGCAGGACAAAGCTTTATCTTTAAAGACAAAAATCTTCACACATTACTCCCTGTGTTCTACAACTTAGAAATCATATGCACTAGGTCATGAGGCCACCTTGGACTGGCCACAGTGGAAGATACTAATCAGACTGCCAGAGTACACAACTTTTTTACTTGTTCTTTTAAATGAGTTAATTGCAAGAGAAAATATTAAAGGAAAACTTGGCAATACAATTCAGGCCATTAGTTCTGTCTTCTCAAATTTCTAAAAGAGCTGTGAACTGCAAAAGGACTCTTTAAGTACAATTCATGCCAATTTACAACACACTGAAATCTAGGAATTCAAACTAAGATTAGCTTCCTTGTGCAATCACTATTGTAAGCCTTATGAGGCACAAACTGTATATGCTGAGGTTAAAATCCGAAAACGCAAGATGGCATGGGAGGACAAAGCACTATCACCAGGACTAAAATGAAAAGTGTAATGAAAACCTCTAAATCCTGTATACTAATTACAAGCTGAAAGAAGCAGTAAAGTTAAAAAAGGGGAAAAAAAGAAGATATAAGTAGTCCAAAACTACACCACTGGAAAGCAAATTGTTTGGCAAAGTAGTAGTCTTTGAAGATTCAGTGGTACCACCAGCTTGGGACTATTTCATGACATATTATAAGAGCAAGACAAGTGTATAGTACAGGAAAAGCTCTTGTCAGGGCTAAAATGACATTCTGTTATATGAATGCTATATGTTATATGAAATATAACCTGTTATATTAAATACATGGTCAGCGTTAGCTATGAAAGGAACTCTTCCATTTTGCTTCTTTTACCTCTAGTTTTATGTCCCGAGCATGACACCATATGGTATGGGCTATCCCTTGAATCAGCCAGGGTCAGCTGTCCCAGCTGTGTCCCCTCTCAACCCCTTGTGCACCCCCAGACCTCACTGGTGGAGTGGGTGAAAAGCAGCAGAGGCCTCGACTTTGTGTAAACACTGTTCAGCAATAACAAAACCATCCCTGAACTAACGCATTTTCCAGCACAAATCTAAAACATATGCCATACTTACGATGAAGAAAACTAGCTCTAGACCAGCTGAAACCAGCATAGCAAAGAATTTTTTTCTGCCATCCCTTGCGTATTTACATGCAATACAAATTATGAATCATTGCACATTTTTTGACAGGCTGGGTTTTTTTTTTTTTTATTGTTTTTTTTTTTTCCCCAGATCCGTCTGCTTTTTGCAGATTTTTTTTCAGCTCCCATTGAAACATACTTTGATCAGTAATTAAAAATATCTGACTCAGTTGTCCACACCAATGCATCATGATACCTTAAGAATGCTGTGTTTTGGGGGCCTCACACTCTTACGTGGTGCAAATTGAGTCACTCCATTATGTTCCACAGCTAAGAGAAAAATGGGGAACAGGGTAATCTTCTCCCTTAAAATTGAAAACAACTTTTTTCTTTTTTTTCTATTAATAATTCTATCTTCTGTATCCCATGAAAAGAAAATGGAAATCTGTGTGTGATGCCTTCCTAGAGGCACAAGTTAGGTGTTGCTGGACTCATGTTATTGCTTTACCTCCCACAATGCAACTGATTGTCCTTGTTGAATCACTAGGCTGCATATTTAGGAATTCTTCAGTTACATTTTCTTTCAACTTCCCTGAAAAAGGTGTGTGTCTGAGAGGGGAAGAAGAAAAGAGAAACATTATTTAAAATAAAAACGATATGAAGCCTTTCCAGAGCAAAATTATAAAGTTCCTGAACGTTTTTTCCTGTGTTAGCAGTAGAAAGCTTTGTATGATATGATGTAGTAGTGCAGATTAATTCTAAAGTAAAAAGCATAAAATCAAGGGGTGGAAATTCCCAGCAGTGCTAAAGAACCCATGACAAAAAAGCAAGTGAATTGCCAAGTGTGTGTTGAGTGTGCTGCATTGGCACCATCACACACCTTTCCTAAAACTGTTTTGAGAAGCCAGCTCCCTAGAAATTTTCACAGTTTCCACACATAAATGAAAAAGAAGAAGCCACAATATTTAAAAAAAAAAAAAAAAAGAAGAAGAATATTAGTTAAAGCATGTGGATTATTGCCACAGATCTCCACTGAAGTCAGCCAATAGTTGATGCTTTTGAAGTATGAAGCAGGATATTCAAGCTAGATCAACAGGAATGGGTGACCAGTATGCACATCTCAAATGCTACTCATGGATAAGTAGTTTATACACAAACAGACTCTTGAAATACTGAGTTTCAAAATGAAGCTCAAACTGGGAGAGATGGAAAAAATGCTGTCTTGAAATAGGCTGGAATTCCCAGTTCTAGAGGTGTGAGGGAAAGATTTGCTAGAACTGATGTTAGGTAGTTAAAAGGAAACATTTCAAGAACATTCCATTGAACATCTTGAACTTTGATCAAGAGAGAAATACTTCAGCCAAGTCTACATAGCTTTAATAAAACCAATTATTATACATCTTCTGTTAAAGAAAAGTTAATGTCTCTCTTTCACACGTGTACTTGAGACTGGCAAAAAAGTTTAAGAAAATTGCATGTGGCTGACATGCCACCAAGCCTCAAAAAGAAGTTAGGTTTCAACATTAATTTGAGAGTGTCACACTGCTCATTAGTCCAATCCTTTTTTGGGGGAGAAGCTGGGGTTGGATTCTTTCAGTTTTTTTTAACTCATTACTAAGCCAAATAAAGACAGGAGGTTCTTGAACATAAGGGTGACTGAACGCTGAAACATATTGTACAAGAAGGTGGTGGTGGAATCTCCATCCTTTGAGATATTTGAAAGTCATCTTGATACAGCCCTGCACAAGCAGCTTTGGGTGTCCCTGACTGAACAGATGACGTCCAGGGACTGTTTTAAATTATTCTGTGATTCTGCATTTGAAAATGCAATGTTTTTGCTAAGTGCAATATCTGTATTTCCAGAGCTAAGAACTGTGAAATGACCTTACTTCAGTTTCTTGAATAGCACATAAAATAACAGAATGTTGCCATTCTTTGTTATCCTCAGTGTAATCCCATTTTTTCATACATTCTGTATAGTTAGGTGTTTGCATATGGCTAAAGTTCTCAGAAGTTATTTCTGCTTTCTTCTTGGTTTTATTTTGGCAAATCTGTGTTCATCTTCTGAAATATTTTAAAGGGATTTGTCCTTGGTGTAAAACTTTTGTAGCAAGATTCTGGGCATAGAGCCTGAAATACCTTCAGGGGCTATTCTTTCTCTCCTGTATCTCACACGTGTTTTAGACTCTTAAGTACAACTTTAAATGGGAAGTGAGCTAAACATACATTTTACAAAAATTTTAGTACACATTGAGCCAAGTGAACCACATCCTGCCAACATATAAATGTATCCATCCTATTCCTGAGTGTTAAAAATGTCTCCCCAGTTGCTTAGATCACTGTGACCCAAGTCATGTTTGGATTTTTTCTATCTTTGGAGCTTTTATAATTCTGGATACTTTCTTTCACTCTCACCATTTAATGAAGAATGATCTCATCTACAAATCTCTAGTTAGTCTGTTTGTTTTATCCCTGAATTACAATTTTGTCATTTCCATGCTAATGGAAGAAATGGAGAAATAAGACCAAGAGAACCAAGAAGGAAGTAGGGCAGGGAGAGAGGAAGACAGATCTAGGGGGAGAGAGGAACAGGGAGAGGGAGGATTACATCACTGCATTATATGACCTTCTGTATAAAACTCTACCATGAAAGACACTGACCTACTTTTAGAGAGGAAGACAGTATTCACAGCATCCTTTCATGATGTTAGGTCTTTTCATGTTTTATCTAGCCAATCAACAAATATCTTTGTTCTCAAATTCACATATTTTATGCAATAATTCTTCATTTTCCACCAGTTTGTCTCTGCCACACTCTGCGAAATGAGGACCAGGACAAAGTAAAGATATTCAATGTGAAGGGAATAGGTGCAGCATAAAAAACTATGGAGATATACAGAGCAGATCATAAAATTTAATTCTATTTTACATAGTAGCTGTGTATTACAGCAGCACACTTCATTCACCAAATTCAGCCATAAAACTTCTCCATTAAATTCACACATTATAACAGAGATGATTTGGCTCTATAGCTTGACTACAGAAACATTAGGAAGAAACTCAATGCATAAAAATATCTAACAAAAGCTTTCTCTGTCTACACAAACTAGTTTTTCTACTTTGTAATTTGACAGGATTAACTGCTCAAATATTTTTTTAATGGAAGAAAGCAATGTTTTTTAAAATAATTTTGAACATACTGTTTGTTAAACGAAGACTGAAATGATCACTTAACAAGGAACATATTGCAAATGCACTTTTAGAAGTAATAAACACATCGCTGCTGATGATTAGTGGATTCAAAATATCTGTCTTATCATACGGGAAAAATTCACAGTTAATGCAATATTTGTAAAAGTAATCTTCATTTTTGTTTTGGTCATTTGCACCTGTAATTTTAAATAGTATTGCAATTTTAAGTAGTACTTTGGTAAAGTACTTACTTGTATTCCTTATTAGGGTTGTCCCCTCCAGCCTCCTTTCGTAGAATCATGTAATCGTAAAACAGTTAGGGTTGGAAAGGACCTGAAGATCATCTCGTTCCAACCCCCTGCCATGGGCAGGGGCACCTCACACTAAAACATGTCACCCAAGGCTACGTCCAGCCTGGCCTTGAACACTGCCAGGGGTGGAGCATTCACGACTTCCCTGGCAACCCATTCCAGTGCCTCTCCACCCTTACAGTAAAGAACTTCCTCCTTCTATCCAATCTAAACTTCCCCTGTTTAAGTTTGAAACCATTACCCCTTGTCCTGTCACTACAGTCCCTAAGGAATAGTCCATCCCCAGCACCCCTATAGCTCCCCTTCAGATATTGGAAGGATGCTAGGAGGTCTCCATGCAGTCTTCTCTTCTCCGGGCTGAACAGCCCCAACTTTCTCAACCTATCTTCATATGGAAGGTGTTCCAGTCCCCTGATCATCCTCGTGGCCCTCCTCTGGACTTACTCCAACAGTTCCATGTCCTTTTTATGTTGAGGACACCAGAACTGTACACAGTACTCCAGATGAGGTCTCACAAGAGCAGAGTAGAGGGGCAGGATCACATCCTTTGACCTGCTGGTCACAGTCCTTTTCATGCAGCACAGGATATAGTTGGATTTCTGGGGTGCAAGCGCACACTGAAGCCGGCTCATGTTCATTTTCTCATTGACCAGTACCACCAAGTCCTACTCAGGGCTGCTCTGAATCTCTTCTTTGCCCAACCTATAGCTATGCCTGGGATTGCTCCGGCTCAGGTGTACGACCTTGCACTTGGCATGGCTAAACTTCATAAGGTTGTCATCAGCCCACCTCACAAGCATGTCAAGGTTCCTCTGGATGGCATTCCTTCTCTCCAGTTTATCAACTGAACCACACAGCTTGGTGTCATCGGCAAACTTGCTGAGGGCGCACTCAATCCCACTGTCCATGTCACCGACAAAGATGTTGCACAAGACCGGTCCCAACACCCATCCCTGAGGGACACCACTTGTTACTGGTCTCCAGCCAGACATTGAGGTACTGGCCACAACTCTTTGTGTGCGGCCATCCAGCCAGTTCTTTATCCACCGAGTGGTCCATCCATCAAATTGATGTCTCTCCAATTTAGAGACAAGCATGTCATGTGGGAGAGTGTCGAACGCTTTGCACAAGTCCAGGTAGATGACGTCAACTGCTCTACCCCTGTCCATCAGCTGTGTAGCCCCATCATAGAAGGCTACCAAATTGGTCAGGCAGGATTTCCCCTTAGTGAAGCCACGCTGGCTGTCACCAAGCACCTTCTTGTTTTTCACGTGCCTTAGCATGCCTTCCAGGAGAATGTGCTCCAAGATTTTGCCAGGCACAGAGGTGAGACTGACTGGTCTGTAATTCCCCAGGTCTTCCATTTTCCCCTTCTTGAAAATGGGGGTTATAGTTCCCTTTTTCCAGTTGTGAGTAGAATATAAAATATAACATTTTCAAATGTGGCTATTCTCAATTTTACATGATTAAAAATAAGCCCCTTCTGGTGAATAGAAAGCAATCTACTTGAAATTTGAGGCATGCATTGAACACTGTAATGGCCTCATCAGATCAGACTAGCAGTGCTTCAGTGACCAATGTTCCATAAAGAAGCCAGACAAAGTACTTCTGAGAAAGAATTAAGAAACAGATTAGCAACTGGCATCAGATAAATGAAAACTTGTACTCCTTAGCAGTGGAAAAGAGAGTACAGGTCTCTATGAAGGTAAGAGCAATTTGATATATTTGGAGTTTCATTACCCACAGTGTGGGTAGTTCTGCTAATGGTACCAACAGATAAAGAGAACAAAAAAAAAAAAAAAACCCACAAACAACCCAAACAAACAAAAAAGCTACATGAGAAATAAAAATATAATACACGTGGAAAAAAGGAGTTGGTTAAGTGTTTGTTTCTTCTTCACCCTCGACCCCTGGATTTGACAAAAACCTTCCCATAACCCGTGAAAATATTACATTAGACTAGCTATTCCTTAAGAGAAAAAAAAGGTCTTTTACCATTACATACAAGCACAAAAGAAAAGCAGAGATCTTGGGTTGGAAAACCACTAGCAAACACAGTTTCATTTAATTCTATCTCCAGCATTTCCAGTTTTGTTTTTGTTGTTGTTAAAAGTGGGTTTTCTTTTTAATTTTATTTATATTTTACTTTTAGATTCTATTATTTCACAGCTCTCTACCTTTGGATAAGGAAAGTTTTATTAGATAAAGGCAAAATTAAAAATCATTGATGTAAATACACTTTCTTTAAAAAAAAAAATATTATTTTCACCTCTAATTCAAACATAAAACAAGCTAAGTTCCCCCTTTTAAAACCAGAGGTGAAAGCCATTTCCAGAAGATAGGGTGAACCTGAAGAGCTAGTGTTAAGTCATATCTTTCGTCCTTTGGAACTGAAACTGGATACTGGTGTGTCCATGGCTTTGCTCACGGGAAATTCATGGGAATATTTCAAGGACCTGGAATTTATGGTACAGGAGACCGAGAAGAAATCAATACAACAAAATGTGTGAACCTCTTTACACTGGCTCTAAGCCAGAATAATGCCCACACATTCAACAAAGCATTTTGCAATCAATAACATAGCATTTAAAAATTCTTCTAAGAAGAACAATGCAAATCCTTTACCTCCACAATCTGCTCAAACTTCCATACACTTCAGTGCTCATCTTCAAAGATTTAGAAGAGACATATACAGAAATATAACAAAGTCTTACAGAAGCCGTAACCTATGCACAGACATAGCTTAAAGAGACATCTAAAGATGAAGAAAGATGTCTCTTTAGAGTTTCATACTAAAATTTGTTTCTGTTCTTTTATTTCATTGTTTCCTTCAATCTCAGCCTTGATGCTAGAGTGATTACTGTCTTACACATACTCCGGCAAGTATGTGTAAATAAATGTTCCCACCCAGGTGGGTTTTCAATCATCTGAGACAGACCACCTCTGTTGCTGGTGTAATAGGAGAGTTTTCAGATGTGGCTAATACTTAAAACAGAAACATAAAAAGGGTAGGATAGGGCATAACCCCAAATATCCCTGTTGGCATAGACAATGAGAATTAAAGGAAAGATCAACACATGAGAGACCATTAAACCTTAACAGACATTTAGATCAGTAAAAAGTAGTTGTTCCATTAAAAGCACAACACAACCATCAGGCTGGCACATATTCTTGGAAGATAAAAAACACAAAGCATGTTCATATAAAGGAAAAAGAGAAGGAAATGTCACAATTCCCAGGATAAATAACTTGTTCAATGCAGATGAGATCACGGATTTTTAAGAAGGGAGAAGCAAGTAAAGATGATCCCATAAGAAGGTACTTAAAACATTTCCTCTGTCAGGATGATGCAGATATTTTAGAGCTAGGTCTAGGCTTTAAAATCAAAGATATCAGTGATTCTGTCATACCATGAAAGAGAATAAAATTGGATAGACTACTGAGACCTATGAAAACACTCACAATAATGCTTCACAAAAGGCATTTCATTTAGAATATGCATGTGCAATACTCATATCTGGAAGCTGACAAGCGGAGGTTATCAATAAAGCTGTAATGTAGTACAAAGCAGTGAGATAAATCTGAGAGAAATCTTGTATAAAATCCAAGACACAATGAAAATCAGAATTCCACTTTCACCACAGACTAACTCCTGGATGGCTTTAGGCTTCCATAAGGTATGCAGTTCATTTTTCATTTTAGCAGCCTGCTTGATGCGTTGTCCATAAGCATATGTGCCATAAATATATATATATATATATATGTCAAGACAGAATCAACTGTGCCATGGAGCTAAAACCTAAGCCTTAGCACACCATCTATCAGAAAACACCTTATTTGGGGGGGGGGGGGGGGGAGGGGGACGTATGGCATTGAGGGGGTTTTGTTTGCTTATGTTTTGTGGGTTTTTAATAAGATTTCTTTTAAAATTACTATTATTTAAATCTTAAAGAAGTATTTTTAATATACTATGCCATTAAATCTCAGATGTGTATCATAGTTTTAGACTGTATCAGTCTCAGATGTGTATCATAGTTCCTTCATTTCCAATTTCTAAGCAAATGCAATGTTACTACCATATAATAGATGGCTTAACATTTTATCGGTTTTAATTTTCTTTAGCTAAGTTTTACTCTTTCTAAAAACAGTTAGTAATACGATCTAATTTAAATGTTTT
Organism: Lathamus discolor; assembly: GCF_037157495.1. Taxonomy (NCBI): domain Eukaryota; kingdom Metazoa; phylum Chordata; class Aves; order Psittaciformes; family Psittacidae; genus Lathamus; species Lathamus discolor. Next base: position 51,727,748 of record NC_088909.1, on the reverse strand, counting down.
CAATCCTCAGTTGAAGGATAACATTTTAATGGGATTGGGTTGCAAGTCCTCAGAGCACCAAGAGAATGATCCACATTTTGCACTTCTAGATCAGAGAGTCTGACTGCAGCCATGGGGTCTCAGCACAGCACAGCTACCTAAATACTTATTTGTCTCTCTTCTTCAGAGTGTTTTAAACTTAAACAAAACTGCTTTTGATGCCACTGGTACCTCAGAGCTGCAGTGTGACAAATGGGTCAATTGCTGACGTGAGTACTTCGAGAGAGGACGCCTCCGACACCGGAGCCGGGACGAGAGCCCGCAGCTGAGCTGACGCCAGCAGCTGACTCCAGGGGGCGGAGCCAGGATCAGCAGCACCAACCCTGAGTGGTTGAAAATCTGCCCCAGGGAGCGTAAGTGACCAGGAGCGCGGCGAGGCAGTTTGGGCGGGCAGGCGAGCGGGATGGTGAGTACCCGTCGTATGGCCAGGGCCTGGTCTGGGAGCTCTGCTCTGCCTGCCCCGGCGGTGGCCAGCGTAGGCACCCAGACAGAGCCGATGAGAGGGGAGGCTGCAGTGCAGAGCTCAGAGTGTAGAGGGTGCCTGGGCTGGGCTTGTGAGGGCAAGGTGCACGGTGGGCAGGGCTGCACTGGGTGCTCCCTGGTGGAGGCCTTCCTGCAGCGGGGGCTGAGCTGCGGGACGCTGTCAACAGGCTGAAGGACGTCGGGGTAGCTGAGAGGAACCAGGGCTGCTTGCTTCAGGCCCAAACTGTGCAGGGGCCTCAAGCTTCCCCTGTAGCTCGTGGAGGAAAAAAGGAGGCCGTTAACCCGGGAAGCTGGGAATTAGTGACCAAAAAAAAAAAAAAAAAAAAAATCAAAAAAAAAAAACCCAAAAAAAAAAACCAAAAAAGGAGGAAAAGGGCAATTAGAAGCAAGGGGCTTCCTCCTAAATCTGCTGTCCCCATGCAGAACCGCTTTGCTGTCCTGCACGAGGCTAATGAGGAAACCAACTCGCAGCAGAAACAGCCAGCTGATGCACAGGTAAATATCTCTACTGGCACTGCCAAGAAAAAGCAGCGGGTTGTAATAATAGGGGACTCTACTTTGAAAGGGACAGAAGCACTCGTCTGTCGGCCTGTCCCAGTCGCAAGGGAGGTGTGTTGCCTACCAGGGGCATGGATCAGGGATGTTACAGAGAAGTTGCCTGCTCTAGTAAGGCCCATGGACTATTACCCACTCCTAGTGATCCCTGTGGGTGCTAGGGATATAGATAGTGGTAGCCTGGGGAACATTAAGAAAAGCTACAGAGCCCTGGGAGAGGTGGTTAGGGGCTCTGGAGCTCAGATAGTCTTTTTGTCAATTCTCCAGGACACAGGGGAGAACCTAAACAAAGCTAGGAGGATTGGCCAGGTTAATAAATGGTTAAAAGGGTGGTGTCATAGTCAGGGGTTTGGGTGTCTTGAACACCGGACCCAAGTTTGTAGGCCAGGTCTACTGGGGGCTGGTGGAGCTGCTCTGATAAAGAAAGGGAAGAGCAGTTTTGGTAGGAGGCTTGCCAGACTGGTCAAGGAAGCTTTAAATTAGATGTGTTGCGGGAGGAGGGCATCATTCCATCCCAACACACCCAGCCAGTTGCCAGCACCTATAACAAATGCTCAGAGCAAGGTAGATATATTCCAGCTGCCCCAGCCAATGAGCCAGCTTCATTTGGAGCTTGGCTCAGATGCCTCTATACAAATGCCCGTAGCATGGGGAACAAACAAGGAATTAGAGATGTGTGCACGTCTATGGGGGTATGATATAACAGGCATCACAGAAACATGGTGGGGTGGCTCCTGTGACTGGAGTGTTGGAATGGAAGGCTACAGGCTCTTTAGAAAAGACAGGCCAGGCAGGCAGGGAGCGGGAGTTGCCCTTTATCTTAGGGATAGGCTGGAGAGTATGGAACTCTGGGGGCACGTAAGGAGTCAATAGAGAGTTTGTGGGTCAGGGTTAAAGCGAAAACAGCTACGGAAGACATTACCATGGGGATCTGTTACAGGCCGACTGATCAGGGAGAACCTGCGGATGAAGCACTCTATAGACAGATAGGAAAAGCTTCACACTCGCGGGCCCTTGTTCTCATGGGGGACTTCAACCACCCTGACATCTGTTGGAATGACAGTACTACCCGGCACAAGCAATCCAGGAGGTTCCTCGATTGTGTGGAAGACAACTTCCTTCTGCAAGTAATAGAGGAGCCGACAAGGAGAGGTGCCATGCTCGACCTCGTGCTCACCAACAGGGAAGGGCTTGTTGGAAATGTGATGCTCCAGGGCAGCCTTGGATGCAGCAATCACGAGATGGTCGAATTTGAGATCCTCAGGACAGTGAGAAGAGCGTGTAGCAAGCTCACTGCCCTGGACTTCAAAAGAGCAGACTTTGGACTCTTCAGGAGACTGGTTAGTAAGATTCCATGGGATATAGCCCTGGAGGGCAGGTGGGCCCAAAACTCTTGGTTGATATTCAAGGATCACCTGCTACAAGTTCAGGAGTGTTGCCTCGCAACTAGAAGGAAGTGCAGCAGGAGGGCCAGGAGACCTCCTTGGATGGATAAGGAGCTGCTGAGGAAAATTCAAAGTTAAAAAGAGGCTTATAAAAAGTGGAGGCAAGGACAGGTGGCCTGGGAAGAGTACAGGGATGTTGTCCGGGAAGCCAGGGACCAGGTTATGAAGGCTAAGGCCCAGTTAGAATTAAACTTGGCTAGGGATGTTAAGGGTAACAGGAAGGGATTCTACAGGTATGTAGCAAATAAAAAACAGACTAGGGACAATTTAGCCCTCCTGAAGAAGCTCTCAGGAGAACTAGCTACACAGGATTTGGAGAAGGCTGAGGTTCTGAGTGACTTCTTTGCCTCGGTCTTCACTGGCAAAGGCTTCGACCGCACCACGCAAGTCTTTGAAGGTAGACGCAGGGACTGTGAGAATGAAGACCTTGGGCCCACTGCAGGAGAGGATCTGGTTCAAGACCATCTTAAAAATCTGAATGTGCACCAAGGCCATCGGACCTCATGAAATCCATCCGTGGGTCCTGAAAGAGCTGGCAAATGGAGTTGCTAAGCCACTAGCCATCATATTTGAAAAATCATGGCAGTCAGGTGAAGTTCCCAACAACTGGAAAAAGGGAAATATAACCCCCATTTTCAGGAAGGGGAAAAAGGAAGACCCAGGGAATTACAGACCAGGCAGTCTCACCTCTGTGCCTGGCAAAATGTTGGAGCACATTCTCCTGGAAGACATGCTAGGGCACATGAAAAACAATAAGGTGCTTGGTGACAGCCAGCATGGCTTCACTAAGGGGAAATGTTGCCTGACCAATTTGGTGCCTTCTATGATGGGGCTACAGAACTGATGAACAAGAGTAGAGCAGCTGATGTCATCTACCTGGACTTGTGCAAAGCGTTCAACACTCTCCCACATGACGTGCTTGTCTCTAAATTGGAGAGACATCAATTTGATGGATGGACCACTCGGTGGATAAAGAACTGGCTGGATGGCCGCACACGAAGAGTTGTGATCAATGGTTCAGTGTCTAGCTGGAGACCAGTAACAAGTGGTGTCCCTCAGGGATGGGTGTTGGGACCGGTCTTGTTCAATATCTTTTTCAATATCTTTGTCGGTGACATGGACAGTGGGATTGAGTGCGCCCTCAGCAAGTTTGCCGATGACACCAAGCTGTGTGGTTCAGTTGATATGCTGGAGGGAAGGGATGCCATCCAGAGGGACCTCGACACGCTTGTGAGTTGGGCAGATACCAACCTTATGAAGTTCAACCATGACAAGTGCAAGGTCGTACACCTGGGTCGGAGCAATCCCAGGCACAGCTACAGATTGGGCAAAGAACTGATTCAGAGCGGCCCTGCAGAGAAGGACTTGGTGGTGCTGGTCGATGAGAAACTGAACATGAGCTGGCTTCAGTGTGCACTCACAGCCCAGAAAGCCAACTGTATCCTGGGCTGCATCAAAAGCAGTGTGACCAGCAGGTCGAAGGAGGTGATCCTGCCCCTCTACTCTGTTCTTGTGAGACCTCACCTGGAGTATTGTGTACAGTTCTGGTGTCATCAACATAAAAAGAACATGGAACTGTTGGAACAAGTCCAGAGGAGGACCACGAGGATAATCAGGGAGCTGGAGCACCTCCTGTGTGAAGATAGGTTGAGAAAGTTGGGGCTGTTCAGCCTGGAGAAGAGAAGGCTGTGTGGTGACCTCCTAGCATCCTTCCAGTATCTGAAGGGGGGCTATATGGATGCTGGGGACGGACTCTTCATCAGGGACTGTAGTGACAGGACATGGGGTGACGGGTTCAAACTTAAACAGGAGAAGTTTAGATTGGATACAAGGAGGAAGTTCTTTCCTGTTAGGGTGGTGAGGCACTGGAATCGGTTGCCCAGGGGGGTTGTCAGTGCTCCACCCCTGGCGGATTTCAAGGCCAGGTTGGACGTAGCCTTGTGTGGGATGGTATAGTGTGAGGGGTCCCTGCCCATTGCAGGGGGTTTGGAACTAGATGATCTTCAGGTCCTTTCCAACCCTTACTATTCTATGATTCTATAAGCAAAAGGTCCCTGTGAACTCCACAAACAGACTGTAGCAAGTTTTAATTCATAAGAAAACCAAGAAAGAGTTAGTTTCTATATATTTTCTATATATTCTCAAGTACATACTTGGACTGAGCATGTCCTGACCTTACTTGCTCCTTGTTTGTGAGGTGTCCTGTCCCTGCTCCCTCCCAGCTTCTTGTACCCATCCTCACTGGCAGAGCATGGGGAACTGACAAGTCCTTAATTGTGATAAACATTCGCAACAACTAAAGCATCAGTGTGTTATCAGCACTGTTCTCAGGCTAAAGCTGAAACACAGCATTGCAGCAGCTACTAGGAAAAAAAAACAACTCTGTTCCAGCTGAAACTAGGACAAGATACTCAAGGTATCAGCTGCAGCGTAAAAGCATCCTTTATTCCAAAAGAGAATATAAAAAATCTTCCTTGCATTTATTCTTGTTGCTGCTTCTTTTATAGTTTTTTCCCAAGTCTCTCCCAATAACATTACAGGCATTACTGAAATACTGTTAGAAGAGCAGCCTCCTCCTCACTCTTCAAAAATGTCTACTCTTCAAAAAACTACCAATCACTGAGAAAACTAGGAAATTAAGCGTTAGCATTGTACTTTGCTAGATGTACAAAGTGTTTGGCTCATAATACCCAGTAGTCCAGGAGCAGAACTGAGATTCAACTTAGCAGCCTGTAAGTGTGAAGGCTTTGAGACATTCCTAGCACAAGTCAGTGGTGTAGTGTCTTAGTGATGACTTGCTGTTTTCTCAGGACAGTCTAAGAAATGAAGCAAAGCATCTCTGGAAGAGGTAGAAGTACCTTTATTAGCATGAAAAATTGTTCTGAAAAAAGAAAGCTGCAGAAAGAAATTATATACTTTCTGGATATGATCTTGCAAAACTGGGCTGGAAACATCTGGATATTTCTTTTGCACACATGGTGGACACTTTCCTGATGGTGTGATACTAATGTTTCCTTGTCAGTTCTCACAGAGTTATTTACTTTCTTCTCAAAAACAATCCATGGTGTGGATGGAAACAGGTCTTTATAAGCAATGTTCTGTCTACTGTTGCTTTCCAGACCCCAGAAGACTGGTGTGAAGCAACTCCGCCTTGCAGCAATGGGGCAGTAGGAGCACAGGTGGCTCTGGAGATAAATTCATAGCTGAAGAAGACAATGAGCAAGAGGACTTGGACATTTTGGGGCAGAAACCATCAGCCTCAAAGGAGGAGGAAGGAACAATGGGTTTCTCCCCCTCCCCAGCAGCAGGAGCCCCCAGGCACATCAGGTCCAGACCTCGGACACACCAGGGCTGGGGCACTTGAACTGGGGTTGGGGGCATCACTGGAGCAAGATTGGGTGACACAGGACTCCAGGTGCCAGGGGTAGGACTGAGCCAGTCAGAGTCACAGGTGGCCCATGTCAAAACAGTAGCAAAAGGAGCCGTGCTTGTTTTGGCTAGGATAGAGTTAAAATTCTTCAATAGTAGCTTGTGTGGTGCTATGAACACCTGCCAACCTATGGGAAGTAGTGAATGAATTCCTCATTTTGCTTTGCTTTACCTATCAAACTGACTTTATCTCAACCCAGGAGTTCTTGTACTTCTATCCTTCTGATTCAACCTCCATTCCAAAGGCAGTGAGTGAGCAAGTAGCTCAGCCAAAAAAGTACAAGAACATATTTCATGCATCAGAACACAAAACATAATTTTTTTCTGTAACCCTCTCAGAGAAAAAAAAAACAAACCAAAGGAAGAATAAGGCAAAGAGAATTACATAATGACATTATAGGAAAAGCAAGATAAAGACAACATTTTGTTCAGACCTTACTAGTTAGATGAACATTATCTATTATAATCATGTTCTTAAGCACAAAGCATAGCAGAGAACTTAAGTCAATTACAATATTAATTACACTAATTATGCATATTAAAAGCAATACATATTTCAGAAGTTTGATTCAAATCTGCTTGGGAAGGAAGAGATGATTAGTTCTTTACTATGCCACAATGCCTTTTATTTTGCTGTGTTGTTATTTAAACTATAGAAATTAAATGTGATCACATATTGGTGTAAATTATAATGTTAATGTATCTCTTATTTGAGGATATTACGCAAATATTAAATACTGCCCTCACTGTAAATAAACTGATTTACTCCAGTTAAAATTGGGTGACTTTCTGAGAATCAGGAAAAAAATTGCCATTTACATGCATGATTTTTCGTGTATGAAGCACTTTTCTGCAAGATTTTGCAAAACGTGATAAACAGGCTTGATGTCACTACACACAATGGGCCTGAAAAACATAAGATTTTCCCTCCTTAAGGCAAGCATGACAGGTTCTATATACTATTATGTAAACTTTTGCTTTAATATTCCATCTAACCTTCTAACAGAAAATTATTTCATAGCCACAAACAGAAAGTACCGTATAGAGATGGCACAATAATAATGATGATGATGAAGATGCTCTACTTGCCTTATAGAGATCATTTTTGTTCACTGTCAAAAGAAACATTATATGTGGAAAAAACATGGTTTATTTAACCATGGATATCCCAGCAATTTTGTCAACTTAAATAATAAAAAAACATCCAAATAAAACCAAAAAGTCACTATGAAAGCATGCGCATGTCTCTTTGCTTATAGTTTTCCTTCATGCACAGACTGGCTTATATGTAAGCTATATATGCTAAACTGTTTGAAAGAATGGAAAAGGAGATAGAATTTTCCTTTAGTGAAATCCTTTCATTATCTTTGCATTCAGAACTGCATAAAATACTCAGATGTCAGCTTTCTCCATCTGATAATAAAATACAAATAATTTCCCTACATATTCAAAATTTAAATCCTTATCAATGTGAAAAATGTAAACCCAGACTCAATTTTACACCAAGAGAGCCTCTAAACAGCTATCAGAAAATGAAAATATGACCTTAATATTAAATCAAAAAAGGAATAGATCATAACAAGTTCTAGCCTTTAAGCATGTCAGTCAGTATGGAACATGACTGGTATTCTTTATTTTTAAAAAGTTTACAACACTCTTCCTGGAAAGACAAATAGAACCATTACTTTGGTTTTGATATTTGTCTGCTTTTTCTTTGTATTGAGGCATGTCTTTATCAATCTGAAGATCAGTAAGCAGTTTAATCACACATTTTCAAAGGAAACCAAGTTTTGCCAAAGTTTTGATTATCGGTTTCAGCAAGCTCTTCATAGGGCATCTGAAAAGCTTACCAAACTAAGACCAGGAAAACTGCAGAAAACCAGTTCCAAGCTTATAGATAAGCAAAACAGTTGGGAACGTTGAGGATTTTCCCTCTACTGACAAAATGCCATTTAGCCATCTGTTACATCAAATCTGCAGAACTCAGAACAAGAATCAGTCTCTTCCCCAGTGCTGAAGGGCTACCCTGAATTGATGGTGGCCCATTTTAAAAACGACCTAGGGAGTATGTAACTCTAAAATTTTAGCTTTGCTCCAGTCCTTTGTCCAATTCAATACATTTCAACAGTCCTAAAAATGTCCTGCATCATCAGGCCTGGTAGACAGACCTGTGGATACTGCTGGCAAAAGTACTCCTATCAGAGCACGCAGCAAGGTGGCATAGCAGTGAAGAGTTCTGGATAAGAAAAAGGAAGGAGATGAATGGATGGGGTTTGAAGGACGGTAGAAGAACACACTAACTTTCACTATAGAAATCTTGTTATTTATTTATGGAAATTTTGTGCTTATTTATTTCAAACTGGAGAACATTTAACAAAGCATCATTATATTTACATCAGAACTGGAAAATAGGATATGGTTAAATTTACTTCCTCTCTAGCTAGAGGGCAAATCTTAATCACCTTTCTTGAAAACCAGCAACTATATAATTTTGTTGTAGCCAGAGCAACTATGTGAGTATTAGCACAACTGGCCTCTGTCCTTTTCCCTGACAAGGTTACATCAATTACTTTTGTGTAACTATAGAAAAAAACCCAAAACTGTTAATGTGATGAAACTACTGCAGATTTACCTTTAACTTGGATAAGAGCATAGCCCATTGTACAAAGGAGTCCTATTAGGATGTCATTTACTTTTTTCCAGCTGCAAATGAGATCTTCATTTCTAAATGTGAACAAGTCAATAATTTTCTGTGTTACAAGGGACATTAAGAAGAACATCTGCCTTCCTGGTGAGTTTTTAATTAAGTGAACAATTTCAGTGCCATTAAACACCTTTCATGCAGCAAGCAAGATTTTTTTTTTTCTTGAGTGGCTACTAATGAGACACTTCTGGGACAGCACGTGGCATTCAGGACACTTTGAAGTACATACACTGTGCATAGAGCCTTTTCCTGTGAGTCTGTTGCATTGTTTTGACCTGTTCTTCTTTAGCACTTTGTATCACTGCATCAGGACCAGAGATGATAGCTTCCCAAGTGACTTATCATTAGGTTTTAGTTTTTCTTCACCTTTGCCAATATTACAGTCTTTCTCATCTCATCATGGAGGCTCAGATCTAGACTATCCATGGATAATTTCTTTAATTTTCTTGGACTTGGACAAGACTGTAAGGCTTCATTTTGTATTGGGTATGCTTTCCCCTGCACCTCCAAGTCCTTGAGATTTACCTTTGCTGCACTGAAGGATCAAAAGGCAAGAAAATTTCTCCTCTAAATTGCTACTCAGAAAATGTACAGGAAAAACACAGCGAACCATTTCAACCTCTCAATGATTTCTTCAGTATTTCAGAACATTTTATCTGTACTCAAAAATTCACCTAAAACTGTGTGAAGGCACAGATTAAGTTTTATGCAGCAAAAACAGATTTTTACGTTAGTTAACGGAGCTCTCAAAAACATGGCACCTTTGGGAAACCAAAGTCTTTAGGACCTATAGAAGATCCCCATCTTAAATTGATAAACCAATATTTATTAATCTTAAATAAATTCACAAATTAACTCAGCATTTGGGGATGATGATGAAACTAGGGCTAATACATGGACTGGGCTTAGTATTAGACTCAGTAGTTCCCACTTAACAGAGACTATGGCAGCAAATCTAGAGTTTGTAGATTTTTCATGCTGCAAAAGCCTGACAAGTATTCTTTTTGTCTTGAAAAACTGCACATGATGTTGTTTTCAGGGGTACCAAATACTGAAAATGCACCTTTTTTTTTAGGTTAAAGATGAAGTTCAACAACATGAATAATTAAGGATTAGATATTGCCAAAAATAATTTGGAGAGTCAGCATTTGGTCTATATATATAATATAAAATAGTCTACATACATAGATTATACATACATAATACTATTCTTTGGGCACTTTTTCCAGAAATTCTTTTAAAAAGAGCTGTTTTTTATTTATGTTATAGGCATGGATATGAACAGAATTACTGATGTTAGACAAACAAAAACTACAGAGCACTTGCAAAACCAGAAACAAAAAACAGGAAAATTTTCAACATTTAAACCAAATAGAAGTAAAAAAAAAAAAAAAAAAAAAAAAAAGAATATGTATTCCAACAATAAGTATAAATTTTAATGAGCACTGAGAGGTTGTTTAGGTAAGAGAATCATAGAATTACAACATCAGAGAATGCTTTGGGTTGGAAGAGACCTTTAAAGATCAACTAGTTCTACCTCCCTGCCATAGGCAGGAAAATCTTTCACTTGATCAGGTTGCTCAAAGCTTCATCCCACCTGACCTTGAACACTTCCAACATTGAAGCATCCAGGGCACCCTGTTCCAGTGTCTTACCACTTTCATTGTAAAAAAATTCTCCCTCATGTCCAATTTAAAGCTGTCCTTTTACAGTTTAAAACCATTTCCCTTGTCCCGTTACTACTGGCCTTGTTAAAAAATCTCTCTTGTCTTTCTGCTTACTGAAAGGCCACAATAAGATCTTAAGCCTTCTCCTTTCCAAGGGTGAAGAATCGCAACTTCCCCAGCCTTTTTTTCACAGGAATAAGTTCCCTACTATTTTCATGGCCTTCCTCTGGACGTCTTTCTTGTACTGAAGACCCCAGAGCTAAATGTGGCACTGCAAATGGGGTCTCACAAGAGCAGAGTAGAGAGGGAGAATCACATCTCCTGACCTGCTGGTCACACTACTTTTGATGCAGCCCAGGATGTGACTGGCATTCTTGGTTGCAAGCACACATTGCTGGGTCATGTCCAGTTTTTCACCCATCTGTATCCTCAGCTCCATTTCCACAGGGCTGCTCTCAGTCCATTCATCACTCAGAACACGCAAAATACCATTTACAACATTGCCAAGGATTTAGTGGCTGAAAAAGCTCCACAGTTTATGCTTTCAATACACTTGTGTAAATTCAGATTGAAAGTAAATAGTAATGTGTGTTCAGCACCACAAGATTCAAGAACTTCCTATTTTGGTGTCTTCTTGTCTACAGAGCAGTAGCACATGTAACAAATAACATAATGCAATGAGCTTGCAACCCTTTTTTATTTTTTGGTCCATTTCATAAGGAAAGAAAGGCAAATGAAACTATATGAAATATGTAAATGTAGATGTAAGACAACCTTTCCATCAGTACTTCTAATAAAAGTTGAACAACTTTCTCCCTGATCTTGTTCATAAGCATCCTTATTCTGCCCAATGTTTCATTTCATTGATGAAAAGCATAGTCAAAATCAAGTGAATATCATTTAGTCTGGCAAGTTATGCTAAATTAACCCTTGTTACAATGTGTGATAAGTTCACCTATAAAAAACAGACCAACAGGTGTTTTACAAGCAATTTTTTTTTTTATTTTATTTTTTTAATTCTGGAAGAGGAGAGGACACATCATCGGAGACTCCTGTTTAAGTCTAAGTTCCAGATCATACATCATTTGCAGACATGCTGCTTTCTATGCATTTTCTACCGACTGGTCGACTGTCCCCGTGATGGCGAAGGGATCTCCTCTTCCCAACGGGTTAAGTCTTTCAGCCCAATAAGTAGCTCTTTGAGTTAAGACTAAAGTGCTCGGTGGTTACTGGTGGTTGAAAATACTCCTGGCCCCCAATATCCCTCAGCTTCCTTCTCACTTTATAAAATTTGATCTCCCCCAGACAGAGGTACTCCCCAAACATATTCTGTTTCTGATTTTTTTGGAGTAAAACCAAATTCTTTTTTAAGTGTAGCTAATTCTGTAACAGTATATGGAATCACTTTGGTGGGAATTTGTGGGAATTTGTCCTCTCCATCTTTGCAAGTATATTCAGTTTTTCTCAAGGGTCGGAGAGAAGCGGCAGGAACATTCAAGTTTTCTAACCTTAGCCTCCCATCTATTTCTGTGACAAAAGATAAGTGGGATTCCATCTCAGCTTCTCAGACTAATCTCTGAGGCTGGTTTAATCCCATCTCAGTTTCTCATACTAATCTTTAAGACATTGGACAGTGGAGTCTGATTTCAGATCAGTCTCTCACAGATGGCAAGAAGAGTCTAGGACATTCTAAAATATATCCAAACTACTAGATCGCATGGTTTCTTGATAGAAACATTTCCAAACAATTATAATTGAACTGACAGAATTTTTGTTGAGATGAAATATTCATGAAGCAGGTTTTATTGTTTTTAATTAGAGGTAGGTTAATAATTTGTAAGGGGTAATATACTTGGTCAGGTTGGTCTCATTTTCTTACTGCAGTTATCTCTGAATATATCAGTAATTCAAAACTATTAATCAAATAATTTCAAAGAAAATTCTTTGCTTTTCACTCATTTGTGGACTATTTGATCAGCATATTAAATAGTAAGATCTGGATGGCTTTAACTGGCCACATAATACAGCTCTTTCTCTCCACTGGATGTGTTTCAATTAGAAAATTAACTCATAATTATTAGTTGTGAAATTACACCGATTTCCTAATTTAGTTTAGGCTGGCTTTTTTTTACAATAAGTGGAATAAGATCCTGAGAAAGTAAATGCAAATACAGCATAAACACATTTAGTTTAATAATTGGATCAGTTCTCAGAAACTAAAGGGTAGGTTTAAGCATCTTACTCCTGTTTTTAATTTAATATAAGCATTGGAATAGAAGAAAGATTAAAAGAAATCCTGTTTAAAAAATATATGTATATGGGCAGAAAGTAATCATATATTAAATATCTCTTTTTTTCCAATCAGAAAAGAATAAGAAACTTTAATGTGATAAAGTTGTCTTATACAGTTCTGAGCACCAATGGCAAATAACATTAATCTAGAAAATAAAGTGTTGTCATTATCAATCATTTGAAATCCAAGAGACCCTGAAAGCCATTAGGATAATGAAGAATAGCACTACCATCTGAGCTCTGAAGACAACAGTCCAGTTCCAGTTCTGCAGAAGATGCCACCATTCCCCGTAATTTGGCCCTACCAAAACCACCGCAGCACTGCAGAAACTTGTAGAGGACTTCTTAGACAGACTGATAGCATCTTGTATAGTGAAAGAGAAACCAGGAGAGTGTATTCACATCATCCATGTGGCCCAGAACAGCATTATTCAAATTACCAGTTTCAGATACAGATCTGGAAATAGGGCAGATTGCCTTATGGCTCTGTCCTAGGGAGGCAGAGCCCTGTCAGCAATGCCAGTGGGGGTTATGGGCAGTTCTGGGCAAATCTTGGGCCTTGGTGGGCAGTAAACTAAGAAGGGCCAGAAAGGCTGCACATAAGGGAAAGCTTTTTTTCCACAGGACAGCTGAACATCTATCAGTGGGGACTGGCTCAGCAGTGTTGTGCTGTCCCTTCCTTGGAGCGTTTCCAGCCCCCATGAAATAATGCCCTGTGCAACCTGGTCTGACTCCACAGCTGAGCCTGCTCTGGGCAGGGCATTGGAGTAGAGACCTCTGGAATTCCCTTCCAGTGTGCATGTTTTGTCCAGTGCTGTGATTTTGGCTTTGCCATTAAGTAATAGACACATTCTATGAATCTGTCCCTTAGTAAACATGCTGGATGAGTACAGGAAAGCTTTAAAACTTGCTTGGCCAAACAGAAGTTTGGTCAGTGTTGGTGTATGAAATTGTACTTCTGTGCAGTCTGAAATGAAATTTGCCTCTGTTTCAAACATCTCTAGAAGACTTCTTACTTACATCACCCCTGTTCTCAACACAAGGCCGTCAGACTCTGCACCACACCGGTCATCTGAACAATTTCATCATAACGATGTGCTTTTGTGGAGGTCATTCTTACAACTGTTTTGATACTCCCTTTTTAGTGGCTTGTTCAGTGCAAGCTAATTAAATTTTGTCCTTTTCTGAAGATAAATGTAAACAGTATTAAAAAAAAATTAATGTGATATGACTAACAGTAGTTTCTGAGTTTAACACAGTGTAAAGCTCTTCAAGAGAATAATACAGTTTTCTACTCTGCTTTTAAAAACTCTCTAGTTCCAGGCTTCATCCAAACTGAGGCAATTTAAAAAAAAAAAAATGTCATATATAACGCTTTCTTTTTTTTAAGTATAGATAAAAATTTTACTGAGTTAAAATGTCTGTCTGCTAAACCAGACTCTCCAACACTAATCTATATTAACTTTCATCTTTCTTATACATGTGTAAAAGCTGAATAAAGCTACTGACTATTTCCTTAGAACAACATCTGGAAGTTACTGTTGCTTGGATATGGGCTTCTTGTTAAAATGTTGTGCCTGATATAATCCCTGACGTTACAGGTAAATAACAAGGGTGTTCTTTAATGACCCTTAGCAAAGAGGAAAGTGAATGTCACCAAATAGATGTGTAAACTTATTAGTTGTCTAAAAAAATAAAACTACATACTTCTGGGGTTTACACCTATTTTCTTGATATATTTGACCTTAAATTATTGTGATTCTAATGGCCTTTGGGCCTGACCAGCAGAGAGTTGTACTGGGTCTTCTCAAAAAAAAAAAAAAAAGAATGAAAAAAGGAGAAGCTGACATTTATAAAATGAGCTATTGCTGGAAAATCATTAAAAATGAACACTGAATCTAAACCTAACTGAAGAAACTGTAAAAACAAATAATATTGAATTCACTTTTCATCAACATTTAGGAATAAATAAAGAAAAATTAAGAAAGAGGAAAAGACAGCCTTACTGAAGGCAGTAGCAATCTTTCCCAAATACCACTGTGCTTTCATATGTTCAGCCATGGAGTATTCTGATTTCCTGCTTCTCCGTTGTCTTGGGTTCAGCAGTAGCAGTCACTTTTCTCCTTCTTAGTAGCTGGTGCAGTGCTGTGGTTTTGACTTTCAGCCTGCGAACAGCGCTGATAACACTGATGTTTTTAGTTGCGGCTCAGTAATGTTTAGTCTGACCAAGGAGTTTCTCGAGTCTCATGCTCTGTGACAGAGGAGGGGAAGTAGGGGAAGTAGAGGAAGTAGAGACAGGACACCTGACCCAAACTGACCGAAGAGTTACTCCATGCCACAGCACGTCATGCCCATTATATAAACTGGGGGCAGTTACCCAGGAGGGCTAGATCACTGTTCTGGTCGGGTTTGGTATCGGTCAGCAGGTGGTGAGTGGTTGTGTTCTTTTCCGTTGTTATTTCCCTTATCATTGTTATTATTGGTGGTAGCAGTAGTGGTTTGTGTTACACCTCAGTTACTGGACTGCTCTTATCTCAACCTGTGGGAGTTACATTATTTTGATTCTCCTCCCCATCCCCCCTGGACCAGGGGCAGGAAAAGTGTGGATAGGGTGAGAGAGCGGGCTGCATGTTTTTTTTCTAGGTTGCCAACTAGGTTTAAACCATACCAGCCATAAAATTTCTTTTCTTTTTCTATTATTCTTGCTTTGGCAGCACTGACAGCAGGAATCAACTTCCCACTGTCCATGGTATCTGCATGCACTGAATATTATTTGGTTACTTTTGGATTCAGTAGTATTTCTATAAACTTAAACCAGCTTTGGATCTTTTCCCACAGAAAGAATTATCATGTCCTACAGAGCGCAGTAAGGTTTTTCAACTTCTAAAGAAATAAGATTTTCACTTTGAAAAGTATTTTCGTGTCACTAACTTTCTTGATTTTACAATTATTTGGAATGTGCCTGAATTTTTATAGTTTCTTGTCCTAAAACCAGCTGAAACCAGGATAATTGATAAAGGAATAAAGAGTCCTTGTTGCTTTTGAATTATCATCTGTGTTTATTTTCCAATATGCAGATATTTATGAGTGTACACCACATCCTGCAATTTCCCAATGTATCTCCAGGCACTGACAATTCCTCCCCTGACTGACACCCTCCATGTCTGACATTTGAAGTGCTCCATGCACCTGCAGGAGCACAGGCTACCATGTATATTTTCCTTCCATGTTTCATGTACAAGCCTTCCAAACTCAGCAGTTTTTGTGTTCAGTTGCTTCTCTTCTTTAATATCTACATCAAACAGTTGGTAGTCCGGGAAGTGAATGAAAATGGCAATAGCTGTTGCTTTCTGCTCAAGTTCTGTGCCGAAGAAACTTACTTATCTGTAAACAGCCATTTATGTCATAGAATCATAGAATCTATGGTGGAAAAGACCTCTAAGATCAACAAGTACAACCATTACCCCAGGACTGCCAAGACCACCACTAAACCACATCACTGAGGGCCTCGTCTACACAGCTTTTAAACACCCATGGATGGTGACTCCACTACTTCCATGGCAGCCTGTTCCAATGCCTGATCACTCTCTCTGTGAAGAAATTGTTCCTAATATCAAAACTAAACATCCCCTGGTGCACCTTGAGGCTGTTTCCTCTTGTCCTATCACTTGTTACCTGGAGAAGACACCAACCCTCACCTCCCTCTATCCTCCTTTCTGGTAGTTGTAGAGAGCAAAAAGGTACCCCCTGAGCCTCATTTTCTCCAGACTAAACATCCTTAATTCCCTCAGCAGTTCCTCATCAGACCTGTGCTCCAGACCCTTCACCAGCTTCATTGCCTTTCTCTGGACCCACTTCAACACCTCCATGTCTCTCTTGTAGTGAGAGGCCCAGAACTGAATGCAGGATTAGAAATGCAACCTCACCAGTGCTGAGTACAGGGGGATGATCACTGCCCTGGCCCTGCTGGCCACACTATTGCTGATACAGGCCAGGATGCTGTTGGCCTTCTTGGCTGCCTGGGCACAAACTGGCTCGTGTTCAGCTCCATCAGTCAGCACCACCAGATCATTTTACCTCAAGCAGCTCCAGCCACTCTTCCCCAGCTCCGCAGCGTTGCATGTCATGTTGACCCTCACAAAGGCAGTCAAATGTCAAAACAGTGTTTGCCATCACAGGGGGAAAGCTACTGAAGTACTGCTGAATTTAACAACAGCCACAGGTTTCCAGATAGGTGTCAGGGTTTGACTGCAGAAAACCCCAATATCTCACACCAGTCCGCTAGGTCATGGACAGAATAGTCTTATTTCAGCTCTTTCCCACTCATCCCTCAGGCAATGAATAATGGAGTCCTAGTTCAGCTCCTCACACCCTTCTCCCAGGCAATGGATATTGGAGACTTAACTCCTCCCACCCATCTCTGAGACAAAACAGGTGGAATTCCATCTCAGCTTCTCAGACCAATCTTTGAGACAATGGACAGTGGAGACCGATTTCAGATCAGTCTCTCACAATAGGTTTCTCACACCAGTCAGGTTTGCAGCCATTCTTTTCTATGAAGATTGGTTCTATGCCTGATTTTCACCACAGTTCAATTCAGCTTAGTATTTTCCTGTCTGCAAAACTCTTCAAAACAAGATAAAGACTGTTTCTTCTGATTGACTCAGTTACTTGCACTCACTAACATTCCTAAATTATGTTGAAGAACATGGCGCTTCTGTGAATAACATTAAGGCTCAAAATCATGATCTTTTTTGAAAAGAGAAATAATGCAACTTTACCACTATGAACAACTCAGACATTGCTTCTGGGTGATCTCTCCAGCACTGATTATCTGTGTATGCCACTGCATTTCAAAAACATTTTTGCACCTTTTTGATTTTCCCTGACTGAAATTTCTCCTTTCCTGTACTAACTTATTATTTTGCCTCCATCTTGTGTGAGGCTTACATTTTGTTGCTTAATGCTAGGCAGGAGTTCTGTGTCTAGAAAATTGTACTCAGATTCTGTTTGAAAAATGAGGAACTTTCAGCTCACCCAGCTACAGTTGCCTCCTGAGTTTTAGGGTCACCTGTATTAGACCTGGACCTTAGCTGTACCTGCAGCCAGCTCTCCTGCCAAGTTTCTCTCAGATACTCATCCCAGATAGCAATGTGCTTGCTAGTTAGACCCGGCTTACTTTTTCCACCACCTGCCTTCAGCAATGAACCTTATGAAGATTCAAGCTGTCAGCTTTTCCAAGGTGAGAGAGAGCAAGCTTCCAGGGAGGCAGGTGCTCAGCAGAGACAGTTGACAATATGTAGCAGCTGAGCTCTTCAAGAAGCAGAGAGAATGCTTTAAGGCAAAGAATGTATAGAGGAACAGATGCACTTCAATGCACTTATCTATGAAAGTACTTGAATTCAGCTGTAAAACAGAAAATGTGTGACAAAGGTAGTCAGCATCAGCTCTGTAGCCCATGGTAAGCTTAACTTCTCAATATTGGGTTATTTTCATCACATGGTCTGTCAAAATTATATTACATTTTAATTATTCAAAAGTAAAATGTATATGTCATATTGCATTATATTTACTGTGTATAATTTCTATATTCTATTTTAATATTCTATTCTGTTATGTTCTTGTATTATGTTCTATCATATTAGTGTTTTTTATTGTATTTATTATTTTGTATTAAATTAAATTTGAAGGTATTTATGTAGGAAGTTGTTACGCAATTAAGAAGAGAAAAAGCTACTTAGAACTTTTGAGGTTTCTCAATCAGCATTAAAAAGTCCTCTACAACATATGAGAGTGGTAAAATGGCTTGGAAAGGGGGAATTTATTTAATTCAAGTGAAAAAAATATTTGGTCTGTACATCTAATAAAAAATTAGCTGTACAGATTTCCTTCTATAAACTGCTGAAATTGATGTTGCTACAAGCAGACACAATTAAAATTTGGCTCTAGCTGACTAAGAAAAGTCAAAAGGTTTAATTCTTTACAAACTGAATAGTTTTTGCAGAGTCCTGATTATATTTAATTCAAAGGAAAAGATTTCTAAACTCTTGCGTTTGAACAGCAAAAATTGTAGTTTCCTAAAAAGTGCTACAATAAGAAGACTGGTGCAGCAAGCCCTGCAGTTGTTTGTCAAAATGTTTGAAGACTTGAATCTGCTGCTAATTTGAAATAGACTTAAATGCTATCAACAGGAAATTCTATTAACCTAAACAAAGGCAAAATTTCCCAATTAAATATGTGTGCTGGATTTGGCTGATTAAGAGCTATTTTTCTTCATAATAGTTAGTAAGGAGCTATATTTTAGATTGTGCTGGAAACAGAGTTGATAATTCAAGGATGGTTTAGTTACTGTTGACCCAGAGCCAAGGCCTTTTCTGCTTCACACCCTCTCCACACTAGCAAATGTTACGAGTGCACAAGAAGCTGAGAGGAGACACAGCTGCAACAACTGACCCCAACTGGTCTGGGGGATATCCCACACCATATGGCATCATGCTTTGCAATAGAACAAGGGTGGAGGTTGGCAGAGGGTTCACTGTTCAGGGACAGGCTGGGCATCGGTTGGTGTTGAGCAATTTTTCATTTACATCAATTTTGTGCATTATAATTCTCTATGTTTATTTTTCTTTTTATTGCAAATTATTAGTAATATTAGTATTATATTTTATTTAAATTATAAGCTGGTTTTATCTCAACCCACATGTTTTCTCACTGTCTTCCAAGTCTCTCCACTGGTCCATGGAAAGGCAAGTGAGCGAGTTCCTGTGTGGTGTTTAGTGGCCAACTCGGCTAAACCATGACAAAATACAGCTGAAGTAGTGTTTTGGTTGAGAAACATCTCTCTTCACTACAAATTCAAATAACTCAATGGTGACATTTTCAAAGGACTGAATAAAAATCTCTGGGGATTTTCTGACTTAAAATAAAAATCTCTGAGGATTTTCTGTAGGAGAGGATCTGTTTCAAGACCATCTTAAGAATATGAATGTACAGAAGTCCATGGGACCTGATGAAATCCATCCTCGGGTCCTGAAAGAGCTGACAAATGAAGTTGCTAAGCCACTGGCCGTCATAGCTGAAAAATCATGGCAGTCAGGTGAAGTTCCTGACGACTGGAAAAACAGAAATATAACCCCCATTTTCAAGAAGGGGAAAATGGAAGACCCGGGGAATTACAGACCAGTCAGTCTCACCTCTGTGCCTGGCAAAATGTTGGAGCACATTCTCCTGGAAGGCATGCTAAAGCAGATGAAAAACAAGAAGGTGCTTGGTGACAGCCAGCATGGCTTCACTAAGGGGAAATCCTGCCTGACCAATTTGGTGGCCTTCTATGATGGGGCTACAGAACTGATGGACAAGGGTAGAACAGTTGATGTCATCTACCTGGACTTGTGCAAAGCGTTCGACACTCTCCCACATGCCATCCTTGTCTCTAAATTGGAGAGACATCAATTTGATAGGTGGACCACTCGGTGGATAAAGAAGTGGCTGGATGGCCGCACACAAAGAGTTGTGGTCAATGGCTCTATGTCTGGCTGGAGACCAGTAACAAATGGTGTCCCTCAGGGATGAGTGTTAGGACCGGTCTTTTTCAATATCTTTGTCGGTGAAAGGGGCAGTGGGATTGAGTGTGCCCTCAGCAAGTTTGCCGATGACACCAAGCTGTGTGGTTCAGTTAATATACTGGAGGGAAGGGATAGCATCCAGAGGGACCTTGACACGCTTGTGAGGTGGGCAGATACCAATCTTATGACGTTCAACCGTGCCAAGTGCAAGGTCCTACACCTGGGTCGGAGCAATCCCAGGCACAGCTACAGATTGGGCAAAGACAAGATTCAGAGCAGCCCTGCAGAGAAGGACTTGGTGGTGCTGGTCGATGAGAAAATGAACATGAGCTGGCTTCAGTGTGCACTCACAGCCCAGAAAGCCAACCATATCCTGGGCTGCATCAAAAGGAGTGTGACCAGCAGGTCAAAGGAGGTGATCCTGCCCCTCTACTCTGTTCTTGTGAGACCTCACTTGGAGTATTTGTGTGCAGTGTCCTCAACATAAAAAGGACATGGAATTGCTGGAACAAGTCCAGAGGAGAGCCACGAGGATGATCAGGGGGCTGGAACGCCTCCTGTATGAAGACAGGCTGAGAAAGTTGGATCTGTTTAGCCTGGAGAAGACTGCGTGGAGACCTCCTAGCAGCCTTCCAGTGTCTGAAGGGGGGCTATAGAGATGCTGGGGATGGACTATTCATTAGGGACTGTAGTGACAGGACAAGGGGTAATGGTTTCAAACTTGAACAGGGGAAGTTTAGATTGGATATAAGGAAGAAATTCTTTACTGTAAGGGTGGTGAGGCACTGGAATGGGTTGCCCAGGGAGGTTGTGAATACTCCATCCTCAGCAGTGTTCAAGGCCAGGTTGGACAGAGGCTTGGGTGACATGTTTTAGTGTGAGGTGTCCCTGCCCATGGCAGGGCGTTGGAACGAGATGAACTTAAGGTCCTTTCCAACCCTAACTATTCTATGATTCTATGAAGACAATGGCATCTGAAAAATATTTGCTGTTTCATCTGTGTTAGTTTAGAAAATTTTCAGTGATGAAATGAAGGATGAGAAATACCTTGTCAGCGCACAACCACCAAATTGTTGTCAAGCTTTCAATAAGTCCTTCATCCCGAAGTATAATAGCTTGCCAAACTATCTCTGTACTGGAAGTCTGTCTTTCACGTGGCTCAGAAACTGGGCTTTACAGTAATTTTGGAAGCATGGAATTGTCTAAACCATATTGTCATGGTTTAAGCCCAGCCAGCCACCGAGAACCATGCAGCCGCTCGCTCACTTCACCCTCCTTCCTCCCCCCACTCCTGGAGGGATGGGGAGGAGAATCGAAAGAATGTAACTCCCACGAGCTGAGATAAGAACAGTTCAGTAACTAAGGTATAACACAAACCACTACTGCTACTACCAATAATAATAATGACAAGGGAAATAACAAGACAAGATAATACAGCTGCTCACCACCCACCAAACGATACCTAGCCCAACCAGAGCAGTGATCTAGCCCTCCCAGGTGACTGCCCCCGGTTTATATAGTGGGCATGATGTGCTGTGGTAAGGAATACCTCTTTGGTCAGTTTGGGTCAGGTGTCCTGTCTACTTCCTCACAGCATCCCCTCCTCCTTCACAGAGCATGAGACTCAGAAACTCCTTAGTCAGACTAAACATTACTGAGCAGCAATTGAAAACATCGGTGTTATCAGCGCTGTTCCCAGACTGAAAGTCAGAACACCTCACTGCACCAGCTGCTAAGAAGGAGGAAAATGACTGCTACTGCTTAACTCGGTACAGAAATATATAAAATTTTTGATCCCTTATGAATATGGTGATTTTTGTGAACAGACTAAATGCTACAATAAACAGTGCCAACTTGCAGTTTTGGAAAGGAATGACACATCAAAATGTATTTGTAATCCTACTTGACGGTGAACTGACTCAGACACTGCATAGGTAAATATTGGAAGTAGAGCTTCACCAGTCCTTGTCTGCTGTAGTATATCCCTGTTCAGAAGCAGATCACTAGCTTTTCAAGACTACTGTTTTAGATGAATTTGTTCCATTAGTATCTGATGACAGTATAAAGGCTGACCTTTCCCAGGAACAGAAATTTTGGGTTTAGCCTTTCCTGTAACTTTTGTTTGAATATCCAAATTCCCACCATCATCCAGGAAGAACAGTACATCAGCAAAATTCTCAAAGTTTGAAGATTAGCTCTACAAATTACTTTGTAGTAGAGATAACGCTACTTTATTTGGGATTATTTTAGGATTTTTACTATTGTGGTTCATTTACTTTGCCTGTATCAACCCATAGACTAACTTCCTATACCTTAAAAGAAAGCTTAAGAATTAACATAATTTTGTAGAGATGCTAAAATATGACACTTTTGTACCCACTGTTATAAAAATTTTCACATTTAAAAATGACAAGCAATTCCTGTCACAGTCCTTGTGATGTGATATAAAGATTCCATCCATGCACAACAGTCTAAGAGTTAGTCTGCAGAGACTAATGTCATCTGAAACAGAAATTATTCCCTTAAAATAGAGTTAACTGTTGAATAGGTCTTGTAGCTGTCTCTGCAGATATCATGTACTCCTTTATGCTCCTGCTATAAAACTTAATCTTTCTTCTGCATGTCTGTTCAAGACTGGAAGTGTATGCTTGACTCATTTGGTTTAACACCCAAGAAATGTGACTGCCACAACTTGTCCTGGGTTCAGAAGTAGCAGTCATTTCTCTCCTTAGTAGCTGGTGCAGTGCTGCGTCTTTGACTTTCAGCCTGAGAACAGCGCTGATAACACCGATGTTTTTAGTTGCTGCTCAGTAATGTTTAGTCTGACCAAGGAGTTTCTGAGTCTTATGCTCTGCCAGGGAGGAGGGGAGGCCAGGAGGAAGTAGAGACAGGACACCTGACCCAAACTGACCAAAGAGGTATTCCATACCACAGCACATCATGCCTACTCTATAAACTGGGGGTAGTTACCCAGAAGGGCTAGATCACTGCTCTGGTCGGGCTGGGTATTGTTCAGTGGGTGGTGAGTGGTTGTGTTCTTTTCCCTTGTTATTTCCCTTATCGTTATTATTATTGGTGGTATCAGTAGTGGTTTTGTGTTATACCTTAGTTGCTGAACTGTTCTTATCTCAACCCCTGGGAGTTACATTCTTTCGCTTCTCCTCCCCATCCATCCGGGAGCAGGGGGGAGGAAGGGAGGGAGTGAGCAAGCAACTATGTGGTTCTGAGTTACTGACTGCACTTAAACCATGGCACAACTTAATCATAAAAACTGGTTTTTAGTGATCCTGGAAAACTTATTTGATGTGAAGAAACTTTTCCAATTAATTTAATAATCTGCTTTTAGTAGCTGAGAAGCAACTATGAATACAATTAATTTATTTATTATTCATTTGGTTTTAATAAAATATTTTCAGGTACTTTAGAATTGCTTTTCCTCTTCCTGTCCTTCTAATTTTCCATTGTTTCCTACTTGGAACTTGCTGGCTGATCCATCATATGATGGATGCAAGATACAAATTGTGATTTGTCTTCCTACTTGAATCATAGGAGCTAACATCTTCCAAGATCATAATTCATAGTGCAATTACTAGTGCAGGTAATCATATTATTCTTCTCTTGTAGATTTTCATGTAAAAAACCCTTTTACTTCAACATTCACGAGAGACTGCATGAGTATACCAGTCACACCTTTCATACAGAGATTAATTTGTAATTTTTTTTTTGTTATGTTATTCATGACTTTTTTCAGAACAGATCTAGTATGAAAGTAAAGATAACAAATATATTCTTAGTCTGAAAATTAGATCTGTATCATAGGAAACAACTTATAATCACAGTCATATGTTAAATGATGATCTGATTTGTCAAAGATTTTCTGTTTCAATAATATGAATTACTATTTCATGTACATTAAAAGATTCTTCACATTCAGTAAACATGGATTTTTTGTAATAAATCCATAACCAAACAACATCTTTAATATGTCCTTGGCTTCATGGCACATATCTCTAACAGCGAAAATCAAAATAGAACATAAATTCACTGCCATATGGAATGAAAACCTTGTTGAACTTTACTTATTGAGCATCCAGACTGAATACCAGTTCAAAAGACCACTATAGTCAGTGATGTTCTGCATGTTTACCCACGGAGTCTACGGCAGCTCAAGCATTAAGTTAGCAGAATGGATTGGTTTAAGAACAATACTTCTCTAAAGCCTCCTGCCTCAGTAGAAGTTATGCCTCCTATGTTTTAAATGGAAACACCAATTAGCAACATGTTGAATTTGTTCTGCTTTCCATCTTATTTGTGTTTTCCATGAAAGAGCTTTTTACATATTAATTTGTTAATACCGTATTTTGCATGATGCTTAAAAAAAGAAACTGCACCATTAGCTTACACAGAGGAATCGTCTCCCTTCAGCTGTACCATTTATTTGTGTTAGCGCTGTGCATGAAAAACTGAGAGCACACTCTCTGATACTACCATTGCTATATCCAGAATCCTTCTTGAAGTATGGATCATGAGAAAGAACTAACCCTGTCTTTAATTAACTTCAAACAAACAAAAAAAAAAATATTCTGTTGCATTATCTATAAGAATGAATATGTATACTCTTTGTGTGCTTTTCAAGTCCTGAAGAAATTACCAGGTACTATTAGTAGTGTCTGTATTCAACTACTGACTGCACTAATGCTTATTCAAGCAGAGAACATTTATATGCAGACTGCAGGAACTGAGAAAGAGTTTGTTACTTCTCTGATTAAAGGAATTGATTTGACTGGAGGAAGAGTGACTTTAATTAGCTGTGCAAAAGCCATTAATTCCAATTAATCTTCTCACAGTGTCAAGACCAGAATCCAGGGAGAAAATAAATCGCAGTAAATCAATATAACTCTTGTTTCTACCACGAGTAAGTGCTTACAGATAGAGGAATGCCTTTTATAGTTGTCTGCATCAAGAAGTATTTAAACAAGACAGTAATTCAATGTAGCAAACCTCTCAATGATTCTTTATGGACTATTTATACATCTCTTTAATTGCTTTTCATTTGATGAAAAGTACTTAACTTAGTACTTTTGAGAAGTAGTCTAGTAAGAAATTTGTTTAAAACACCCACAAGTACAATCAAGTTTTATTTTGCAGAGAAAATTGAGATGTGGGTTTACAAGATAATTGGTTCTATTTACAAACTTTAGATAAGTATTAACTTCACTTACTTTTCATGGGGCTGATAAAGAAAACTGACCAGTGATCTGTCTTTCCAAAGTAACTTGAAGAGCTGTCTCTAAAAGAAAGTTCTTGGCTTTCTTTTAGACAGCTCTTTAAGAACCATGACCATGAAATTTTAACCCTTGAGGATTTCCATGCTGCTAAAAGCAATGTGTCAGATGTGTCACAGCTTCTCAGATTTTAAGAGCAGTGTCTCAAAGAACACAAGTTTGAGCCTAAAGGAAGCCAGAATAAATCAAATAAATCACCTCAAACATGTGCCAATGAAATGAAATGAGTGTTCTGTGCAGGCAGGCAAGCATAAAACATCTTCCAGATTCAAGAAGTATTGCAGCTACTCTGTTGCAATAATTTGCCCTACAAGAACTTTTTCATATTACACTGCACAACTGTGATGAATGTATGGAGGGGGGTACCAAGGAGTTTACAGATCAAGAATAAGGTAAGAATAAATTAAAAAAAAAAAAAACAAAAAACCAAACAAACAAAACCCAAATAACAACGACAAAAAAAAAAAAACAACATAAAACAACAACAAAAAAAAAAACCTACAATGCAACAAAAACCTTAGAAGAGATCCAAAAGTTATGTGGGGTTTCTTTGTTGTTTTGTTGGGGTTTTTTGTTAGAAGATTAAGAACAAGCCCCCAGAACTTCATTAATAGTAACATATCAAACTGAGCCACAAAGCGGAGTTCCACAACACATGTTTAACCACAACAGAGTTTGCTCCTCAGCCTTCATGTGTGTTTATGCAGAAGTTTCCCACTCTCAGCAGCTGGATAGATATCAGTGTCAGAAACTGCACCTACAGATCATTCAGTAACTGAGTATCTTTGGTCACTGACATCTTCAAATGTGCTTCTTCCTATTAAGGCTGATGTATTTACTCACTAAACAGGGTGCATTTGAAAAAAATAAAGACCAAAGTTGGATACAAATAGCAACTCTCACAGATTTGATAGTACCAATGGATCTTAGTGACTCTGGCCCAGAGAGGCACCTGATGTCCTTTGTGGCAGGGTGACCTCCCCACTCCTATCCCTCAGGAGCCCCCAGCCTCTACAGCACCCTGACAGGAGCAGGGCACTAGCCAGGAGCACATGATATGCCTTACTGCCAAATAGTTATCACCCACTTGTCTTCTACTCTGGCTGAGAGTGCCTAGATGAATCCTAGAGAGCTGAGTCCCAGAATATTCTATTGCAACCAAAACATCTATAATGCAACAAGCAGACTGCCCTTAACAGAATGCAGTTTAGAGTCTGAGCAGAAAAGCCAATATGCTGTAAGAAGCTTAGTGGGAGCAAGGTAGTAATTTTCCAAACCCTCTGTATTGTATAAGGATAGCAAAGTATTGAACACATGCAGAGACTGAGTTTTTCAGTTATGGATACTGAGTTCTTAATCATGTAAATCTTATGAGCTAAACAATGAAAACTGCAGAGCCTGTGTCCTTCCTGAAATGTTTCCTGAAACATAAATAAAAACCTCTAAACCACTGTCCTGTGCTGAATGGGTTTGTTAAAGATATATTAAATATATGTAATAAACATTACATATTCCTCCAAAAGCAAATATTATATATTCCTCTAAGAGCAAATATACTGCCTTCTTTATATATCTTCAGTTGTATAAAATCAGATAATCAAGATGAATGTTCCTATCTGAAAAGGATGAAACTGGAATGTTTGCTCCAGAACTTACAATAGTTTCTTAGCAAGATTATGTATTACACTTTGTATTCCCTTAATAAATATCTTCCTCATCTCAGAATGGCTTTTTGGTATCCATTATTGCTCCATCTTGACCTCTCCCATTTTCAATGTATGATTTAGTATATTCTGTTGCTTTTAGTACTGAGCAATAACAACAATGCTCAGTGATATTCTAGGGTTTTATGACGGCATCAATCATCATAGATTCTGTTTACTGGGCTACAGTTTGGGTGGGGTTATTTCGTTGTTGTTTGTTGGTTTCTTTGAAAAACAAAAAAAAAAAAAAAAGAGAAGGGGGACAAAAAATGTTTCACTGATCTCAGCATGACTCCTGAAGATGAGCAAATATGATTGCTGTTTCACAAAGAAGAGCATGACATGCAGTTGAGTGACAGCTAACAGGCTGAATTAGTGTCTGAAACAGAAGATAACAGTCATGATGTCCAATTCATCTGCCCAATAATAAGCCTAATTGGCTAAGAATTTCAGTCCCTTAAATTATGCTATCAAGACTTATCACTGTGAATCCGTAAGGAAACTTAAAGATGAGAAACTTTTTAGTCAACTGAGAAGGAGGACACACATTCTGAAAAGGGAGATTCATCACTAATGTATTGGCAGGAAAATGAATATTAAAATTAATTTTAGAAAGGAAGCAGAGAATTCTTCACCAAAGGAAAAATTGGGGGCTTTAAGTTACTTCGGAAATACTTTACTTCATAAATACATCTTCTGCACACAAAGTGGAGTCTGAAGTATTCCCAGAGAGTGCCCAAAAAATATGTTTAGACTATGCACAGGTGACTTTGAGTGTAGTCTTTAGAATTTCTAATACACTTTGTTAGATTAGAAATCTTTTTTGTGCTCCCTCCTTGGTTTAAACAACTAATTTAGTTGATGAATTTAAAAAAAGTTTGACATTTTAAAGTGTGGCGTAGAGTTCACAACTGTAAGATGTGTAAACATGACAAAAATAGCCTAATTTTCTGATATCTGAGTATGTAAACATGACAAAAATAGCCTAATTTTCTGACATCTGAGATTAACAACTCTTTCCAGGTTAAAAGAATGAGATGAAAACTCTGATAACTACTCATAGTTGTTGCTTGTGACAGGAAAATTATTTATACCACATTGGAAATTGGGAATCTTCCATACGGACGGTTAGATGCTGGACTCACAACATCATTGTGTAGGAAGACAGACCTATGCTCATCAGTATTTGCAGATTAGTGTCCCTGAATGAGTTGATGCTTTTAAATTTATTTTGCTAGTAACATCCTGGCAGTTTGAAAGGTTCTCAGGTTGTTTTTTCTTTCTTGCTGTACTTTCTCCATGCTATATTATGTTGGTGTTTCTCACAATGAGATTAAAAAATGCAGATGTGTGAGCAGATGATATGGGACTCCAACAGTTTTTATCCTACTAGGTTCTTTAACTGTGATGGGCCAGAGATGTTACCTCTTATTCAACTTCTTTCATCATAGTTTGGAGCAGCACAGAAAACTGGATTATGCTATTTGTGAAAGAAAAAAGTGTAGGAAGGAGGGAGGGAGAGAAGGAGGGAAAGGAGGGAAGGAGGAGAGGGAGGGAGGAAGAAAGGTAGATATAGAAGCTAAGGGCAGTATTTTTTTTCTCAAATTTGGAGTTAGCCCACAATTCATACCATCAACTTAACTTTGAACTGGCTTAGAACTACAAAATCTCATTACTTTACATACTTTCTTATATTAAATTATGAATTAGAACTTCATCTACACTGCTTATTACATAAAATCACCCCCTTAAACATGACATGCTGTACTAGGCATGGATAGCCTGTACAGTTGAATAAATATTCATGCTAAGTTTTCCCTCAATAAATCTAATGAAAACTGTACCTTTTTCCTTTGTAGTGGAACCCTGCCCAAGGCTAAGAGAGCTCAGGAAAAAAAAAAAGTCTATATCCCTAAATGATTATAAAACTATGGTTCTGCAGTGAACACTTCACTAATCAGAACTCAATTGTTTTGCAAAACATTAGTCTTGACCTTCATAAACCTATCTAGCTCCATTACTTCCATAGAGAATTTCAATCAGACTTCAGCATGCTTTCTTCCCCTTGAAGCAATTCCTTCCAGCTGAAATACAGGTAGCTGATTTATTTTCATGTCTGTCATATGCTCCGAGGATATCTCAGCAGGAACCAGAGTGTCAAACCACGAGTCTTCACTGAAAGTTCAGTTCTTGGATTTACACAGGAAAGCTCAACTAATCTCAATGAGGCAAAAATTATATGTTTAGAAACTGTGATGACAATCATAGGAAAAGTATGGCTTTTCCATGAAAGAGTAACAGGTTTGGGGTTCTTTTTGCTGTATAGTTGTTAGGTATTAACATGCTCTGCATATACAAACGCTACAGAAGAGTTTACAAGCAGTGATACTCACCTCACTACTTAAACTGGTACATGTGATACTTTAATGGGAAAAAGTTTGTGTATTTTTTTTCTAAGACAAAAAAACCTCACCAAATTTATTACTTTAGAATCATAGAATGGTTTGGGTTGGAAAGGACCTCAAGATCATCTAGTTCCAACCCCCTGCCATGGGCAGGGACACCTCACACTAAACCATCCCACCCAAGGCTTTGTCCAACCTGGCCTTGAACACCGCCAGGGATGGAGCATTCACAACTTCCCTGGGCAACCCATTCCAGTGCCTCACCACCCTTACAGTAAAGAATATCTTCCTTATATCCAATCTAAACTTCCCCTGTTTAAGTTTTAACCCATTACCCCTTGTCCTGTCACTACAGTCCCTAATGAATAGTCCATCCCCAGCATCTCTATAGCTCCCCTTCAGATACTGGAAGGCTGCTAGGAGGTCTCCACGCAGTCTTCTCCAGGCTGAACAGGCCCACCTTTTCAGCCTGTCTTCATACAGGAGGTGCTCCAGTCCCCTGATCATCCTCGTGGCCCTCCTCTGGACTTGTTCCAACAGTTCCATGTCCTTTTTATGTTGAGGACACCAGAACTGCACACAATACTCCAGGTGAGGTCTGACTAGAGCAGAGTAGAGGGGCAGGATCACCTCCTTTGACCTGCTGGTCACACTCCTTTTGATGCAGCCCAGGATATGGTTGGCTTTCTGGGCTGTGAGTGCACACTGAAGCCAGCTCATGTTCAGTTTCTCATCGACCAGCACCACCAAGTCCTTCTCCTCAGGGCTGCTCTGAATCAGTTCTTTGCCCAATCTGTAGCTGTGCCTGGGATTGCTCCGACCCAGGTGTACGACCTTGCACTTGGCATGGTTGAACGTCATAAGGTTGGTATCTGCCCACCTCACAAGCGTGTCAAGATCCCCCTGGATGGCATTCCTTCCCTCCAGCATATCAATCAAACTACACAGCTTGGTGTCATTGGCAATCTTGCTAAGGGCACACTCAATACCATTGTCCATGTCACCGACAAAGATGTTGCACAAGACCGGTCCCAACACCGATCCCTGAGGGACATCACTCATTACTGGTCGCCAGCCGGACATAGAGCCATTGACCACAACTCTTTGCATGTAGCCATCCAGACAGTTCTTTATCCACCGAGTGGTCCACCTATCAAATTGATGTCTCTCCAATTTAGAGACAAGGATGGCATGTGGACAGTGTCAAATGCTTTGCACAAGTCCAGGTAGATGACATCAGCTGCTCTACCCCTACTTGTTATATGATAGATATACTTGTTATATGATAGATATACTTGTTATATGATATTTACTGTAACAACAAAAGAAAAAAAAATGTCTCAAGGCCCTTCCTAAAATGCTCTGAATATTTTGTTAGAGGGTGTCTTTTTAACTCTCCTTGAACAAATTTTCCACATTATAATATATTTGGCAATATTTTGATGTTAAAAGTCTTCATCCAATACAGCTGCCATAGTGTTGCCATTTATCTGCTTATTCCTCTAGACTCCTTGTCTTTTGTTCATGATACATCTTTTTCTCTTCATGTTCCCTCTGATCATGCATCATTAAGGCTGTCATTTGAGTAGAAACCACTCCCGTACAACATCAGGCTGAGCACAGGACTCACTTAGAGTTCCCATGGTTTTCTATTGAACCATTAGTAAATACATCTTAATATCAAATTGCTTCCGCATCCTTAGCCCAGGTATTTCTCAAGTCTGAACTAAGAAGACTTGGTTCCATGATGCAGTCAACCATTTTGGTTTGTTTTCTCAGCATGCAAGAAAAAAGAACATATCAGTATAAACATTTTTGAAATTATATTATTAAATATGGGCATTCAGTGAAATTTCCCTGACTTCCCCAGAAAATTCACAGGATATACAAAAGGAGCATAGCTTAGAAAGTTGGTGCAATGCAACCTCTACAATAATAAGTTTCTTGCAAGAAATATATTGCTATCCATTTCTCTTCAGATCTTAACAATGTCAGGTAGATTATACATCTTCCAGAGAACACTATAAATCACTCTGAGTCTAAAAGCATTCGCAGTTAAGTTGAATCCCCCGGAGCTTTAAGAGAGAATAGCAGAACATACAGATGATATGGAAAAAAAGAAACAAAACAGAGTATGATAGCAGAGCTGTCATACACATTATACAACCTACACTGATGCAGAAAACATTACCTCTACATGCATATGGATACCATATCATACCGTAAAGATACATATGATCAGCAGCAACTCTGAGTTGCCCATATCCCAAAAAGCAAGCTTAACTAAATATCGTGATTAAACCAGAAGAAAATATGCAAGCTAAGTTTTTATTTTTATTTTTTTTTCTGTGTTTGGGTGATGACTACTGAAAGGTAATATACAGACATCAGAACTTCAGTGCCGATTATTACCAGCATCACTCTATGCCCAGTGTTGATCACTAATATCATCCACTTAAAAAAACATGAACAAAATTACTGTGTTATTCCTGCCAGAGGTGATCTTACTTCTTTCCATCTTTCCCTCAACATTTGGTTATATGCTAAAGCATGAAGGTTTTGTACAATAATCTTGATTAAAGCAATGTGAAGAGCTTAGAAAATAGCTAAGTGCTAATGGAAATAATGAAATACATTGAAAGGAGTGAGAAATGGTTCTGTATGATCCTTGTCACAGGGAGAATACATGGTAAATGATCTACACAGAAAGCTCTTAACAGAGAACATCAAAAGCAAAAGTTAGTGCTTTCCCTCAGCACGTTTACTTTGAAAAGTACAGCTACAGAATGATTGGTGGCCGGTAAAACTGACAGCCATGGTAAAATGACTATAGAACCATAATAACGAAAACAAAACAAACCAAAACAGAAAAGTTAACTTGAAAGTACTTAAAAAAAACCATCTGTTGATCTGATAAAACTAATGATGCTTATGCTGGGAGAGGAAGGAAGTTAAGGCAATGAACAGCAATAGGTCAGGCTGCTTATATTTGATTGCTAGAAAGTCCAGAAATGTTAATGAAGCAAATCACTCATACTTGCCTCAAAAGTAATGAGGTAGAAGGAATCGTTAGCAGAGTCTAGAAGAAACCATTAAACTTTTTTGTGCATGAGGAGGGAGCCTTCTCACTCCCTGCAAGACTAATGTGTGGCCTTGGCACAAATTCTTATGACATTTTCAGAGGCAAGTCAGGAAAAAATGGGGCTTCAGA
Source organism: Lathamus discolor (assembly GCF_037157495.1). Lineage (NCBI taxonomy): Eukaryota > Metazoa > Chordata > Aves > Psittaciformes > Psittacidae > Lathamus > Lathamus discolor. The sequence continues at coordinate 51,694,965 of NC_088909.1, read as the reverse complement.
CACATACAGATTAGAACAAAACTTATTTGTTCTAATGGGGGAACAAAGCTGCCTGCATGTGTCAGAGAAAAAATTACCAATGGCTTCATGTAAAAGGATAGAATAGGGAATTTATTAAGAGGACTTTTCTGGAGCTCTGTGAGGAATAATACAAACATAAATGACCCTGAATTTAAATGTGACTGTGGGATTACAGCCTTCTTATGTTCTTTCAGCCTTGCTTTTTTGTGATTCTGTAATTATTGCTATTCTTCCCTACATGAATATCCATGCATTTTAAAATAAATCCTTTTAAGGGTTCATTTTCAGGATTATATTCTTGCATTATGTAGACAAGTTGAACAGCATTTTTCTTTTAAAATTTAAAATGGAATAGTTCCTTTAACTGATTTCTTGTATAAAAGCAAACTTTAAAAAATGCTAAACTTACTTGCTTGCTTTGATGCCTAACAGCTGTTATCTAGTATGATTTTAAAATAATATGGTCAGAAATGGTCAATTATGCCAGGGTTTTCTGTTCTTTTAATGGTGTATTTATACATTCTGATTGCTGTAACACCATTTTAGCAACAACTCATTTAGTTCACCAATCAAGTAACAACACAAAATTTTTATACTCAACACAAACTTTTTATAAACTTTTATATGTAGAATATTCTATGTATACATTCTACAAATATGCTTCAGTTAGGTACATGCTGAGATTTGACTGACGTATTTGGGACAGATATTTTCATTTTCTTTCTCACTCCTTCACAGGAAAAACTATATACCCTTTCTGAGTATTACTTTTGGTTTTACTTGGAAATTAGGTGCTCTTTTTCCAAGATCATTTAATGTTTTCATGTAAGATTACCAGCATTAGCAATGCTGGTAATTGGGAAATGAGAAAATCCATTTCTTGCAGAAAAATAAGCCAGGCAGACAGTTGGCTTGAGTCATCTTCTGTGTGTCATGACTCCAGTTTTTCAGCTGAAGACTGTACACTGTATGTAACAATGCATGAGATGCAATTAGCTCTAAAGTATGTGTCTGAATACACACTGCGTGTATACAACATCCTCTTTGTGTAGCTGCACATAAATTAATGGCATTGTTCAGAGGTAAGTTATTTTCAATAAAGGATAATTTAGTATTGCTTCCTAATTATGCATCTGTATGAATACACTACAAAAAAAGGCAGAGATGAGTATCAAAGGATACTCCTGCCTGTCTGATAACTAAGATTAACTGTTGTACTCTAGTGCTTCAGAAAGTTTACCTTACATAATGGACTATCTTATGTAATATTTTACCATATATATTTTAAAGCAAGAGATGAAAATTATAAAATCTGTATATAAATATAACAACTACTGATGTAAACTAAAGTATAAAGTCTATATGTTTACTATAGAAAAGAAAGCAAACTAAGAGTAGGAGAAATGTAAAAATACTGTCATTGAGTGTAGTGGGAGCTCCTTCAAAGGGAAATGGTCCAGCTTGGGGAACAAAGAGAGCAATTAATAGCAATCTTCAGTCACTTTTGTCTCCAATGAGTAACACAAAGAACTGAGTATCCTGTTCCAGACCTGCAAATACTTATCTATGTACTTTATGTATGTACATGTGTATATGTATTTGTGCGTATCAAACTACCCGTACTTACAAAAGATGTTGGAACAATGCTCAGAGAGATTTCCCAACCAACCTGCACACACCAGCCTACAAGATCAGGGTTTAATCATAAAGCCTTCAGTCTGTCTGTTGCCCTCCTCACTACATTGCCTGTTCAAATAAGGGATTTGTACAAGAGCCAACACAGTAACAAGTACATAAGTCATCACTGAGGGATTACCAGTGACCAAGGGTAAAAACAGTCAAATTTTGACCAGAAATGAACTCACTACACATCTGAAAAAAAGTGTTCTGAAAGGGCAGCTACATGGGGGAATGTACCCACTTGTAATGCACTTTATACTATGTGTGTTCCTGTACGGTTGCCACACAGCCTCATCCAGTTGCTGTGAATGAGTTGGAACATGGTTGTCCGCAACTGCTGCAGACAGATGAGGTTTGATATGCTGCTGAACAGGCATCTGATTAACTTCATTCTCCTCATTATATATGTCAGGCACAACACAGTCCGAGGAATGAAGAATGATAGACTAAAGCTCAACCAAAAACTTTATCTAGACAAAAACTCCACATACAGCTGTCGACCTTATGCGGTACAGCCACCAACTCTATAGATGTGAAGTACTATGTAATACATTACAGCAAATAATTAAGAAATTAAGAAATAATAAATCAAACTGCAAGATTCATATATCAAGTATTAACCCCATGTCCTGAGTTTACCAGTAGCTGGTTTTCTCCTTCTTAGTAGCTGGTGAAAGCTCTGTGTTTTGACTTCCAGCCTGGGAGGGGAGCTGATAGCACCGATTGTTTTTAGTTGTTGCTAAGTGATGTTTATTCTGGCCAAGGACTTTGTGAGTCTCATGGTCTGCCAGGGATGAGGGGAGGCCAGGAGGAAGCAGAGACAGGACACCTGACCCAAGCTAGCCAAAGAGGTATTCCATACCACAGCACGTCATGCCCAGGGAGGTAACTGGGAGTTACCCGGAAGGGCTAGGGGACTGCAGGGTTGGATGAGGTATCGGTCGGCGCTCAGCTGGGGGGAGTGGGGCGGGTTATTCGTCAGCTGGTGTGGAGGTGTTGTATTCTTTCCTCTTGTTATTTCCCTTATCACTATTATTAGTGGTGGTAGCAGTAGTGATTTGTGTTATACCTTAGTTACTAAACTGTTCTTATCTCAACCCATGGGAGTTGCATTCTTTTTGATTCTCCTCTCCGTCCCTCTGGGAGCAGGGGGAGGGCAAGAAGGGGGGGAAATGAGTGAACGAGGTTTGTGGTTAGGTTTAAACCACGACACCCCAAAAATAGACACCAAAATATCACTTCGTTCTTCTATCTGGTCCAAACTTAACAATCCAGTCTTACCACACTACGTCCACATCTGAGTGATACCAATAGTTTATTAATCAAGTGATTGTGTCATTACAAAGCCCATAGTCTAAATGAAAAAGCAAGGGCTGTGATGTCCCTAAAGTAGTTTGAAACTGATCATGATCAGGCAACAGGTAAATAGGATAGGGGGAGCAGAGGAATGTCTGGAACTGAACTTCTGAATTCTCCAGCAAGATTCAGCTGTTTTCTAGCTGCAGCCAGGACAGGTTGTAAATTTTGATAGCACCTGGACTAAACAGAAGTGGCATATCCTGGGTGTTTCAACTAATAAAAGAGATAGAACAAGATAGAACCAGCCATTAGGAGTTTGATCGTTCTCTATGCTTCTGCATATTGAATGTGTAGATTGAGCCAGAAATCAAAACTGCATTTTGGCTTCTGTGTAGAAAAGGAAACCAAACAGAGGGGTTCCCAGAACCCATTTCACAGCACTATAATAAACAGCAGAAAATTATCTACAGGTGCCAATGTCATGCTTTTCTTACTGCAAATATGATTTCCATTGAATGAAGATCATACATAAAACTGAATAATTAAAAGTGAGAATTCCCAAAAGTTTTCAGACTCCATTTTAGATCCAGAAAGATATGGTGTCCACAGATACCTACATGTACATAGAATCTGCACATTTCTGGCAAAGTGAGTTAATGGCAAATCAAAATCCTATGATGGCTTTTTCAAGCTCAGGAAAATGCTCATTGGGAAGTGCTACCCACAAGCAGTGTTTCCTGTGTTTGGCCTCACGTTCTTCAGAACATATGTGCTTGTGGCTTACCACTGTCCTTCTCTGGGTCCTAGTTTTTGAGCAAGGACCCCCAAAGCCATTCACTGTTCTTCACAGGAATATAGCCAAAAGGATTTAGTCACATCCAGAAGTCACAGAGCTGCAGCTCTCATTAACTCTGTTTTTAAATTTCTAAAAGCCCCCTCTGCTGTATCAGTCCATTCTAAAGAGGGAGGGTTTCCTTTCAACAGTGCGTATTTCAACAGTGGTCTTACCAGAAAACCATAATTATGGATCCAAAGTCTGCACCATCCAGTCATTCCCAGGAATCTCCTTGGTGGTTGATGGTCATGGAGTATGACAAATGGCTTCTTTTCTAGCAACTCCAATTTCTCTCTGTCCTCCTGTTATTTCATATCCTAGGTAGGAAACTCAGGTTTGGATTAGTTGGGCCTTTTGTTTGGATACCTGATAACATTCAGTCCCAGAAAATTTAATAATTCCACCGTCCACTGGATACATTCTGCCTTTGTTTCTGTAGCAATTAACAGGTCATCCACATATTGTAACAGAGTCCCTGTCTGAGTAGCTGGCTTCCATGATTCTAGTTCTCATGCTAACTGATTTCCAAAAATTGCTGGACTGTTTTAAACTCTTTAGGTAATACCCTCCAAGTTAATTGAGTTTCGCTTCCTGTGTCAGGATTTTCCCATTCAAAAAACAAATAACTTTGGCTTTCTTTGGCCAATGGTAAGCAAAAGAAAGTGTCCTTTAAATCCAGGATGGCAAACCATTTCTGATTATTATTCAGTTTAGTCAATAAGTTGTATGAATTAGCTACTATTGGATGAATATCTTCTCCAATTTTATTGATTGCCCTGAGATCTTGAACCAATCTGCAACTTTTCCTATCATATTTCTTTACTGTCCAGATAGGAGTATTATATTCCAATTCACATTCAATTAATAATCTATATTTTAAAACTTATCAATGATTTTTTTGATTCCTTTTGATCTTCTAATTTTAAGGGATATTGTTTTATTCTAATTGGGCAAGGCCACCCTTTTTTATTTCCACTTTAACAGGCAAAGCATTTTTTGCCTTACCTGGAACTTCAGATGCCCATACTCCCAGATATACCCAATTAAGGTTTTCTTTTATCTCAGGGAGGTCCTCCTGTTTGCTTTTCTGCTGAATTAAAGATAAACTCAAAACTGCAATTAATTGATTGTTTTTAACTCTAAATTCCATTTTACCTTCTTTTAATGTTGCTTCTTACCCTAATAAAGATTTTAGAGAATTTGGCATGCATAAAAATTTATGCATTCCTATTTGTTTTCCCAATTTGTACTTTAAAGGTTTCAGAAATAATACCTCTTTTCTTTTCTTTTTTTTTCTGGTTTTTTTTTCTGTTTTTCTTACTGGCCAGTAGCTCCCACGTCGGTAACAAATTCTTTTCTCTCCGATTTAACACCGAATAAGTTGCTTCTGTATCCACTAAAAGTCCTCTTTATTTCCTCTAGTCCCTAGTTTTAACTTAACCGCTGGATCTGCTACGGTAGATTTCCCAGGTCCCTGTCAGTCTGGTTCCAATTCAGGCACTGGAGCCACCCCATGGCACTGCCCCCACCCCCCCTCCCCGGCCAGGGCAGTCTCACTTCCAACGTCCAAACTCCCCATAGCACGCACACCTGTCCGGTTCCACAGAAGAGCCCACTCCCCCACTTCCTCCCGACATCCCTCCTCCCGTGCTTTGAGCTGCTCGAGCTCCCCTCCTTTCCCCCTTGGTTTTCCCTTTTTTTTTTCCTCACAGCTGCTCACCCTGCTCTGCAGCAGCTGCAGATGCCCGCCTCTGCAACAGCACTTCTGGTTTAACCCTTTCTTAACTCTGAATGTGGATCTGCCGCTTGCTGCCAGTGACAGCAATCTCTTCCTCCTTATCAATATCAGATAGGACAGATACAGAGGGTGCTCCTCTCGGAGGTATTTGTGATACATAATTTAAACATCTTTCCCCAATATCATAGGCTGAACAGCATCTCTCCAGCTTAACTTTCAGTTTTTCCCTGTCCTTTTCCAAAGCCAAAATTAAGGGATCTGGCAGAGCTATATTAATTTTGCATTCAGTCTGTCATTCCATGCGGTTTCTTAAAGTGAAAAACATATCTGCATGCATTACTTCATCCCATTTCACATCCCAATCTCACATTTACACACACACACACACGAGATCCCACAGACACACTCACACAGTTACAGCACTTGAGACAGAGACTAAAATTCAATCAAACAAACAACAGTTAATAACACAGTTGTAACATCCTGTCACCAATACCAAAATCACAAGACCAAAATCTTTACTGTAACAAGCCACAAAATAAGATGAATACCAGTAGAATCAAAAGCAATACCTCCTAACCCCTATGGCTCAGACCATATTGTAACATTAATGTGGGGATTTCCTTGAACCCTTTATATTTGACCAGCCTGTCAGTGTCCCAAGAAGGACAAGACCCTTATGTCGGACCAGCCTGTCTGCATCCCACTGTGGAACAGTACTGGACAGCCCACTGTGTCGGACGGTGATTCGACTAACCTATTCAGGGACCCATGCTGACAGCATCATGAATCAAATCCCTTATGGGCTGTTGATAGCACACTGGACCCAAAACCATTTCCACAAGACACCCACTGCATCTTGTATGACCCTAACCGCAAGAGGCCCCCTGCTTCTTGTGGGTGTGTACCAAAAGGACGCTGGCAGCCAGGTATACGCCTTTACTGACTAGATTTCCTCTCTATTCACAGCAGGCTTCCAAACCTTGCATACGCTTACCAAACCAACCCGATTACCAATTTAGTCTTTATGCAAGATGCCCCCTGCACCGTATAGACTATACAAAATAAAAGAATACCTTTTATGAAATGGTCCTTGTCTGCTCCCACAGCGATCCGAACGAGACGAGGGGTCCCTCTGGGAAAAATTCCCAAGGGCTTTAGGGAGCACTGTCCTCAGCGGGTCCTGCAGCTGAGCAGAGAGCGTCCCGGTGGAGTTGCCAAATTGATTCAGAGAAAACCCCAGGAACAAACTTGCCAACAAAGTTTTCAAGCTGACATGCAGGTATTCTTTATTGCGGCTCCAGGAGACATCGGGGATAGCTTCTTCTAATGTGTGTCTCTGTATTGCTCCACCAGCCATCCTTATATAGTCCCTGGGCATACATACATTACATCATTTTCCAGAAAGTTCCCCGCATGTGTACAGAATTGTGGTGGTGGTCTCTGAGGGTTGTTTACTTCTTCCAACAATCTTCATCACTTCTGGCAGCCTTTGAAGCACGCACAGGAGACACTTATACCAGATTAATTGGTTAGTTAGCACCAGAGACATAATAATCCTCCTGTCCTCCTACTTATCCATTGGTTTAACTGTAGCCCATCCTGGACACCTGCCATTCCCAGGTACTCCTTATCTCTGTGTCCTGTTCTTCTAGACTGTTTTCTTAAAACTATGTCAACTATAACAATTTATCTTGTACAAGAATTCTCAGTATGTTCTCTAGCTGTACTGTACTTTTTTTCTGTGTAGCATGCACCTCAGTGATTTTCAATTGCTACTGTTACAAAGCCATCAAACTTGACATTACTTGAAACTGATTCTAAAGGTTTATATATTCCATTTTGTAATTTTGTGCTCCCCTTTGTCTCACAGGCCCTGGACAGAAAAATGATATATTCGTACTGCATTTGATGAAGTCTGAAGTTAAAATGTACAAATGTGAAAAAGGTCTAAAACGGCAAAATTTTACTCCTGTTTAGAAAGCAATGGTGAGAACAACAGCAACCACAAAAAAAAAAAGAAAAAGTTAACAAATTGCATCGTTTTTTAAAAAACTTACTGTCTTCTAGTTTTAGATTATAATAACAACATTCAAAGCACACACATTTCTCATTCATTCAAAGCACTGCAGTCAAGACAAAGAACATATGCAGAATAGCAATTAAATGCTTAAGATGTTTCTATGAAATAAATGTTTCAACTTTAAAAAAAAAACACCAGAGAAAAGATGCAGAAATAAACTTTCTCTTCTAATGTTTATTTAAAATTCCAAATTTCCATTTCTGACATTGCTTCTTTCTGGGAACAAAATAATTTAAGGGGAAAATGCTGTACTATTTTATATTCTGGTAGTAACAGCCAGAATCTTTGCAGTGTCCATGAGAATTTTGAATTATCATTTTTTTGCTCAGTGCTACTGAAACATAACAGGATTATAAATGTACAGAAAGACACAGCACATACGTCTTACGGAAGAGAAAACTGTAACCTAGAGAAATATGTGTTGGTATATGTTAGAATAACATGGCCACTAGCAAGGAAAAAGACAGTATGTGGTCCACAGACAAAAAAAAAAAAAAACAAAACCAACCCTTTTTGATAAGTTATATAGGCAACCAGTAATACACACAGAAAAATAACTCTTTATTCAAAGTGAGTATTCACTTATTATCAAAGATGAAGAAACACTGCTGTCTAAGTATCAAACTGTAGGGATCCAAATTCTGCCTTCCTCATTCAGACTGAAAAATAACTTGTGCTCAGGGCTTTTCTGAAGGCGTGTTTGCAGCTGTTAGTATGTTCAGGTTCTGAGGTCTGCCAGGAGGAAAACTTCTGTTTTCTCTAGATACCAGGATTTTTCCTTTGTAAATGCTTTGCTTGATCATAGCATCAGAGACAAATCTTAGTGAGTTAAAGAATAAATCTTGTTGCTTATGTAAAATAAAGCCCTTCATGCATAACAAATTAAAAAGTGAAAGGGTATAATAAATGAAACTTCATAGTGGTATGTATCTAAAAGGTCACTGCTGGGCAGACTTCATAATTTTTAAATTGCTTGATCACAGTGGTCTTCTAACATCATAAATATGTAAGACAGGAAAGTAACTAGGTAGTGAGGTTCCATGGAAATCACACAAATCAATACCAGAATCCCTCTTTATTTCAGTAAATGCATTTGTAGACATTTGCTCCATAAAATGTCTTACATCCATGTTTTGAGTTTAAGCCTTCTTTGCTTCTCCTTGCAACCTGTATTTCCATTTCCTTGTTTCACCCTCTTGGAATGAAGAAAATAGTTTGCAATGAATTTGGACTATGAATAATTATTGTACTGGTACTAAAGCATGTTTTATGACTTTCATCTGAAGGGGAAAAAAATAAAACCTTTATATAAGGCTGCAAACAAAAGAGCAGTCATTCATGCTTTGCTTCCACTCTTTATATATATTAAAAAGCAGAATTTGTGATAAGAAGATATTTTAATTTTCACTGAATGTTACCAACTGGATTATTGATTTTTTCATCTTTGCAGAGAAGAATGTGAAAAATACGTATTTTTGAGGCTCTTTTCTCTTTATTGAACAATTCTATTCTAAGAACAAAATCAGAAAATAAAAAAAAAAAGTGTCATGAACTAGATAATTTCTTTGAGAAAAAGCTTTTATAGCAACAGAATACTGAATGAAACAGAAGAGAAAGTCACATAGTTGGAAAATATTTAGGTCATCTTAATAAGCTTTCACATTAAAGGAGAGTTAATTTAGAAGAAGCTTGAGGAGAATTCATATAATCCCTGATATACCTTGCAAAATTCATTACATCTGTTATTTAATCTGATTCATTTATGGCCAGTTGCTTCCAATGCCCTTTCACTGTTTACCTGTATTTAAATTAATTTACCTTTTACAAACAAAGTTCAAAAACAGCTGTTGGAAACATAAGGATGCACCTGAATGCTGACACCTCTTCTACCCCTCAAAACCTTCTCTTCTCGTTTCTCAAACCACTTCCTTATGGCCCATTATAAAAAGTGTCTAGGGTTTCCACAAAATTAATTGGCAGTGTGTCTTGATTTTACAAGAAAAGATCCTAGAAAAAGATCCAGAAAGAAAAGAAAAGATCCAGACCTAATGTTCAGAAGAAGCTGTAGAAATCCTCAGACCTTTACTCCGCTGTTGTACAAGTCACAGTCTACCCAAAATACAGATACCAATTTCATGTTTTGGATATGTAATAACTGAGTTTTTGAAAACAGCTTTGAATAATGGCTATATGAAGATATCAAATGCTATAATAGTACTAGTTTAAACATTTTCAGTGTAAAAAAGGTAAGTTTCAGTCTACAAATCAAGTGCAGTTTCACAAAAGCAGAATTCCAGTTTATCATTATTATTTTATATTTCATTTACTGAAAGAAGACGTAAACATTTTTATGGACAAGCAAGAAAAGAAAATCCTTATTTCAAGGAACATTCAGTCCAAATACCGAGAAGTAAACCAATTTGGTTTTCTTCACCAAATAATTAGTGTCACCAGAACCAGAAAAAAATAGTTACACACAAAGGTCTTCACAGGGAGAAATTAAAGATTTCCTAAGTTACAACAGGGACTGCACAAAAAAGACAGAGAGAGTGGAAAAGTTCACTGAAAGGGAATGCATACTGGAGAGCAGGCAGGTTTGGGTAAAGATGGAGAAAAAAAAAAAAAAAAGAAAAGAAAAAAAAAGAAGAAAGAAAGCCCTAAACTATTATAGGAGTAGATATAAATATCTATGGTGTGTTGTGGAGACAATATGTGTTTTTCCTTCAGCTGTGCACATACACTCGTGTGTCCATGGTCACTTTGTTTGCTGATGTTTTCTGCTAAAACTTAACAAAACGTCTTGGTTATCAAACATTTTTTAGAAAAATTATTGTTGCTAAGAATATTAGCAGGAAACCACAGTGTCTCTTTCATTCATGACGGGATAGAGGAGGAAAGATGAGTCCCTCATCTTAGACTGGAAAAAGTTAAAAAAGCAAAAACAAGAAAATATTCTGTAAGTATCTTTCCAAGCATGACAGATTTATATCTATAAAAATTGTCTGACCATGACAGGCATGAAAATTTATGTTCAGGAAACACATATCTTCATTGGAAAAACAGTGTGACAAGCAAAGGGGATGACTTAGCTATCTATGGACATTAACTAAATTTCAGACATCCTTTCACTGCTGTCCTATACTAAAGCTGATCACTTCAGTACTACTTCCCTATTTTCGTCATCATAGTCTGTACTGCAAATTAATGTTCTGTGCTACAAATCAGTGAAGGAAAGTTCAAACAAAGAAAGCCTAATCACTGAGATGGTAATGAAGAATGTCTCAGGCTTTATGAAAGCTGTTCAGGAATATAAAACATCTTTTCATTCTTTTCATTGTCTTTCGCATTTTTATAAACATGAGACAGAACCTGTGACTCAAAAGCACTTCTTACACTATTTTTTTTTTCTTCTGTTTTCTGAGGACTTTTAATGTTTGAAGAATGAAGAGTTCTAAAGATGGAATATGTTATTTTGATGCAACTATCTGGAAGAAATGAAAGTTTTGTAAAACAACAGTTACTTCTGAATAAGGTTTTATTAACATTGTATTCATTTGTTGGATTGCTTTTAGGAGAAAAAAGTGATATATCAATTAGAAAACATAATTTTAGCAGCACAAACAACGATTGTTTCAGGATGCCACCCACCTGCCATTCTCAAGCACGATGAGAATGTCAGTCATGTTGAAATTTTGCCATGATAGCCTACTGACCTAGCCCACATTGTTCAGTTCTGAATGTAATCTTAATGTGATCACCTGCTTCTTCATTGGAACCAAATACACTTGCAAAAATTGTCATTTTACCATCCATTTGGAAAAACAAAACCAAGAACAAATGAAGCCAACTCTCTGAATGTTTAGCCTACGATTGTCCTGTCTGATTGGGTATTTTATGTCTTGGACAACAGTCAGGGGAAATATTCTGAAGCCACCTGTAGACAACGAAGAGAAAATATGCCTATCTAGCAGGAACAATTTTTGAACTATTCTTTTATGTTTCAGTAGTTCTTCCTCTTTATTAACCTTAAAGTACAGCCATCTTCAATTGGTGCAATCTTTCCCTGTAATTTTCCATCTTTCCTCCTCTGTCTTCATTGTTTTCCTAACAATGCTCATATGGCTAAAATGACTGTCAGGGTCATAAATCTGTTTGTTGAGAGTTCAAGGCTTCTGAGTGGTGAAACAGTCTGCAAACTATGTTAGACTGAGTAGACTATCTTCTTCAAAGAAAGATGATAAATAATTCTAGGTCAGATAGTGATTCTTAAAAGGGATATACATGAATTAAATGTGTTGATAGCAATACATTTCAAATCACTCTTGAGAATAAAAGAACTCCAATACCACCTAGTGTCAGTTAGGTACACTGTTCTTCACTGAACATGGAGTGAAAATGGTGGAATAAAGGGAATCCATAACTTGGAGTCCTATAAGGACAATGCTGGGGGTGAAAGAGAGGCTTGTACAAACATGTAGGAGGAAAATACAAGACATGCATTAAGAATAGCTCCCTAAGCTGAACCGTTAAAAGAAATGAATACTGTGAAATGCAGCCTACACAGCTTGCTTTTGGGAACTTTTCTGATAAAACGTAGCTTTTACTTAACCCTTTGACAATGAGATAATGCTGAAAGACAAAATGTTCTTGAAGGCTAAAAGTTAGGTCTAACTATGTCACAGTTTTGGGATATAAAAGCCCTGGACTGAAATTTTCAGTTCCAGAACAGCCTATGTGTACAATCTTAAACAAATCAGACTTTAAAAACCTATTTTACCTCTCCTTTTTTCTGCTGTAAGAGGAAATCTTAGTAGAAAAATTGATTTATCCTTATTCTTCCAGATGAAATGACATGCTGCATAAGCAGTCAGGGATTTAGGAACATCCAAAATAAAACAAAATACCTACTTCTTTCTGAAGATATTGTTCTAATATTAGTTCTAATAATCTGCCATCTCATGAAGAAGTATGTAAGGTTCTTGCTAGCCAAACACTTCATATCCTTTTCTATTTCTATACCTTCTGATAGTCTATATTTACTATTCCCCTTCCCAAACAAATATATTGCATATTTTTATATTGCATACCTAATTTGGCACTGCAGACATTTCAGTCCTGTAAAAAGAAACACAGCCAGAGAGAGGTGTCACAAAATATTCCCCACAGCCTGGCTGGGCTCAGACGCAAGATTGTCTGTGCTGACTGGTGTTGTCTCCTCAACCAGCCCTCGTTTTGGCAGTGTCTCCATCCTGGCTTTCTCCAGCTTTCTCTTTCTTTTTACCATCTCTTAAACTAGGATTGTCCTTGCTACCAAAATCTCTAACTGTCCCCCTGTGTTTAGAACTTCCTTCATAGCTCTGCAATTTCCACAATCTCCTTGCTAGGAAATGGCAGTTGATAAACTATTCTTTTAACCTATACATTCCTACTATAAAAAAACAAAACAGAACAGAACAAACCAAACAACATAGAAATCCAACAACCCACAGCATATACTCAATATCCAGGAGACAAGAGGTTTCTATTCAGAGCTGCAAACTTCCCATCCAGCATATTTTCCTTTCTCCCAGTATCTGCTAATTCTATTGTCTCTGTCCTGTCTTCCTCAACTTCCAAAACATAAATGACCATGTTGTAGGACTGAACTAGCTTCCAGACCATGTGAGAAAGGCTGCCCTATGAAAGAAACAATTTCAAACTAAAGAGCAGAAGACAGGAAGGAAAGAAAATATAGTTTAATTGCAGTATTCAAATAAAAAATCTATAGGGGAAAAGAAAAAAAAAGAGAGAGAGAGAACAATGTCTTCCTCATTAATTTTGTAAAACATAAAAATAATTCAGTTTAAAATCACAGCAGAAATGTTAGATATTTGGAAAACTTCCCCACTCCTCAAGATATGTAAGCTCCAAGGTATGCTGCTTGGGAACATCACAGACTTGTCATGAGGAGTATTTCTTAAAGCAGGGTAAAGAAAGAACCCTAGAAAAAAAAGCAGCACAGTCATAGTTAGTCCTTCTTTTGATCATGTCTCAAGCTATTGTAACAAACAGACATGCTTCTGGAGTTCCCCTAAAGCTCTAGTATTCCTTGATTCCATTACTAAATATATAAAGGTAGTTCTACATTGAAGTGTATAAAGGTGATGAAAGCAGAATAATTATCAATCTCATAGTACATCAACAACCTTCCAGCCCCACAGGGAAGATTTAACATCTAGATGACTCAAGCTCCATTAGAAACTAATCAAAATCAAGCCATTCCAAAGTTATTCTAAGGTAAATTATCAAGGTTAATCACCTGCATAAAATATTCATATATTAATGTATTAACAGTTCTTTAGATGACATATTTAACCAATCTATTGTGGCTGTATTGCATTCCAGACCTATAAATTTGAAACAGTAATAGCTTTTACTGTAACAGAGGAAACATTCTCTGTTCTTGTATTACTGTATTCTTTTAATAGTTGACAATTTTATCTAAACAGCTGTTTTAAGGTAAAAAAAAAAAAATTATTTTAAACAGCATAAGCTTCTCCTTACATCAACAAATACAGTCTCTTATTGGCAATAAGATACCTTCATATTCTTTGTAGGAAAACAAAAACCAAAGTTAAGATAACATGAAGCCAACCGCCACCCACAGCAAACATGAAATAGCATCTTCCCTTAAATCTGCCAGGATACTTTCTTCTTAGTGACTGAAAAACTAGGTGAAATTTTAACTTCACCTTTGCAGGGGAAATAGTGAAAAAGCAAATTCAGGTTGCAGAACTGATGGAGCTCTAAATCCAGTGCCTGTCTGTCACAACCTTTGTTATTCCTGATGGCTTCAGCTGCAGCAGCATCCTACAGGAATGCAAGTCCCTATGGGTCTCTGCTTTTTTGCCGTCTCAGTTCATAAACCCCTGTGTTAATTCAGACAAAAAACATTGGCAGTGTGGGCTAACACCAGCAGCTATGGATGACATTCATTTCTGTCATCCCTCCCACATGGCTGATGAGGGTGACCACGTGCTCAAATGCTACTGTCAAAATTGACATCACCTTCCTGCTACAGACCTCACCTAATCTCACTGCAGCCTCTTTCAAGGGCAAAATGAAAAACAAAACCAAGTGTATCTTATCGTTTATAGCTGTTTTGAACACCGCCTTTTTTGATACGTACCTGTCCAATATCACTTGCATGCAAAATATGTTTTAGAAAAAGCTGGTTGTTGTCAGTGTTTTTGCCAAATAAAGAAAACCAATTATTTTCAAAGACTTCAAGCTTAAAAATGGGAATGAAGGGATTTTTGGTTTTGTTTTTTTTTTTTTTTTCATTTGAAGGATGAAAGAAAAAAAAAATAATGCAGGGTGCTTTGTTCTCTTGCTTTTAACTCACTCCAGAAGCCTGCCCAAAGACAATTCACAAAAGTTTGTCAGCAGACATTCTGCAGCCAAGAAGAGACTGATAAGAGTTAATTTAATATTAATAAAACAGCATTTTAATGAATTTTCAAATGGAAAACATTAGAAATGCTTCTTTCTATAATTTGATATGACGATTTTGTAAAAATAGCAAACTCTGACTAAATAAGCATTAACTTGTGTGGAAAAACTTCCACTATCCACACTGAGACTTACTAGCTGTTGCACAGGGTGCATAATCTAATAAAGGATTCTGTTGCTATGTTCAAAGGGTGCATACATCAACTTTAGAGTTACCTCAGTGGTAAAAAACCCCAAAACTCAACAAACACTGAGCAGAAAAGAGGTGTGGAAAAAGAAATATTTCTACCAATAGTGAGCAGTGGGATCCTGTGACAATCATCCTTCTCTCTAGTACAGAGAGGATGAGTTTTCATTGAGACCAATACAATGCCCCAATTGGTAGCTTCTGCTTTTGACAGTATTACTGCTGATATTCATATTATTAAATATTACCTAACTTTTCTAGTAAGCAGTTAGGTATGTAATTATTACATAATTTTTACTGGAAAGTGGTATGACCATTGCCCACTTCCTATCTTGTAGGGTCTGTATTTTTTTCATAAAGCTATAGACTAAAAGCTATAAGCAAAGGGTAAAGGTATTTTAGAGTACAGGTATAAACTAGAAGCTAGAAAGAAAAAATCTAAAAACAGGGAAAGAGCAGAATGATTTAAACATCAGTGGCAACCACTATCCACAAGAAAAAAGGCTCAGCAAAGGTTCAGGGAAGCAACGCCAAGGGTAAGGGAGCAGCTAGAACACTAGGTTAAAAGCACTGCTAGGAATCCTTTGGGTGTGTAGATGAAAGACTGCAGAGTAAAAAGGTAGGCTCCGGAGCTGAAAAGGTAAGTCCCATAGCATTACAAAGGCTAAGACACCAAAAGCACCGTGCAACAATGCAACAAATGTCTTAGCAAAATGAACATTTCACCACAAAGAAAACAAAGCAAAACAAAACAAACAAAAAAACCCACCAACAAAACAAAAACAAACACCAAACCCCAACACCATCACTTTTTTTGCTTCTATAAGGATCAAGACAGAAACTGCTCGAGCTTACCACTGAAAAAAACATTGTGAGACACAGAAAAAGAGATAAACAAAGTGATATTAATTTCACAAGACCTTGACTCAAAACCAGCACACCAACGGAGTGGCTGTGATGTGCTCAGACACTCAAGGAAACAAACTCTTATCTCAGGTAGCAGCATCCCAGTGTACCACCTAACAGGAAAGGCAGGAAGTCAGACAAAAAAGTTAATTCAGAGCAAAGCTGTTTATCACTGACAGATGGAAATTAACCTGTTGGGTGTGACCTCATCCATGTCAATCTAAATGTCTTCTTCTTACCTGACAGAAGTTTGACCTCCAACTGCACGGCTGCCAGAAGTGATGGCATTTAAATTTGATATTCTTTGATACAAGAGAAAAGAAAAGTACTAGAAGCAAACATTTCACAAGGAGAATCTTTTTCTTTGACTGTCTCGTATTTTGAAAGAGAAATAAGATAGGGTTTCTTTGTGTCAAATTACAAAGCTAACTTCATGTGAGTTACAACAGAGGGAAGATTTTCACGAAGTTGGCATTTGAGTCAGTCTGTTTTCCCTCTTGTCACATCTTTTTCTGTTCCTCTTTGCCTTCAGCTTCACTTTCTCCTTTTTCTTTCTCTTCACCCTTCCTTTTTACTTTCCTTTTTTCCATCCTCTTTCTTTTCCTTTCCCTTCCATTTTCTTTCTGTAAGACTGGACATAGTTCCCTTACCTACTCTATTCTGGTGTGATCAATTAAATGAAATTGATAAATAAATCAGAAAATAAAATGTAACTGCTTCCATTGATTTGCTAACAGGTAACTCAATTAGCATACTTGCTTTTTTAAACTTTCATTTATCTATTTGTTATTTCTTGCTTTACATTTTGTTTTGGAGTTATCTGCAGAAATGAAGAGAGGAATCTTAGATCTAGGAAGAACACCAATCCCTTACACCCAAAAAAACCAAAAAACTACTTACTGTCACTGGCTTTTTGCTTTTGTTTTCATTTAATTTGACCATTATTTTAAATAACATAGTTGCCACCTTAATGCTACTTGTAGCTGAATAATTACCAAGTTGTTGTCAAAACAAAGTATGATGCTTCTTTCTCCTCCTTGAAGCTATCATCATCTTTATATTCAGCCCCTGTATTGGGGCTTAGCAGCAGTCACTCATATCTGTTGAAGGTCCCCATGTTCAATGTTTTTTGATAGTAAGTAAAAAACTATGGAAAAACAGGTGAAGTTTACATAGAATCATAGAAGGTTTGGGTTGGAAAGGAGATCATCTTTTTCCAACCCCACCCTTTTCTGTGCTCCAAGATTTAAATTCAAAAACTCTTTTTAAAAGGAAGCATTAAGCATATTTTGCTTCAATAAAACAGATGTTAAGACCCCAGTCAATAACTTACCTGCAAAATTACAGAAAACTGTAAAACTTCCCAGCAGTTAGAAATCAGTAATGCTGAAAAGACCTAAAATCCTGCACTCACAACAGCTGTTTTTCATTAGGTTTAGAATATTTTTTTAAATTAGCTCTGAAACCACAATACTTTACAAACAATCTATTTGCTTAAGAAGAAACTTGCATTATGCATCTTCAAGAGAGAGATATGTAAACTCAGAAAATGAGGCATTACATCTTGCTATTAGAAAAAGATCTAACACAACTATCAATATAACCCTTACCACTGGTTTAATCACAGCCTCTGCAAAACAGGAATGTAAATAAACCCCAGAGTCTGATTCTGCTGCTTATGGCCATTGTAATTCTTAGACCAAAATATCCTGCAAATATTAAGGAAAAGTTCACAAAACTCTGAGTGACCAGAGGAGGTAGAGATGTTCTCCTAGTGATTAAACAGCTTAGGAGACTGGCAGAGCTAAGCTGCCATTCACATAGAATCAGGCATTAATAAGCTCAGTTCAGCAGAGCATACTATTGACTCTGCGGAAGAAGTATTAGCCATGAAATTTCATCAGAATTAAGTGTGTCTTTTTTGGATAAGGATATCCATTAAGTAAATCAGCAGGCATGTTTTTAATTTCTGAGTAAAGACATGACAGAGAAGGAGAACGAAACGTCAGCAAATGAGTGAGGTAGTCCTGTAATAAAGACGGATTAAAAATAAGGTTACATTCTGAAGAAGGAATATGATCACAAAACTCTCAGAAGAGTACAGGCAATGTCACCTTAGCATATATAATGCTTTCTGCACCAATGCAACCACCAGATTTCAGAAACATCAAACTTATCTGGAGGCCGCTTATCCCACCTCTGCGTTCTTTTGTCTGCCTCCAAAGGAGCTTGTGCTCTCAAAGGCAAAACGAAGAAAAGACAGGATTATACTACCTTTGTTTCTATGTCATTAGCATCCCTGTGATACTCAGCAAAACCAGTAAGGCATCAAAACAGAGATTATAAACAGCCATGAGACCTTCTTGACCCAAGTGTGAGTTAGCCATCTCTACTATCTTTCATGACTTCTCCCTTGCCCATATCTGCATAAAATACTATGATCACTGATTTATAGCTGGGGCTGGTGTAGTGCCCATTGAACTGACTTTGGTGCTTTTCACTTGACGCACAGTCAAACTGTGACAGCATGAAAAATACCCTCACAGGCAGAATATGATGTAAATTTCGTATGGATTTTGCTTTGTCATCTTCGTCCCAAAACATACAAGCTGTGCAAATTAGACAAAAAGTCCAGTAACTTTCTTTTTTGCACACACTCATTGATAGGAACAGGCAGCCCTGGGGACATGGAGAAAGCTTCTCTCTGTTCCCAGCCAGTCACTTCACATCTGCCCAACTAAAGCAGTTATTTTATCAAGTTTGTTCTGTGCAGCCCGATGCATTATAAAGCTGGTATCTGTAAACAGAAGAAAAGGGCTACATGCTTACTTATTTTAACAGACATGTTGGCAGATGGCTGCTTGCCTTAACAATATGTACCTATAAAATTAAGTGCAACAATATATGGATTGTTCCAACCTGGAGGAAGTTGCTAAAGCTTTAAGAGCTATGGATTTTTTTTTTTTTCCACATTCCAACTTCCAAATATAACGTGGAGTACTCAAGTCTTATAGTAAAGGTAGTTAAATAGATGACAGGAGAGTGGGTAATAGATTTCTTTTCTTGTGCAGGAGGTTTTTATCATTTTCATAAAGAACAGAATCGCTAAATGAAGTCTGTCTCATTGATTCATAATCCCATTCCGTCATCCATGGCTTGTTTTTTGATTACCTGCTTTAACTGGATACTAATGCATAGAGATGTCTTCTCCCAGCAATGTCCTGGATGTTAACCTTCTGTATTTTAAGACATCACAATATATGTATTTTCCACCTCAACTAATACAATAAAGCCATTTAGATTAGTGGAATCAGATATTTCTTATTGTCCTATAAACATACCAGCATTTTATTATGTACATGATCAGACACAGATTATGTCATCTTTCACAGAACTGCCTGTATGTCCCAGCAAATCACATGGATTGTTTTAATTATTTACACTTTTGTCATATCTCCCATAGAAGTCAGTCAGAGAAGTCAGAGAGAGGCAGTGACGATGAGTTCACCTTTGTAGTACAGGAGATACTGATAAGCCAAAACTCATGCCTTGACAGAAGGAGTGTGTAGGAAAGGCACCAAGTGACTTGTTCAAGGTATTTTACCTTCTCCTTTGTAACATAAAAACAAATAAGTAGTTTTGCATTGAAGATGGCAAAGTCATATGTTTGAATGATCGCTGAAAATACAGTTCTGTATTCAAAGTGTCATAACTGAAAATGAGTTGTTTTAAGAGCTAGATCTCATTGCTGAATCAAGTGACAACTGTTACTGACTTGCAAAAAGACATATGCATTTTGTTCTGTTCCCAGCAACTCACTGAAGTAAATGATCTTACCAACATAAGTTTTGTGACCAGACTGGCTTAACATGGGAGTGGGAACTAGAAGCATAAATGCTGCTTATCAGGAGATACCTGTACATTTGGCTCTTTTAACTACGTGCTGGTCCCATTTATGATAATGATGTGGATCTTACCTGGAAATCCTTACAAATATACTTTCTTTGGATGAACAATGCATAACACGCAGAGGAATTAATTTTGTGACAAATATGAGTATGAGGTAGGTAAGAAAACAGTGAAAACTGCCAGAAAAAATAAGGCACATTGAAAAACAGAAGAGAGAGCTTGTAAACATACAGTACAAGTGTGCAGAAATATAGAAAATACACTATGCTTTTCCAAGGAACCAAAAGTAAGGGAGTAGATGCTCTAAAGGAAGAAATCTGGATGCCTATAGAAAATGATAATAAACTTTTGTTTAAACAGAATTTTGTCATAGGAAATGTCTTTTACTCTTTTATTTATGTATCTATTTATTTCTCCAGCATTTAATCACCTGCATTTTTGTTTAATTGAACTATATTTTCTTTCAGGAAGACACTGAGATATCCAGATGGTGCTACTTCAAGGTTTGCTTCATGAAAAAGGTCAACTCCAAGATGCTCATATGTTATAGGAGCCAAAATGTCAGTGATAAAATTGTGCAAGCTGTGATGTATCCATGTATAAAAGACCATCCCTCCAAAGACTATAGATTCATCCACCTCTACTGGAATAAACAGATTTATATCAATGTATATCATTTGCCTTATGAGAACTCGGTTGTCATGAAAGGTGGTAGAAAGCAAGGTAGAAAGACAGTAGCTGTACCAGAATACTAGAAGGAGCTTATAAAGAGGACATCCTAATCTTATGGTGCACATGCATTTGCCTTAGTCTCCAGCTGGGAGTAACAGGTGTCCCCACAACCCCAGTCCTCGCTGCACTTCTGTCTTTACATGGGAAAACTGCTCACATTTTATAGGAAATATCTTTTTCCTCACATAAAAGCAGCTACCCTTGAGATCTGGATTCATTAATGGACAAAAGTAATTGCTCCTATTACAAGGTTTGAGTGTGAATAATGACAAGCAAATTTTTTTATGTTAGTTTCTTCCTCATCATTACACTTCAGTAAGCTATGTAACTAACCTTTTATGGTTCAAAGAGAACAGTGAGAATAAACTGTCAACAACTGGAAATAAAACATGGTATGGCCTAGGATTTGTCTTGCATTTGCATGTCGAGATGTTTCTTCACTTGGAACAGAACTGAAGTTGTTTAAATCCCTGATCTTCAAGGACAAGCCTCAGCTAGCTGCTGCAAACCCACCAGGTGGTGATCATCTGCCACCTGTGATTATCCAAAGGCAGATGAGACAGACTTTCTGGAGTACATCAGAAGCAGTAGACAAACTAACTAGCCTTCTAGAGTTCCTCAAAACCAATACTGAAACCAAGATCCATCTTTATAGAGAATCTGAGATGCATAAATACTTGCCTTGCAGAGGCAACATGTGCCTTTGAAAAAGCCCGTGCTATAAGGTGGAGTTTACGATTGATTTGCAAGCATGTTTTCACTGAAGTGTGACTCCTTAGGTATCTGAGGAAGGGGAAGAATGAAAAGTAAAGAAAGACTTGATGAGAAAATAACATATCACTTAATTGGCTTTCCAAGAAATTCTGTATTATAATCAGCCAAAAATATTGTGTGCTTCTTTTTTAAAATCAAGTGGACTCCTTTTAGTAAATACAGAAAGAACAACTTCTTAAAACTTTGTAACATCAAAGGAGGTAACAGGAGACTCAAAGAGCCTTCAGACAGACAACAGTTTGGTGCTGGCTGTGACAGGAATCTGGATCACTGCACCACATTAGAGACCACTTTGATCAACAGGTTATTGACCATTGCAGGATGGGATATAGGTTATTCGTGGAACCTCTATCTCGTAATTTATCTATTTTCTAGAGTAATTTTCTAGAACTTTTCTTTTTAACACAGAATTAACATAAACATTTTGTGAAATGAAATCTGTACTGGTTTCCAATTGTTCTAGCTCAGCTGGAGATACATGGATACAGTTAATGTTTTCCCACAAGAGAGAATAGAATTAGATCAAGAAAGCAAAGACCATGTTGCTACTGAGGAACACTGATTTCAGACAGAAAACACAGTTACTCAAGCTATGACACTATATCAGATCCCTTGTGAGACAAGAGATTTCTTCAAAACCCTGCAAAATTGTACTGAATCAATGAGTCTCACACTGCTGGGAAGTGCACTCTTCAAGCATCTTCTTCACTGAGCTATCTTCCTCCAGAGAAGTGCTTTGAGATAGCTGGATTTTTAAGAAATGGATATTCCAAGACAGGTGCTCCCTGGGGAGTATTCCCTACTCCTTACAAACCTTCAGAAATGGCCTCATGCAACTAAGAAAAAAGGAGAAAAAAAATAAATTTAAAAGTCATTATCTTCCATAAAGCTGAGAATTCTGAAGCCCCACACTCTTAAAAGGTAATACTGTTAAGTAATCAAATGTATAGACATTGCATATATGTTATAAAAATTGAGGGATTTTTCATTTAATCCCCACTGGCATTTAGTGTATACTTTGAACAATGAGTGCTGAGAATTCTTACCATTTTATCCTCATTAGAAGAACCACTTATTCAATTTATGTAAATGTATCCCTTTCCCTCTAGCATAGGTGCCTGTGAGGAAAAAAGCTAAAAGTATGCAGTATCGCTTTGTGCTGCAAGACATCAGCATTATTGTGCTCTTACGAAATGACTAGTGCTTTACCAAAAATAGGCTGCAGCCAATCTACCCTGTTGGCCAGAGTAGCTTGCCAGGATGAGCAGTAACTTGGGCCAGGTCTATATGGTGTACCGGAGCACTGCATGCAGTACTCTGAGGCAGGCTGGAGAGGTCTCTTGTGCTCCTGTGGAGCAGTGCAACACTGTGACGCCAGCGATGCCACCCTGTGCCCCCTGACGTACAATTGTTACCACAGAGCTGCATCTTATCTTCCGAATCCTGTCCTCTGAGAACAGTTAGCTTCATAGTGGCACTTTTTCTTTATTTTCTGAGCTACAGAAGTTGCCACTATGACCCATACGCTTGAATGTCACAAGGACATTCTCAGTACAGTCCCCCACGTAACAAGAAGATTAAGTGAAAATTTAAATCTCTGAAATGGGAGAAATGCCTAAGGATCATGAACAGTAATATGACTGATCACAGAGTTAATGAAAATTCTTAAGGGCTAAACTTTTTGGCTTGGTGTCAGTCACAAACAAAACTAGCCTTCTTCCCACTTCCTCCACCTTCAGTAGTTACTCAGTGTTTTGATAGATACACATTTGCACAGCACCTGTAATGCACCATGAGCTGAAATCTTTCAAGCACGCCAGAAAAGTGGCATAGTGAGGGTAATGCATTACATATTTCATAGCAGAACCATTACATTACACATTTGTAACTGCTTGCCTGTAATGCTTATTCTGTTCACTAAGCGCATCTACGCATTGTTATCTCGACATGCAGTCACTGGTAGGAAAGAAGAAAGGATGCTGTCTCTTAGTTGTCACATGCCATGTTTTGTTGGCACCGAATTGCTGAAGAAAGAAAGTTTAATTATATACCAGCATGTATTCCAGATACAGCCTTAAACAACCCAGAGATATTCTTCAACAGGTTTCACCTTACTAGTCTTATCAGTCATCTTCTAAGTGTGCCTTAGAGTGATTTGTCTTGTCATGGAAAACCAGACATGTTAATACTCAGATAGATTGCCAGTACTAATTATCACCAGTATAAGTCTGCAGTCAAAAGCCTACTAAAGCCTGCTAAGGAGTTGCACAAGCTTGAATGATTTGATTCACTAGTCAGTAGATATAAATGAAAATATGCAGTTGAAATACAACATCATCAGTAAACCCTCATGGACTCTTGCCCAAATTATGATCTTATTCAATTCAGTGTAGAGGCCAGTCACTTTCTTTTCACTGATCACTGAACTTGCTGAATGGCAGTGTTTCAGAGGAGCTGACGGCTTTTCTGAAATGCAGATCAATTACTTAGAATGAGACTGGCCAAGGGGAAAAAAAAAAAAAAAAAGAAAAATTTTGGGGAAAAAAAGACCACCTGAGAGGGACCCTGGTTCATTTGGTTACATACACAATGAATTCTGTAGTCTGCTTCATAACAGAAACTGAGAGATTCATGAACTCTAGTCTCACAGGTGATATACCCTTCAAATTAAAGTATTTCTGTGCACACTGTGATTTCTAAAGGAACTTGAAACCACAAAAACACATTTTCTGATTGTCACTAATTTGTGCCCATCACCTGTGCTGTTTCTTCATGCTGATTAAACAAAATATTTTTTTCATATTCTACTTTTCACTTCAGACAACAAGCCAGGTTAAAGTTATAAAAACTTTTACGATTTCTAAAGGAATAACTGATTAATTTATTTTTCTTTATGTGGTGGGATGAAATCGGTGGGATGAAAATAATGTGAACGGCAAACAAAATATTGAGTATTTATGTAAACTATTATAACCTTGAACAAGACACATTCAACTCTAAGTTACAATTTTTCATAATAATCTGTAACTTGATTAGATGATCAACAAAACAAAAATTGCTGAAAAAAATGTCCTTTTTTTTTTTGGAACAAAAGCCTTCTAGACACAAGATGATTAGATATTTTCTCATCTCAATTACAAGGATTCCTGCAAAGGTAAAGAATTAGGGAGTGGTCAGGTTCTTGCAAGTCTGAAAGCACATCTGACACTGCATGATCTTTTTTATAGAGCAATGCATTCTGTGGGTTTGATTGGCAGACTTTAATATAGCTGTTTCAGGCCTTGGTTTTTGTCTTCTGTAGTTTCATGCCTGCTGAGTATTGTGTTAAAGATCAGACATTAAATTTTTTAAGGAATCTCACAGCTGGACTAATATTTGAGGCACATTATGAACTGTAAGTTCATAAATAAGATCAGTAAGAATACTGATTTGCACTCATGCCACCAGAGTTAAACAGAAATATATGCTAACAACTTTCTAGAAAGTAAGTAACGCCCAAACATTACTAAAATTGTCAGGTCACTATTGAAGCAACACATTTGTGATTGATACCCAGGAATTTCATGAAGCTAGAATAAACTATGAGTTTTTTAGCTGCAAGAAAATTATGCTAAATGTAAAGCCCAGTCATCAAACTCAGATAAAATGCTGATGAATTAATTCAGAATTTGACTGGATCACACAGACTCAAACAGACAAAACAACAGGTCCATCAATTATTCTGGAACACAGCTATAAAACATAAAGAATGATCTTTACCGGCTGGAGACTGGTAACGAGTGGTGTCCTTCAGGGATCGGTGTTGGAACCGGTCTTGTGCAACATCTTCATCGCTGACATGGACAGTGGGATTGAGTGTGCCCTCAGCAAGTTTGCTGATGACACCAAGCTGTGTGGTCCGGTTGATAAGCTGGAGGGAAGGGATGCCATCCAGAGGGACCTTGACACGCTTGTGAGGTGGGCTGATGCCAACCTCATGAAGTTCAACCATGACAAGTGCAAGGTCCTACACCTGGGTCGGAGCAATCCCAGGCACAGCTACAGACTGGGCAAAGAAGAGATTCAGAGCGGCCCTGCAGAGAAGGACTTGGGGGTGCTGGTCGATGAGAAAATGAACATGAGCCGGCAGTGTGCGCTCGCAGCCCAGAAAGCCAACCGGATCCTGGGATGCATCAAAAGGAGCGTGACCAGCAGGTCGAAGGAGGTGATCCTGCCCCTCTACTCTGCTCTTGTGAGACCTCACCTGGAGTATTGTGTGCAGTTCTGGTGTCCTCAACATAAAAAGGACATGGAACTGTTGGAACAAGTCCAGAGGAGGGCCACGAGGATGATCAGGGGACTGGAGCACCTCCTGTATGAAGACAGGCTGAGGAAGTTGGGGCTTTTCAGCCTGGAGAAGAGAAGGCTGCGTGGAGACCTCATAGCAGTCTTCCAGTACCTGAAGGGGGCCTATAGGGATGCTGGGGAGGGACTCTTTGTCAGGGACTGTAGTGACAGGACAAGGGGTAATGGGTTAAAACTTAAACAGGGGAAATTTAAATTGGATATAAGGAGGAAATTCTTTCCTGTTAGGGTGGTGAGGCACTGGAATGGGTTGCCCAGGGTGGTTGTGAGTGCTCCATCCCTGACGGTGTTCAAGGCCAGGTTGGATGAAGCCTTGGGTGAGATGGTTTAGTGAGAGGTGTCCCTGTCCATGGCAGGGGGGTTGGAACTAGATGATCTTGAGTTCCTTTCCAACCCTAACTATTCTATGATTCTATGATTCTATGATTCTATGATCTCTTATTACACAGACTGTTTTCATACAGTACCTTACAGATTTTTAGCTTTCCTCCCATAAGCACTAAGATATGAAATTTCTACAAATTCAGCTGTGTTAGAGAAGGCCCTAATCTGTACTTTTAAGAAAAAAAAGTATGATAGTATGAAAGTATGATTTTAGTAACTATGATTTGTTCTTCACATTTGTTGTCCAATCACCTTTGTTACCCTACACCATTCATCCCCTTTCTTAGGCAGCCAACAAAAAAGAGGGAAGAAGAAATTTAGGTGGATATAAGAAATTATTTAGAGCCTTCACAAGAAAAGTGGTGCTAATTTGGGGTCAGAAAGGGAGCAGAGGATTAATTCAGCAGCAAAATTGTTGCAGAACAGGTGAACTGCTGTACTTAGTGGATCTAGTGCAGGAAGAATTAAGATCAGTAAAAGACTGGGTTTTATGAGCTCTGATATTCATGGAACAATTTAATTTTATTTGAATCATAAGATATGAAGCAGTAACATTATCCTCATATGCATATCACTTTGCATCCTTTTTGACAATACCTGTTTGTATTTCATTTAGGAAGAAAAGGTTTTGGGAGCCTTCCCAGTGACATGTATTAGAAATTATGTATAATTTTTTTAAAAGTTTGTATATTTATAACAAGAAATATGCATTTTATTAATAGACCAGCAGTAAATACAGATATTTGTTTATCCAAGGTCCATAGGTATTCCTGGAAATTTTTTACCTTGCCGGTAGAAGTTGTGGATCATTTTTCTTCATAAATATTATGAAGATGGAAACACGTTATCTATGTGTATTATGTAGAAACCATATTTAATCATGTGAAATTATTCTGTGAAAGCTATTTTTCATAATAAAAATAGTTTCTGTAAAATAATTTGATGTGATGCATAATGTTTTTTTCTTGTTTCTTTTTTAAGAAATAGGTGTAAAACAGCAGTGAGATTTTGTGTATTATTTGGCCTCAGATTTTTCCTAAACCATTTTAGTTATGTCTTCGCACTCCTTTCCCAAGACAAACTATTTCTGAAAGCCTATGAAAGAAAGATGATGTTGCCAAAATCCATTGTCCAGTATGCTGTAAATCTGGATAGGAATGGTTTTGTACTTAATATGCCCATTCCTTATTCACACCTTTTAACTGAGTTGTCTGTGTCAGGAAATCATTATTTTATAGATTTCATTGTGCATCAATTTGTAAATCAAGTTGTAATGTTCTTTAATCACCTCTGTGCATCTAGCACTTGCTAGAACAGAAATAGTCTATTAAAAGGTTTGTCTCTTGTCCTTTAACTGTGAAGAGCTTTATTTAATGAGGTCCAGACCTTCTAGATATACACTGAAGAGTTACCAAAAGCAGTAAGAAAACCAGTTTACACTTGGTGTTATTATAGAAATGAGTCCAAAGCAGGCAAAAATGTTTTGCTCAATGCAATTAGATGTGGTATATAAAAGGTTAATTCAGAGAACTATAGAAGCAGTCTGATTTTTCCACCTCTGGTGAAACAGGAAAATTATGAGAAAAGTATATGATAATTTATTCATCATGTGGCCCAATTCTTGATTCAGTTTAAAGCTGAAAGCACAGATGAAATACACCATTATACCCACAACGAAGCTTTTACAGTATTTTATATGAAGTAAAAATACAGGTTTATCTCTGTAAGTGGGAGCAGAATAAAAAGTGCTTGTTTGCTCGATAAATACTTTAAGAAGTAGATGACAGTGAAGGTTCTTTTCTTTCTTTTTTGCTGTCATTCTGAAGTTGAATTTCTTTGTTGCATGGGGTACATTCTCCCAACAGATAAATGGAAATTGCCTCACCCTAAATGAGTCTGCATGTTTGTAGTTAAGGACTCTCCTTGTGTATGATATACACAGACTCATAGACCCTTAAGCTGATGAGGCATTGAGCCCTAGTCTTTCACTCTGTGAGTGAGTGGGCCAACTCCTAAGCTATTAAAGAACCAGTTGAAAAGCAGCACTACTGTCTTCTGCTAGTCTGTAAAAGAGATGAGTGCAGTCTTCCATAAAAGGCTGCAGAATCACCTGTCCTCATAGAAGGCTGCTTATTCAGGAATTGCAGACTGAGAAAGAACTGAAACTAAAGGTGTTTCCTTCACCCCAAGAGTTCCAAGCTAGCTGGGTCTTTTCAAGAGCTTGGGCTCTAATTTAGATCACAGACCTACAGTTTCCGCACATTGTACTGACAGGCAGGTGCCCTCTTCATGGCTGCAGACATGGTGCCAGTAAAATGAAAGAAATATAGCATAGGTGTCATTCAATGGTTTCAGTATTCAATTTCTAGACTTTAACATTTGCACAGCTACGTATTAGAAGCTAAAGTGTTGAGTTCTGGTCCTACCCACCCTCAGCTTCTTTTTTTTAACATTGTTTCTTTCAAAAAAAAAAAAAGAAAAGAAAAAAAATCTTAACAAGTATCCACATCGATAACATAGGATTACCTGTAAATTCTTCAGTCCTTTCAGTGAAAATATTTCTATATGCACAGGCTTTTGAAGGTGGTGCTTCAGTTTCCTTCATTTTTTCATCCCTCACAGAAAATACCTCTTGTTTTCCATTTCTGTGACAGATGTCAGCTACCTAATAGCACAAAGCTGTAACTTGCTGAAAATCCAGATGCTCATGCTGCTTCATCATATTCATGTCAGTTTCACATATCAGTATTTATCACCTTTATTGTAAGCACTACTCTATTCTAGAAAATCCAATAAAAATAATCAGCAGGGGAAAGAAAAATATTAACAACAAGGTGATGCCTTACAGAGAATTCATTCTGGAAAAACAACACCACACGTTGAAAAGGGTTCCTTTTTAGCATCTTTGTTAAACACATCAGTTCACATATGATCCTGAGAATAAACAAAATGGATGAGTGAATCTAAAATGGAAGGTACAAAAAGGAATCTGGCAGTACAACAGAAAGAGTTATGTAAATAAAAAGGCTGCTATGGAAAAGGGTGAGATTTGAAGAATGTTCTGCCAATATTCTGTAGGATTAAGGAGAATTTGAGGCTCCACAGAAGTCACTCAAAAGATTGCTGTCAAATCCTGAAATGGAAGCAATCATTCATTTGTGAGTCTCCCTTCTAGACCTACTCTCAATGAAATTCAGATAACAGTTCCCCTGGAGCAATGTTCAGTTGCCATCTGGAGATGCCTCCTCCAAAAGCAGAGCTAAGCCCTATTAGATGAGGATTTCTCTTCTATTATTTTTATTTTATTTTATTTTTCCTTGCTGCTGCTGCCATTGATCTCACCCAGTTGTAGTTAAGCTAAGAGGTAAGCATAAAGTAGAAAGTTTTTGCTTCCCTGCCATTAGGGAAAAACTGAAGCTGTCTCCACATGGGCTCATTCTAGCAAAGCCTTCTTTATTAGAGCACAACAGTGGGGTGAACAGCAAGGAGAAATTCATGAGTGGTGATCAAGTGCTGCTGCAATCTTCATGTATGAAAAGAACCAGAAAGCAACTGTTCTAAGTCATCAGATCCTACTGACATTCCAGCAGCTTTAACTCAAACTCAGAGGAAAGGTCAAGGTCCAAGAAAGTTCATTCTGCATACATCCTGGGTTTCTGCATCTGTTGATCACCACTGTGCCAAAAAATAGCATTGTGGTGCTGGACTAGTTGAGCTAGATAGATCTCTGGAGGAAGTTCCCACATTGCTTCTTGAAGAAGAGTGCAACTACAAAACTAATCAGTCTGGCTACATCTCTAAGAGGATCCATCTATATATTTATTAAAGGATTAGATTGATGTCTTGAAAAGAGCAGGAAAGACAGGAGAAAAAAAAAATTATTTTCTTTTCACTAGATAATACCCAGGACTATCAGAACTGACAAAGACTGTAGTTGCAGTGTTCTATGCGCACAAATATATCAGTTATGTCTGTCTTACAGCAGAAGAAAAAATACTGTTTCATTTATGAAACTAGAAAATCAGTTACACCTCAAAACACTGCCCAACTTTGACAGTTCCTATTTCCTCCCCCACCCTTTATTTTTTTAATAAACTTATATTTGGAGAAGATAAATTTCATCTTCCCTCATCAGAGAGAGTGTATGGGAAAGTGCCGTGGGTTGACTTTGGCTGGAAGCCAGCTGCCCACCAAGACTCTCTATCACACCCTTACTCAGCTGAACGGGTCAGAGAAAAAGTAACAAAAGGCAGGATATAAACATAATAAGGATATAAGGTTGATATCAGGACAGGGAGAGATCACTCAGCAATTACAATCATAGGCAAAACATTTGCCTCAGGGAAATTAGTTAATTTATTGCCAAGTAAATCAAAGTAGGGCAATGAGAAGTAAAACTAAATCTTAAAACATCTTCCCCCACCCTCCTTTCTTCCTGAAATCTCTCCCTCCTCCCCCAGCAGTGCAGGAGGATGAGGAATGAGGGTTGTGGTCAGTCCATCAAGTTTTGTCTCTGCTGCTCCTTCCTCCTCAGAGCAGGACTCCTCACACTCTTTCCCTTCTTCAGCGTGGGGTCCCTCCCACAGGACACAGTCTTCCACTAACTTCTCCAGTGTGAGCCCTTCCCACAGCTTACAGCTCTTCACAAACTCCTCCAGCATGGGTCCCTTCCGTGGGGTGCATCCTTTAGGAACAGACTGTTCCAGCGTGGGGCACGGTGGTGTAACAAGTCCCGCAGCAAACCTGCTCCAGTGAGGGCTTTTCTCTCCACTGGGCCGCAGCTCCTGCCAGGATCCTGCTCCAGTGCGAGCTTCGCATGGGGTCACAGCTTCCTTCAGGCATTCCCCTGCTTTAGCACGGGATCCTGAACAGGCTACAAGTGGATATCTGCTCCACCATGGATCT
Source organism: Lathamus discolor (assembly GCF_037157495.1). Lineage (NCBI taxonomy): Eukaryota > Metazoa > Chordata > Aves > Psittaciformes > Psittacidae > Lathamus > Lathamus discolor. The sequence goes on along the minus strand of NC_088909.1, from coordinate 51,663,677 downwards.
CCATGAGCTGCAGGGGCACAGCTGTCTCACCACGGTCTGCACCACGGGCTGCAGGGAATCCCTGCTCCAGCACCTGGAACACCTCCAGCCCTCCTTTTGCACTGACCTTGGTGTCTGTGGAGCTGTTTCGCAGATTCTCACTCCTCTCTCCAGCTTCATAGAGGGGGGTTTTTCTAGGATGCCCAAAATTCTTCTGTGTCATGAAACTGAAAGGGTTCTTTTACTATACTCCAGCTAATGGGAATCTGGAAAATATTTAAGTATTTAGATAAACTGAACTGAATTCAGGCTAACCAACTGCTCCCTCCAACTCAGGAAATGTGCTGCCACCTTCCTGGAAAACATCTAGAAGTATCTCACCTCTTCACCTGCGTTCTTCATATAAATGTAGCACTGTCAAGAACACACTGTGACAACAACGAATCCGCTATCACTATGTCCTGTTACTGGTTAAATGGAAAGAAGAGACACAAAGGGTGGAATCCGAGGACACATTTTTTTAGTTATCTGAATGAATACTTCTCATCTGCTTTGTTGGAACTGTCTCTACTTCCAAAACAAAAGTATTTCAGTTTTGTCATGGGTGACACAAAAGGTTTGGTGATAAAATGTTATTAAGGACTCAAAGCTGAACGATTACAGTAATAGACCTCTATATAAAAAATAAAATTAGAGATTGGAGGCAGAACCAACAACACCAAGGAACAATTTTGCTGTCAAGGAGCAGCATGAAACAGAACCACTCCCAGATGTAGCCCTTGAAAGCTGCAACCATAAAGGTGCACACTTTTTCCAGTCTTGATGCTGAACATTGCTTCACTTCTGTAAGCTACAATATCTGTCAGAACAAAGTCCAAAATATAAAACCAAGAAGCATACTGAATACTTCATAGGCCACAGCCGTTTAGAAGTGTTCAGTCTGAAAGGTTACACTGAATAGAAATGCTGTCCAGGAAGAGTAGAAACCAATCCTTTAACAAAATCAAAACTTCACCTACAGCTTGTTAAAGACCATACTAAACTGACTGAGAAGAAAAGGTATGTTTGCTAGCACTAGCACTATGCAAAATGTCAGAAACCGGTGGATTTATTCCTTATCCACACTGTTCAGGAACTGTCAAGGTTCAATCTGCACTCAAGAGACATCAGGAATTACATAATGCTAAGGTTTGCTTTTGGTTTGTTTGTTTATTATCCTTCCCAACACTGATAAAACTACCCTTCCAACCATCCCAGGACTACACATTTACAATGGAGAATACAATTTTGTGACAACAGACTGTGTAGCTATTTGCATGAGCAAGGTTCCCTATTTCTTTCCTCTTGAAGAAAATAACTCAAAGTCAACACCTATAGTTGACTCTAGCTTACTTGCACACCAGATGGAATGAAACAAAATGGTTATATATTCTTTGCCTACTACTTTCCTTTGCAGAATTGGAGAGGAACTGAAACTGCAGTTTCCCCACAAAACCCACAGTAGAATAGGATTTTAAAGCACTGAAGTTACACAACAATGTGAGGCTGGAAAGATACTATTCTAAAAAAAACAGGAAGGATCTGGAGCACCTCTCCTGTGAAGACAGGTTGAGAGAGTTGGGCTTGTTCAGGCTCTAGGGAGACCTTAGAGCAATCTTTCAATACCTAAGAAGGCCTACAAGAAATCTGGAGAGGGATGTTTTACAAGGGCATATAGTGATAAAACAAGGGGGAATGGCTTTTAGCTGACAGAGGAGAGATTTAGATTAGATATTACAAAAGAAATCTTTACTATGAAGGTAGTGAGGCACTGAAACAGGCTGGCCTGGGAAGCTGTGTATATCCATCCCTGGAAGTATTCAAGGCCAGTTCGGATGGGGCTTGAACAACTTGGTCTAGGGGCTTGAAACTACATGATCTCCAAGGCCCATTCCAAACTAAACCATTCTACGATTCACAGGATTTTATGATTTGTCATGCTGAGAAATTGCAACCAAAACCATGCAGAATGGCTACTCCAGTCTAAAGCACTACTTAAGCATGTTCTCAAGAGTAAACAATTCTGGATTCTGTTCATACAGGCACCTCATTTTTAACTCCAAATCCAGAGGCAAACTCACATACCCATTTTGTTCTGGTGTACAAACATGAGATGCAGTGTGTGTATATCAGAAAACTAACGAAGGTATAAAGAGCACTTCTGTAGTCGCCTTTCTATATTTTATCAGGGTGACATTGTCACTGAAGTTGTCAAAATATGCTTTCCCCATCATCCCTATTTCTTAAGCATCTCCAGCACATTAACGTAATGAAAAGCATTATCTTGATACAACTTTATCACACTGAGAAACATAAAAAGTGAACTAAAGCAACTTGCTTTATTTTAAAATTCTCAATTTTTAATTAATGCTTAAAAAAAAAAAACCAACAAAATAAAAACTAAAGAAACAACAACAACAAAAAAGAAAAATCCAACAAAACAAAATAAACAAGAGAAAATGCCACATGCTTAAGTTCACATTTCAAGCCACATCAGAATACATTTTGGAGTTACCAGCTACAATGTTTTTATCTCACACTCAGCACTGCAAGTCTGTTCTTACTTCATATTAGGCATTGTCAGTTAATTGCTGTGTGCCAGTTTGTTTTGTTCACGTTTTGTTCTGATTGTACAAGGGATCTTACTTGATGTCATTGAAGCACTAGGAAAATACCACTGAGCTCAGTGGAGCTGATTAAAGAGATACGCCATCCAGCATCTTAGCTGATCTGTTTCAATGTGATGGTTGCCATGTTCTCTGAGATTAATTTAGAAGTCCCTTCTCACAATTGAAATTTTGGGTTAAAATACTGATTTGAAGGAGGGGAAAGATTTAAAGCAAAACTAGTGTCTAGAAGTTATCTTACTCATGACCTACTACAAACCTTTTGAGGAGTCTCCTCAAAAGCCATTTACCCTGGCTTTCATCAATGCAAGTCAAAAGGAAGCCATTTTGCATTCAGGGACACAGGCCACTGCCAATTTGACATGAAAAAAGGAAGTCTCTCTGGTTGAAAGGCTTTTAAAACAAATTAAAAAGGTGAGATGTGGCATAGGCCGTTCATGGAAGGTAAAGCAAGAGCACTCCACTTGTGAACTTGCTGAACTGAGGCCTCCTTGCATCACGTGGTGAGGGATGTTGCATACAACTTTTAGTCATGTCTCCACAAGCCTTGAAATAACCATAAAATCTGATGTGCTAATAAAGAGCTATGAGATTAAATAATGAACAAAATGATACATTACTGCAAGCACTGCATGTGAGTGGACAGCAATTCATCAGACAGAGCACAACTGGCTGCATATTGTCACTCTCTCGTACATATTAAAATTAATATCCATAATGAATTTTGATGGTTCTTTTCCATCTCCAATTTGGAATATAGAATGTTTTTTCACAGACCACCTCTAAGCTGGCTGGCTGTGCATTGAAGGCTGCAGCAGTACCAGGTCACTAGCCTTGCAACATCCCAGCCCTGCCTGGCCCTTAGGATCCCCTAGGATCTTTAAAGTCCCTTCCAACCCAAACCATTCTATGATTCTATGATTACCTGAAGAATCCTTGCTTCCCCAAGGCTTTGTACCAATAGACCCTTGGTCATTTTGTGCTTCTAAGCTCTTCATCTGTCACATGAGGGCAGGAACGTTATCTTTGTCCCACCCTGTTTCAGTTGCCCCTTGCAGTTTACAACACCCTGAGTGGTAATAGCAGCTTCTTGCAAAGAGGTGCCAAAAGCAATGGAAAGCTGGTCACACAAAACACTATTAAGTTTCCACCTATTATCCTGTCCTGATAACTGTGTAGAAAGTCTGAGCTTACAGTGTCTCTAGTGTCTCTAGCTGTTAAAGGAGGGATCAGTCTTCTCAGTGAAAATTGGAGTTATTTGCAAAAGAGATTTTCACTTGTAGACATCCTATACTGCAGCCTCCTTCACACATGCCAGTTCATTATGGTGATGATACCTGGAATAATTCCCTGGCAGATCTTTCTCACGCATAGCAGCTACAAGGTCTTCCTTTTTTTCTAAATGGGGGAACAAAAGCAAAAACTAGCTCCTTTGTAAGGAAAGAGGGAGCCAGATCTTTGACAACATATCTCATCTTCCCCGTGATTCTTTGTCATGCCTCCGAGACCTTCCTCATGGAGCAGAACTTTATGCAGTTTTTATGTCTGACAAAGGATAAGGAAAAGCAAGGTCTAATGCTATTTCTCCTCTTCTTGCAACTCCTGGGCTATAAAAGAGCTCTTGCTGTATATGCTTCATTGGTAAGCCCTGCCAGGGAATTACATCTGTAGTTTAAGCAATCACTGGGCATTTAGCCTAGCTTTTGGGCATTGCAGAATTCAAGATTTAAAAGTGAAGGCTTGACCCATACCTCATTTACCTCTCGAAAGGAGGAAGGCTGACCTCATGAAAGTGAGTGGAATTTACCAGTCCAAAAGGAGTGCAGGGCAAGAGCAAACTCCTCCCACTGTAACCTACTTAAAACAACAGCTAGATCTCAGCTCAATGAGAATTCCGTCTGCCTTCCTGTCCAAATTTGCTTCTGTCTGTGAAGTAAGGTTCGCTTATAACAAGGCCTTCCTTCACCAGTGTAACTGATCTTCCATGCCTACCTTCATACCCTGCAGGATCTCCTTGCTATATTTTATACAGGAGGGCTGTCATCTGTGGGTGTCTTCAAACATGCTGTCAGTGAGAAAGTGTGCAAGGAGCTGAATGAGAACCTCTACAATGGAGGGAATGTGCCTTCCAAAGCCAACCTATATACCTGTCTCGTGGTTCAAACCCAGTCAGCCACACAGTTTCTACTCCCCCCCCCCCCACCTCTTTTTTTCTTCCTCCCCCCTCACGCTCTCCAGAGGGATGGGGAGGAAAATCAAAAGAGTGCAATTCCCATGGGTTGAGATAAGAACAGTCCAGTAACTAAGGTATAACACAAATCACTACAGCTACCACCAATGATAATAACAATAAGAGAAATAACAAGGGAAGAGAATACGATACCAGCTGCTGAAACGAGCCCAACTGAGAAGAGAGTGCCATTCCGGGTAACTCCCAGTTACCTCCAGGGCATGACATGCTGTGGTATGGATAACCTCTTTGGCTAGTTTGGGTCAGGTGTCCTGTCTCTGCTTCCTCCCGGCTTCCCCTCTTCCCTGGCAGAGCATGAAACTCACAAAGTCCTATGGCCAGTCTAAACATTTGAGCAGTAACTAAAAACATTGGTGTTGTCAGCTCTGTTCCAAGGCCGAAAGTCAAAAACACAGAGCTGCACCAGCTACTAACAAGGATCAAAAAATAACTGCTACTGCAAAACCCAGGACAATATCTATTCCTTATATCCTTATTCCACCCCCTAGTCATGCTCAGATCCCACATTTTCAATATACCATCTCTCTTGCATCTATACATTCACATGCACACACACACACAGAGACATTTCTTAGTGCATGGACCAATCCCTATAATGCTGTCAAGTCCATTCGGTCCATGATGTCAGGTTACATCTCTTGTAACATTCTTTCAGGGCAGGTAAGGCTGTGTGCAGTGTTGGATCATTGCCTGCTGATGCAGATCATTCCTTTACTGCAGAACTCGTCTGGTTCTATCAAAGTTCATTCTCTCTTGGGATGATGGCCGGAGGGAAGTCAGGGCCAGTCGCTGGTGACCTGAAGACATCTAGTTAATGGGCTATAAAAGTATTACACAGCAGGCAACAGCATACAGTTAAGTTCATTGGCTGTTTTCCTCTCAAATCAAATCCCCTTGAGGTATACATCGGACTTCCCCATCTTCCCGCATTACCCATCAAGTATATCCAGGTCCCTGAGCAAAAGCAATCCCACGAGTGGGTTTGCCTTTACCTGAAGCAGGAATAACCCAGACTGTCTTCCCCAGCAAATTCTTCATGTGCACCACAGTAACTTTGTCCCCCTCTACAATATGTAAAAGTTCTGACTGGGCTGGGCCAGCTCTGTTGGCAGATCCTCTGGTGTTGACCAATCAGGTGGACTTTGGTAAGTGTGTATCCCAATGCTTGAAAGTTCCCCCACCCATTGCTCTCTGTGTAGTTTTAACAGCCCATTGTATGTTTGATTTTCCCAGAGGCTGGTGCATGGTATGGGATGTGATATACCCACTCAATGCTGTGCTCTTTGGACCAAGTGTCTATAAGGTTATTCCGGAAATGAGTCCCATTGTCTGACTCAGTTCTCTCTGGGGTGCCGTGTCACCACAAAATCTGTTTCTCAAGGCCCAGGATAGTGTTCTGGGCAGCGGCGTGGGGCACAGCGTATGTTTCCAGCCATCCGGTGATTGCTTCCACCATGGTAAGCAAATGGCGCTTGCCTTGTGGGTTGGTGGGAGTGTGATATAGTCAATCTGCCAGGCCTCCCCATATTTGTACTTCAGCCATCGTCCTCCATGCATTGGCAATATCAGTTGTGGCATACCACTTGGCTGCCTTTGACTCTAATTCATACTGAAGTTCTAGCATGTCCGGTGCAGCAGCACTCACTGGTGGTGTGACATCATTCACGCCACGATAGTCTACTGTCAGTCTCCACTCTCCGTTAGACTTTTGCACTGCCAGATGGGGCTGTTAAAGGGTGAGGAGGTCCTGCTGATCACTCCCTGACTCTCCAGTCTAAGGATCAGCTTATGGATGCAAATCAGGGAGTCTCGGTTGGTGCACTGTTTGTGTCAGGTGTCCTGTCTTTTCTTCCTCTTGGCTTCCTCTCTTCCCTGGCAGAGCATGAGACTCACAAAGTCCTAAGGCCAGTCTAAACATTTGAGCAGTAACTAAAAACATCGGTGTTGTCAGCTCTGTTCCCAGGCCAAAAGTCAAAAACACAGAGCTGCACCAGCTACTAACAAGGATCAAAAAATGACTGCTACTGCTAAACCCAGAACAATCTGCTAGGAGAGACCTTGAAGATGATTTCTTCTGACTTCCAGCTGTGACAGCTACTTGTTACCCTGCAGGCTTACTTCAGGAACTGGATTTGACCTACCTGGGGCTCCAAGGTAACAGTACAAAGAAGACAAGCTGCTTGGTTTAGATGTAGAAAAGATTGGCATTTTCATTTTCTGTCTTCTTTTCTGTTCCTCTCGTACTGGCACCCGGTTTGTTGTGTGCCTATGGAAAAATTAATTTATTTTTTTCCTCTGCATTGAGGCAGAATTTAGACACTGAGAGAACAGTGAGAAGGAGAGCAGAAGGCAGAGAAGGGCTTGGTCCTGTTAGGAGACTAATACTTGTATGCCTGTCATACAGCTCCCTGCTCTGACAGTGTTGATGGATACCTGTGAGCGTGCGTACCTGTGAGAGCATGTAGCTGAATCCAGCCTGCCTCCTTGAGCCAGAGTCATGGGGATGCTCCCTCTGGATTCAGCAACAGTGCTCAAAGCCTTATCTGAAGCTCTTGATATTGCAGAACTTCCTCTAAAACATCCCCTCAAAAATTCTTTTAGCTGACCTCTATGGGAAAGGGGTGCTAACTTTGGAGAAGCCAAGCAAACAGGGCAAATTAGGACTGAAAGAGTAAGCTTTGCAGGCAGTCCCACTATTATGAAGTGACTAATAGAGCACTGGGGTTTTCCTGCTAGTTGACAGCCTCATTAAAGAGCCTGTCATTTCTATTACTTAACTTTTTCTGCTGTGTGATTGGATTTGAAGGGAAAGTAACATAGGAAATCATTTCTCTGGTCAGAACACTTCTTTAAGGCCTTTAAGGTTGCTTCACAAAATTGCTTTCATAAGAAAGAGAAATAGGTTGCAGTGTCTTAGTGAAGGTAGTCATTCTGGTGTAGATCAGTCATGGAAATGAGAAACAGCACCATGCTTTTTAAGTGAAAAGCAGGAGACTTAAAAGCTGACTTAGAATACCTTAGAAGCTGCACAACACCGCAGGGTTTCATATGCCTTAGGAAAGCCTCCAGTGAAACATTATAGGACTTATTAATGTTGTTGATCTACACAATGACATGGGATTCTGCAGTGCTGAGCTATTGGTCCAGATCTTAAAATTAACCTCATGCTGAACTGCCTGTAGGGATTTTTGAATGGTAGCTCTGATAAGTCAGTGGGAAAAGCACACACTTTTCTCTTTTTAGCAGTAGCACCATTTCTGTGAGTTTAATGGAAATGCACTTCTACAGAGAAGCAGCATCCACTGAATCCATGCAGTGGTGTCATACTACATTTGTGTTCCCCTAGGGAGGCTGACAGTTGCCTAGAGCAATCTCGACCTCCTCAAGCAGTTGCTTTCTGTGCTCCACTACATCAGCCAGAACTCTTCAACCAGTAGAATGAATTCTGGTAATCTTGCCATAGGCTTCGGGCCAAATATGCTAATCTCAGTCAAGGATAGTTCCCACTGTAACTGCTGATGAAGCTGACATGGGCCAGTAGCTCCACTCTACAGTACTGCCTTTATTGCAAGTCCTTCTTTTGGTTCTCTGTTCTCCTTGCAAAGCTGTGAAGAGAGACTGTGATCAAGATTCCTTTACTTTTGCTTCCCTGACTTGCAGCCTCAGGTGCTGGACTTTGACGTGTAACTCAAACTGATGCTCGTGGTGTTGATGTCAGAAACTCTGGAGCTCTTCTAGAAATCATGGAAGAAGAAAAGGTGGCCCACCTGCAGGCAGTTGAGGAATTGTTTCATGTAGAGTTTGCTGAGGTGCAGTACCAGGAAAATCATCATAGGCAATACTGATTGGAGGAAGGAAGACGTAGAGCTCCTAAGAATAAAACAGCCTGTGTTATTGCTTGCCAGAATAGATACAATCATTTACAGCAGTAGAAGGCAAGACGTGAAATAGTCTGATTAGCCTAAAGAGACCTTGCTGAATTTAACACGCCTCATATCAGCCCAGTGCCTTCCCGATGCATTCTCCAGCTGACCACCATGCCCAATCAAAGGGAAGAATTCTTTCGCCAGGGACCTTGTGTGGTTTGCCAGCTGATCAAGAGAACAAAAAAGAATTTCCTTTTTCTACCCAGTATCATCAGACATTTGTCGAGTAACTGAGCTGGTTTTTTTTTGCAACACCTCTTAAATGAATCCTTGCAGTGCTCTGAAGCAATAAAGACATTCGCCTGTCCTGTTTTTTAATACAGGAAGTCCTTAAAATACACATATAACTCTAAAGATTTCCAAATATTAAATGCATTTTATTCATAGTACTCATGAATAGTTAGAGTGGACAAGTCTCTATTATTTTCCATTCATAAGCCTTCTACATTTGTTCTTTTAATCTTTCCTCATATAGAATGGGATAGAAAAATGTGAATGCTGAGACATTCAGATAGTTCTAAAACAACATTATCTCTCCCCAAGGCTAACCATCTGCTTTATCTGCAATCCCAATAAGGCAATGTGCCGCTAGATCAGTAGATGCTAAGACAGCAGAAAAGAGCCTAGTTTTAGCAGTCACAAGATGGCTGTTTTGCAATTTACCAAATGAAAAGGGGATTTTCTTTCTTTCTCTCAGGGCTTGGTGTGACTCCCAGCATAACTTTGGACAAACCAGTCGCTTTCTGTTTTATTTTATAATTGGTGAAAATATATCAAGAAAAGGAAACTGAGAGGTGACTCGTGAGAACTGTGTATGTTTCCAGTTCTTTAGTAGAACATGATATGTCAGTTTGAAGCATTACTCCTTACTGAAAGGTTGTTTGGTCATATATTTACACGAGACTTAAGAAAGAGAATGGCTGTATGGATCACCCAGCAAATGCTGACTTACATATTTTACTTTTTTTAATTACCCAAGCCAGAATTGGTTAACCGCAAAGTTTTGATTTTTCCTGGATAACCTGGTTAGAAAGTGTTGAATTACTGTATTCATGCAGGCTATAAGAAAATTTATACTCTAAATCTTTTTACAAAATAATGAGTACACAACATTTCATTAACACAGAAATCCTGGTTACTGAAGATTCCAGATCCTGTTAGAGAAGAATCCAAAACAAACAGGTCACTTTTGACTTTCATAGAATCATAGAATCACAGAATAGTTAGGGTTGGAAAGTACCTTAAGATCATCTCGTTGCAACCCCCTGCCATGGGCAGGGACACCTCACACTAAACCATGTCACCCAAGGCTCTGTCCAACCTGGCCTTGAACACTGCCAGGGGTGGAGCACTCACAGCCTCTCTGGGAAACCCATTCCAGTGCCTCACCACCCTAACAGTAAAGAATTTCTTCCTTATATCCAATCTAAACTTCCCTTGTTTAAGTTTTAACCCATTACCCCTTGTCCTGTCACTACAGTCCCTAATGAATAGTCCATTCCCACCATACCTATAGACACCCTTCAGATACTGGAAGGCTGCTAGGAGGTCCCCACACAGCTTTCTCTTCTCAGCCTGTCTTCGTGCAGGAGCTGCACCAGGCCCCTGATCATCCTCTTGGCCCTCCTCTGGACTTGTTCCAACAGTTCCATGTCCTTTTTATGTTGAGGACACCAGAACTGCACACAATACTCCAAGTGAGGTCTCATGAGAGCAGAGTAGAGGAGCAGGATCACCTCCTTCGACCTGCTAGTCATGCTCCTTTTGATGAAGCCCAGGATACAGTTGGCTCTCTGGGGTGCGAGCGCACACTGAAGCCAGGTCATGTTCAGTTTCTCATTGACCAACACCCCCATGTCCTTCTCCACAGGGCCGCTCTGAATCTCTTCTCTGCCCAACCTGTAGCTGTGCCTGGGATTGCTCCGACCCAGGTGTAGGACCTTGCACTTGGCATGATAAAACTTCATAATGTTGTCATCAGCCCACCTTACAAGCATGCCAAGGTCCCTCTGGATGGCATCCCTTCCCTCCAGCATATCAACCGAACCACACAGCTTGGTGTCATCGGCAAACTTGCTGAGGGTGCACTCAATCCCACTGCCTGTGTCACCGACAAAGATATTTAACAAGACCAGTCCCAACACCGATCACTGAGGGACACCACTCGTTACTGGTCTCCAGCCAGACACTGAGCCATTGACTACAACTCTTTGCGTGCGGTCATCCAGACAGTTCTTTATCCACTGAGTGGTCCACCTATCAAATTGATGTCTCTCCAATTTAGGGGCAAGGATGACATGTGAGACAGTGTTCAACACTTTGCACAAGTCCAGACAGATGACTTCAACTGCTCTACCCCTGTACATCAGTTCCATAGCCCCACCATAGAAGGCCACCATATTGATCAGGAAGGATTTCCCCTTAGTGAAGCCATGGCGGCTGTCACCTAGCACCTTGTTGTTTTTCATGTGCCTTTCATGTTTTTCATGTTTTCAATGACCCATTAAAGATGCTGTACAGGGAAGCTGCACTGGCACTTGCCTGATATTGTGTGAACCTGAGATAGGTACGCATGTACATAGCATAGATGTAGACGAGAAAGCATTTTTAGCAACACTTAGAAAGACTAGCTCCTGATTTCATTACACTAGCAAGTTTAAAACCCAAAACATGAAGAGTTTATTCATGGACTGGCACTGAGCCTCATCAGTGCAGCCCTTCAGCAGAGAGCAAGTAGAAGCAAACATGGGAACTCTGCCCTTTGGAGAGAATAGTAGACTTTCCCTCCCTGTAGGGACTTCAGGGCTGTATCATGACTATCTTTCCCGTGGTCACTACCTTTGCCTTGGTCACAAAGCCTTTGGGCAGAGCATCCATCACAGTCCATATTGCTAGGGATATTAATTATCTGGGTAGGCACCTGGCAAGTCCTACATGCTGTAAGATGGTAGGGCTCATGCATGGTTTAGAGCAACGCTGAAACTCTTGCTTATGGGTTTGGACCAGTTTGTCCCTCTCAACCTACGGCTTCCTTAGGTCTCAGGCTGTGCACTGAGAGACAGCTGTTTCTGCATAAGTGGCTTTCCACTTCCCTGCCAAAGAAACCAGAAATCCAGGTCCAGAAACATCAGCCAAAATCCTCCCTGGCCCCAGTGCAGTCTGAAAGGAAGGTCTTTACTGATAACAAATGTGACTGCAGGTAATTTTTAAATAACAGCTCTGCTGCAAATTATTAAAAAAAGGAAACAAATATAGTGATTTCTTCAACCTCACAAAATGGTCAATTCTCTGGCATGGAAACAATAGTCTCTATCTTAAAGTCCAGTCTTTTGATGTCCAAGTAATTAAAAAACTACAACCAAGCACTAAACCACACCACAGACAGTAGTACCAAGGTGGCTGTGTTTTCAAGAAGATGGTATTCTGAAGCTGATGAGCTGTTAACTTGATTTTTTCAGTGGAATAAAGATTTTGTAATGTACCTGAATTACGACCTGGAAATGGGGGAAATCCTAGAAGCTCCTGGATTTTCTGTCTTCATTTATCTAGACTCATTCAAGGTTCACTCAAATAGGGACCCAAATTGAAGTCAGTGTAATAGCACTGCTCATCAGTGAGCTATTGTCAGGAGACAGGAGAACTCATCAGGGACACAGTTTGTTCATTGAGGGGATGACTCATTTACGTCAATCTACTCGCACAGATGTTTTAGCATACCTGTCATCCCTTAGGTGATCCATCTACCTGAAGGCCTTAGCTGCCTGAACCTTCATTTCTGTGATTTGTGATTTTTTTTGGAAACATGCTTGGAAGCAAAACCCCATTAAAAAGAAATATATAAAATGCCTGTATCTCCACAGAAGTAATTTCTCAAATATGGTGTTCTCATGGGCATTTATCATGGATGGCCATGAGAAAATTATGTAGACAGTGGACACTAGCATACCAATAACAAAGTAAGGGGACGTGGTATTAGATATTTGTCTATTTTTATTAAAATAAAGTTTCAGCTTAAGCCAGTAATTTTTTAAACAAGGCTAGTGCTGGCTGATTTTCATTCTCTCAACTCATAAAAGATTTCCAGTACTTTGTTGTAGTGTAGCTGTAAATCTAACTACAGGTAGTGAAATGAAAGGTTATCTGACTGTGAGGGGATTTTACACAAAAATAAAGTTGGAAACAAAATAGCTAATCTAGGATTTTTTCCAGACTATGTGACTTTGGGTGATACACAATAATGCCTCATGGAGACGAAAAAGCCTTCATCAGACTGAAAATGAGGGAACCCCATGCGACTGCACAATTGCCTTTGTGCATTGCAAGATGAGGGAACCCCAGGCGATTGCGCAATTATAGATTGCACAAGCCTCTATAAACTTCAAAACAAGGGACTTAGCTATTCAATAAAATCTGGTTTTACAATATTCTTCAGAAGCCATGTGGTTTGATGAGTGCAGAGTTTCAGGTTTTATTTATTTGAAACAGTCTGACCTCAATCAAGTTCATTTACTTATCACCCTTCAGTTGAAATGGTGATGGTGAAACTTGCGTACTTGGTGAGATATTTTGAAACCAAGTGTGAACTCGCAGCTGTTGTGGGGCTGAGTTAGAATCCCACATGAAGCAGAAAAGGCGAGATTCTTCCCTTGTAATAATCCTGGAGCTTCCAGAAGTCCTGTGGGAAATCTCAGTAAAGTCTTCAAGATGATTTCTTGCCCACAGGATTTCAAACCGCAGCTTTTTTGAGCTTCATTCCTTCACAGAAGAACAAAGGTTTATCTGTCTCCAAGGTCAAGACCTGTGCTGCACACATACACACATAACAAGCCCTTCATTCAAAAGCATATCAATATCTGCTTTTGGAAGAAAGGTGCACATATGCACACATGTATTTCTGTTTTCTTGTTGCCATTCACGTGAGTGCAAGCAAGAATTGCTTGTGAAGATTTTCAATCACATTTTTAGTAATCTGTTCAATCATTCTGATTTCTTTTTGCATTCACATCCACCAGAGATTGCTTCACAGGCACATATTTAAAAACCTATTTAAAGCTCAGGGTTCTTCTAAACAAAGATTGGTTTTTGAACTTTGGATACCTAGAAATAATATGATTTTTCAGTAAATACAAAGTACTTCTTTTAGGATGACTAATGAGTTTCTGGATGCAGCCAGCCGATTTTTTTCTCCTGAAGTAATACTTAATTTATTAAAGGCCCCAATTCCAAGATGCTAGGATTTCCGACATAGAAGGACTTGGAAAACTCAAGTAAAATTGGGATCTCTTGTACCAATATTACTTGATTTGTAATATGAGAATTCCTTGAATCTCTTGTATTCATTGCTAAAGAAATACACTGAGGCTTTTTAATAATCCAGCAAAGAAATTAAACTAATCCACTTTTTTATAGTCCACCTTGAGCAGAAATTTTCACGCTGCATACATGCCTCAGGGTGCAAATGCAAAAGTACATAAATGCCAGTTATCCTAAGAAATGCTACCACATTTTAGATCATGGGAAATCATAACAAAATATGATGAAACACCTAAAGATACGGGAAAATACTTGTCAGAAGTTAGTAACAGAGCTATAATGGAAATCTGGGTTCATCTACAATAAAAAAGTTTGCCTAGTGGACCAAGTATTTCACGCTTTCCTTGAACTCAAGAAGGTCATAGCTAGGAAATCTTTCACTTGCGAAAGAAAAGATAGGGAGCTAAAAATAAGCATCCATGTGAAAACAAACCAGTCTCTCCAAGAAACAATATGGCCTATATTATCATGAACAGACAAATAATTGCAGGCTCTCCAGAAATCTTGCCAAAATATTAAGCTCGTTGTAATAGTCTTCTCACTTTCAATACTTGATTTTCAGTAGGTCTTGGTTTTAAGACCTTTCACCTCAGTCTAACAAAAAGCAACATATTCTTCATAAGGAACTAAGGGATAAAACCTCTAATTTTTCCCCTCTAATAATGTTCATTAGGGTTTTTTTGGGGGAAGTTATTATTATTTTTTTTTAATTATTATTATTTCTAGTAGGGACTTTCTATCTATATGTTAAAATGAGAGATGATATTTGCAAGGATGATATTTACTGTATGCTCACACGGCAGTTCTAACATGGAAATCTTTATTTTGTAATAACTAGCTGCTTATGCATTTTCGTTCTTTTTGTCTATCTTAATTGACATTATAGTGACCAAAATATACCAGGAAAGCAGAAAAATAAACTTGAAACTGTTCCTCAATGCAGGGAATAACCTTTTGTGGTTTTGAGGTTTGTGGAGTTCAAAATCAAAATAGCTAAGATAAAACATTTCTTCTGACATTCTCAGCTAAGAATTGCATACTAATTAGTTTCCAATATATGAACTGTGTGTTCTGCTTTCCCTTTCTACAGGATTAATTATAAATTTGTAGGAAAACGCTACCCTTTTCCACATGGAAGGGTCTGACAGCCCTTCCAAAGTGTGCCAGTATTTAAAATACACTTGCCTTCAGATAACACACACCCACAAATCAGAGATGAATGGCTGAGATGAGCAGGCAGAAGCAGCAGACAGGATGGCAGAAGGAATAAGGGAAGGAATTGTAAGGAAAAGTGGAAAACATCCTGTCATAATGCCCATATGTGGGGATGAAACAAACCCTGGTAGTCAGCTGTTCAAAACACAAACATATGACATAAGGTAGTTAAAAGAGGTCTGATCTGCATAATGCAGAGAAAGAAATAAATTGAGCCATAAAAGAAGAACGCTTGCTCAGCCACTACAGATACTGACAATGAACTTTTATTTTATTGAGCTAAAGTTTTCACACATTTTTGAATAACAAGGACCTGTGTATCGAAGCAGAGATTAGACTCATACTAGATCTAGAAGCAGTAATTTGGGTTCCCAGGGCAATTTAACACAGCAGTTTGGGTTTCAGTGGAAAGTAACTTAATCTGTTAAAAATCCATTGCAGTTAGAACTTCTACAGATCTAAAAAAAAAAAAAAAAAGGTTAGTTTTTACCCACAAGCTGAAAGAAAAAGTGACGTTTTTCTTCATAGCAGTCTTCCAGTGTTGAAGGGGGCCTACAAGAATGAAGAAGGACTCTTCATCAGCGATTGTAGTGATGGGACAAGGGGTAATGAGTTTAAACTTAAACAGGGGAAGTTCAGGTTAGATATAAGGAAGAAGTTCTTTACTGTGAGGGTAACGAGGCACTGGAACAGGTTGCCAAAAGAAGTGGTGAATCCTCCATCCATGGCGGTGTTCAAAACCAAGTTGGGTAGACATGTTAGGCAACGTAGACTAGGAAGCACCCCTGCCTATGGCAGGGGGTTTTCAACTAGATGATCTTAAGGTTCTTTCCATCCCAAACCATTCTGTGATTCTATGATTCCGTGATTCTGTGGTTCGTGAGAACTGCAAAGTGCAGTTTCTGAACACTGCTGCTAGTAGTTTTATTGCATTTGTTTCCCTCCCTTCATTCCCCTGTCTCAGCACCTGTGGTGGAACTCCTCCAACATGTTTAGCTTCTTTGAACTCAGATCACAGTGAAAGAGGATAAAACATTTGTCAAAGATCTGGAAAATGTTTTGTTGAAGAAATAACATCAGAGGTGGGGGTCTAACATATATTAGAATTCTAGAATAAGGCTGGTGCAAGCAGGAAAAAAAAAACAACAAAAAACAACAAAACAAAACCCCCAAACAAACAGCAAAACAAAACCAAACCCCAAAACATTTCCTGAAGGAGATGAAGCTGGGTGAAAAAAGGAATATAATTACCGTTACCCATCCTATGATTGTTTTATACCCCGACAGAAAAGCAATAGCTGCTGCAGAAAAAAAGTGATCTGAAAGAAACTGCGTTTTCAGAAATGTTTAGTGTTGTCAGAGAGTGCTCTGGAGGACTGCAGCCTCAAAAAGGAAGCACTGGGAGCAGGCTGCTTTCATTAGTTTTTGCAGGTCTTGTTAGTACTAGGGAAAAATATTTATACTCATACATGTTCACAGAAAGAAGAGTCCTTAGCTTATATCTGTCAACTCTATGTAGCATTCTTCAGAGAGAGATTAAAGTCTGCTGACTTGAGCTTCATGAGTGATTACACTGTTTCAAAACACATGAATGCAGACACCAAAGCAGACTCATCAGGAGAAGAGGATGTACCACCATCTATAGGGAAGCCTGAAAGGCAGTAAGATGGAACAAGATAACTAAAAAGAGATAAAATTGGGTTGGGAATAGCTAGCTATTGAGCAGTCTAAAAAATTAAATAGAATGAAATAAAATGCAAGCTCAATACGGTGTGTCAACATTAAGAGAGAATTTATTTTTGCTACAAGACAGTACAGATTCCCCAATTATTTATTTCACACATAGACATAAAGTTGGAGTATTTCTGTCTTTCTCCCTCCTCCAGGTAGACTCATAGAATCAGAGATTAAGTTAATTTGGAAGGAACCTTTGAGGATCACCCAGTGCAACATGCTGCCCAGTGGCATGGCCGCTCAGATCAGGCGGCTCAAGGCCTTGTTTAGCTCAGCTTTGAATATCTGTAAGGATGGAGACTCCACAGTGCCTCTAGGCACCTATCTAATTGTTTCGCCATGCTCACAATCTTATCGGCAATTCTCATGTCACAACTTGTGTTCATTGTTTCCTGTCCTATCATTACGTTACTTCTTCAAGTCTACACAGAGTGCATGACAGAAATGACCAATAGCATTTTTACGTATCAGAATTGACTCTGCAGGACCTGGAGGTTTGCTGTAGTAAAAAAAGTGGGTGATTTTTTCTAGTCCTGAACACTGGTAATTAAAAGGAGGGTGTGAAATCTCTAGAATAATTGTATTTCTCCTTTGAACTCTGAGTCCTATGTGCCTGAAGGTACCTTCAGCGGCTGGTCTGTACTTCAGCTGTGTGGATGGGCTGGTGTAGAAGGAAAGCTACTTATTCCTAATCTTGGCAATGGCACTGCAAGATTTCATGAAGGCTGTGGAGCTTTTGACTGAGCAATTATACCAGTTTAAAAAGTATGATTTGATTAAAATACAGGGAAATTCCAAATGAGAGGAGATCTATGTACTTTTTTTTGTTACTATTTCTCTACCACATTCGTGCTGACTGGCAATTTAGCCCTGATAAATATGTTTATACAGAAAACCACTGCAGCTTAAATAGCTCATTTTACAGATTTTGTGTGTGGAATCTTGTTGAATGTATATAAGTGTTTTTAATAAAATTACAGAAACATAAAATAAACTGCCAACACAAATGCAATTTCAGAAGAGCAGTTTATCTCCTGGCTTTGTATTTTTCCACATGCAAAGTAAGGGAGATAAAGCTTGCTGATATTGATCTCAATGCCCAGTCATAAAAAATTAAAAGTTATCTGTCAGTAAAAGAGAAAAGAATGTTCTCCATTTTGCTTAGAGAGCTCTTGAGTGCTTGTGTGAATGCAATTTACAGCATTAATAAAATCCTCTTGCAAATATTATTTTATTTTTATTGTTTCTCTTTCTTCTCTGATTTAATAACATACTCTGTAGTGTTTGACTTTCCTGCCTTAGATGTGCATGAATATTTAGCTATAAATTTGCATAGGTATGTCACTGAGTCCAGGACACCAGTACCACAACTGGTTTTGGGCTACAACAAATTGGACTCCCTGGAAGTTTGTCTTTTGCTTCATTGTCCTTTGGAACAGGACAAAAGGGAAACAACTCTATAGCATGATGAGTGGGACCTGCACAGCTGTCTTACCAGACTGCTGATTTGGGTAGTAGGATTTACTGCTCTTTTTTTAAAAAAAAAAAAAAAAAAGCTCAGCTTAAGAAAAGTCTGCTTCACCTTTGTACATGGTGAAGAAGACAAATATCTAGACAATGATGTCATTCCCAAGGAAAACAGAGGCAGAAATGCTTTGATTTTTACCAACGTGGAGGTTAATCCATGTATTTTATGTTGTATTAGAAATTCATGCTGGTGAACTGTGAAACCACTGAGCCTGAAGTTGGAAAAAAAAATAAGAAAAAGAGAAATTATGACTACCAGCTGTAAAATCACCTCTTTTAGGAGATCAGGAAGGCTTCAAATGCCTTCTAGGAAGGCCCACAAGAAGCTATCACTGTTCATATAACATGCATAAACTCATTGCTTACATGACAGGTACAAACAGACCAAGAAGGGAGATAACCACTTTGTGAAAGAAAGCATTGTGATACCATTTTGGCAGTTACGCAAACACAACTGACATGGGGTGGTAGGAACGAAATAGGAGCTTTCTAGGAAACTGCTATCTCTCAAAAGCCTACTCTTGCCTCAAAAGCCTACTCTTGCCCTCAGAAGCCTACATACTTTTCAGTGCCACTCAGCAGTAGCACAGTTTATACCCTCTTCAGGGTAATACAAGGAGCAAAGCTTTCTAAATTTATCTGTTTTTTCTTTGCTTCCCATCTTGCACTTACATGCCTGCTGTTTGCTCTTCTGCACATTTTGTTATTTTACCCCTCCCCAGTAAAACACAAACTCCAAACTATCTTAAGTCAATGCTGCCTCCAGTGTTGTCACAGGTGTTTAACAAGAGTCATCTTTCTCCCTGGCACAGTAGTGTGCTGCCGCCAGAAATTTAATAGTAACAGCAATATCCACACCCCCATGAATCCAGAAGCTGTTCTTAATCCTCATTGGTGGTGGTTTATTTCAGAAAGGCGATTTGAAACTTCTTTTAGTCACCAGAGCGCTGCCATCTAGTGATAATACCTAGAAATGTAATAGATTTGTAACTGCAAAGCTTCTCACTGCTGGAAGGGTGTTGGCCACATCCCATAAAAGTAATTCAGAGCCACAGTTGTAGCTGGAAGCTGAAAATTGCTAACGTAATTTGGTATAGGTATAGACTGGAAGGCTTTGACAAGCAGAGAAAGCACCTGCAGTATGCTGCTGCAGGCTAGATGGGAATGAATATCATAGGTTGTTGCAATTACATTTCTGCTCTTGGCACACCACGCAACCATCAGATAATTACACCTGCAGCACAGGAGCAGACCTTGCAACAAAGTACTGGGGAGCCTATATGTCTGTGGACACAGTGATTTGGTTTAATGAGGATTTAAAATCTTCTGAGATTCCCTACCCCGCTGTAGTTGAGGGATCGTGTCACCATGAGCGCTAACAAGTGATCAGATGGCTGTGCTGAGCTGACCAACCAGGGTGCTTTTCTACTCTGTTGCAGATGCAAAGCAAGCTCATTGCTAAGCACGTAGGCCATCCCCCATTCAGGCTTTGTGGCTTCATGATCCAGTTGTAACTCCTCCAGGCAGGATAATCTGCTCCCCCTAATTTCACCTTTCCAGATTCTCAAGATTATCTTTTTTTTTGTTAAATTTAGTTAATCCTAACTTTGCTAAATATTATGGCTTTGCTAAATACTTCCTTTAGTGGTCAATATGTAGCAGAAGTGGTGCAGAAATCAGGATGATTACAACTTTTTGGAAGACAGCATACTAAGGCAGATACAATGCCATTCTCAACTCCAGCACTAATTAAAATCTGAACTATGGTGTGACAGGGTCAGCCAATCAGCTGATGTAAACTGGTGGGGGATTTCTTGATGTGCAGTCTGATGAACTGCAGAGTGAATAAGCAAACAACACGATAGCATGCCTTCCGTGTTATTTCTTTTCATTTATTCCTTAAGCCTAAGAACCTTTTCCTTGATTTGCATGTATACACTCACTTATACTACAATATTTTTTTATCCAGTTTACAGTGTAAACGGTGGTTTTCATGTTTTTTTTCTTATTAAATATTCTATTAAAGCGAAAAGTCTAACATCTGAAAAAAACAGGTATCTATTACTGCCTTACAAATTTATCACCACAGCCGTACACATATAAAGCACTGCACAGTTCAAGATGAAGCTCTGCAAACCCTCAGACTGGCATCTCGGTTGGTTGGCAATTCCAGCTAAGCTGATTTGTTTCTGACTGTTTGTGACAGCATCATCCGTATTCTCCAGTTATTTGCAAGAAGT